>NW_024429196.1:69623780-70316280 GCF_017639785.1 Mesocricetus auratus | reverse complement strand
GGTGGTTGTGAGCCACCCAGTGTAGATGCTGGGAACCAAATCCCAGTCTTCTACCAGAGCATTATGAGCTCTTAACCACTGAGCCATCTCTCTAGTCCCTAAATATTTTTGGAAAAGTAAAATGATACCTTTCATACAAAATAATGTTTTCCAATCAGTGAATAAAAGTGCTCTCCATGGAAGGAGAAAATCGACATCATGGGGCTATCCTCTGGCTTTTACATATGTGCTGTGACATGTGGCACCCACACATATGCACTTATCTAGCACACATAAATAATAAATAAAATATAAACAAGTACATTTTTAAATAGAAAGTTAAGTGAGTTTGGGGCTTTTACTATCCTTTCATAACTTAACTAGCTTTTCATTTAACTAAGATGATGTCGTTATTGATCTTAAGACTTAATGGATCCACTTGTCATTTATATTTTTAGCAAATGTAGCCTAATTTTCCTTTTTTCATATAATTTTGTTTCTGTTAACTTCATGAAAGAATAAGACTAGTGGCTTTGAAACAGGGTATGAAATACTGACTACAGATTATATGGTGGGTTTTTTTTTTGTCTTTTCCAGGTTTTATTTAATGGTAACATATTTACATATATACTGATATAAAGTATATGTTTATATATGCATATATAAATATATATTTACTTTGTTCTAACTTAGAAAATTGTTAATCATTAAATGCTAGTTTCAGAAAATAATTACTTGAAATCTTTGGCAGAATTTCCAGTCTTTTCATCCTTTAAAAAGTCAGAGTGAGGTGGACCTCTGTGAGTTCAAAGCCCACCTAGTCTACAGAGCAAGTTCTAGGACAGCCAGAGCTATTGCACAGAGAAACTCTGTCTTTAAAAACCAAATTACAAAACAGGTCAATGATGGGGATGTCTTCTGTACATATGTTTCTCTTATTGGTTGATGAATAAAGCACTGTGGCCAATGAGGCAGAATGATAGGTGGGACCAGGAGACAAGGAGGATTCTGGAAAACATAGGTAAAGCCAGTCACCATGTGGGACTCGAGAGGAGTAACATGTCCAGACTCTTTCTCCAGTAAGATAAGACCACGTGGAAATACTTAGATTGATAGAAATAGGTTAATAAGTAAGACAGAGCTAGCTAAAAAGAAGCCCAAGCCAATGGCCTACAGTATTATAATTAATATAAGTCTTGTGTGTTTATTTGGGGCTGATGTGGCTCTGGGACCAGGCCAGCGAAAAGAATGCCTGTAACAAAATGGTACCCAACATGGGGCCAGTTGAAGGCAAGGATGTAATTATATCACAGACCCAAGATAAATAATAAATAGGTGTTTATAGGGGGAACAATTATACAAAAAAAAATACAAAGAATCACCAGAGCATTTTCCTGCTCTTCCTACCAGATCAACTGACCCAACAGAAAGAGTACACCAAAGGAAGGCACGTCTCAAGTTCCTCTCTTTCCACTTCCATCTGCCTGAAGCCACACCCAATAGGATGTGGCCACCATTTCAGGTCCACAGACCAGATGCCTGCTGGTCAATATTCTGTGTAAAATTAATTCAGCGGCTTTTGTTCCATTTTTACTTAACAAAACTTTGTTTCGAAAATATTTAAATATCCCTGTGTCAAAGCCATTTGATTGGCTTCTACTCTAGATGATGTCATAAGTATAAGGCATTTTACTAATTGATACATATATTGTTTGTATTATGAATATGATCACTTGCACCCATATGATAATTACAATTTTATAGTACAAAGTAAGAACCCCCAATAATTTTTATAAGTATGTTCCTTGAATACGTTTTTTTACAGATTTGTTTTTATTTTTAATGCATTGGTGTCTTGCCTGTCTGTGAGTCTGTGTGAGGGTGTCAGATCCCATGGAACCGGAGCCACAGACTTGAATTTGGGTACTCTGGAAAAGCAGCCAGTGCTCCCAACTGCTGAACCATGAATACTTTTTAGTTACTTTAAAATTTGCGTTTACATATCAAAAAAGTAGCACAAAAACTTAATTTTCCCCCCTTTGGAGAGTTCCATTCATGGAGATGATTTGTCCCTCAGACATTCTCTTACCTGGTAACACGTTGTAACTTGATTCTGCTCCAGGAGAACTTAGAAGGAATTCTAAGTTTTCCTCCACACTGTAATCAGAGTTCACAGTGGGTAGCCTAGCTTCTGGTACAGCAGTTGTTTGCTGAATTTCAGGCTGCCTGTGGAGTGAAGAACTTTTCCTGTGTCTTCTCTGATGGGCCCTCCTCCTTTGCTTCCTACTACTTCGTTCACAATCGGTTTGGAAAATGACAAGCAGAATAAGGCAAAGCAAAACTGCATGTTTCATGTTTGATGTTTTTTTGTCACCAACAAACTTCTAAAAGGAAACAAAATTTCAAGTTAATGACTACATTTTTACTTCAGAATGTTGACCTAGTTGTCTTATTATGCAGCATCCGGGAGGCTTTGAGGAGTAGCACCAGTGTGATTTGTGTCATCTGAATCCTGCAGTAGTACTGCCACGTCAGATTTAGTACATCTATATCTCTAGACCAGGTCTGAGCCAAGTGTTTCTATGAAGGGCCAAATAGTACATGTCTAACCCCTTATGGATTATTTGCTCTCTGTTCTAACTATTCAGTTCTGCTGTTGTAACCTAGAATCCGCCATAGCTGTTAGGTGACTGTGGCTTTGTTCCAGTAAGATGGAAATGGTCTGCAGAAGCTGATTTGGTAAAAGTTCACCATCTGTACCAGGCATAGAAGCACACCTGTAATCCAGGCAGGGGCAGGAGGTTTGAAAGTTGGGGTCAGCCTTAGAGATGAGATCCTGTCTCTGCATCAAATTGTAGCTTATAGCAGAGTTTTTAAAAGCGTGTACAACACCCTGGATTCGATCTCTGGTTCTTTTTAGAAAGGAAAAAGACAGGGTGGCGAAATGGCTTAGCAGGTAAATGTGCTTGCCACATAACTTAACAACCTGAGTTCCATCCTTGGGACCAACATGGTAGGAGACAAATGACTTGCATTCCAAAAGTTGTCCCCTATCTCCTATCACCTCATGTGTTCTGTGGCATGTATACACATGCATGTTCACATGCACACATTGTATAAGTAAATATAATTTTTAAATTAAGATAAAAAATTATATAGGAGAAAATGTTTTGTGATATGTAAAATCATATGAAATTAAAATTTATTGTTTCAATATAAAGTTTCATTGGAACACAGCATGTTTGTTTGTTTATGTGTTGTTTGTGTCTTGGCACTACAAGCCAAGATAAGCCTGAAAGATGTAAAATTTAGACTAAAGAGTGTAATTTTTCACTCAAAGCTTAAATCAATGCCTCTAAATTGGGGGATGATTTGTCCCCCAGGGGACATACAGCAGTATCTGACTTATATAGACATTTTCAGTCATTTAGTCGGGGGCAGCTCTACAGGTGTCCAGTATGAATAGCCAGAGGGTACTACCAATCATCCTACAGGTACGGTGTTTCACAACAACAAAGAATTAGCTGAGCAAAATATTGGTAGTGCTGAAGTGGAGCACCCTTGATTGAGAGAAATAGTTACGCTAGGTTTTAATCGTTACACTGAAGTGTTATTAGAGGCAAAAACAAACTGCACTTTAATTGGGTGGAGTCCTTCTTCTTAAAGTTTTCTCGTAACTCCAGACTTACTTTTCATTTTATCCCTTTCTAGTTGTAGTACATGTGCATGTTAGGGAAGAATAACCCAGATGCATTATCCTTTGTTTGATTATCTGGCACGTAGCAGTAATGTTGGTATCACTGTCCATATTCAGTATGTAGCTTATGTATTCCAAAGTGTTTGATTTAGATTTCCCTTCAGTTTGATGTTTCTTTTCCCATTCTGAGAATTGAACTCGGCATCTTTCACATTCTAGATTCACACTCTACCACTCAGCTGACAGCTCCAGCCTTTTCTTCGCTTTGAGACAGTGTGTCTTTAAAGGTTACCAATATGGCCTCAAACTTGAAGTCCTCCTGCCTCAGCCTCCTAGGTAAAAACATGCAACATGGCATTTCTGTTGTGCTCAGGTGACGCTGTTGTTCCCAAACATCTGCATGGGTCATGTGCTGCTTCACTGTGTACAGCACACTTTGATTGAGTCTCTGACATCACCTACGTTTGTACTAATAGAGAATTCGGTATCCCCTTCCTCACCATCTGTGCCCATATAATACGGTTGAGAAGTTCTCCCTTTGGCCAAGCTTGTCCACATGATAGCCCATAAGAGATTAAAAATAAAAAACAGGTCTGCAGTTTTTTTCTGGACTCATACTTTAACCAGTGCTTTAAATATGAATTTATATTTGTAAAATTATACCTATTTTTAAAAAGCCAAATGATACATCAGTGTATACAGCTGAAAAGACTAATCATTTATTACAAGCATAGTCAAAATTTGTGTCAAGCACCAAAGAGTTACTTATTTGGGGCTTTCTCTGTGTCACAACTTTTCAGCTTTCTTCTTATGACCCCAGAGTAATCCTCACCATCATTTGACTGAGTAGGTCTAGTGATTCTCTGACAGTGCTGTGTTCAGCAAACGAAATTTGGTATTTGAGCCATGATTTACCAGCCCTGAATTCAGCATATCTTTCATGACCTCTTCTTTAAAAAAAGTGTATTTATTATGTGTACAGTGTTCTGCTTGCTTGTATCCCTGAGGGCCAGAAGAGAGCACTAGATCTCATTAAAGATTGTTGTAAGCATCATGTGGTTGCTGGGAATTGAACTCAGGACCTCTGGAAGACTCCACTAGTGTTCTTAACCATGAGCCATCTCTCCAGCCCCCTTTCATGACCTCTTCTAAATATATATACTCATATATATTTAAACATATATAAATTAAATATATATGTGTATGTATATATTTAAACATAAATGGGAACACTCTCTATATTACACTCCAGTCTTTCATCCAGTCAGCAAGAAATTCTGAGCATGTGGGTACATATGTCAGCATGTTCAAAAACAGTCTGTTCAGCTTATTTTCATCTTGTGAATTACTTAACACATTTGGTATCTGATAGTTTAGGATTTCTCTTTTTTAATTTCTTTAAAACTGGTTCCATGTCTGGAGGCATCACCATCCCTGACTTCAAGCTCTACTCTAGAGCTATAGTCCTGAAAACAGCTTGGTACTGGCATAAAAGTAGACAGGTAGACCAATGGAATGGAATTGAAAACCCTGATATGGATCCACACACCTACGAATACCTGATTTTTTACAAAGAAGCTAAAGTTATACAATGGAAAAAAAGAAAACATCTTCAACAAATGGAGCTGGCATAAGTGGATGCTGGCATGTAGAAGAATGCGGATCTTGAGTCCAAATGGATCAAAGACCTCAGAATAAATCCAGCCACTCTGAACCTCTTAGAAGAAAAAGTAGGTGGTACCCTTTAATGAATCGGTACAGGAAATGACTTCCTGAACATAACACCAGTAGCACAGACACTAAGATCGATAATTAATAAATGGGACCTCCTGAAGCTGAGAAGCTTCTGTAAGGCAAAGGACAGTCAACAAGTCAAAAAGGCAGTCCAAAGAATAGGAAAAGATATTCACCAACCCCACATTTGACAGAGGGCTGATCTCCAAAATATGCAAAGAACTCAAGAAGCTAGTCACCAAAACACCAAATAATCCGATTAAAAAGTGGGGTACAGAATTAGAGAATTCTCAATAGAGGAATTTAAAATGGCTGAAAGACACATAAAAAAGTGCTCAACGTCCTTAGCCATCAGGGAAATGCAAATCAAAACAACTTTGAGATACCATCTTACTCCTGTCAGAATGGCTAAAATCAAAAACTCCAATGACAGTTTATGCTGGAGAGGATGTGGAGAAAGGGGAACACTCCTTCACTACTAGTAGGAGTACCAACTCATACAGCCACTATGGAAATCAGTATGGAGATTCCTCAGGAATTGGGAATCAGTCTACCACAAGATCCAGCAATTCTGCTCTTAGACATATACCCAAAAGATGCACATCCATACAGCAAGGACATCTGTTCATCCATGTTCACAGCAGCATTATTTGTAATAGCCAAAACCTGGAAGCAACCTAGATGCCCCTCAACCGAAGAATGGATGGAGAAAATGTGGTACATTTTTACACAATGGAATACTACTCAGAGGAAAAAAACAATAGAATATTGAAATTCCTAGGCAAATGGATGGAACTAGAAGAAACAATCCTGAGTGAGGTAACCCAGTCACAAAAAGACAAGCATGGTATGTACTCACTCATATATGGATTTTAGACATAGAGCAAAGGACTACCAGCCGACAATTCACACCTCCAGAGAAGCTAGGAAACAAGGAGGACCCTAAGAGATACATACATGGTCCCCCAGAGAAAGGGAAAGGGACAAGATCTCCTGAGCTAATTGGGAGCATGAGGGGAGGGGAGAGAGTTAGGAGAAAGGGAAGGGGAGAAGAGGAGGGGAGAGGAAGACATCAGAGAGCAGGAAGATCGAGTCAGGGGAAGAATAGAGGAGAGCAAGAAAAGAGATTTCATAATAGAAGGAGCCATTATAGGTTTAAAGAGAAATCTGGCACTAGGGAAATGTTCAGAGATCTACAAGGTTGACCCCAACTAACAATCTAGCAATAGTCGAGAGGCTACCCTTAAGTGCCCTTCTCTGATAATGACATCGATGGCTGCCTTATATGCCATCCTAGAGCCTTTATCCAGTAGCTGATGGAAGCAGAAGCAGACACCCACAGCTAAACACTGAGTTGAACTCCTGGAATCCAGTTGCAGAGAGGGAGGAGTGATGAGCAAAGGGGTCAAGACCAGGCTGGAGAAACTCATAGAAACACCTGACCTGAACAAAGGGGAGCTCATGGACCCCAGACTGATAGCTGGGAAACCAGCATAGAACTGTTCCAGACCCTCTGAACAAGGATGTCTCCTTGGAGGTCTGGTTAATCAACGGGGCCTCTGGTAGTGGATCAGTATCCCTACTATATGAATGGACTTTGGGAGCCCGCTCCACACAGAGGGTCTAGGCCCTGCTCTAAATATGACAGACTTTGAAGATCCCCCATGGAAGGTCTCACCCTCCCTAGGGAGCAGAAAAGGGATGGGACAGGTAGTCAGTTGGGGGGCAAAGGAGGTGAGGGTGGAAGAGGGAACTGGGATTGACATGTAAAACAAGTTTGTTTCTAACTTAAATTTTAAAAAAAGGAAAAATAAATGGATAGATAGATAGATAGATAGATGATAGATAGATAGATAGATAGATAGATAGATAGATAGATGATAGAGCTGGTTCCATTACAGTCTAGGCTGTTCTTCGCCTTTCTGTGTAACTGAAGTTATCCTTAAATTCCTCATCTTTCTGCCTCTCCATCCCATATGTTGGTGTTACTAGCTACTCAGAAACATTCTTTCTTAGTCACACATCTTCTGGAAGCATTTTTACATTCTTAATTTTATTTTTAAGTTTACAAATAATGTATTAGTGAGGTCTCTTTTTTTAACATTTTGGCCTTTTATGTTGCTTGGCACTGATAAGTTGGTTTGGTCGAGTTTATTAATCAGTGTTAAAGCTGTGTCATGTGCATGCACAGCTTCAGAGTTGTCTTACTTTCCTGGTGCTTTCGTCACTAGGTCAAGGCTTGTGTCTGTATCTCAACTAGTGCTCCAGTGAGAGCTACTTTGTCTAATATTGATGTAGCTACTTCCTTTTGGTAATGTATGCTTGACATTTTTGTACCATTTTGCTTTTAGCCTTTCCATAGTGTGTTTTTCATGTGCTCTTTGAATTTTAATGCAGTCTGGCAATCTTTGTATTTGATAGGAACATGAAGCCCATTTATACTTAATGTTGTACTTTTCCCTCTTTCTGAGCAGTGCAAGAGCCAGGATGGCTTTAGTTCCAGTTACCCTTTTTCTGGAATACAAGCTGTTTTCATCAAATACTTAAATTCTCTATATATGTCAAAAATAGCACATCAATAGATTATCATGAAAAGATTATTTTTCAGGCTGGCAAGATGGCTCAGTGAAAAAAGGTGTTTGCCATCACGCCTGAAAACATGAGTTTGATCCCAGGAACTCACATAGTGGAAGGTGTGCACTGATGTCCCCAACTTGTTCTCTGACCTTCACACATACACCATTACACACATGTACAGACAGTAAACAACAAAGAAACGTAAATAAGATTGTTGTCATTGCTCTGTATCAAAACTCATTTAGACCAGACTTTTTGAACCTCTTATCAAGATTTAGGCCCAGATTATTCTTTTGTGGCCTATGTGCTGTAGGGTATTTAGACAACCAAGACTACTTCCAGACATTACCAAATGACCTGCTCCCCATCTGAGAGCCACTTCCTCAGACTCCCTAAACACTTATACTTCTTCTCATGCTTTCCTGTCCCCAGACCTTTATTCAGATTATCTTTGTCATTCAAAAAGTGTCATATACTAACTAATCCTGTGCAGTTCTGCTGAAGACCAACTCTTTTTTCAACTGAAAATACTTTCATATTACCTTAATTTTAAAAGCACATGTTTACTGAATAGATTTAGGTTAACAGTAGTTAATATTTTTAAGATATCATTCCTATCTTTTTGTTTGTATTGATTGTACTTTTTGTTTGGTTCGGTTTGGTTTGGTTTTGAAACAAGGTCTCATGTAACCCAGACTGGCCTCAAACTTGCTATATAATTATGGATGCCCTTGAATTTCTATTCCTTTTGCCTGCACATCCCATGATATCTCTGGAGTAGCTACCATGACTTCCTTTGTTGGTTCAATTGAGAAGTCATGACTCAAACTACTTCCTTAAAAATAGAATTTTTTCTGACCATATTTTGGATGTTCTCTTTGACCTTCAGATGTTTACTCTGATACACTTAGAAGGTATGGTTCTCTTAATTCCATTACATTTGGGATTCATGATACATTTTGAATGCATGCTTTTTGTCTGTTTGTTTTTTCAAGACTGGTTTTCTCTGTGTAGCCCTGGCTCCTGGCTGTCCTTGAAGTCACTCTGTATACCAGGCTGGCCTGGAACTCAAAAAGATCTGCCTCGCTCTGCTTCCCGAGTGCTGGGATTAAAGGCCTTGCCAAACTCTGTGCTGAATTTTTGTTTTTGTTTTTGTTGCTGTTGTTGTAAATTGTCATCTCTTTATGCTTTAGTATTTCATTCTTTTAATAACTACAGTCATTTGTGAAATAATTTTCTTATTATGTCTTTTTCCATGTCACTCTTTATTGTATTTTTGTTCTTTTGTTGTCACATGATTCATCCTCACAAGTCTAACTGACCTGGGTTATTAATACTTTCTTCAACTGTGACTTATGCACTATTAAATTCATCTGTTGGCCTCCTTGTTTCTTTTATTGTATTTTCTAGTTTTCAGTAAACTGTTCTTATTTTTAATTCTATACCACAATTTTATTTTCATATTCTATTCTTTGAACATTTAATGATGTTTGTCTTAAAGTCTGTCTGAAGATCAGGCTTTCTGAGCCTTCTTGTCTGTTCCTATCATCTGCTCGTTAGAACTTTAGCCATGTTCCTCTGTCTCTTCGTGTGTCTGATGCCTTTTGAATTCATGCCAGACATTGTATAAACACTCATGAAATGTTAGGACCTGAGATGATGTATTTTCTGTCCAAAGAAGGTTTTCACATTTTGAGTGTGGTGTTACAGACACTGTCAATAATGCATCAAGTGATTTGAAGCTGCATGTCACTGTATCAGTATCACCACACGTGGATCTTATTTTGCTAATGTCACAATCACCAATCCCATCACCCCTGCTGCTGGCTCTAGTCTTTGTTTTGTGTTTCTCCTTAGCTTTGTGAAGCTATTTTAAAGATCTGTAAGCTCTCAGCCCCTCTTCTGGAATCCACAGATGTCTCCAGAAGCAAAGCAGTTTCTGACCCGAGACAGTCTGGGTTGCAGTCTTATTCCAAACACTGGTTCTGTTTTTCTCATCTTCCTGTTCGTTCTCAGCAGATAAGTAGATTCGTTTTCCTTGCCAGAGGAAGCGCCTTTAGATTCCTTTTGTTCTTTGCGGAAATATGGATTTCTTTCTCTTAGATGTGGTAAATATTTGAATCTTAAATGTCTGAAAGTATCTTGTTGTTTGAAACTAGAATTATAGCTTCAAAATTATTTTTCCCTGAATACTTTTCAGATACCAGCAGATTATTTTCCTTCTCTCACATTTTGTTTTCCTTTTGTTTTGCTTGGATACAGGGTCTTGCTTTGTAGCATAACTAGCCTAGAGCTAACAGTGTAGACTAGACTGACCTTAAGCCTGTGGTGATCCTCCTGCCACTGCCTCCAAGTTTTAGGATTACAGGTGTTAGCTACCACACCCAACTTGGTCCAATCTTGCAGTTTTGTGGAGAAGTGAGTTCAATTGTCATCCCTTTGTAGGAAGCTTTTTTTTTTTTTTTTTTTTTTTTGGAGCAGGGGTGGAGTTAGGATTTGTTTTTTGTTGTTGTCTTGGTTTTTGTTTGGTTGGTTTGTTGGATTTTGTTTCTCTGTTTGTTTTTTTTGAGACAGGATTTCTCTGTGTAACTTTGGCTGTCCTGGAACTTGCTCTGTAGACCAGGTGGGCCTCAAACTCACAGAAATCCACCTGCCTCTGCCTTCCCAAGTGCTGAGCTTAAAAGTGTGTGCCACCTGGCTTGTAAGAAGTATTTTTATTCGACCTTCCTGTATAAATATTCTATTTTTTAATATGCCTTTAGCATTTTTAAGATTTGCTATAAGGAATAAATTGTTGATTTTTTTCCCTTCTTGAAATTCTCTTAAACCCTAAAACTTCCTTCTCTGATAAACTCTCTGTGCTTAATTCTTTCCCATGTTTATTCAAGGATTTATCCCACCCACCCTCCATTCCTCACCCAACACTAGGAATAAAGGAATGAAGCCTAGGGCATTAGGGATGCTAACCACGCACCATAGCACTGAGCTACATCCCCAGCCCCATTCTCCACTTTAAATTTACCCGTGTCTTCTCTTGAATCAGCTCCCCGGTTTCTGCCTTATGAGGAGCTCTTCTTGCTTCCCATCATGCGTGCACACACACACATATGCACACTCGCACTTGTTACTAACATGTCTTCTATTATTGCTGGGAACTTGAGAGACAAGAAGGCACAGTGTATATTTGGCTTCCCCTCTTGAATCTCAGTTCTTTTTGTAGCTTCATCTGATAAAATCTCTTCTAAATTCGGCCTTACCTGGTTTTACCCACATGGACTTGCACTAATCATCTGAACTCTGCAGCTAGCAGCCTCAGAGATGTCTTCATATCAACTCCAGCATCAAAATTTTGTTCAGGATATTTGTATAAGTACTCTAGTCATTTGAAAATCATTACTATAGGTCATTGAAATTAAATCATGTTTAAAGTTTCATGATCTGCTTTAGTTTCAGAAAAACGAGTTTGCAGAATGTAAAGAAGGAGCGAGCTTATTGGCACCGGGAGTTAACTCTTATAGTAATGTAGGAAAGCAGGAGCAATAGCAGCAATGAAGATATAAACTCAGGGACAGGTAACACCAGATTTGCTGAGTAGGGCAGTGGGCCCTGATGGACACATCGCATGAGCATTCTGCATCATATACATATGTGCACTGACTTTTTTTCTTTGCCAGTCATAATGTGTAATATACGAGGGTCATTTAGAAACTAGTCCTACATGAACTGGCTTTTTGGAGCCCATTACCTGTGGTGGGACACCTTGCCCAGCCTGATTCAGTAGGGAGGGGCTTGGTCCTGCCTCAGTTTGGTATCCCAGACTTTGATGACTCCCCAAGGGAGACCTTAACCCCTCTGAGGAGTGGATGGGGGGGGTGATGGGGAAAGGAGGGGGAACTGGGATTGGAATGTAAAAATAATTTAAAAAGAAAAAGAAAAAACTAGTTGTGGATCTGGGATCCTCTAGATAATCTCCAGGGATCTGAGGTGAGTTGTGCCATCCCTGGGCCTCCTCCAGACACCCACTTGTCAAGGAGTTATGTGAGTGCTAGGAAAACATATGCCTGCTCAGCTAAGTGGCACACTCTCCCAGGACAGTCAGTGATCCTCTTAGCCCGTCTCCCTGTTCCAACCTGAAATCTAAATAGATTTGTACAGAAGTAAATTGACAAAACTGTCTTAATTTAAACAAAATCAGGATCTAGTTTAAATAAATTTTAAGAAATGGCCCTCAATACTAATTGATTTTCACTGGATTATAGAATTTTGCTTTTTGTTTTATATTTAATAAGCAACTTTATAATCATGTTTCTAGATACTCTAATCACAATATCACTTTCATCAAGTAATGCTTTTCGTTTTTGACCTTTTATGTTTATCCAAAAATTGGATATCTATAAACTCTGACTAATTTATTTTCTCCATTAAATTTTTTCCTTGTCTTAAGTAAACTTTAAAAGTATCATAATTTTCAATATATCTATGAAGTCACAAGTTATTATCCTTCATGTTATCCAGCCGGCTAAGAGTGGAAATGCTTTTAATTAAACATTTATGTTCCTTTAGAATATTAGAACTGAGAGAAAATTAAAGTTTTGAATCAGTTGATAATTCTACTTATCACATGATCCTATCTAAGCATATGAAAATAGTTTATAATTCCTTAGCGTTTGAAATACTGGGAAAAATCATCCTGAAAAAAAAATACAAGTAAACAAACAGAACATACTTTAAGTTTTCAGTCTACTAATACAGAGATAATTTTTTCAAGGATTAAACATACTTGCACACAAAATACCCAGATAGTAAAGCCATGCCACATGCTGTAGTAGAAACTTAAAATTTAAAACATGTTTACCTGGAAATCTAAACTAAGTAGGCTTTGCTTGGTGTCATTTAAGTCTCCCGCTGAAAGTGAAACAAAACCAGAACTTTCTTTAAAAACAAAGAACAGAAGGGAATGTTGAAAAATATTAGCTGACTTCTTAGTCAAATCTAAAATAACTGCTTCCCTTGGGGATAAATGCCTCAAAGTTCTTTGTGTGGAAAATCAGCCAAAGAAGTAACTAGGGAAAATGGTTACCAAGGGAAAAAAATTTTTTTAAATCACAGGAAAAGTGAAAAACATCAACAGGGAGTTGGGGCGGGGGCTGGAGAGAACATTTCCTGTGCAGGCTGAAAAGGCAGAACTAGAGTACCAAAAGTGATCGGGAAAAATCTATGGCCTTCATAAGGCTGTTTGCATGAAAATATTGCATGACTTTTAAAGTTCAAACAATCCAGCATACCACTTGAGATATGTCAGGTTTATAATGGGAGTGTTCTCATTCCCCTAAAGACTGCATGAATCTCCAGTCCTGTTTAAATTGAGTTAAATTTCTCATAACAAGGAAACAAAAACTGGTTACATATTAATGACATTAGAAATTGTATCATTTTAGTAGTTGGTGGTGGTACATGCCTATAATCCCAACACTTAGAAGGTAGAGGCACTGGGAGTTTTAAGATCATTCTAGGCCACTATGAAGTTTGAGCCAGCCTAGGCTATATGAGACAATGTCTCAAAATGATTTCATATATACATACACAGACATACATGCATGCATGAATCCATATTCCTAGCTGACGTGGAACTCACTATGTAGATCAGGCTGGCCTTGAACTTACAAAGGATCTACCTGTCTCTGTCTCCCAGTCCCACCCAGAGAAGTGTGTGTGTGTGTGTGTGTGTGTGTGAGAGAGAGAGAGAGAGACAGAGAGAGAGACAGAGAGACAGAGAGAGAGAGGGAGAGAGAGAAACACGGAAGCAATAAAGGTTCTCATTATCAGTTACTCCAGCAAATTAGAGGTGTGCTTTGGCCTCAGGTTTCTTCATCTCCCCATCAGCAAATTAAAAACAGATGAGTGTGAAGCCCAGCACTGCTGGCTGTGGGTACCTGAGTTCCTCTATGGAAAACCTAGTGAGTATTCAACATAGTACATGAAAGTCAAGTGCTTTAAAAGCACATAGATTTGAGATTTAGAAATTATAAAAATGAAGATTTAACGTATTTGCAAATAAGTGACTTATGTACTGAATTATAGTAACCTCTGAATATCAATTTGGGAAACAAGAATATAGTGAATAAATGCCTTTAAATATTTTTTGGTTTTGGTTTTGCTTTGAGACAGGGTTTCTCTGTGTTTCAGCTCTGACTGTCTTGGAATTTACTCTGTAGACCAGGCTGTCCTCAAACTCACCAAGATCCACCTGCCTCTGCCTCACAAGTGCTGGGATTAAAGGCGTGTGTCACCACCACCCATATATGCCTTTAAATTTTTGAAGGGAATTAATTTTTTTTCAATCAAAAAGTCATTACCAGACAAAAAGAAAAAAAACAATTCAGCTGACAAATGAATAAAAAAATATTAAATTAGAATTTTGTAGACTAGGAAATGCCAGTGGTTGGTGAAAGGCAAGAAGCAGATTTCAGCATCAGTAACAGTCAAGAAGTGTCCATTGAGATGTGTGCTATCTCCCAGTGTGAAATGTTAAGACTTAACGCTAGCCGGGCGGTGGTGGTGCACGCCTTTAATCCCAGCACTCGGGAGGCAGAGGCAGGTGGATCTCTGTGAGTTCGAGGCCAGGCTGGACCGATAGCCTCCAAAACAATACAGAGAAACCCTGTCTCGTAAAAACCAAAAAAAAAAAAAAAAAAAAAAAAAAGACTTAACGCTAGAGGTAGTGTAAGCATCATCATTTTAAAATAATCCAAATAATTCTCACATGCTTGGTAATCATAAATCACAGCCTGATTTGGAACATGTGTGTTGTTTTGTTGAAGGAGGAGACTTGTGTTCGTGGCATGCTGTGTGTGGCAAACAGAAATGGTTATGTTGAGGACAGCTAATGAAAAGCAGTGCTGTCTGCCCACATGTTACCTCTAGATATGCATTATAGGAACATCTTTCTGTGCAGAGGTGTGCTCAGGGTAGTGCTTTGAAGCTCTCTAACTATGGACTTATAAACAAACAAGCAAGCAAGCAAACAAAAAGCAACCCAGTTGTGTATTTGGAACAGTGGACTACAAAGCTCTTTGGAAACTAAGGTAACATTAATACTTGTATATGAGGTTGTCCCCAATATACCAAGAGGAAAAGGGAGATATCCAAAACAGTATATGCATTATCTTTTGATATATATAATTTTTCATCTTTCTGGAGAACAGATTAGAAGAGATAAACAAAATTGTGTATTTATTTGTAGGTGATAAAATTACAATTTCTGTGTGTAATTCATCATTTCCATGATGTTTTGTGCTTTTTATAGCCAGATGAGGAAAAATAACTATTTAAAACAGTATAAACAAAAAAACTTTTTAAAAAAGATTGTGTGGCCGGTCGGTGGTGGCGCATGCCTTTAATCCCAGCACTCGGGAGGCAGAGGCAGGCGGATCTCTGTGAGTTCGAGGCCAGGCTGGACCGATAGCCTCCAAAACAATACAGAGAAACCCTGTCTCGCAAAACCAAAAAAAAAAAAAAAAAAAGATTGTGTGTGTGTGTGTGTTACCTGCGTGTGTGTCTGTTCACTATGTGTATTCACTGTCCACAGAGGTCAGAAGAGGACATTTTATCCCCTGGAACAGACAGTTGTAAGCCACTCTGTGAGTGCTGGAAAATTGAACACTTGTCTTCTGCAAGAGCAGCCTGTGCTGTTAATGACTGAGCCATCCATCTTTATGGCTCCTTAAACAAAAGTAACTTTTTAGTGGCATAGAGGAATAACAATAACTATCATGCTGAGATTGACATGGTTGGAAAAAAAACAATTTTAAGATTTCTGAGGTCCCTGCTCTACAAGTTTGTGGTTTAATGGATGATTATATGAGCTCCTTTTCAGAAACTGTTTTAACCACCCTAGTACATGGAAAATGCTGGTGTTATGGTTTTCCTTTTCTCTTATTATTTTAGGCATAATTATGTCCTAAAACTTGGCTACTGTAGTGCTCTGAAAGAGTGTAGTGTTTGTTACTGAAGACTATGCAAAAAGTGAGCATCAGCTGTGCCAGAAGGGAGTGAGCCTGTAGGACATTTATGTCACTTACCACTGAAGTCACTTACACTGTTTATTATTTATTGTCAACCCAAAATGGAGTCACCTGGGAATAAGGAACCTAAGTTGAAGAATTGCTTCTATAAGATTGGTCTGTGGGCATGTCTTTGGGGACTTGTCTTTGATTAGTGACTGATGTGAGAAGGCCTAGCCTACTGTGGGCAGCACAATCTCTGAGATGATCCTGGACCGTATAAGAAAGCAAGCTGAGAGAAGTAGAGAGTAAGACAATACGTAGTTTTCCTGAATGATTTCTGTCTCTGTTCACACTTGAGTTCCTGTCCTGACTCCCTCAGTGATGGATTGTAACCTGAAAGCATACAATGAAATACCGCCCTCACCCGCAAGTCACTTAGTGTTTATCACAGTAACAGAAAGCAAAGAGTGGGATATTGCTGTGATGGGCCTGACCATGTTATTTGGGGAGGTAGCAGGCAGCGAATGAAGATTGTGAAAGGATTTTGGAACTTTGATCCAGAAAAGCTACTACTTGTGAAGAGAAGCCTTCCCGCCATCCTGGTTCCAGAGCCGCATCAGTCCCAAATAACACACAGGAGGCTATATTAATTATGAAGCGGTTGGCCTTGCTTGTTTCTTACTGGCTAGCTCTGACTTAAGTATTTATCCCATAATTGTTAATCTAAGTATTTTTCTTACCGGAGAACTTTCCAGGCTTCCTACCCCATGGCGGTTACATCTCGACTTTTGGCCTGCAGGTATACATGCTGACAGGACACTGTGTACAAAAAAAGTTGTACTGTTAGGCTTAAGGTAATGTCCAAGGAGTGGAGTCTACTTGTCAGATTCAGCTGTCAACAAAGCCCAGAGTTATCTGAGGAAGTCTTAGTTGGGGGATTTCCATGATCATATTGTCCTATGTGCATGTCTGTGTTGCATTTTCTGTTGTTGTATTTCAAGAGGATATCTCTTTTAAGTTAGAAGAATGAACATGACATATTGTTGAGGGACACACAGAAAATTACAAATGTTGATGCCTTGTAGATATATGAGCAGATACAAAGGCTGCTCTATCTAATTAAAAATTAACCATAGTTTTGTAGAGACTTTTATAGGTTATTTTATTCATAATTACTTCTTATAACTCCTGAATATTTGTCTACTCAGAAAAAGAAAGCTAGTTTTATTTTACACACACAACAAAACAGAAGAGCTCCTAAAATAACAACTGCTCTGCTCTAAGTTTTCAATCAGTCCCTTTAACTCCTAATTTAATATTTATACACTGCAGTAAGTTCTAATGTACTTGATTACTTCTTCATCTCTGCAGTTTTCTTCCTCCTCTCAACTCCTGTCCTCCCTTCCTCCCATCTTCTGGATTTCATCATACACTTTCTTTTGGGGGGATTTTTCTGAAGACAGGGTGTCTCTACATAGCCCTGGCTATCCTGAAACTCACTATATAGACCAGGCTGTCCTTAAACTCTTGAACTCTTGCAGATCAGTCTACCTCTGCCTCCTGAGTGTTGGGATTAAAGGCACATGCCAATGACTGGCCACATCCTTTTTTTTTTTTAATTAATTTCATCATTCCTTTTCCTTCCTTCAATTCCTCCATGCCCCACCCCTCAAATTCCTGGCTTCCTCTTCTGAGAGAGAGAGAGAGAGAGAGAGGGAGGGAGGGAGGGAGGGAGGGAGGGGAGAGAGAGAGAGAGAGAGAGAGAGAGAGAGAGAGAGAGAGAGAGAGAGAGAGAGAGAGAGATCTATTCTCATCATTTCTTAGTTGCCTACAGTTCTTGTGTAGGGCTGAGGCCATGTGAGCTTTCTGGAGCTTTCCCTCATCCACATTAACATGTCTGTTGGTGTCATTCTTTTTCAGCTCATGTTAGGCTACGATGTTGGGAAGATTTTTGGGGAGTGTAGCTTCTGACATTCTAAGAGATCCGATCTTTCCTAAGCAGTGAACACATGTGATTTCAATAAATTCTTAAACCATATAATATGCATTATTATTTTCCATTTTATAATGGACCAAAACTAAGGTGTTACAAAAGCAAACTGAGGAAACTGAATAGAGCTAAACACCCTATGTTGGTTAAATAGGGAAAATGACAACAGTCCCAAGCTAGTCTGATTTACTTTTCTTACAATGCTCAAGGCAGTATCCCTCACTGGTCAGTGCTTCCTTCCTGAGCAGCCACTGAAGGGCATGTGAACAGACAGCCACTCTCATCATGTGGGTGTCCACATCACAAAACTCCATAACTGATTATGAAAATCCGTTCCTGCTAGAACAGAGATGTGGCAACAGGTAGCTTCAGTCAGGACCTGTGTCAGCCCTAAGCACAGTGACTTACTGAATCTAGATGAGTTGCATGCCCTTTCTGGCACTCAGATGGCCGATCTTTAGTGCAAAACCATTAGAGAATTCTCAGATTGTTTCTCTCAGCCTTTATAGGGTGTGGTGTTCTTGCCTTGGAAAACAAGCAGCCCAAAGCATTCAGAATTGTTATTTTCCCTGTAATTTCCCTCCTATAACCACTGAAACCCATACTTAGTGAGAGACTGGTGAGGGAATTACACATGTGGTAGTTTAAGCATTGTTGGGAATGGGGATTCTTTTCCACTGATACACTGTCTGAAGGAGATGGCTATAAACCAGGGTGACCACAATATTTATAAAGGTATGTAATGAAAAAAGAAGACTTTGGCAATTAATGTAACTCCATCACTCATGGGGATGATAAAGAGACACTCACTTGAGGTTAATAAATCAAAACACAGTGTTTGTCCACAGCTTCATTTTTTCCCATTACTGGTGAGTGATGTCATCATCTTCATTTCCCTTAGGATCTTTTTGTGTCCAGGAAAAGAAGATTAATATTAACTGCATTTATTATCATATATTCCTATTTTATTGTATGTTTTAGTTTAATTTTGCCACCTATGTAGAGTGGTTTTTTAGATTTTATCTTTGTGTGTGTGTGTGTGTGCATGTGTGTCTGTATCTGTCTCTATGTGTGTCTGTATGTGGATATGTGTGAATCCAGGTGCCCTCAGAAGCCACACACATCAAATCCATGGAGCTAAAGTTACAAGCAATTGTATGCCTGATGTGGATGTTGGAAATCAAACTTGGGGCCTCTGCAAGAGCAATATGAGCTTTTAATCTCCAAGTCATCTCTCTCGCCCTTGTTTCTTTTTCCTTTTTTCCTCAATGTTAGTGATCAAATCCAGTGCCTTACAGTGCTAAGCATAAGTGATACCAAAGAGTTGCTCCTCTTACTCTAGGAGGTTTCCAGTTGCTTTCATTTTCCTCAAATTAAATTCTAATTTTTTTGTTCAGTAGTAGAATCAAATCCTATGCCTTCCTCTTGCAAGGCAAGTGCTCTATTCTAGAGTGCATCCCTAGTCATGGAACATTGTTCTTTAAAAGATGCTAAGCTACCATGTTTGGCTGGATAATGTTGCTCCCAGAAGTCATGTGTTATTAAACAAAAATCCTGGTACCAGAATGGCATACTTCCTTATGCATTACTTGTCAGCAAGGTCCTAGAGGCCCTCAAAACAATATAGGCTATTGCCATAACTCTTGGTTACCTTGGAACTAAAAGGTAAGACCCTGTTGCTGAAGACACTGGACACTTTGGTTGCAAGATGTACAGAAATCAAGCTGGCAGGGAACTAGAAGCATCCTTCTTGAAACCATTGTTCATAGTGCTGGAAAGTGTTGTGCAGAACCTGGAGGAGAAAAAGCATGATGTCATCTTACCCATCTGTGAACCCTATAAGCTACATCAACCAGGCAAGATGTGTTCCCTAGTGCAACAGTGCCATGACTGTTGTAGCAGTAACCAACTACTTTCTGATTGGACTTGAGGCCTATTCCACAGAAGGGATTCATACCTGGTACGATAAAACTGGCCAGTGTCCATAGCTGGAGAGGTCAGAGGGAACATGGTATTATTGCTAAATAGTCACTGTATCAAATTGCCTTCTAAACATTAATGTTCACAACTTTAGCAAAGAAGCTTTGTAGTAGGTAACAGTTAATGAAACTATTTAATAGGCACTGTTAAGCAGGACAGTTATATCACCTACTTTCCAAAGCTCAGAGAACACTATGGAAGATGAATGCAAAAATCGAAAAAATTTTCCCAATTTACATAAAACAAAATTTAGAATTGCTGAGAAATATAAAAATAACTAAAACAACAATCACAACACTACTGGAATGGTATTTAAATTGTAATATTTTATAATTCATTGTTCACTATACCTTTATTCCTCTGCTGGAGTGAAGAGTTTAAGCATTACTACTCATTGAGCAACATCTATCTTATTCCAAGCAAATAAGTGGAACTGGGGCTTGTCACCAAAATCTGAAACAGTGCAATACTAGACTAATCAATACTCTAGTATAGTATTAGGAAATAACCACCTCAAGCAATACTTGAATTTAGCCCAACAGGAGAGTACATCCTTAGGATAACCAGTGTCCTTTATTCAATCTCCAGCACTTCAAAAGAAAACCCAACCGGCATCTGCAGTTGTCAGCATGTGAAAGGCATGTGTCACCATTGTCCGGCTGGGTCTGCATTTTTAAAATGACATACTGATTGTACTGTGCTTCATGAAGCACATGGAAGGAGCACATCTAGAAGCAGGGCACCATTGAAAAGCTTGTGGCGGCACAATCCCAGCACTCAGGAGGCAGACACGGCTATGTAGAGACCCTGTCTGAAAGGGGAATGAGAGAGAGAGAGAGAGAGAGAGAGAGAGAGAGAGAGAGAGAGAGAGAGAGAGAGAGAGAGAGAGAGAGAGAGAGAGAGAGAGAGAGAGAGAGAGAGAGAGAGAGAGAGAGAGAGAGAGAGAGAGAGAGAGAGAGAGAGAGAGAGAGAGAGAGAGAGAGAGAGAGAGAGAGAGAGAGAGAGAGAGAGAGAGAGAGAGAGAGAGAGAGAGAGAGAGAGAGAGAGAGAGAGAGAGAGAGAGAGAGAGAGAGAGAGAGAGAGAGAGAGAGAGAGAGAGAGAGAGAGATAGAGAGAGAGAGAGAGAGAGAGAGAGATTCCTTTACTAAGGTAGGGGAAGTATGTAACATTAGTAAATCTTAAGGTTTCTTTAGATGCAGGAAAGTGGAGGAAGAGAAATTGGGTATATGAAGCTTAGCTTTTGGGTGTAATCAACTATATTGCAGGAGAGTTATTTACTGGGGTGACCACAGACTAACACAATCAGTTCTGCAGATAACGGGAACTATGGGCTAGAAATAAGGTCCATTAGCATGAGGTGGCTAGTAGTGAAGCCATAGAACTGGATGGCATCACCAGCCACGGTGTATAATGAAGCTGTGAGGCAGGGTATTGAGAATTAGAGAAACAAAAGATTTTACAAGTTTCCAAACTAAGCCAGGCATTAGTGGTGCACGCTTTTAATCCCAGGTCTCAGGAGGCAGAGGCAGGCAGATCTCTGTGAATTCGAGGCCAGCCTGGTCTACAGAGCGAGTTCCAGGACAAGCTCCAAAGCTACAAAGAAGAAAATCTGTGGTGGGGGTGAGGTGGGAGGGAACCTTTCCAAACTAAGCACTTGCATGCATTGTTAACAGAAATGTAAAATGACAGCCTTCATTTAGGCCACTTTATCAAACTCTAATAAATGCTAAGCCATTCTTCTTCTAGGAATTTATCCTACAGACTGTTGTGCACAGATATACAACAATCTCTTCTGTGGATATTTGTTGTAATATATAAAAGAATATTGAAAAATCACAAGTAACCAAATGATTGTTGAAAGAAAGTAGGTTAACTTCTATAACATGTTAGAGGAATCTGGCAAACAGGGTGAGAAACACCAGGAATCAGTCTTCCCACTTAGATAACAAATAAACTGACAGAATCTGTCTGATGTAACTGTTTTTGAATTCTGGAGACTACTAAAGGCTTACAACATCCCTGAGGATGACTAGGGTAGTAAATTGTGGTTAATTTAATCAATTACAGCTCTTAGCACAGTAGCTGCTAACCAGATCTCAACCTAGCTCCATTTCCGATGTCTGTAACATGTTCCTGGAATAAACCAACATTCCTGCATATATTGGGGATTCATTGTCTAATGACTGCTTCTTGTCATAGAGGTTCAGAGCCAGGATCCAATGTGGTTGCCTGTCTTAGTCAGGGTTCCTCCTGCTGCAACAAAACATCGTGACCAAAAAGCAAGTTGCGGAGGAAAGGGTTTATTTGGCTTACACTTCCACATTATAGTCCATCATCAAAGGAAGTCAGGAACACAAGCAGGGCAGGAACCTGGAAGCAGGAGCTGATGCAGAAGCCTTGGAGGGTGCTGCTTACTGGCTTGCTCCCCATGCCTTGCTCAGGCTGCTCTCTCATAGAAGCACCACCCACAATGGGCTAAGCCCACCCCAATCAATTACTAATTAAGAAAATGCCCTACAGACTTGTCTGTTTACAGCATGATCTTATGAAAGCCTTTTATTTTCTTGTTTGTTTTTTATTTTATTATTATTTTTCCCAAGACAGGGTTTCTCTGTAACCCTGGCTGCACTGGAACTTGCTCTGTTGACCAGGCTGGTCTACAAACTGGTCAGACTCAGAGATCTTCTTGCCTCTGCTTTCTGTGTGCTGGGACTAAAGACATGCGCCTCCACAGCACCTGGAGGCATTTTCTTAGTTGGGGGTCCCTCCTTTCAGATAACTCTTGACTTGTTTCAAATTGACATAAAACTATCCAGCACATTGCCCCTCCCTTTTTTTTTGTTTGCTTTTTGTTGTTCTTCATTCAGGAGATAAATACTAAAGCCTAGGTCATTAACAAGTAGCTGCAGAGGCTAGGGAGGTGTTTCAGTGGATAAAGTACTCACTCTGCAAGAATGAGCACCAAGTTTAAATCCCCAGCACGGACGTGAACCAGCAGTGTGTACCTGAAACCCAGCACTGGGGGTGGGAGGAGAAAAGTGGCTCTCTAGACTTGTTGACCAGTCAGTCTAGCCGAAATAGTGAGCTCCAGGTTCAGTGAAAGACCCTGTCTCAAAAAATAGGATGGAAAGTGATAGAAACAGACCTGTGGAGTTGACTTTGACCTCCGCAAGCACACACAGATGCAAGCTCACCTGTATACACATGTGTACACATACCGTACGAAAAACGTTTATTAGTCTGGAGGTGTCTCACATGCCTTTAATCCCAGCACTAGGGAGACAGAGGCAGACAGATCTCTGTGAGTTCCAGGACAGCCAAGGCTACACGGAGAAACCCTGTCTGAAAAAAACAAAAGAAAACATATGTATTATCCACAAATAATATTTTTAAGAAAAGCTAACTGCAGGGGTAAGAAAAATAAATGATAAAAGAGGTAAATATTATCCAATGTACATTTATGAATATATAGAAATGTTAAAATGAAATCCTTTACATTCTGTATGATCATTATATGATAAATTAAGTATGTCAATATATAAAGGAAAGCTAGAAACTGACAGTACATATTCCTAGGAAGGCACTAGTTCTAAAAAGATCCAAGAAGACATTAAGTTCGCACTTCAGACTGATCTTTGGCACAAAGAAAGCCTACAACAGTAAGAAAAATAAAACATTTTTTTAAATACAGTTAACCCTAGAAGAAGGGGGAGATTCTGATTTCCATTATTAGCACATTTTTAGCAAACAGTATTAAGGGGCTTATAGGATGCTATCAAGCAAGCCAACATGCAATATAAAAGTCACAAGAGAAGAAAAAGGGACAGAATGAATATTTGAAGACATAATAGCTAAAAACTCCTCAGATTTTATGAACATAAATATAAACATGCTCTGAGCTACATATCCAGTTCAATGAACCTATCTGTGTTAAAGACATTATGTCAGATTTCTTGGAAAAAAATGCCTTTAGACAGCTATGAAAGATGCTCACATAAAGTAAGATGTGAGAGAGATCAAGTTTTTAATGAACAAAATAGAAAATTAATAGAGATAACAAAAATAGAAAGTCAAAAGAAATCCAACATGACTATATAGCAAGACCCCATCTCAAATCTGTTGAAGGCTCTAGAAATTGACCAGAGTCGAAGAACAATTGATTTGGAGGCTAATTCTGCCTATCCATAGTCTTTATAGACACATTAAGTCTTCCTTTCCCATTCCACACCCATCATTGTCATTAATAGAATTGGTTGTGATTATTAAGTCTTCTTGTTGAAAAATAGCATAAGCTCTTCCAAGAAGCCCAAGTACACAAGAGGACATAGCAGAGGAGCACTGAAGAATATGCTTCTTATAGGTCATGAGGAATTGCAGAAACTCCCCAGGACCTGGGAATAGAAATGAGAGCCCTTTCATGTCTGTACTGTCTTTTCCTAGGGTCTTGTGTTGCCTTATCCCTACACTTTCTGTAACTTTGCTTCATTTTCTTGAAAGTTGTTGTCTTCTGCAGACCAGTTGTCACTGTGTTGGCAGACATGTGACCCAAATGACCAGTCTGTGTATCCTCAGTCCAGTCCCAGATAGGTGATCAACAAAAAGTTACTGGTTTCTCCAAAAGATTCTGCTTGGGTCAGGCTTGCATCCCAGATTCTGTGCACTCTGATCTGTGGGGTCGAGTTCAAGTATGAAAGAATTGCACATGTATTGCTGAGTGGCAGTGATGCAGGATATAATGAAGTTAACTGTAAATTCAGCAAAAGGCTGTTCAGGTTATTTGTTAAAGCCTTTGTGATAAAAAGTTCTTATTGTTGAATAGAACTTTCTTAAGCAAACTTCCTGAGTTTATATAGTTGGAGTGTGCATCACTGTGTGACCTAAAGCCAGCTTTACCCCTAATAATCTATCAGTGTTAGGACTTGATTATTTTTTCTTTACCTGATGTGTTTATAACATTATCTGTAAATTAATACAAGAACCTTCCACAGTTTTTAGCTCTGTGCGGTGAGAACTGTCCTTTAATTATATGCAAGTGCCTTTGTTTTCTTTTTGTTTTGTTTTGTTAACACAAGGTCTATATGACTCTGGCTGCCTTGGAACTCAAGATCACCTGCCCCTGGCTCCCGAATGCTAAGATAAACTTCATGCACCACCACACTCAGCTATGTACAAGCTTTAAAGAGTAGTGTTTGCCTTTATTCCTAGTAGCTTTGTAAAATCAGTTGTGAATTTATAGAGAGGTGCTTTTTCTCTCTTTTATTTGGAGGGTGGTTTAAAAGCATTAGTGACAGCATATTTACTCTGTCCTCAGTAGGTAAGAATTGGCTTTGCATTAAACTGACTAATTTTGAGCAGGCTTTAGTGAGACAAACAGTATTTGTACTATGAAATCACCAGCATATGAGCTGCAGGACCTATGCCATCATCTGCTTATGGTGGTATGCCCTTCGGTGTCTATAATTCATAGAGGTGAGTTTTAAATGTTTATGTGCTGAAAATAATTTCTTGATTCCAGAAGAGGAACATTAGCAATGCCTGAGCATTCAGTCATGACCAGGATCTCAGTCTAGGACCTGATGCTGGGTCAGAAATGAATCAAAGACTGACCATATCACTGTGGTTGCCTCTACTTCAGACTGTCTCAGGAACCTGTCCTTGCCTCACCACTGCTCTTACAGAATCAGTTCTCCCTCTTCAAGAGGTGCCATTCAGATGTTTACCATCTGTTTTCTGAACAAAGCCCCGATAGCATGTGCACTCAGACCTGTGGCCACAGTCAGAGGACAGAGGAAGGTGTTGAGTGTCCTCCTCCCCTCCCCTCCTTCTTCCCCAACTCTCTCTCTCCCCTCCTTCCTTCCCCCTCCCCCAAATTCCTTTGAAACAGATCTCTCCCTAGCCTAGAGCTCATGTTTTTTAGTTAGACTGGCAGCAGCAAGCCCCAGTGAATTTCCCATTTCTGCCCCATACAGCAGTGGAGTTACAGGCATGCAGAGACCACACCCAGCTTGTTGCATGGGGGTTGGTAGCTAACCCAGGTCTGCATGCTTGTGCAGCCTTAGCTACCTGTGCTCTAAACTACTGAGCCACCTCCAGCTCTCTCTCTCTCTCAGCCATACTCCTTACTCACTAATCTCACTAAATTCCTTTTGACTTGATTTCCTTTAGCTTTTTCATTTCTAAGTCAATTACATTCGTGAGTTTCACAAATTCAACCAAAATACCATAGGGGAAAAATGACACCAGTGGAAGAGAACACATGAAAGATTTTTTTTTACTTGAAAAAATAAGCATCTGTTAAGTGAAACTTATGGAATACTCTGTATAAAATTACAAACAAAAATAGGATAGAATAATAGAAACTCTTTAAGAAAGTGTTATTTTTTTTAAGTTAAAGCAATTGACATCTATACATTTTTAACAGGTCATTTGAATCTTAAAAAATTTAAGCCTGGTGATGGCAGTGAACGCCTTTGATACCAGTACTCAGAAGACAGAGACAAGCAGATCTCTGAGTTCAAGGCCAGCCTGGACTATGGAGCAAGTGCCAGAGCAGCCAGGGTTACACAGAGAACCCCTGTCTCGAAGAAACAACAACAACAAAAAACTTTAAAACAGATTATTTAAACAGCAGGAGGTTAAATATAGCTAAAGAAGGAAAAAAAAAGTAGGTGATTAATTTGAGAATACCCTAATCACAATATCAACAGCAAAGCAAAACCCCTAATGCCCCCTCTGTACCTATAGATGACCTTTACTGGACATTTAATCTACCTGAAGTAACGTCATTGATCTTTGTGTCTAGATTCTTTCACTTGGAATTGTGTTTGTGGTTTGTCCATGTTGTAGTGGCTGTGAGTACTTTGTTTCTTTTTATTGACCAGTGGAAGTCTTGATATTATAAGCCACACCTGTTTAGCCACTCACCAATTTAGGGAAATTAGATTATTTGAAATTGTCTGTAATGAATAATTCTACCATAAACATGCACACACAAGTTTATATACAAATGTGCTTTATTTCTCCTGGTTGGGTTCCTAGGAGTGGAATTTTTGAGTTGTGTGACAAACTTATGCTTACTGGTTATGAAACATGTGCTGTCATAGAAAATGACGGAGTAGGGCACCCCAAGATCATTTTCTCTACTGAAATCACCACAAACTGCCAAATTTGACAGAATAAACCATGCATGTTGAATCCTGGGATCAAATCAGATGCTTGCAGCAGCTAAGGAGTGCTGAGTGAGAGAGAGCCACTGAATTTCGGGGGAAAGCATTGTCATTTTTCCCCATGCTGGCAGTGGCCATGATAGCAGCTGTGTCTTGATGTATTCTGACCCCCTGTGATGGTTCCCCAGGGGAGCAATGCAGCACCTGGTCTGTCACACTTATATCCCTTGGCTGTAGCAGATTTCTGCGATATACAACTTCATGTACTACTGAAACCTGCAGGGCCAATGGACCTCTGAAAAGGGCACACAGTAGATATCCAGCCCCCAAAAGAAAAGGAAAAACTGGAAAGAGGAAGAGGGTGGAGAAATAGGGTATTGAAGGACCACTGCATATACAAAGAAAAACAGTGTACCATGCATGCCCAGGACTGATGCCTGCTAAGAGACTAGCCAGGGACCAGGCCTTACCCCTTCAGGATAAAGGCAGAGCTATGGGCCAGCTTAGCACCAAAAAAGTTCCCACCTCAATGCCAAGCCCCAAAGGCCAGGAGCATTTTGTTTTGTTTTGCTTTGTTTCTCTTCTGGGCTCCAGCTTTTAAAGGACCCTTTACTGAGTCATTAAAGGACTCTTTGCTGAGTCAGTGGTACTCTAGAGACTTCACAGTGATCACATACAAGACTACAGTCTTAGTACATAAGGCTGCAAGTTGCTAAATATGTATATGTATCTCTCAGTTGACATTTATGGCAAGGAAGAATATGATTGCCAAAGTCACCACACTCCAGGATTCAAAAGAAGCAGGTTAGTTCTGCTGCCATGTCTGTCTACACCATGTGAAGAAGCACCCCACACTCCAGTGCTGTGGATACAGCTGGTCCAGCTGTCATGCCTTCCCCATCACCATGGACTGTGACCCCTGAAACTGAACCAAATAAACATTCCTCATTCAAACTCAATATAGTCCAGTATCTAGCAACAGCAAAAAAAAATTTTTAAGTATAGAAAGAGCCGGGTGGTGGTGGCAAACGCCTTTAATCCCAGCACTCGGGAGGCAGGGGCAGGTGGATCTCTGTGAGTTCAAAGCCGGGCAGGACCGACAGCCTCCAAAACAATACAGAGAAACCCTGTCTCGTAAAAACCAAAAAAAAAAAAAAAAAAAAAAAAAAGTGTAGAAAGAAACGGGAATGATCCATTCACAGGAAATAAGGTATGAAAAAGTGAGAATATCAACAAAGATATGTTATTTCAAAGCATCTAAATGAAATTTAATATTTACATACAAAGGAATAGTTTTCATGCATAAAAAGTTGAAATATTAAAGAGTCTACAAAGCTTTGCTAAAAACGCCAGACACTAAAAGTTGTGTATCTGTGGTCTTATTTCTGTGAATTATGTAAGATAGATAAGTTTGTAAAAATGTAAGCAAAGGGGCTGGCTGTGGTGGCACAAACCTTAAATCCCAGCACTGGGGAGGTAGAACCAGGTGGATCTCTGTGCGTTCAAGGCTAGCCTGTCAACATATCGAGTTCCAGAATAGCAAAGGCTATATAGTATGACCTTCCCAAACACACCTACAAAAAATGAAACTTTTGGGAGAAGGCTTCTGGGGGCTTTCAGAGGGCAGGATGAAATGAACTGATTAATGAGTGCAACTTTTATTTTGAAGTGATAAACATGCTTTGGGAACAGAGGTGGTCAGACAGCACTCAGAATGTCCTAGGTCACTTTAAATAGTTAATGCTGTATGAATAGCAAGCAGCTGTGTGTCTAAAAAAGCCCCTTCTTCCTCTCCATGTCCTAACCCCCAGGACGTGAACTCAAGAAAAAGCTAAGAGAGTACCGTTACCAAGTGTAAAGCCCTCAGTCATTCTTCCCAACCCAGAAGGACTCAAATGATGTAACATTCTCTATGTAGAGGAGAGCACAGGGCAAGTAAGACAAAAATCAGATAATCCCAAGGGTAACCCATGTTGAATAGGAGGGCTGTGAGCCATCCCACCCTGGAATTAAGTCACAGGGTGGAGCTCGGATCAGTGGTTCAGGAAACTCAAAGACACACCCCACACAAATAGCACATTCCCACTGTGAAGAGTCTGTGGAAAGCAGACCTGTGTCCACCCGTGGATAAAGAACAGCTTGCCTTTCTATGAATTCAAAGGAATAATTTTCATTCTGCTTAACATGTGAATATATCATTTCAGAATGCATAATATGTTCTAAAAAGAGCAAAAGGAAATAATCCAATTGATTTTACAAAATAAAACACCTTTTCCATATTCTCACCTCATTTGTTATTGTCTGCCTTTTATGAGGTATCCTAATAGGTATAAATGATTACTTACACTTGTAAAGAAGATTTCAGATGAAGTATCATGTGCATCTATTTTTTTTTTATTTCTAGCTTTTTATGATAGCTCAAATTGAAAGTCTGTCTTAGCTGCTTTATTTTATGAAATCTTGTGATACAAATGGAAAACAACTGTATGTCACCAGGTGTGATGCACCCCAGGAGGCAGAGGCAGGTGGGTCTCTGAGCTAGAGGCCAGCCCTAGCTACACAATGAGACCCTGGCTCAAGAAAAGGGCCAGGAGAGAACTATACATTCACATTCTGAAACTTCTCAAGTTTGTATTCTGTCTTATTTTGTGCCTTCTCAGAGCCTCTCTAGTTCTGGCTGCCCTGGGATTCGCCAGTGTAGACCAGTCTTGCAGTGATCCTCGTATCTCAGCCTCCCAAGCTAGGATTACAGGCATGTGCCACCATGTCTGGACGGCTATACTAGCTTTTAATTGTGGTGTATTAATAAGTTTTAAATAATATATTTACCTGATAAACACAAACCACATGGTATCACCCCTACTCCGTCGTCCACATTCCCAAAAAGTGGGCAGATTCTTTCTCAAGAAGGTGTAGGCTGGCTCCTCAGGAGACCATGATGCACTTGAGCCCTTCTTTGCTGTGAGCTGTAATTAAGTAAATGATTTTATATGTCCATATGTTAACATAAATTCTTTATGAGAACATCATTGTCTCATGCTGTGGGCCAAAAAAAAAAAAAAAAACAAAACCCAAGTCTGTTTGCAAATGCCCCTGAGAGAACTTTAAGTAGTGATTGGAATTCTTCTGATGAGGTATTGAATGAGGCTGTATCAGCACAGGTTCCCAGTGGCTCTAATTCTGCTAACCTAACAAATTGTAACTGCTTATTCTGAAGACTTTTTGTTTTTGTCTCCAGACTCCGACTGTAGTTTCTCCTCAGTGCATTTTCTTGTTTGGTAAAAAGCAGTAAAACATGTCTACTTAGTATTCAGCACTTGCAAATGAGGAGTCTTCCTCCTGTTACAAATATGTAAACAAGATTTATATTAAAGATGCTTGATGTCTAAAACATAGGTTTCCTATTTGCAACTGAAGTGAAACTTTTTAAAAATTGAAGTATGTCTTTTGGCTGTTCTAACTTTAAGGTGGGGGAGAAAAGGAAAAAAAAAAACATGCAGCTTGACTATCTTGGCCCACACTCTGTTTCCATTCCGGCTGCTGGCCAGGGCTGCATAAGCAGTGGTTGTTATGCAAGCCTCCAGGCCTCCAGGGCTCTTATCCGTCCCAGACCTCAAATACAGCATCTGTTTCCAAATAGAGGTAAGAACTGCACAACCCTTTTCTGTTTCTTTGGTGAGCCTCAGCTTCTGGAAATTACTCTGTCACTGCAAGTTTATTTAACCCTAGATTCTAACTGAATTATTGTCTAAATACATTATTTACTTTTAATTGACCCAAACTGAGTTATTAATAGAGGAAGGTTTTTAAAGACAAATAGAAGTTCAAAAATATTTAAAAGCAAAGGTCTTCAACTAAAATCTTCAGTAACAAAGATATCTAAGCTGTAGTTCTTGTCCATTTATCTAAAATGCAATGCAGTTAACTTTAGTTGAGCTAAAGCATATGAACCACAGCTCAGGATAAAGAAACACAAAGTACTAAATGTTATGTGTAAATGAGCCAAAAGCTGAAGTCAACATTAAAATTTCCCTATTTTCAGGTAGCTTTGCTTTATATATTGAAATCCCAAGAGAACGGAAAAGCACAAAAAGCTCTCTCAGAGCAGAGTTGGAGCTCATTGTATATAAGCCATAACATGTAGTGATCAGCATGCCTACCCTGTTTATTGGGATGCAGATGAGACATGGTGACTGCACCTCCCGCCACAGTCCTTAGACCTAGAGCACCATGAAAGGTTAACAAAGCAGGGCAATTGGAAAAACTAGGGAGTTCTTGAGACACATCACAATCCCATAGTTATGTTTCTTTACTCGTCTGCTTTTTCCACCCAGTTTTATGCCTCAAGAGGTCAAGCGTACTGCCTTTTGTCTTTTTACCTCTGACATAATAAAACAAAGAAAAAGGGATATATTATAAATACATAGTTAATTTTTCACAAAAGATTTTGTATAGCTACCACCTAAATCAGGAGACAGAGAAAGCAGTCCCCAGAAACAGTTTCCTCCTTCCGTCCTTGCTTCCATGGGCAAGCACTCTGCTGGTTTCTGGTGGAGAGATCAGCCTGATGTAGACCTCCATGGGTAAGAGGGGCTGTAGAAGCACTGTGTAATCAAGGTCATTCAGCTCATTACTGTATGGAATTCAGAAAATACCATCCCATTCCTATGTGCAACCCAGATACAGCTATAAATAAACAGTACTGTGAGTGTACGGACAGGTACAGTTTATGTTTGGAGCTGATGCGTCATGAGATGTATATCTGTTGGCTTGAGTATATGTTGTCAGTTCCCCAAAGTAATTGCCAATTTACTCAAGTGGTGGGTCATTGTTTCAGTTGCTCACGTCTGTTTCAGCACTGGTTTTGTTCATTGTTTTTAGCCACTTAACTGCTGTAACTTTGTGGTTTAATTGGCATCCCCTGATGTATTATTGATGAGGAAGATTACCATACAAAGGATAGGGATGTCGTATGTTATTAAGGAGAAATCACTTATGTGAGAAGCTGAAAACTGAGGTCAGCGCTCTGTTGGTCTCCGACCTCAACCCAGAATCCTAAGAGAGAGAATGACCCCTTCTTTCTTGCCCTTTATCTCTGTCTTCCCCCATGTACCTGTGACCATGCCCATTTGGGCGTGGTCAGTGCTGCAGGTACGTGAGATCTCTCCCTACAATTCCCCTTTTAGTCTAAAGACAAGATTTAGACTTGAAACAAAACTAAATTATCTCAAACATATATAAAGCATATATACATAGAAGGTGATAAATTATAATCTACCTATCTCCTATCCTAAGCATATCTATCCCATCTAAAACCTAAGCTTATCTGAAAGAGATGTACAAGTCTGAATACCTCCTTCCAATCCCAACCCTAAATAATTTAAAACTAACCCTAACAGGTGTAAATTATTCTGTAATATCAACAGTAGGGAAAGGAGAAATCGCCATGTGATCACGGGAGGAGAGGGCACAAGTCTGGCATTCTTGGTAAGATAAGACCTTATAAAATATATATTAGTAATTATGGGTTAATAAATAAGTCAGAGCTAGCCATTAAGAAACCATAGCAAACGACCAACATATAGCGTCCTATGTGTTCATTTGAGACTGATGAGGCTCAGAAACCAGGCTGGAGGGAAAAATACATGTTACATTTTATGGTTTGTTCATTTGTGTGTGTCTTTGTGTCGGTGTCTGTATGTCTCTGTGTGTGTGTGTGTGTGTGTGTTAGTTTTTGTTGTTTTTCGTTGTTTTTGGTTTGGTTTTGAAATGGGGTTTCTCTATGCAGCTTTGGACCCTGTCCTGGAACTTGCTCTGTAGATCAGGCTGCCTTCGCTTTCACAGAGATTCACCTGCCTCTGCCTCCTGAGTGCTGGTATTAAAGGTGTGTGCCACCACTGCCCAACTCATTTGTGTTTTTAATAAAACTCTTTCATAGCAACGTAGATGGTGGTAAAAGCAGAAGAATTTAAATGGAACCCTGTGGCCCATGGTAGGGCCAATGAGAAGGAAGCATCCTCCTACCAGTCACTCAGCACACTTAGGTTGACTCCCTTGCCTATCTTTCAGTTTCAAAGACAGGAAATCTGTTTCCTAAGGAGCAAGGGATGCACTGTAAGTCACTGCTGATACAGAGGTAATGGGTGGACAAGATTTGTATCAGAAAAGAAAAAACTGGTAAAGCCTTCTGTAACTACACGCATGCACACACGCACAGCTACATCATTTTGAATTAATGCATCTATCCAGATTTTTCATGTCAGGTAGGTATGGATAGGGTGAAGTATTTTACTCAGGGTGCTTTAGGAAAACAAAGTCATTTTAGAACAGCCAGGGATTTTCTGTTTACTTCACCCTCATTTCCTCTAATTCAGGAACTATTCCATGTTGAGATATGAAGGGTTATAAAATGTTTTGTAGAGAAATGGATAAAGACACAGCAGTTGCTACACTTCCATTATCTCCTTCAAGTTTGGAGCCATAATAATCCCCTCCTCTCACCCGCCAGGCCACAGTGAAGCGGCACTGGTGAGTGTTTATGGAGCTGGCTCTGTGGTCTCTGGCCAGACAGCAGGGCAGGGGCTATTCCAGCCCCACATAAAAACTCTTCTTAAATTTCTCTCAACAAACAGAGAAGCCACTTAGTAAAATAGCCATGCATGCTACGTAAACCGGTGGTGGTAACAGGGATAATGCAGAGAAGCAAAGTATAGGAAACTGGGACCCTCTTCTCACGAATCTCAGATGTAGCAGGGATCCTAGAAGTAAAAAGGAAGGAGATCTGAATAAGGTAGGGACTTGATATACTGTTGATGCCTCAGTGCCGGTCCATTAGTGACCACCATATATACTAATGGAAGATGCTACCAGTAAGGTTTTATGCACAAGCTGTGTACAGTCTTGGTAAGTTTTCTGTTAATGTAAAACTTCTGAAGAAATATTAAAGTGTATATAAGACGACGGTAGAGAAAGGCCTTGGACACAGCTCAGGGTCGTCCCTGGAGCGTCTGCTTTGGCGGTTTCCCCCTTTGTCTCCTCACTCTCCTTGGCAGCTCAGCTGGATCACAGGGCAGCAGGAACAGGGCCCAGCTCAGCCTGCTGTTTCCATCCTGGCTCCAGGACACTAAAACATCATCGTGAACCATGTTTGCCTTCACAGAACTAGAAAAAATAACTAAAAAATTTACATAGAAGCACAAAAAAAATCCCACATACCCAAAGCAGTCCCTCAGCAGAAACAGCAGCACTAGAGTCATCAGAGCGCCTCACCTCAGACTACCACAGAGCGAAAGTGACAGACACTTCATGACACTGTCACAGAACAGATGGGCTAACAGAGTCTGGAACCAGAAATAAGCTCATAGCACTACAGCCACTTAATCTAACAAGGCTGTCAAAAGCATATACTGAAAAAAAGCCTTTTTCTATCCCATGACTTCCATAGGGAAGATTAGAAAAACTATATTGCAGTGTTTGTTCATTTGTAGGACTTGGCTTCCCTTTGTTGCTTCTGGTTCTGATTTCTGAGCAGGTTCTTCGTGGCTGTAGTTGTAAGCATTTGGTGGCTCTGATGGAATAGACAGGGATTCTGGCGCTTGGAAGCCACAGAATACTGGGTGTTACAGCTTGGATAGAAAGATATTCAGTCAATTGGGAGCCAAGGAATACCACAGGTCACAGTAAGCATAGCAGCTTACAGCCCTGCTTCAGGGAAGGCTTCCCCAGTGTATCAGCTCTGCTCCAGTGGGAGAGGGCTTCCCGAGCCCCAGGGAAAGACTTCCTGATGTAATAGCTCTTCTCTGGCAGGAGAGGGTTTCCCCAGCAAAGTTGTTACAGCCTTGTTCCACTACACCCAGGGTTGTCTCTGCTCTGTCGAAAGAAGGTCTCACCCAAACCTCATTCAAGAGATTTATTGGAAGGGAAGAATCCAGGAGAGTGGCTGCCCTCTGCCAGGGTGGCAGAGGACACCGGGCAGCCAGACAGCCACAAGCTGAACAGACACAGGGTTTATATAGGGATTCTTAGGGGGTAGAGTTTTTCAAGTGAGATTTCCAGAGTGGGGATTGGACAGATTTCAGTCCCTGAGCTCAGACTGGCTAGATCTCCTGCTCAGGGATTGGTTAATTTTCTGCACAGGTTTAGGGTCAGATTTGGCTCTGGTTGTGGGGCCAAAGTGTGTTTCCTTCACTGGTCCATTTTAGCCTTTTGGCTCCAATTTTAGGGTCAGGGTGCATTTCTTTGGTTTTGGTTGCAGGGCCAAAGCGTGTTTCTTTGGCTCTGCTCAGGGTGTGTTTTTTTGGCTGGGCCCTTTTTCCTACAGTAGTCTCACATTGTGATCTGTGCCAGCACCAGCAGTTCCTGGCTTTCCGAGAAAAACACTAAACATATTCACGACGATTTGAGATGGAGCTGTCTGAACATATACATTTGGAAAATGACAGGTCCAGCTCTAATCACCTGACTAAGAAGGAGCCAAGAGCCGGGAAACACACAGGGAGAGTAGGAGATAGGCTTCTTCCTGAGTCTAACAAAGATAAGGTGATTTCTATTTCAAAACCCTCGGGGTGTCTGGTGTGGATGTAACTGATGGGGCAGAAGATAGAACTTGTTTCTCTACGTCACAGAAAAGGCAACCCTGTCAGCAAGTTTAGGCCAAGGGAAGTCAGAGGACAAGACCACCTTAAGGTGTTCACGGGCTAGCTTTTGCACTGTCTCGCCTCTTCACGCAGAAATCAAGAAATCACTGTATCAAAGATTATAGACAAACAGCAAATCTAAATATGAAATTGTACAATAAAAAGCATTTTTGAGGAATTTTTGTAGCTTTGCTTGAATTAGAATGAAATGTGCCCCCCAAAACCTGAAGACTATAAGAAAGTAGAAACAAATGCTTATGGAGACAAAAGAATTTCATCCTAGGGAGTTGAGACCCACTTTGTAACAATCAAAAGGCACAGATAATGTCACAGGATGTTAAGAGGAAACAAAGTCCATCTTGGGTTGGGGACTGCTATGAACAGCCCAAACAGAGCCTTGACTGTCTGTCCTGTGCCGTCCCTGTGACTGCAGCAAAAGGTTGTGTTTTAATGAGTTTTCCAGGACCAGTTTCCAAAAGAAAACATGGAGAAAAGGGCATGGCTCCCTCTAGCCTTTGTGCACAGAACACGGTCTCATCTCCTAAGGCCAGGGCCATCTCTAGCCTCTGGTTGGCAGATCTGAATCTCAGGAACATCTGAACTGCCTGGAGTGACCAAAGCTCCTCCCAAGAAATACCTCGCAGTAGACCGTTTTTCTGAGTCCCTGCCTTGTACACAGGGCTACGATGCCTCAAAGGGCTTTTTAAAAGGCCGAGGGGTGTCTGTGTACTTGTCAATAGCAGCTTGCAGCCTCAGACCGCACCTGCAACCAAAGCCTGGAGAGTTCTTCCTTTGGGACCTCCAGTCAAGAAAGCCATATCTTTGACTGAATAAAAAAATAATTCAAGGACAAGCTAGAAAAAAAGGAGAAAGGAAAGGGATACTATGAGCTTAACATTCTTGAACACAGAGATGCACATCCCAAAAACATAACCGTGGACTTCTTATAATAGTCATATTAAGCTATCATTACAGTGACTATATGAATGACTCTGTGGCTTTCTTAGTTATACTGCTGAATAGATACAATTCACAGTAAAATTTAAAGATTAAGCAAAGTGCTAATATGGTTAAACTCAAAGCCACAAACATCGTGGCCCTAAGTAAGCATGGTTTGTTTTCATCGCTCATGTTTGAGATGTCTTTACAAGGCAAGCTCTTCACCTCTCTTCCTTATCAGTTCTGCTGAAGCAGCTTCTTAGTCCTGAGCCAGTGGGAAGCACAAATTTATCCCAGAATGAAGGACAGATTTCTCTTCCTCTTAATTCACCGTTTTCTATCCTACCTCATATCCACGGTGGTGATTTGAATAAGAATGGCCCATGTAGGCCCATATACTCAAATGCTTAGTCATCAGAATGTGAAACTATTTGAAGAGCAAGAGGTGTGGCCTTGTTGGAGGAGTGTGTCACTTGGGTGGGCTTTAAGGTTTCAAGAGCCCATGCCAGGCCCAGTCTCTCTCATATAGAAGTCTCCGCTCCTTCTCCAGCACCGTGTCTGTGCACTGCCATGCTCCCCACCATGAGGATAATGGACTACGCCTCTGGAGCTGTAAGCCAGTCCCCAATCCAATGTTGTCTTTTCTAAGAGCTGCCTTGATCATGGTGTCTCTTCACAGCAATAGAATGGTGACTAAGACACCCACCCCTGAGCTGCACCACCATAGCACAGACTCTGTGAACTTCAGTGAGTAACTGTGCCACTGAGGTATCATTGTGGATACCCATTGTTGACTTTCAGGTCATTTTCATGCATCTTTGAGTCTGAATGTTTTTTCAACTCTCCTTAGCCTGGAAGCCATACAGAATCCATTCCAGGAGGACATGGGATATGACCTGCAGCCTATAGTCTCATTTGCATAGGATTGGCCTTTACTCTGGTTCCTTTACCCTGGTGCCACCAGCTGGTTATCCATGCTTATTTTCTTGTTCCTACTAAAATTGCCTAGTCCTCACTTTTAAAACGTTGTTGCACTATAACTCTGATATAGCAGCCATCTTCCAACTCTAAGCGCCCCATGTTCTGAAATCTGAGACACAGATTTCATAAAGGAGGCCAGGAGTGTGAGAGTGAGCCCACCCTTTGGGTTCTGCACTTGGAAAATGTTTGTCAGCAAACCCTGATAGGGTTCCAAGCCATCTGCAGGGTTAGATGACCACAAGTCACACCTAGGTAGGGCAAGGCTACTCGGTGCTACAGTGACACTGTGGCTTTCCTGGGTTCTTGGCCCATGTAGAATAGAGATTGTTGTAGTTGTTTGTTTCTCTGAGCAACACTTAGTGTATGCTTGTGAAGTCCCTCTGGATAGGCAGTATTACTTTCGAGGGTGGTTCCAGCAATGGTCCTGAGCAGCTCTCTCTCAATGCCCTACTTCCTTTACTGACGACATCTGACCCCTGGAGAGTCTGGTGAGTGAGGTGAGCCAGTGAGCAGATGGGCCCCATTGTTCTAAAAACCCAGAAGGCTCGGTACAGACTTTGTGGTGGGGCCAGTATTTTTGTGTGTCTAGTTACAGGACCAAGTCCAGGAAAGTTAGGATAATATGGTTTGGAGGATTTAATCTGGCAACACAGCTACGTCTTTCAACTCTATTTGTATTGCTTCATGGAATGTTTACTTGAAAAAATATAGTTCTAGAGAAAATAGCTTAAAAGTCCTTGGATAGTCAGTCTTTCCATTCTGCATGTAATCAAAGGACTTACAGGCCGGCACCATCTGTACAGTCCATTAGCCAGGGGCAGGGGTCAGCACTTGAGTTGGATAGTATGTACTGTATTTCCCTTTGGGTGGTTGTGCTGATCTGAACATTTCCAAAATGGGCTTCTGATGCTGGAGGGGTTGGTTCAGTCAGTTCAGAAGACTATGGTGAGATTACTTCTCCAAAGTTACTCTAGAATTGCTAACCCTTTGCTTGCTGTAACAGCAGTCTGAAACAAGGCCCAGGAGTATGGGCCTGATTCACATATCACACTGACTAAAAGGGTCATGGTACCTGCCAGCCTTGCCTTAGGCTCAGAGTCAGATGAGTTCCTGTCAGATGATGCTGCACAGTATCCACTGCCCGTGTTTAGGATGTTTGAAGTCAGTATTTTTCACTGCTTCTGCAGAAGTGCCTTTAGGACCGCAGAGCTGGGGATAGACTACGGCAGACACTGTGGTGTTTGGGAAACGATCAGCTAAGAGGTGAAGAGATGTCTTTAGGAAGGTATGCTCTTTACCTCTCTCCCTCTCAGTTCTGGTGAAGCTTCTTAGTCCTGAGCCAGTGGATTCACCAACATGAAAAGAGGTGCCATACAGAGATCGTACAGACAGGAACAGAAGTGGCTGCTGGGGTGTGTACGAGTGTGCCTTCCCTTCCTCTTTCCACTCAGGCTGTAATGAAACTCTTAAGAACAAAGCTGTCTTGATTACTAGACCTATCGGCTCCTTGGAGAGTTGCTTCTTTCCACATGGGAGTGGGCGGGTGTGCTACATGGGCCACACCCTGTAGCATCACTGTTTTCCCGTGATAAGGAAGGAGCAGGTTGTGACAGGTGAGAAAATGAGGATCATGGTAAGTAGTGACCCTAGTAGGTCATGGAGAACGAGGGACTGGATGCATTTGCTTAATAGCCAGTGATCCTCCCTTCCTGCCGTATTCTTGTCTTTCTCCTTGCCAGTCATTTAAAAGTGGATTATTTGCCCTTTGTTTCGAGACAGTGCCAGTCCAAGCTGGCACTAAATGTGTAACCTGACTGCCTCAGCCTCCAGGTGGTAGAGAGGCTGACACTGTAGGTGTGTGTCAGCATATCCAGCTGTTGATCTGTTACTTGTAATTTTTGTAGGGGGAGCGGTTGAGACAAGGCTTCTCTGTGTAGTCCTGGCTGTCTTGGAACTCTGTAGACCAGCTGAACTCACAGAGATCTGCCTGCTTCTGCCTCGAGTGCTGGGATTAAAGGTGTGTACCACCACTGCCCAGCATAAAGGTTCTTTACACATCTTTTTGTTAATATTTTCACTCAGTATAAGGCTACCCTGTCTTTACAATGACTTTTTAAGAGTTTCCCATTATGGTGAAACCAATTTACCACAGAAACAATTGAAATCTCTCATGTAGTCACTGCTTTTCACTTTGTATCTGATAAATCCTTGGCTAGCCCAAGACTACAAAGATTTTCTACCATGCTCTTAACGTTTCTATCTTCAGCTCTTTGTCTCTGACCCAGCTGCTCGTTTAAACTTTTGTGTATGGCGTGAGACAGGCACTGAGACTCCTTTTCCTAGGAAAGTACCCAGCGGTCCTAGCAGCAGCCCTGAGAAATCAAGTTTTGCCCACAGCAGAAGCTTACCAAGCACATGTCTTTCTGTAAAAGGCTGGCTTTCAAGACCCAAATTTTAAAATGTGATGGCTCATGCCTTTAATCCCAATACTCAGGAGGCAGAGACAGGTGGATTTCTGAGTTCAAGGCCAGCCTGAACTACACAGTGAGTTCTAGGACAGCCAGGGCTATACAGAGAAACCCTGTCTTGAAAACCAAAACAAATGTCTGGGGGCTGGAGAGATGGCTGAGCAGTTAAGAACACTTGCTTTTTGCAGAGGATCCAGATTTGATGCCCAGAACCCATATGGCAGCTCACAACCGTCTGCATTAGCAACTCTAGGTCCAGGGAATCTGATGCCCTCTCCTGACCCACATGCACATCAGATGTGTGTGCAGTGCACACATGCAGGCAAACACCCGTACACATAAAATAAAAATATAAATGTTTTTACAGCTGTACATGTGTGGTAGTGCACACTTGTAATCCCAGCGCTGGGGAGGCAGAAACAGGAGGATCTCTGGAGCCTGCTGGCCAGTGTAGCTATAGACTCTGTCTCAATAAACAGGGGGGAAAGCATAATTTTTGCTTGTGTGTGTGTGTGTTTGAGTACATGTATGCCATGGTACACAGCTTTCAGGGTTAGTTGTCTCTACTATGTGAACCTCAAAAATTGAAGTCAGGTGTCTTTACCCACTGGCTCATCTTCCCAGCCTTAAAACTCAGAACTTTATGCTAACTTTATGCAGGACTGGATCTGGTGGTGCACACCTGTAATACAATGCAGTACTCAAGAGACCTTTTCTTAAAAAGTAGGAAAAAAGGAAAGTGGAAATAATTTTTGAATGTCAGATATCTGATAAGTGACTCTAGTATATTGCTTCACAGCTAATAGGATGCCTGTAATTATTTCAAAGAATGTTTGTTAGGTTAATAGTTGGCAAAGATAGGGAGAAATCAAAACCTAGCTGCTAAAGGAATAGTAAAAGTAAATCAGCAACCAGTAAAGATTGGTAGCTTCTCCAATGACTAACAGTGCAGTCACGTAACTTCACAGTTTTCCTGAGGTATATATCCAAGAGAAATGAAGTCAGATTTTCACACAAAGATGCATACAAGAGGCTGCAGAGATGGTTCAGTGGTTAAATGTGTGTAATGCTCTTGTAGAAGACCCATTTGGTTCCTAGCACTCTTTGGGTTTTTTTTCTTTTTGGTTTTCATGCAACCCTTTTTGGTGTAACCCTGGCTGTCCTGGAACTCACTCTGTCAACCAGGCTGGCCTCAAACTCACAGAGATCCACCTGCCTCTGCTCACTGAGTGCTGGGATTAAAGGTGTTTGCCACCAGTGCCAGGCAGCTTCCTAGCACTCTTACCACGTGGCTGACACCTACCTGTAACTCCAGCTCCAGGAAATCCAATGTCATTGGCCTCCACAGGTGCCCACATACATACATACATACATACACACATCATTTAAACTAAATAAACTCCTTTAATCTCAGTACTTGAGGGGGAGAGGCAGCCCAATCTCTGTTGCATTCAAGGCCAACCTGGTCTACATAAGGATTAGTTCCAGGCACACAGAACTACAGTGTGAAACCCTATCTCTAGATAATAATGATAGAGCCAGGCATGGTCTACAGAGAGACTGTTTTAAAAAAAAAAGATATGATAATGTTAAGAATGTGAATGTGTTCACAGTATTATTTCCAATAGGCAAAAGGTAAAAGCAATCCATGTATCTATTAGTTAATAAACAGATACACTATAGTAATTAACTTATATATAATATTAACTGACCATTTAAGGTAATGGTGAGCCCTAAAAATATATTAAATAAAAGCATGTCACCAAAATAAGTTCATAATATAGGGTTCTACTTGTCTAAAATGTCCATAACAGAAAATGTATTAGTGTTTGCCTAACCCTGTGCTGGGGACACCTAAAGGCCACAGAGTTTCTTTGCAGAGTAATGGAAATATTTGGGAATTAGAAAGTGGTATAGTTGTACCGTCTTGGGAATGTACTAAAATATACTATTCTGGTTATTTTTATGTGCTATGTTTGTGCACTCTGATGAATTAGGGTTTTTTAACCATTCAGTTGTTCAGGCATAATCTTTTGAAGTCAAGATGAACTGACATCTTTGGATGTCCAATTATCCATGAGATTCCCGATTCCAGGCGGCTCCCATGGAAACTTAGTAGAGGGAAGGTGATTCACTCCTCCACGGTACTGAGCCAGGACGGCTGAAGCACGGCACAGGCAGCCCTGTAAGGCTCTGTTAAAGTGTAGCTCCTTTGCCCTCCAGCCAGCCAGTGCCACGGTACCCTGGGTGTCTCTATCATACATACCAGGGTTTTGTTTTGTGTTTCCATGCACGCATATTCCACCACATGGCACAGCTGAGTAAACACACAGCCTCAGCATTCCTCAGAGGCACTCAGGCACAGCACTCCTGGAGAGCCTTGGGCCCTGGAGTGGAGGTACAAGAACCAGCTGGTTAGTATGCATGAGGCCCCTCCAACAGCCACCTCCATAGTACAGCCTTCCTGTAACATCTGCAGACACACAGGCTTCTATTGTTCTCTGTACACCAGAGGTTCTGGTGACGTTCAAAACACACCTATGCACTAGACAGAGCATGTCCAAGATTGCCCTTCCAGAGCCTGGCCAGGTGCTTCCCACGTCTGGGCCTTGGCTTTATTGGTTGAGGAATGTATTGCTTTCCAGGTCAGGTGGACAATTTCTGATAAACATTTTTGTTGTGTTACTGGTTTTCATGGAACATAATCTAAGATACAATATGTATGCCCTTGCCTTTTCCAAGACAATGATTAACTCCTCCCTGCCTACTTGGTCCTTCTTCATCAATATAATAGTCAAATATAATGACATCTCAAGTTTCCTGTCACTCCTAAGACTAGCTGATTGCAGCTGGGAGGTGGTGGTGCACACTTTTAATTCTAGCACTTAGAAGGCTGAGGCAAGAGGATCTCTGAGTTCGGAGGCCAGCCTGGTCTACAAAGCTAGTTCCAGGAAAGCTAGGGCTGTTACACAGAGAAACCCCATAGGGGGTGGGTACAAAAAAAGAAAATGCACTTATGGGTGCTGGAGAGATGGCTCAGTGATTAAGAGCACTGACTGTTCTTCCAGAGGTCCTGAGTTCACTTCCCAGCAACCACATGGTACCTCACAACCATCTGTAATGAGACCTGGTGCCCTCTTCTGGCGTGCAGGCATACATGCAGCCAGAACACTATACATAATAAATAATCAACCAATCTTTAAAAAAAAATGGCACTTATAAAAGCACTGGTCGCTCTTCCAGGAGACCCAGGTTCAATTACCAGTACCCACATGGCACTCACAACTGTATTACTCTAGTTCCACAGGATCCGGCATCTCACACAGACATACATGTAGGTAAAACACCAATAATGCACATAAAATGTTTAAGGAAAAAAAACTGGCACTTATATTAGTAAATGTGATAAGGTTGCTATTCTTGGGGTCTACGGTCTACTCAGGCTGTCAGCTTTTACTTCCTTCCTGCTCTCCACTTTGTTCTAGAGTTGAGGTGATCAGGCAAGGAGTGAAGCTGGCTAATGCAGCAAAAAAAACTTACACGGAAGAAGCTTTTGCAGTCCCAGAGACACATGTTTGAATGCCTCCCTCTGCCCAGTGTCAGCATTCCTGTCTGCATCATAAAAACTAAGAGTATACTTTTTAGTGAAAGCATCTAATTTGAGTCTTCCTTTTGCTCATGTGGCAGAGAGGCTGAAGGAATGGAGATCGGCTCCCTCCTGCTTGGAGGCCAAGCCTCAGGCCCCGCCTTGGAGCCAGCCCAAGCCCCAGCACTCCCTTGAGCCCCATGTGCTGCTGCCAAGCACAGTCTGGAAGCTGAACTGCCACGTTCACACACACTCCTTTACGTTCCTCAAACAGTTGTTATTAATTTAGAAGAGCCTGAGGTTTAAACATTAACCAACGCTTTCCACTGAAATCACTTAGATATACATTTTTCTCCTAAAACTTGTTTTGCTGACATTAGTAATTATCTGTAAAGTACACCAGCCCACCCCAGCTTTGGAGTCTGGATGTTCTCTGTTGGTGGCTGCATGCATAGACGCTGGCAGCCTTGGTGTCCCATGCCAGCAGTGGCTCTCACAAGGGTATTCTGCATTCTCTGAAGGATTGTAATACATCTTTGTCCCCATGGAACCTTATTTGATGGACCCAGACTGCTTTAATCCAACCAGTCTCTACAGTCTAGAAGACTCTGCCATAGGTCCCAGCCCAAGCCCATGGTGACAGTGGCTCTCTGGCTGCTCCGGGGACAGCTGCACCTCATAGTCTTTGCTTGACTTAGTTATCACCCTGGGAAGCATTTCTCCTTCAGGCACTGAGGGGATCCATGCAAGGATTTTTCAGAGGTGGCCTTGAAACCATAGTATCTCATGATGGTGGCAACTTCATGTTTGTTCTTTACCCTGTAGTCTGTTTGCACAAGAGCAGACAAAAAGGGCCACCATTATGCACATCACTTATATTTGTCACCCATTCAGATACCTGGAAAACAAGCTTTGTTGTCATGGTGATATAAATCAGTACATCTGTTCTGATCTGCTAGCGCCTCCTAGGTCCTGCTGTGGACAACAAGTAGAGCAGTCATACTATCTGAGGAAATCATACCTACTCTAGAGTAGCAAACCTAGAAATCTGTGACGTTCAACCCACTCCTGTTCTCTTTAGACAGAGCACTGCAACCAGGAATGGTAGAGTTTCAGCTTTTCCCTGTCACAGTGGGGGCCTGATACCTCCACTATAGTGTGGGCACCTGGGTAGGGGCTGACCCCAGGTCAGGGATTCAAGGGCAGAAGCTCATCTGGATGAGTTGTGAGGATGGACAGGGATTCAAGGGCAGAAGCTCATCTGGATGAGTTGTGAGGATGGACAGGTTTGGTGCATCTGCTAAAGCAGGACAGGAGCCTCAACTCCAAAAGCTTTGCTGACAAATAAGTCTCCATTTTACAAAGCCCTTCAGACACTAGTTTGAGGGCTGAAGTGCTCGTCCAGGTCCTGAGAAAGAGTTGACAAGTTGCCCCAAGTGGTAGGCAGCAGAAACACAAATGAAATTGGAAATAAAGTTATATAGTGATATCATGAGATCTCAGGACAGGGACAGCCATGAGCTCCTGGGGTGGCAGAATAGGTCAGGACAGGGATGGGAACAGTACAGTGGGCACCACTTCAATCTCAGGCTCCAGAATGTTTCTCCTGGCTTTCAGGATGCTATGTCTTCTACTTGGATGAGACTGTAACCATTTATTTTCACATACAGGAGAAGTACCCAGACAGTGTGTACCTCTCAGAGGGCACCTGCTCCCACTGCATGGAGATCCGCAGTGCCAGACATCCAGGGTAAGTCTGTGCAGCATAAGTCCTGGAACCAGGACTGTCCATACATAGTAGAGGCTAAGAAACTACCTAGGGAGGACTGAAGAGTATCCCGTGCCGAAATGGGTGGAACACACCAGATACCCTCCAACAGTGGGCAGGTGGACTACTGTGTAGCCATGAGGGAGAGCCAAGGTAGGCAGCAGTGCAGGGCTGGAGCAGCTAATGCTGGCCTGGGGTAGCAAGAGGCATTTCTCTTCGGGGCCTTGGATGGCCAATAGAAGGCAGAGGTGTGTATCCGCTGGTACAACAAAGACAGCAATAGGAGGCCTGAGGTCACCAGTCTCAGAAGCCGAGACAGACAGGTGCACCTCTACATTGGGCACCCAAGATTCGTGGCAGTGCCCCCCACAGTCACTGTCACTCTGCCTCTGTGTTTCACATGTGCCATATGTGCTTCAGGGCCTAGACCCACAGCCTAACCACACCTAGTCTGCCTTCTTGCAGTCTTTCTCACACAGGCTGCTGGGCTGGCCCTTGTCATGTGGTTCACTTCTCACGCCTCACCCTCCAGTGAGGAGTGACGGCTACACTCGTGGCCTGAAGGTCTGGGCCTTCCATTCTGTCTGTCCTGCCACGTAGCACATGGCTGCCCCTAGAATAAGAGAGTTCCAACCATGAAGGAAGCGTGTGCAGCTTCCTACCTATTCCAGGTCATTTTCAGAGAGCATTACCACACTTCCGCAAGACCGTCCCCGTTACCTGTCCCATTACTTATCACGCTGATGTTTGCCAAGGTGTGGGTACAAAGCCTATTGTGTGGCCCAAGTTTCCACACTTTCTGATGGAACTGACCACGCACCTTCTTCTCTGTGGGGAGAGGTCTTCAGGAGGCGAGTATGGCCAGTAGAGACCACATGCCCAGAGGCTAATCTTTCTGGATTTCTGAATTTCAAGTTCAAACCTGCCTCTTTTTCAGGTTTGAACTGGTGATTGTTTGGAGGATACAAACCGATGAGGAAGGGAAGGTTTTCCCAAAGCTGGATCTTCTCACCAAAGTCCCAGAGCGAGGTAGGACTCTATGTACAGACACCCTTTCCATAAGACTTGTAAGTGGACCCAACAGAGCCATCTGAGTGTCTTATCTGGGTTTACATGGGAAGAATCAAAAGTTGAAACTGTCATTAATGTCCTTTGTAAATCACCTTTTAATATACTTTAATCAGTAACCACCCAAACAGGACACGAATGGGGACTACTGTCCTGAGGCCTTTGTAGGCTGTGTGGTGCAAGGCATTTTCTCTGTCTCAAGTTACAGGTGACATCACTCCTTGGGCTTCTCCACCCTGTCTCTCATGCATCCCACTGTGTGGCTGTTGGGAGAGGAAGGATCTTATTAGACAGACACTATAAGGTTTCTTACCAGGTGTGTTTTCTTCACAGCCCTGGAGCTGGACAAGAACAGAGTCATAGAAACTGCTCCTCTGAGTTTCCGAAGACTGCTAGGGGTACTTGGAGTTGAAGCTGCTCTTGACAGCCTGATAAAATTGCTTTGTGTGGAAAAAGACTAGTCTCCTGCTGGCAAGCATATAGGAATAAGATGCTGGGCTGAGGAACATGTGACTTACGTTAAGTATGAACATTTGCTCTTTTCAAACATGTTTTTTTGTGTGCACTAGTGATACGTTACACAGAACTCCCATAGCATAGAAATAAAGTTTTCCAGTATGTTAAAAGCATCATGTATACTGCTTTGTACAAATAAGTTTAACATTTGAGAAAGTGTTCCAAGAATGGTTGTCCATTCTCAAATATGTGTAAAAGAGCTCTGCCTCCAACCTCATATCAAGATGGCCCAAGACAGCGGGGGACACAGTCCAATCCAACACTACCCACCTTGTCTGCCACAGCGGCATCCCCCAGAAAGTCCTGACACTCCTGCTGGTCTCCTACAAAAGTAGGACTGTTTGACAGTGATGACTGCATTGCTCCCTTTACTTGGGAACTTCGCTGAAGACACGCCCACAGTCTGAGTGTGGTACATTACTATAATGCCAGCATACAAGAGCACCCCAGGGTTAAAGCCAGCCTTGGCTACATAGTGAGCCACTGTTTCAGAAAACAAAGACTAAAGTATACCTCCACAATAGACAATTGCCAAAGATGTACAAGGCCCTAGATGCGATCAATACCCAGCACCACAAAAGAACTACCCAGTCTAAAGCTGTATCATCTCAGTCTGAGCTGACATTTGCTGAGTGCCTCAGTTACCTGCTGTTACACTGTCAAGATGATGGGTTGGTGTGGGCATGCTGAACGAGGTAAGGAAAGCACGTGGGAACACAGTTGGACTGGAGCCCTGCCCACATCGACAGAGTGCTCCCTCTGCGTTCCTTCCCCCAGGAGAGGCTGCTTGTTTGTATCCACCTGTCTATACTGTTTACCTCTTGCTAAATAGTGAGTCTCCAAGAGACACCAGTGTCTGAGAAATAAGTTATGTGAAACTGCTCTGGGAGCCTGGGACCCAGCCATACCTGAGATGAGTACTGTGACATCAGGCATAACCATTACCACATACGCACGCACATGTACTCACGCACCACGCACTGCACCACACACATGCACGCACGCACGCATGCATGCATGCATGCAAATGGCTAGTCTGCCTCCAAACCAGTCAAAACTGAAGGCCGCTCTCCCCTGTACGTCCAGTCATGAGAACATGACTCAGGTGAAGGCTATACACACATATCCCAGCATACACTAGTCAAAAGAAAGGCAAAGATCCAAATGTACAAGTATCTTTTACCTGAGTGTTCAAAATAGTTAAATATTAGGGCAGAATTTAACAAATTCTATAGGAGGTTGCTTGATTCAAACAAGTATAATTCTCAAATTATCACAAAATTTCCCACAAAAGTTTACAATCAGCAAAATATTTTCTTCATTTTTCATGTAGCATTTTCATACAGTTCCATGGTTTTTACTATGTTACAATAAGCCTTCATTAGTCTCTCAAAAGGATGATATAAATAATCAGTCTGTACAGCCTACCATAGGATAAAAAATGAAGCCAAAACTCCCAATGATTTCATAGCAGCCAGGCACACTTTTGGTGACCCCAATAAGAATCCTCAAGTGCCAGCTAGGAGCCTTTATAGCCCTGATGAAAACAGCAAGGCCCTAGACCCAACACGTCCCAGAGCTAACCCCGGGGATGAATGTGGCTCAGAAGGAAGGGAACCTTGTTCCTCAACCATCCGACATACCAGAGTGCCAGGAAAACTCCAGGCTGTCAGGCACACCCACCCAGCTGACCGAAGCAGCTCTGAGTTACAGCCCTGCTCCTAGCCTCAGCAGCAGCAGCAGCAATTTCAGGTAGGAAAAAAAACGCCTCAGGTCCCCCTAGAGTTAAAATCATTAAAGAAGAACTTAAAAAAAAAAACAAACAAACAAAAAATAGCAAGGCTCATGCGAGTGAGTGGTGTCCATCCTGACCTGAGTCTTGTGTTCCCTGCTGCTGCCCCTTTAAAGCCATGGGCTTCAGTACCTCCACAGGGACCTGAGGCTAGACCACTCAGAACCAATGTCCACACTAACCCTGACCGCTCTGCAGCAGGGACCCACCCAACACCTGTGTTGATGTGTGACTTGCATTGAAAAAGTGACCAGTTTACAGCTGAGAAAGTTCCAGTAGTATCCATGTTTTCTTGAAAATCCACACTGTAAGATACTCGTGACAATTCAAGTTCTCTATGTCAAGAGTCTGGTAGGAGGAGATCCAAACCTTGGGTCTTAATAATAAGGCTTTTGCATTAGAGAATTAGACGTGAGTTCTGCTTGGAAGAACTACCCGGGATGTTTTCCTGGGTCTTAACGGACACTTCCACTCTAGAAAACAGATGGCTTGCTGGGACACAGCACTCACGTCCTACATTCCTTGTCCTAGAAGATTCTAGTGCTCTTCAGTTCCTTGTCTCTGAGAGGCAGTCTAACCTCAGCAGGGGTTAAAAGCAAAAACATTCACAGCCAAGTCACCCAACACAACTGAAAATAGCTCTGTCATTCAACATTCACATTCAAGTTTCAAAGACACCGCAGGGGAAAGTTAGACCTTGTGGAGAACTAATGTGCAATCTTCACGTTCCTTGAACCGAGTCGCCCTGACAGTGTCGTCTTTGGCATGCACAGTCTTTGAGTAATAGTTGACTATTTTGCTGTCTAGTTTATACTGATGAGGAATGCTCTCGTAGGGCTTGAGGTCCAGGTCCAGTACAGACACAGAGAAGGTCAGCCGGGACCTTGATGAAGGGATAACAGGTCTCTGGTCAGAGCTGCAAGTAACAAAAGAATTTCAGGTTATACAGACCCTCAGATGCACCCATCCCGGCTCTCAGAGCACCCATTCTGTGTCTGTGTGCATTTTCTGTCTGTGCCAGCTTCACACACTAGCACAGGTAAGTGACTGCGAGGCCACAGGCCAGCACACTGTCTGGGAAGGGTTAACAGAACACAAGGTGGAAAAGCCATTATGTGGAATGCGTGACTGATATTCCCCATGCTCTAGTGGTATTAAGAATGCTGGAAAAATCACTTTATTGTGAGCCAAGTATTACAAAACCTAAGAAAAAGTAAAAAGTAGATGAGGCTGTACGGCAGCCAGATGGATGACTGCTGAGAACAGACCCTCTTTATGCGCTTTTCCATAGCTGCTGAGAACCAGGTCCTTCGTGCTTTTCACATTTGCAGAGCAAGCTGGCTTTGTGTTCGCTCTCAAGTCACATCATCAGTGCTTTTTGTCTCTTGGGGCCTCTGGGTTTTATAAACATCAGAAAGTCATGTGCTTCTAACAATATGAACATTGCCTTGAAAACCTTTTCAGACTAACTTCAAATCTGATACTGAGGTTGCAGTGTGTCCAAGTGTTCTGAAAACACAGTACTATTGCCTGAATGGCATCTAATCCCAGGCTGGTACAAGAGAAATGTTAGGGAGTTCCGGTTCCTCCATGCTCAATACTCTTGTGGATTTAGAAATCATTAAAAGGCCGGGCGTTGGTGGCGCACGCCTTTAATCCCAGCACTCGGGAGGCAGAGGCAGGCAGATCTCTGTGAGTTCAAGGCCAGCCTGGTCTTCAGAGCGAGTGCCAGGACAGCCTCCAAAGCCACAGAGAAACCCTGTCTCGAAAAAAACCAAAAAAAAAAAAAAATCATTAAAAACAAGACAGACAAAATTCCAGTTCAAAAACCTCCTGAGTTGGAAGGACACGCACACAGTCATGCATGGCCTGTTCTAAAGTACACTAGGACACGCACACAGTCATGCATGGCCTGTTCTAAAGTACACTAGGACACGCACACAGTCATGCATGGCCTGTTCTAAAGTACACTAGGACACGCACACAGTCATGCATGGCCTGTTCTAAAGTACACTAGGACACGCACACAGTCATGCATGGCCTGTTCTAAAGTACACTAGGACACGCACACAGTCATGCATGGCCTGTTCTAAAGTACACTAGGACACGCACACACAGTCATGCATGGCCTGTTCTAAAGTACACTAGGACACGCACACACAGTCATGCATGGCCTGTTCTAAAGTACACTAGGACACGCACACAGTCATGCATGGCCTGTTCTAAAGTACACTAGGACACGCACACAGTCATGCATGGCCTGTTCTAAAGTACACTAGGACACGCACACAGTCATGCATGGCCTGTTCTAAAGTACACTAGGACACGCACACAGTCATGCATGGCCTGTTCTAAAGTACACTAGGACACGCACACAGTCATGCATGGCCTGTTCTAAAGTACACTAGGACACGCACACAGTCATGCATGGCCTGTTCTAAAGTACACTAGGACACGCACACAGTCATGCATGGCCTGTTCTAAAGTACACTAGGACACGCACACACAGTCATGCATGGCCTGTTCTAAAGTACACTAGGACACGCACACAGTCATGCATGGCCTGTTCTAAAGTACACTAGGACACGCACACAGTCATGCATGGCCTGTTCTAAAGTACACTAGGACACGCACACAGTCATGCATGGCCTGTTCTAAAGTACACTAGGACACGCACACACAGTCATGCATGGCCTGTTCTAAAGTACACTAGGACACACACACACAGTCATGCATGGCCTGTTCTAAAGTACACTAGGACACACACACACAGTCATGCATGGCCTGTTCTAAAGTACACTAGGACACACACACACAGTCATGCATGGCCTGTTCTAAAGTACACTAGGGCTTTGATTCTCATTTGTTGCTCTAGATTCCTGTTTATAAGAAAAATTGATTTGGAGTCTGTCACAGGTCTGACAGGTGACCACAAGCTTCAGGACAGACAAAAGCACAGGCCAGTACACCAGCCTCTTACCCCTGAAAAGCTTGTCTCCTTCAGACCATATGGCTAAAGACACAGCACAAGTCAGGGCACAGTTATCCCTCCTGCCATTACCACATACATATCCCTGTGGTAGCCCTGGAAACTGGTACTGGAATGATCTGGGGGCTGCAGAGCTGCTGTCTTCACCTTGAGAGCTGTTTGTAATAGACATGGCAGGATTTAGGGACAAGTAGCAATAAGAACTTTCCTGGTAGTTCCAAACCCTTCAAAGGCCTGCAGCAAAAGGAAGAAACTCAAGAACTCAATTCTGATAGAAACAAATGGCAGCCACACAGGCTTGTGGACTGTACATTAGAATTCAGGGATATATAAGTTCAGCCTTGGGTTTACTTTGTATTTTGGGATGAACCAGTCCTAATGTCTCTGGTTTTCCTGCGTGTTTTCCCGAGCTTGGTATAATCTGGCAAGCACAGCTCCACCTCCCTCAAAGAAGGCTGATGCCTGTGTGCAATCCCCAAGGAAAAATTGGGGGTGGGGCATGCTTCTCTAGTCACAAATATCCTCTGCAGCTTCTTCCACAGGCAGACAAGTAGATCAGTAGGGGTGCCCTAGAGTGTCCTGTCCATCGCCCTAGCTCCTTTGATCTTGCTTCAAGGTGGATCTGGACCACCAACTTTGAGCCTCCTGATACATAGGCCCTATTATCTGGCCTTGAGACCTTAACAGGTAAGGCAACCTCATAGGGCAGTGCCCATTCTTCCTCTTCAGAATCCTCTGCAAAAATAAATCAGAATTTCTGAGTCTGTCATCTCTCTTCAAATTGACCACCAAATTCTTGATTTCCCCAAAATAGGTTCGAGGAAAGAATGATAAACGGCAAAACTTTTCAAACTTTCAAAAGTTCTAAACACTTCACATTAGAAACACTTAAGAATGGAAATGGTTTGTTACCTACTTTTCTTTTCTCCTTACTTTATTACCTTGGACCTTTAAATAAAATTCATTTTTAACAGTGAATTATTGTAACAGGAAATAAACTACCAAGCCTGACAGTGCAGGATGAAATATTAAGAGATTAAACATTAATACAAAATTGTAAATTTCATGAGCAAATGGTTGTATAACCCAACCACATCATTATTTGTACAGTTTTCAGATTTCTAAATCAAACTAATCTGCAAGACCACATTTTCTAGCCTCTAACGATTTCACCACCAATGAGAATTTGAGAAGGAGACTCAAATCTGCAGTAAGCGTCTCTTGATCATTATCTCCTTGCCAACTTAAAAAGGCAAAAGAGAGACGCTGGTCAGAGCGAGCCAACTACATGCCTCTGAGGGTCTATTTCCAAGGCATGATGGTATTTCAGTTTTGTTTTAAGCATAAAAGTGAGACAATCTTCCTGTCTCTGGAAAGGGGAGCAGATGTGGTACTTGGTGGCTGGGCATGGGGATCCTGTGCCTCCAGCCATCTGAACACACATCCCTCTGGCCCCACAGCAAACATTGACCTCTACTGGGCAGTCCATCAAAGACCCCAGCTTTTAGCTTTCCTCAAAGGACACAAATGTGCACCACACAGACAGGCACGTGTCCTCACTTCCCAGCTGTTAACCTTTGCACCAGCCTCCATCTCAGCGCCCTGCACTCCAGCACCTTTCCAGCCCCAACTGCACCCTTGCCCAGGCTGGGTAGACAGAAGCAGGAAACAGTACCCTTGGGAGCGGCTCTCATCCAGCACAGAACCTGAGTCCACTCACGGGCTGGCTCCTCACAGCTAAGCTAAACAGAGTCAACTGCCTTCACCAGGCATGCCCTATAAATGTTCCTCAGCATGCTGTACCAGAAAATAGACAGTGCTGTGCCTCTCACAGAACCTGACTGGAGACCATGAAGCTCAAAAACATCAGAAAGATGTGTGGTCACCCTCACCCAGGAACAGGTCAGATGTGGAGGATGCCAGAAAAGCCTGTGTGGAGTTTGGCACAAGTTCCTACTGTGAGATGATGAGGTTCAGCCTGAGTCACTAAAAGCTAGGGGAGGTGACTACAACTAGCCAAACATCTGGGGAGAGTGATGGCAAACAGACTGGTTATTCGGAAGAGGAGGGAGGATAACAATACACTGTTTGGGATATTTAAAAGTGACAGTAATAAGCTGCACAGAGGTAGTCCAAGCCTTTTTGATTTTTTGTTTTTGTTTTGTCTTGTTTTTCTCTGTAGCCTTGGAGCCTGTCCTGGAACTTGCTCTGTAGAGCAGGCTGACCTTGAACTCATAGAGTGAGTACTCTATGAGATCCACCTGCTTCCACCTCCCGAATGCTGGGATTAAAGGTATGCAGCACCACCCCCTAGCAAGTGTAGCTTAGTTGGTAGAGGTTTTTTCCTTTTTTTTTCCCCCCTGGAGCTGAGAACTGAACCCAGAGTCTTGTGCTTGCTCGACAAGTGCTCTACCACTGAGCCAGATCCCCAACCCCTTGGAGCACACCTTTAACTCCAGCACTCAGGAGCCTGAGGCAGGTGCAAGGTGGATCTCTGTGAGTTCCAGGACAGCCAGGGCTACACAGAGAAACCCTGTCTTGAACATACATACATACACCACACACAAGTTCCCATCCTATAAAAAAAAAAAAGAGGGGGGATGGGAGGAGGAGGAGGAGGAGAAGAGGGGGAGGAGGCAGAGGCAGCCCTGTGAGAGCAAGTCTAACAAAGACATAGCAGCCCTATCAGGTAGAGTTTCTGCATAAAGGAGCCTATGTTTGCCATCCTTATTTCACAAAACTATTAGACCAAGATAGGTGTCATGCAATGGTACCTACCTTGTGCCCTGTAAATAAGGGGAGAGTGCGATCATGATGGAACAGTCCTTGGCGGTCATGGCTACTCGGTACTGCTGCACCTGTGAGGAGAGAAAGGGTAGCTCCAAGTCACACAGCTTCTCCGCCAAATAGAGACAATATTTCCTTGACAAAACCTGAGAGTAAAATTAGGAGAATGGCTGCCATACAGTGAGAAAGTAGTCCCTGTGACAATACACAAACCAGCCCCTACCCTATCCATTTCCCTCTCATTGCAAGCACATGGACCCCAACTAGTTCCCTGAGATTTGTGACTTGCCACCAGCAAGTTAACCACAGTCTGTTTTGGGGAAAGGAGGGAAGCAGAAAGTTGCCTCAGATTCTCAGTATGACTACTCTGAGTATTCAGCAGTTATCACTGCATACTCTGTAGAAGATGCACGCAGGATATTTGGGGGAATGGTGATTATATCAATAGTACACACATTCTAGGTCTGTGTGTATTATATTTACTCCATCCTCAGCTGGCACTGAGGTATCCCACCTTATAAAGAGAAAACTGAAGACACAGAACTGTCAGGTTATGGCAAGACTGGACCCAAGCACAGGTGCATGCCTCTGAACCAAGCTCTTCCACAGCACAAGACAAAGAAATTCAGCTCTTCATCATGAACCGGCACAGTGCCTACCAGAAACCACAGCACCAGTACTACACGTGTAACAGGTACAAAGAGAGACCAAAGACAGGGTGTCCAGAGTGGTCACCTCTGCAGCACACAATTTGAGGCAGTTTTTAATCCCTTTTGTTCTCTGGGCTTTGGTAGATCTTTTAAGTATTTTAGATTAAACAGCTCTACTTTTATAAAAATTAACTAGTTATACAAAAGGAACTGGTCTCACTGGCCCCGAGATCCGACAGACAGTATTCTCTTTTCTCTCTCTGAACCATTCCTTTTGATTTCATGGAAGCAGGTGGCATTGCTATGGAAAACCTCAGGTTGCACGTCCCTGAGGCAGGGAGGAGAGGAAGGAACAGCAGATCACACACCAGGCCTGCTGGCTGTTCTGAGCCTGAAGACCCTGGAGGCAAGACACACCCAGCTCCTATCCACACACCCTCCAATTAGCAAAGAAATTCACTATTTCATGGTACATTACCAGAAGCCCAGTCAAAAAGTATGCTGGGTGGTTTTGTATGTCAACTTGACACAAGCTACACATCAGAGGAAGGAGCCTCAGCTAAGGAAAGGCCTCCTTGAGATCCAGCTATAAGGCATTTTCTCATTTAGCAATCAATAGAGGAGGGCCCAGCTCACGGTTGTTGGAGCCATCCCTGGGCTGCTGGTTCTGGCTGTATAAGAAAGCAGGCTGAGCAAGCCATGGGGAACAAGCCAGTAAGCAGCATTCCTCCATAGCCTCATGGCCTCTGCATCACTCCTGCCTCCAGGTTCCTGCCCCGTGTGAGTTCCTGTCCTGACTTCCTTCAGTGACAACATCAATGCTGGAGTGTAAGCCAAACATACCCTTTCCTCCCCAGCTTGCCTTTGGGCATGGTGTTTCACTGCAATAGTGGAAACCCTAACTAAGACAAAGAGAAATAGCTAAATATAAAATTCCCTGGAGGCAGGCCAGTCTAACCAAGGTACAAAAAAAGAAAAGAAAAGAAAAAGTCATTCGAGACAATTTTAAAACCTAAGCAACTATCAAGAACTTTACATGATACAGTCCTAATCCAAAAGCTAAAGATGACAAGTGAGAACCTAGAAGAAAATATGACCAATCTAACTATCAACATGGGGAATGTATAAGTCCGAGCCAGCTGTGTGGTGTACACCTACAATCCCAGCATTTGGGAGAGTCAGAAGGGTCAGGTGTTCAAATCACCCTCTGCAACAACAGTGAATTTGAGGCCAGGCTGGACTCCATATACATTTTATTATTATGTGTGGGGCTGCTTTGTCTGCATACTACAGTGCCTGAAGAGGCCATAAGAGAGTATTGAATCCCCTGGATGTGAAGTTACAGATGGTTGGGTGCTGGGAGTTGAACCAGGGTCCTCTCCAAGAGTACCTAGTGCTCTTTAACTGCTGAGCCGTCTCTAGAACCCTGACATATAAATATTAAACGTTTTCATATATAACATATATATCCTATATATGAGAAGGTATTATTACAAATCAAAGAAATACAAATTGTAACAATATTCTTCAGTACAGAGAACGGATGTGTGTGTACCTCAGACACACACCAAGGAGTGAGATTTTCGTTTAGAGTGTGGTTTGAATGGGTTATTGAGCTAATTCAGTGGCAACAACCAAATGGAAAAGCTCGATGACATATCAGAAATCTCTGCTTGGAAGCACTGCTAACAAGACAGGGGCAGCAGGCATTTGGGTGTTTCCTCCCAAAAAAGGTCAGCCTTCAGTGCTGACAGGACAGGAAACACAGGAACCCTCTCTTAGTATGCAAACTGCCTCTCCCTTCAGACTCACCCTGTGCCTAAGCTGGCAGGCCATACAGGAACTGCAGCTGTACTTCAAAAAGAACAGTCCCAAAACTGTGTCAAAATGACACCAGCCTACCAGCCCTCTTGGCAGAGAGAAACGTAAAATTCTCTCTGGAAAAAGACAATGCTAAGCAGCAAGTAATTTCTGAAATAATTGCACCAATACGATTTCTGACACACACGTGAAAATATGCAGGCACAAGACACGATGACATGAATAAAAGCCAACAACAAAAGCACAGAAGGGATGTGAGAACCTATACTTCCCCTTCACTTTTGCCAAGAAATGGAAACTGCTCTTAAAAAATAATGACTGCTTTGTTTGTTCTGTAAAAAGAGCTAAAACTGAAAAACAGCTCCATCGTAGTGGACACGGGGTCCACAAAGAAACGCGAGCTGTCGAGGTCCCAGACACACATGCTGCTCCACTGCAAGAATCAGACCAAACAGAACTTCTGAGGAGCACTGGAAGCCATAAAATGAGCCATTTAAATATTTTAGAAAAACAACAGTAAGCAGTCATCAGATTAACTACAGAGATGTGGAACTGAACAGGCGTAATGACTGCAAGGGCAGCAGAACTGATCCCAGCAGCCTCTTAGTAAGCCAGGAGCCAGTGACCAGGGCTCTAGCATATCCTCCATGGTGTCCCCGTGCAGCAGTGATCCCCACATTTTGTTCTGTGAGAAGTGGAACACTAATCACCCACAAAGATATGAGCTGGACAAAGAAAGCTAGCAACTTAGGGGTTCAGACCAAAGAAGAGAAGAAATGGAGAGAAGGAAAAGCTACTGAGAATCATGAGAAGGTTCAAAGAAAATGCCCAAAACGTAGCATGGAAAGAGCCGCACAATAGAGAGCAGGGGGCTAACATGTATGCAACTAATCTAGAAGAGAGACAAGCAAGCTATCAAAGTCAGGGCCAAAGCTTTTCCTGAACTGAAGACATCAAACGTTAGGAATAAAGCCTAATGGGTTGAGACCGCAGGTGGCAGGTCCCTGGTCCTGCAGCAGGTGATAGAAGGTGAGTGGATGGGAAACAGAGACCTGTAGATGTGACTCATACTGAAAGTTTTATTGGGGGAAGATAAGAAAATATGGGAAGGAAAGAAAAAAGAGCTAAAGACACACAGAGAGACAGGGCAGGAGAGAAGGGGCGGGGCACAGAGGAAGGGGGAGGGGGTGGGAGTGAGTGAACTTTTTCTTTTAAAGAGCCAGGATATAGATACCTGCCTTGAGCAGGTCAGTGAGAGGCGGGGCCAGGTTTCCCTGGATTACAACATCAAGCCCTAGAGATCCCAGAGTGTCTCCAGTAAGTAGTATCAGTTATGCCATTAAACAAAACTAAGATGCACTGACAAGCAAGCCTATTTTAAGGAGCTTGGCGGTGGTGGCGCACGCCTTTAATCTCAGCACTAGGGAGGCAGGTGGATCTCTGTGAGTTAAGGCCAGCCTGGTATTCAAAGAGAGTTCCAGGACAATCTCCAAAGCAAGAGGGAAACTCTGCCTCAAAAACAAACAAAAACAAAAACAAAAAAGATGTTTTAGGGTGTGGTGATTATGTCTCTAATCCCAGCACTAGGGAGGCTGAGGCAAGAAGACCAGGAGTTTGAGGCCAACGTGAGCAACATGAGGCCCTTTCTCATATTGTAAGTCTAAGTAATAGAGATAGCATCAGGATAGATTTTTCTTTTATAAATATAGTGTGTGTGTGTGTGTGTGTGTGCGCGCGCACGCGCACATGTGCAAGTGCTCTCAGAGACAAAAAGACAGGTCCACAGGAGCTGGGTTACATATAGTGTGTGTGTGTGTGTGTGTGTGTGTGTGTGTGTGTGTGTGTGTGTGTGTGTGTGTGCGTGCGCAAGTGCTCTCAGAGACAAAAAGAAACAGGTCCGCAGGAGCTGGGTTACATACAGGGGTTGTGAGCACCCATTCTTCCTGAAGTAGATGCTGGAAACTGAACCTAAGGTCTTCTCCAAGGGAAAGCAAGGGCTCTTCACCAATGGCACATCTCTCCAGCTCCTATATACTTACCAACATTTGTTTTTAAAAACCAATTACATGGCTCAGCAATTAAGAACACTACTCTTGCAAAGGATCCAAGTTTGTTTCTCAGGACCCACATCAGGCAGCTCACAAACACCTCAGCTACAGGAAGTCTGGTACCCTGTGGCCTCTATGGGTACCTGTACACACATGGATGCTGTACATGTTCATAAAATTAATATTTTATGTCTCTTTATTCAAAGACAGAGAATACACGAAAAGATGGAAAAGGCATGATACAAATATTGCACATAAGGATCTAGAAGTGCCAGGCACATGCCTTTAATCCCGACACTCAAGAAGCAGATCTCTATCAGTTCAAGGCCAGCATGGTCTACAGAGTGAGTTCCAGGACAACTAGGGCTACACAGAGTAACTCTGTCTCAAAAACACCAAAAACAAAGAATCCAGAGAAGTTCTACTATGACAGAAAAAGGAAATTTAAAGGTAAGAAGTATATCCAAAGATAAAAAGTCACTTGGAATGATAAATGACAATTGAAAGTATTTAATTCTAATGCTGAGGCACCTAAAAATATAGCCTCACAGAGTAAACTAGGAAAATCCTATGTCCACCCATTCGCAGATCACTGCAAAGCCCTGAAAACCAGGGCTAGCTAGAGAAAACACACAAGACACACGAGAACATCACAGCATGACTCCATATGAGAAGTACAAAGAGAACAAAGCACTCCGGGAGTGCAGCCAGAGAAACTGCAAACGAGATCTTAGCCGAAGACTGAGAAGCAATTCCAACGAGCTCTGGTTGGCTTCTGTTCATTGGGCTACACATTTCTTCTGAATACTCTTCTGTGTTATTTTTTTCATGATCCAAACAGCTAATAAAGTAAAAGCTCAAAAAGTTAAAATGAAAATGTTCAAATACTAGTAATGCCTGTCTTTGTGAACATATGGCACTGAAATCTACTAAACAAAAACTCATTTATAAAACATCTCATTAAGGTGCTTATGTGCAGGAAGTGAAAGTAAAACAATGTCAACATCAACAGTTGACATTTTTCAAAATAAAGTTTAATTTAAATAGAATTATATTGTTTTCCCCTCCCCTCCTTCAAACCTCTCCCAAGCCCCCCTCACAATGATAGCCTCTTTTTTGTTGATTATTTTTACATGCCTATGTATGCACAAATATGCATAAATACAACCTTCTGAGTCCATTTTTAGTTGTTTGTGTGTATGTGATGTAAGAGCTGACAACTCTGGGTTAACAGGACAACCAATAAGGGTCTAACTCTTCTCCCATCAGATATTAGCTGCCTTTGTCTAGGAGGGGACACTGCAAACATCTTTCTCCATTCCACTTCAACTGCCTATTGACATTGCCAGTACTGCAGTGGATTTTTTATGCAGCTATTCCTAGGAGAGACTGTTTCACAGGAGACTTCCTCATGCTCTGGCTCTTACAGTCTTTCTGCCAGCTTCCCAGGGGCAGTGAGGTCACAACCTAGAAAAGCATCCACAACTGCCACTTGTTACATTCTAAAATCTTGCCCTTATGCCCACTGACAACTGTAGCTACCCACTCCCATCAAAGACTTTCTTTACAGCAAATGGAGACCACCACAGAAAACACAACTAGACATGATACGGAGATCAGCAAATCTTGGGGAACCCAGCCCCAGTGGATACATCTACACAGCATAGTTCCTGCATCTCTGACTCAACATCACTTTTAACACTAACAAACTAAAACTACCACCCTGAAAGCAAGGAAGACCACAGTGAAGAGGCCACAAGAGGATGGAGGACTTTCAAGGGCTCTCCTCCAAAACAACCACACCCTGTTGAGACTGACTTTAAACACATGTTGGCTTACAGACGATAGCAAGAATGCCAAACTCAATCCCTCTTCACACACTCACCCACTTCACCCCTCAGAAAAGACTAATAATTAGGAGGCTAGGTGTATGGTGCACACCTGTAATCTCAGCTACTCAAGAGATGGAGACAAGAAGATTCCAAGTTTGAAGCTAGCCCAGACAACACACAAGATATTACCATTTGGACCAAGCAACTCCACTCCTATACCACAAGAAGAAAAAAAATTGTATAGCCACATAAAAACTTGTATACAAATATTTACGACAGCACTGATTATAGAAGTGAAAATAGGAAACAACCAAAATGTCAGTCAATTGATGGGCAGGTGTCTATATTACAGTACGTGCACTTTAGTGGATTTTAAGCCATAATAGAGAATGAGGTAGTGAAATCTGAAAGTTGTTAAGTCAAAGCTGGACACAAAGGCTCACACAGTGACTGTCCTGTTTATATGCAACACTTACAGAAAAACTGAAGCTGCTCAGGACTGCAGGGGCAGAGACAATGATAGCCAAGGATCTTTTTTTTTTAACAGTGATGTGGCTGTGAGTGAAGGACAAAGGGGACTGATCTGAGTGGTGGGAAAGTCAGGCAATGATAAGGCTCCCACACATGAATAAATCTCGACAAACTGTCTAAAACAACACTAAACTGGGACTGTGAAAAATAGCTATTAACTAACTCGTAGAGTGCTTGCCTAGCATGCTGGCCATCCCCCACCCAAAGATACCCTAAAATAAAAGCAATACCAAATGGTAAGTGGACACACACTGGGAAAAATAACTATAATTAAAGTACCCCAAGCCCTGTAGCATGTGCTAGCTGGAGCCACAAACAATGGAAGAACTTTACACTTTAAATATGGATGGCGAATTGGACTCACCACCATGGAAAGAATACAAATGCTAACTTCCAAACCAGTGGAGCAAAGGACTGAAGCTACTAATAATGGAACACACAAGTCAGCACACTGATGGGGAGCTCAACCCACCCCTTCCCCACACCTGTGTCCCTCTCATTTGTATCCTGTTGATGGATATCCCTGAACTACAAGACCAGTGCTAAGTGGCTGCCGAGACAACAGGGCCTACCTAACCTGAAACATCGATAGCTGACTTCCTGGAAAGCCCACTGGCTCCACCTCCAGGTGGTGTTCAACGAAGTCAGAAGTAGGAAGGCTCAGTGTCCTGAGATGACAGCATCTGTCAGAGCACCTGGTTCAGCTAGATGAAATAAAGCAGAAGAGCTTTTGCACTGGGTTACCTGCGGCTCACTACTCCTCAGTTTCAGCTTTATGTAGCACCGTCTCCAGTTTCAACTACCTGCACCTCTATCCCTTCCTAAGAGAGAAATGGAGCAGCTGGATGTGGGAGGCTGAAGCCAAAGAAATGACCACCTAGCTCTACCCCAGCTACACAGTGAGACTCTGCCTGGAAAACAGAAAAAGAGGGAGGGGGGACATCTCAGTAGGTAAAAGCACTTGCTGCCAAACCTGACGACCCGAGTTCAACCCCAAGAACCCTCATGGTGTAAAAAACAAAACAAAAAAAAAAAAAACAGTGCTGAACTTGACCTCTACACTCTTACCATGGCACACACCCATCCACCAAATAAATTTTTAAAACGTTATTTAAAAAAGAGAAAGATGAGCGCAAGCACACAGCTCCATGTTCTAACCCAGTTTCCACCAACAATGATATCTGGAAAGCCATACTGCAGCAAAATGATGAGAAGTGAGCATGACCTTGATATAACCTGTCAGATTCTCCAAGACCATAGACACATGTGGTCTCTGCAGCCACCACCACAGGGACTCTGAACTGTCACGAAGCGCTCCCCAGGTCCATCCATGCACCAGATGGAGTGGAGTTGCAAGTGTGGCTGCACCAGTGTTTCTAACCTAGTACAGTCATGTGCTGAAAACACAGGGCTGGTTCTTTTGTAAAGTCCGAAGATGAGCATTAGTCCTCATGTCTCTGGGATAAGTATCCATGAGGGCATGTGATGGGAACATTTGATATGAAAACTAGACTATCAGCAGCCCATCTCAGAGCCAGTACCGAGATACAAGCACTATGTCTGTTCCCAACGGATTTCTTTCAGCCAGTTCTAGGAAGCTGTGTGATGGCTGTAAGACGACACTTACCGGAGTAACCTACGCTCATTCAGAGAATGAAAGGAAATGAGCCTTGTCTCCTCTAGACTGGGGAGGGCATGCTGCTGTTTCCTCCTCCCTCCAGGCACTCACAGCTGCACATAGCACTTCCCCTTTGAAGTCCCCCAGCCTAAGGAAGCTCTACCTTACACCCCAACCGCTGTGGCCTTGACTTTCTAAGACCTTAAGCCTCAGACAGATACAGCATTATCTCTTTACTGGGGAAGACAGTTGTCAGGATCACAAGGGTGGGGTCCAGGACCACCAAGCACTGGGGCCTGCCTTTGGTCTGTGACAGCCATGGAAGACAGAGCCAGGAGAAATACCACGTAGACCCTGCATTTCCATCTGCTGCCCCAGCCTCTCTGCTTCAAACCTCTGAGGTCTGGGCTGTCGCTGTTGTGGAGGGAAGGGGTAGGAAAACCCTGAGGGCTAGACCTCAAGAATGCACAGTGCTTCTCAATGCATCTACTCACCTTCCTTAATGCGAAGGCCACTGTCCCATCATCCTCAGTAGACAGATCAAGCAGCTTCTGGTAAAATACTTCATCATAAGGCCCATCTATCTGTAATGCTTTCCTGAAGAAAAAGCACCAAAACCAAATAAACAAGGTGACAAGTCCTGGAGACGTTCACTCATGAATGCATTCTGTGTCACACGGCACAGTCTAGCAAGCACATGCCTCGTGTTAAAACCCAGCTAAGCAATCTACTGCTTCCTCTCATTAAGCCTGACTCAGTACCACCTAGATCTTCAACAACCCCCAGGGTTCAGAGAGGCCAGGGCTGAGTCCTCAGCTACTCACGCACTGGCAAAAGCCAGTGAGGTACAAAGAGGATACTGCCTATCAGACACTACAGGTGTGGACCTGGAGACCCACAATGCAGGCCAGGGCCCTAGATGTGGTAGTCAGAGAAGTGCAGGATCTGCCATGCAGGTTTCTAAGAGCAACCCATGGGATAACACTGCCCTCTGCAGGCCAGGCCCTGACACAGGATTTTAGGAATGGTCACATTCCTATGTACTTTATTTCTACAAGTGTCTTAGTGAGAGGCACCCTACCCTATCTCACACACACACACACACACACACACACACACACACACACACACACACACACACACACACACACACACACACACACACACACACACACACACACACACACACACACCCTTCCTAGACAGAGTTGGTTGGTTGTATGGACCCCCTGGAGCCAGGTTCTGAGAGGTTCATTCTGTTCTGGAACTCAGGCAACATTCACCAGCCTAGCCTCATAGCTTCTCTGGCGCCAGCCAGCCTCACCTTTCCTCAGGAAACTCCTCCAGGTAGCGCTCAACCCGGTTATATAGAGGGTAGAGGCCTTCAATGTCCAGCTGGTCCAACATCTGCACCTGGAGGGTTTTGTACAGAAGACAGCCCTTCGGTAACCCCGAGTGCTCTGGAGTGTTTTTTCCTACCAAGAACATCGGGGAGAACGAGAGCAGTTCATTATCAAAACTTGAAGACCGAGGAGGGAGACCCAGGCCAGCGCGGACAGCAGAGCTCACCCTGGGCTTACCCACTGGGCAGTGAGGGCAGATGCTACACACCTCATAAAATTACAAGGCTGACTGAGCACAGCGCACCCTAAGCACCCACTGGCTCCACACACAAAAAAGATGGAGACCGTGCCTCTCCCTTTGGGCCTATGGTGTCCAAACATCTCTCCAGAATAACTCCATCCCCTGCTCTAGAAGTCACTTTTTATGTAAGCTTAAAGATAAGCATTTGCATGAAACAAGGCCCAGAACTGCAAAAGACAGATCATAGCAATATCCTCCAACCTTACACACCAACTGGAACCTTTCCAGTCAAAAACCATTAAGCCCACATCAAAAGGAACCAGGTTGCCAGGCACTGGTGGCGCGCACGCCTTTAATCCTAGCACTCAGGAGGCAGAGGCAGGCCGATCTCTGTGAGTTCGAGACCAGCCTGGTCTACAGAGTGAGTTCCAGGACAGCCTCCAAAACAATACAGAGAAACCCTGTCTCAAATAAACAAAAAAAGGACCAGGTCTGGCTGCCACAATATGAACTAAACATGCCGAGTGATGGACGGTGGTTAAGACCATTGGCAAGGTCCTGTCGTCACTGGGACAGATGAGAAAAGAAAGTTCCATCCTTCACTCGTGCTCTCTCAGAATGATGTGTACAGTGTCATCTCAGCTAAGGCCTGACATCCCCAACTATCTCTCAGAAAAGAACCAAAGACAGGGGAGGGAATAATGTGTATTCAGGCCTCCACCAAGATGTCCTCAGCCATACAACAGATGCCCCGTATGAAGACAGCAGGACACCCATGCAGTGAATGCCTACCCCAGGCATGGTAGCTAAAAGATAAAAACCTACATGTGCTGATAGATTTATGCTATTTAAGAAAAACACCAGGTTAAAAGAAAATGTGAGCATGATTTCATTGTTTCAAATATTACTAACCCATGAGTTAGGCCTGTTTGTACATCAGTGTCAGGAAGGTCTATGAGAGACGCCTCAGGTGTCTCCAGATCACCTGAGTGCCAGCAACTATCTGTGTCCTTCCAGAAATGTTTTACAGCAACACACCCAAACTATAGGTTTAGTTTCAACAATAAGGAATCATTTTCATAACAAGAACAAACCCCAAAACATTCACTTATAGTTTTAAAAAAATCATTAAAAAAACAGTTGGCATGGGGAAGCAACAAGAAGTCTAGGCCTGTGGAATTTCTGAAGGGCACATGCCACTGTCAAACTCAAAGGACTCCTACGAGTCCCACCTGACCTGACTCATGAGGCATCACAACACTTCAGTGACGGGGCTGATCCACCCCACTACTGTTTACCAGGATGTAAACCTAGAGCCAAAGAACCATAAGCCTGTCCTCACTCAGGCTCTTGGTCTCAGCCTTGTCTTATAAACAGACGAGGGGAATCTGCATCCAATGTCAAGGTGACGATCAAAAGGAAAAAGTGCAGCCGAAAGCACAGACTCACTGCAGAGGACGCACAGCATATCCAGGAAGTATTTCTAGAAATCACACAGTCCAAGTGTGTCAAGCAGCTTACAAGCCCAGCTAAAGGTGGAAAGCAAGTGTCTGCATACCTAAGCCTCATTCTGTGGAACCATGACAGAACTAGACAGCACCCCCAGAGGTGCCAGGAAGTCAGGCAGGGACACAAAGGTCACTTTGTAGGTGCCACTCTGGCTACTTATAGGGAGGAATACTCAATGCACCTGTATACCCACAACCCAACAGGGGAAGGCCAGGCCCTACCTTGGTGATGCAGGCTCCTGCTGAAAGGGCTGGCTTCACAGACCCGTGGGCCCCGGAGCCCAAGCCTCGGGGCACCTGCTCGGCCTTTGTCTGAGCTGCTCAGCAGCACCCTGGTGATAACATGCACCAGCTCCCGGATCACAGTCCTTGTGCAGTGAGGCCCACTGGCCAAGCCATTGGAAGGGAAGAAGAAGGGCTTCAGGTGGTGCGCAAGCTCCTTCAAGTCAGCCACAGGGCTCCGGGCATCACCGCAACCATAGATCAGCTTGCCATTCTTCAGGCAGGAAAAAGAAGAAAGGGAGATGGGTCACACAAGCTGACAAAAACACAGCAGGGGCAGGGCACAGACGAGGACCCCAGTGTCAGGACTGCTGCACACAGATTCCTCTGAAGAACCCTACTCTCCATGCTGGGTCACTAAGCATAAGTCAAAGGAAGAAAGGTTCAAAAGCTTCAGGCCAGCACCCTGGACTGATGCCTCAGACAATGATCTCACAGCATGTATGTCTACAGCAAATACTGAGCATAAAGCCACAGATGTCCCCAAATCACCAGTTCCTTGAGGGCCCAAGCAGTGTTGAGGGGTTAGGATAAGCCCCACGGACCCCAGAGTTGGTGGAAGCCTCAGAACCAAGTCCTGTGGTAAGAGGAGTGACCAGATCACCAACATGGAACCGTTTGTCTTAACACTGTTGACCTTCTTCACAGAACCCCAAAAAGACTTCCCAGTGCTCAAGCAAGGACACATGATGCCCACGGCTGACAATGAGGTTGTGATAAGAGACTGAGCTGTGGACAACACCAGGAGCATCTCAAGGCTCTCTGACCTACATGCCTTCATATTCAAGCCACATGGTGGGCCCTCTAGAGCTCCCTACAGACCCCTACCATTGACAACTTCTCCACATGCAGTCTGAGCAGACACAACACCATAGCATCCGTAGGCTCTTACCAAAGGAACCAAAGTTTCCCCAGAGTGGAAACACCTTCAGAAAGCAGCAGCTAAGATGACCTCTAAGACACTGACAATGAGTGGATGTGTGAAGCTAAGGTCTCAGGAGAGCAGTAACAGCCAAGAGAACAGTCTGTGTCCTTAAGAGGTAAGGGTAGTTTCTCCTCAGTAGATCCTCAGGGGCCTGTCTAGGTGCTATCCAAGAACAAACTAAGGTACTGCTCACCATGCTAGGCAGGCTGAAGAAGAGGGTGACCACAGTGGAGCCAAGTCAGTCAACTGACATCCAGAGTAGAACCATTTGTGCCCATGGTCCCTCCTCCAGGCCCAAAAGCGGCCAAAGGAGTCCTCATAGCAAGGTCTCACCCCAGCAACAAGGATCTACACTGGAGAGGCATTGTAAATGTAAAACCCAGAGATAGAGTTTACACATACAAATATGGCCATTCAAGGATCTCCTGGGGTATCCAGCAGAGCCACGACCTAGGTATCGACTCATTCTAGAATAACGTCCATGCCCCTTGAACCCAATATGGGATCACTAACCACAACCAGGCAGCTTCTCCAAGCCTGGACCATCAGAGCTTTGGGAATTTTCTGCTTTGCTGGTTTGCAGAATTTGAGGGACCAGTGAATATACTTGGACAGCATCAGAACCAGTGATCCTGAGAGCTGCTAGTGCTTATCACACTGAACTCATTGCCTGCTACCTGCCACTTTACAAAGCATTATAGAACCAGCAAGATGACTCAGTGGGTGAGAGTGCTTGCCACCAAGCTTAATGATTTCGTTTAAAGCCAAGGACCCACATGATGGAAAGACAGGACTGCAAGTTGTCCTATGACCTACACACACACACAAAGTAAGAGAGAATTTTTTTTAATTTTCATTTTAATCCCAGCACTCAGGAGAAAGAGGCAGGTAGATGGATCTCTGTGAGTTCAAGGCCAGCCTGGTCTACAGAGGGAGGTTCCCTTAAGCAACCTCTTGGGGAAGTGCTGGCTAATTCTGGATTCTTCCATGCTGACTTTTACAGAAGCAGCAGACCAGATACCTCAAAGGTGGCCTGACAGATTCAGAAATGGGCTCCAAAGTTAAAGGGACTTATCTCCAGGATTTAAATGCCAGGTTCCTAATCTCTTTAGGTTTTTCCAGACAGGGTTTCTCTGTGCAGCCCTGGCTGTCCTGGAACTAGCTTTGTAGACCAGGCTGGCCCTGAACTCAGAGACCTTCCTGCCTCTGCCTCCTGAGTGCTGGGATTAAAGGCGTGCACCACCACACCTGGCACTCGCTCTCTCGCTCTCTCGCGCTCACGCTCTCTCTCTCTCTCTCTCTCTCTCTCTCTCTCTCTCTCTCTCTCTCTCTCTCTCTCTCTCTCTCTCTCTCTCTCTCTCTCTCTCGCTCTCTCTCTCTCTCTCTTTTTAAATTTATTTATTATGTACACAGTGTTCTGCCTGCATGTTTGCCTGCACACCAGAAGAGGACACCAGATCTCATTATAGATAGTTGTGAGCCACCATGTGGTTGCTGGGAATTGAACTCAGGACCTATGGAAGAGCAGGCAGTGCTCTTAACCTCTGATCCATCTCTCCAGCCCTCCTAATCTCTTAAAATGAGTGAAAAAATTAGGGGGAAGAGGTTACTCGGTGGCAACCTTAATTCGATCCCCAGATCCCACTGTGGAAAAGAACTGACTCTAAGGGCTGTCCTGTCTTTACACAAAACTGTCTTCCTTTTTTTCCTGGATCTGGGGTATGGAGACAGCCAGGAAAGGATGCTGATTACTCTGACCAGCCTCCAGATCAAGGAATTTTTGTTAGCACCAGCCCTCATCCCACCCTCTTCTCATGAAGCCACCAGCCACACAGCAGCAAGACAAGACAGCACCTCTAGTCACCAGTCATTTCCCAGACCAAGCAAGACAGGCTTTGAAAAGCCCATTCTCAGTCCTGCTCCCCCACGCCAGTCCACATGCTGCCTTAAGTCCAGCGTGCTGCACGCCAGGACAATAGAGATACGTTCTCAGCATGACCAGCCACCACCTCCTGCCAAGGCTAGCCCTGCCTCCTTCAGCAGCATCTCCTCCTCCCCCTCCTCTCCCTCCCCCTCCCGCAGTGACAAGGCATAGACAGCTGGTCTGAGGCAAACCAGCCTCTGGACACCCCAATGTATCTGGTCACAGAACCTGTGGCCAGGGAGCCACCACGGAATGAAGAGCACTCTTACCTTAAATACCCTCAGGTTGTTCTGCGCCTCCTGCAGCAGACTCTTCAGGGCAAAGTGCATGCGCTGCTTGTCTCTAGAAGGACAAAGCAGAAAGGGCTTGAAGGCGGTGGGCTGGGCTGCTCTCCACACATATCCATACACACAGCTCCAGACTGAGCTGGAGCCTACAGCTATCTTCATCCAGTAACTGTAACCCTGAGCACATGACGGGAGCTGGGTCTGTGGCCCAGAGGCAGCCACGAGGAACCCTGCAGACTCAGGGACCAGAAGGCCAAGCCATACCAGTCACTCAGAGCCCATCTAGCTCCGTCTCATCCTTGCTCCTCAGCTGCAGCTTCCAGCGGCTGGAGCAAGCACTTGGGGCACTTAGGCATCATGGCCAGATGTGCTGGCAGACCTCTGGGAAGGGCAGGAAGCCTAAAAGAGCAGGAATATGGGACTTCTGACCTTCCCTCCACCTGGGGGAGCTGTGGAACCGGCCCCCTCCTGCTCTCTGTGCTACTCATAAGAAACTAGCACCTGCCGTCTCTTCCTCGTTGGCACCCGTGTTCCAGGCCTTACTTACCAGGCACCTCCACCAGTAACCCTGAACACAGCCCCTTTCTTACCCCACATGAAATCTACAGGTCTCCCAGAGAGGCAAACCCACCCCAAACAACGAGTGCAGACCATGTCCCGAGGGCACACTGCAGACAACATGTCAGCACTGGCACCGTGGCTGTGGGAAGCCTGCATTAGGAACGTTCCAAGGACAGCTCCTGATCAGGGCTGACAAGCTATGAACCCTCAACAGTGCTTCCCACCCCAACCCATACTACTGTCTGCTTCCTAACACACTGCCTCAGGTACACAGATAAATCAGCCCTGATCCTCCCTTAATGCACTGGCAACCCGACGGGTTCCCACAGGAAACACAGCAACATTTGGTCTTCTGGAATGGGCAAAAGGCCCTTTACACAAAGTGAGGGCCCCATCTCCACCTCACGGAATACCTCCCATCCCCCACTCGCCCAAGCCCCACACGTTTACAAGTGCACAGAACTTCGTATGTATTTCCAACCTCAGGAACACTCACACTTTACAGAGCATATCCCACCATCAACACCTCAGATAATACTTAGAGTCACCGTACAGAATATACCCTTCTTTCCCCACAATACAAACAAAATACCCCATCATCCTCCTCACCTCACCATGGCCCCAGGTCCTCCTTCACAGAAGATGCCAAGTTCACTATCCCCACTTCATAGACCACGCCTCTAATCCTCACCTCCCTTCCCACATATATACCATCAACACCTCGCAAAGCAACCCTCAAAACCACTACCTCGTAGGCTGTCCCTTAGCAGGCCCCACCCACCAAACAACGAAGGAAAAGTGGCTCTTACCCTGAGTAGAGGTCGAGAGGACAGTATTTACTTATCTTCTTCCACTTTCCAGTCGCCACCTGGAAAACACCAATATGATGGTATCAAACGCTTTGTCTGTGACTACAAATAAAACTCACAAACAGCATACTCTGAGATGGGCAGCAACCTTGCCCTCACTCTAGGAAACTCCAGCTACCCCCTTAGCCTCAGTCACTTCCAGTTCAGTCCTCCCATGAGCAGGAAGAAAGCAGCAGGCGTGTGAAGGTTTGGTGATGAGAACAGCGAGTCTCTAAGCTGCTAGCAGCAAGGAAAAGGACACTTCACATGTGATCTTATGTTGCCAGGAGGAGAATAACTTGGCACAACCCTTTGTGGCAACCACCAAAGTTTAAAATGCATACATCCCTAAATTAGCAAATCTGAATATAAAATTACTACACAGAGCAAAGAGGCAACAGGGATGGAACACAGCATTTGCTGCAGATATTAAGATATTTACTAAGCCGGGCGTTGGTGGCGCACGCCTTTAATCCCAGCACTCGGGAGGCAGAGGCAGGCGGATCTCTGTGAGTTCGAGGCCAGCCTGGTCTACAAGAGCTAGTTCCAGGACAGCCTCCAAAGCCACAAAGAAAACCTGTCTCGAAAAACCAAAAAAACAAAACAAAACAAAAAAAAATAATAAAATAAAAAGTTATTTACTTCAGGAGGAAAGAGAGATCATTCACTTGGCAAGACCCAAATACAATGAAGGAATGAATGAGTGTACAAATGTAGCCACTCTAAAAGAAAGATAGACTAAAACATCATCATTTATTCAACTGGCAGAACAACATCTATAATGTGATGTCATGTTTGTCTTAAAAGTATACGTACATGTGCACACATGTATCCAAACACATTTTGAGAAAAACAGCATGCAACACAAAATCCCCACAGATCACGTTAATGTGGAGGGAGCAGTGGGCAGAAGTACAAATAACACAGTAGGCTCGTGTCTTGTCAGTGTGTCTGCATGCTCCGACAACAGAAGACATGGGAAGAAGCACCACCGCTTATCTTATGTATATAGTTACCCTAGAACAGCTTCCCCTTGTCGGTATGTGTATGTATGTATGTGTGTGTATACATATATATATGTGTGTGTGTGTGTGTGTGTGTATGTATGTGTATATATATATATATAGTTACCCTAGAACAGCTTCCCCTTGTCTGTATGTGTATATGTGTGTGTGTGTGTGTGTGTGTGTGTGTGTGTGTGTGTGTGTGTGTGTGTGTGTGTATGTGTGTGTGTATATATATATATATAGTTACCCTAGAACAGTCTGGAAAGACAGCCAAACTCATAACATGAATCACCAGAGAAGCGGGGTAGTCCATCTATCAGTTATGGGTGAGCATTGTTTCATAATTTAACATATATACCTAAACCTATCAGATAAGCTGGGCATAATTTGTACTTGTAAAAACCAAGAAAATTTGTCAGAATAATAAATTTTGAAACCTCAGATAATGTCTAAAATTCTTTAAAAATACAGGGAACATTTATTCAAGAAAACCAGCTCAGAAGCCAGGCATGCCTTTAATCCCAGCACTCAGGAGGCAGAAGTAGGAGTCTCTGTGAGTTCAAGGTCAGCCTGGTCTACTGAGCGAATTCCAGGAGAGCCTCCAAAGCTACAGAGAAACCCTGTCTCTTAAAAACAAAATAAAAAAGAAGGAAAAATAAAAGAAAGAAGACCAGCTCAGGAAATGGAGAAAAGGTTCAGTGTTTAAGAGCATTGATTGCTCTTGCAAAGACCTCAGGTTCCATTGCCAACATACACATGGCTGCTTATAACTGTTATCCCAGTTCCAGGGTTCTGACACCCCCTTTCTCATCTCTGTGGCATCAGGCATAGATAGAGCACATGCACACATGCAAGCAAAACCTTGTTCAAAAAAAAAATCCACCTTCTAAAAAAATAAAGAAAATCAGCTAAATCTAAATAAACAACAACAGGGAGTGTGACACTTTTTTAATCTCATTGTGTAACCCTGTGGAACTCTCTATTTAGACAGGGCTAACCTTGAACTCAGAAATCTGCCTACCTCTGCATCCCAAATGCTAGGATTAAAGGCATGCAGCATCACACCCAGTTTCTACTTGACATTTTAAATGTCCTATTCTCGTCCCTCCGTCTATCTTAAATTAGGGTTTCTATTGCTATGATAAAACACTATGACCAAAACTGACTTAGGGAGGAATGGGGTTATTTCATCTTATACTTCAGGCATATCACTGAGGGAAGTCAGGGCAAGAACTCCAGCAGGGCAGGATCCAGGAGGAACCAACTCAAGCAGAAACCATGGAGGAGTGCTGCTTATTGACTTGTTAACCATGGTTTGCTCAACCTGCTCATAAACCCAGGACCACCCATCCAGTGGTGACACTATTCCTGTGGGACAGCACTGCCTCCTATGAAATCGGCCCTCCCACATCAATCATTAATCAAGAAAATGTCTCACAGGCTTAGCCACAGGTTAATCTGGTGGGAACACTTCCCAGTGGAGGTTCTCTCTTCTAAACGACTCTAGCATATGTCAAGTTGACAAAAAACTAGCTAGCACCCTATCTCTACCACAAGAGAAACAAACATGAGACTGTGAGACACACAGTGCAAAGCGACAGCTCCATGGAGAACACGGAACAGGGCAGGCCCATCCACAGCCTCAGCCCAGGTACTGCCATTACCTGCCCTGCCTCTCAGTTCCAGGAAGGTGTCTTTACATGGTGTCTTTACTGACCTGGTTGAGAGCTCACCCACTGCAGATGCCTTTTCTGGGACATTTGTCCAAAACACGTAGAGGCTACCAGTTACCTTCATGACTTCCTTACACAGTGGGTAACAGTGGGGCAAGCAATGTGCCCTAAACTCGGAGAGGAAAAGCTGAGTAGTGAGGATATGCACAGAGGCTTTGTAAAGCTCAATACATCCCAGCAGCAGGCTTTGGAGAGAACAGACAAGGCCCTAAGCTCTCTCTTGAGCTCATCTGAGGCTCCATGGAAGAGAAAGGTAACCCAAAACTATCCACAACCCTACTGAAGATTAAGTGACTTGAGCACTTGCGAGGGAGCGCACGAGCACACACACACTTTTGCAGCAAGATGGGAGACACAGACAGGAAACTCTCCTGGAAGCTTGCAATCCAGCATGACTGGAATACGCATCATGGCAGAAACAAGACAGAGTTGTTGAGACGGGTTTTTCTGTGTAGTCTTGGCTGTCCTTGGCCTCAAACTCACCAAGATACCGAGATCCGCCTGCCTCTGCCTCTAGAGTGGCTGGGATTAAAGGCTTGAACTACCACTGCCCAACTCAAATTGTTAAGATTTTTTTCTTTTGAAAAAAAATTTTATGTGTATGGGTATTTTGCCTGTGTATCTGCACACCTCATATACATATCCACACGCATCATTTAAAATATTAAATTTGTAATAACTAATTATGAGGTTGAATAGCATAACTTAAATGAAGACTAACTAGGAGGCTTCAGTAGCTCTACCGAGTAAACAAGATAAGCTGTGACTATTCATTGGATGTTGAACACGCTAACACTCCCAGGAGGTTACTCATGGGTTCAAGGCCAACCTGAGCTGTATAAGACCCTGTCTTTAAAAAAGCAAGAGAGGAGCCGGGGCGTTGATGGCGCACGCCTTTAATCCCAGCACTCGGGAGGCAGAGGCAGGCGGATCTCTGTGAGTTCGAGGCCAGCCTGGTCTACAAAGTGAGTTCCAGGACAGCCTCCAAAGCCACAGAGAAACCCTGTCTCGAAAAACCAAAAAAAAAAAAAAAAAAAAAAAAAAAGCAAGAGAGGGGGAGGGATGATAAAGGAGAGGGAGGAGGAGGGAAGGGAAGGAATCTCATAACACTCAATCAGTAATAAAAAAAATCATCCAACATAAATAACTACAGTAGCCAAAGTAGTGTGGCACTGGCATGAAGACAGGCAAATACACCAATAAGTAAAAGAACAGAGAAAGTCCAACATGACCAACATCTTAGAAAAGGGTACCAGGACCAATGCTTAGAGAAAAGGACAGTCACAGACACTGAGAAAAGCAGACCACTATCTATATGCAAAAGGATGAAACTGGACACTTACAAACACCATACACAAAAACTAACTTAAAATGGCTGAGATCTAAAATCAAGAATGAAAACTCTAGAAGAAAATGGGGAAAATTCCCACCGCTGGGTTTGGCAGTGACTGCTTGGCTGCAACATCAAGACACAAACAACAAAAGAAAAAAAAAGATTAAGTGAACTTAATTAAATACATACATGCATAAAAGGACACTACCCACCAAGAAAAAGAGAAGCACCTGCTAATCATGTCTCTCTAGGGCACTGACAAGTTGAGTGCAAAGAGCATGGCAACTTGGCTATGACCAACTTGAAGTGGGAAAAAGCATCAAGGAAAATAAGAGCTGCAGGAAAATGGATAGGAATGGAAAGCATTCTGTGAAGTTCAAGCTCAGAAAGCCAGACAGTCCAGCTGTGTCACAAGCAGAGTCTCGCTGATATCTATCCCTGCATATTTACATGGGGATATGCTTAAAGGCCAAGGGAACCAGAACCTAGAACGGAGTCACAAGAGGGGAGTAACAACACATGTGAGGGCCAGGGCTGTAGCTCAGGTGGAAGGTGCTTGCCTGGCATGCACGAAACCTGCCACTTAGTAACCAGCCAGCACTGCATAAACAGTGTGATCCTAAGGTCTCACGTGGTGAAAGGAGAGAACCAAACACAAGTTGTCCTCTGATCTACACGCACACAAAAATAACTTATAAACAAAAAAGATCAAAACTCTCAAAAAATAATAAATATGAGCTACTTATGAAAAGAGGGTTATCAACAATTCCTCTTAGTCTTCTGAAAACTCCAGTGGCTTCCCCTCAGGCCCAGACACTCTGTGCTCTGCTTCCTGCACCTAACTTGGCTCTCACCTTGAGGTGCTGGTGCATGCAGTAACGGCACACCTTGTGTTTCATCTCATGGGTAACATCATTCGAGAAAGGAATAAACCCACATTTTGGCTATAAAATAAAAGAAAAAATGTTTAGGGAGGAATCACATACTTCTCGACACACATATACTAACTATGAGATGGAGAAGAAATGTCCACAGAAATTGCTGTCATTTCCGCTTTCCTCACAGTATACACCTCTCTGCTTCCAGAGTGACAAGGGCAGCCCCTCACGGGGAGGACTGGTAGAGCTCTGCCTGGCTGACAGGAGCATAACACAGAGCAGCTTTGTACTCTCACTGGCAGGCTGCAAGGAGTGGAGATGGGCCCAGGGCTCGCAGCTCCAAGAAGCAGAACCATTGTTCCACTGTCACTATTAGGGCCTGCAAGGCGCCCATCTGATAGTTGCTAGGCTTCCCAGCTGCCTTCTAAGCTCTGCATGTTGTCAGCACACACAACCTGAGCTTAGTGTTCTGGACAATGCGGCTGGAGAGACATAACGTCCAGCCTCACAAAGATCACAAGGCCCAAGGACTTGGGCCAAGGCTCGCCTCAGGGTCATCGCTTCTCAGAGGTGGGAAGGAAGAGGGTAAGTGATGGTCCTGTAGGGTGGGGAAGCCTTCTAGGGCACTTAGCCAACTACTCAACATAGGCAACTGAAGTAAGGGCTTCTTGGTCTGAGATCCAGGCCTCTGGGACCTCCAATAGACAGGGACCTCTAGGAAAGCCCTCCTGAAAAGAAAGCAGTCTCTAGTCAAAAGGTGCCCTACATTTGGGTCTTCAAGGCAGGAAGCAGGAAGCACATGGCCAAAGACTGTGAGGTTTTGAGATGCACCCTGTACAGAAGGGAACCCAACATGCTTCCTTCTGATGACCCCTAACCACAGCTTTTCAGGTGCAGGTGTGTGGGGTAGTTTCCCCATTGTTAACACCAGGAAGGTGTAGAAAAGAAACAAGTTGAGCTCCTAAGAAAGGCTGAACATGCACTCAAGGCAGAGCCAGGGAGACTCAGGGAGAGTTACTGCCTGAGAGCAACCTTTCTCTTTCCCTGCAGTGTCATCCCACCATGAATTAAAACTCACCTTAATCTCTACACACAGAATAGGCCGGTGCTCTGCGGAGTGATAGGTCTGAAGTCTGGTTAAATTGGGAAGGCACATAGCATAGCCACTGAGTGTGTCCAGGTCCTTGTCACAACGAGACTCTGGAAGACACAACAAGAGTCACCCTTGAGGGTCAAGATAGGAGACAGACAACCCTACAATGTAAGAGTCCTGTGGAGGAGGACTCTCTCCAAGAGAAGATGGCCTCAGGCAGGCACCAGGGAAGTGAGAAAGCTAGGACATATGCTCAGGCCACATACTGCTATCCCTATAGGATGAAGAACAGACTTAATCAGCGAGGTCAGCCCTGCCAAGCTCTAACCCTAGACATGGAGGTTTCCAGAGCTTCCTGGAGGAAACGCTCAGTGTGTGCTATCACATACAGTCACTGTAGGAGGGGATGTCTGGAGTCTCCGGGACCCCAACACCACCTCTGCAATTGGCAGATTTCATCCTTACACTCCCATGGTATAAATTGTAACCACGTAACTGAGGTCTAAGGTCTTTCTAGCCAATTTTTAACCCTAAACATGACTTTGGGGAGCTTTAAAATGTACAAGAGATCAAAAGTGAGAAGAGGCCCCTATTTCCACCACTCTCTTCGCTCAGGAACAGGGAGAAAAAGGGCACCACAGCCACTTCCTTCCTTTCAATTCTTGATGCTTTTCCTAATTCCTGGTGCTCCTAGGTCACCTCAACATAACTGCTGGAATTGGGCTCTCAGCACCTGGGGACCAGCTTCCCTTCCAAAGAACAGACTTAATCCACAGTCATTACAAGAGTGGCAGAGTCACTTGTCACACCTCAGCTTTGTATGGAATGAGATGGGAAGCTGAGCAGCGGCAGAGGAGGAAAGTCCTGAAGCTGGCCTCTGTCCATCTTTGTGGGCATGAACCCCAGAGCCCAGAACTGCCCAGCACCCTCCATCTCCTGCTCCTGCTCCAGGCAGGCCCCAGAGCACTATTACATCTTCTGAATCAAATCAGGAAGGATTTAATCGTGGACAACTCTATAGCATTATTGCCTGGTGGTGTCTATGAAGAGACATTTTCACAACCAACACATAGACTTTACATGTTTGATCAATGACCATGAAAGAAAAAGTTTCAGCTGGGTTCTTGCCAGCAAAGCCCACCAACATATTCAAGAACAGGACGTGGGAGTGGGAACTAAACCTCTGGCCACAAAACTGCTGCAAAATACCAAAATACCTGGGTTGAACATCTCAAAGCCTTTTAAAGTTACAAACAAGCCAACCACGGTGGTGTACACCTTTAAACCCAGCACTCAGGAGGCAGAGGCAGGTGGATCTCTGTGAGTTCAAGGCCAGCATGGATTGATTATACAGCGAGTTCTAGGACAAACAGGGCTACATAAAAGACCTGTCAAAAAAAAAAAAAAAAAAAAAAAGCAAACACTGTTCAACACCCTTACCTGGTCTTTCACATTGTATTTTTAAACAGAGTTGTTTCACAAACTCTAAAGGCAGCTGAACAACTTCCTGTAAGAAAACACACAAAACGTATAGATTACACAATGTCCTGAAAACTGTTAATGCCTCAAAACTATATACAGTTAAAATAGTGAATTTCAAAATATGTGTATTTTATTCACAAAATACTATAGTTTAAAAAATTTAATGTGCTAATTTAGCAGTAAGCTGATCTGCTATTTTTCAGAACATATAGAGGTTAAAAAAAAGGCAAGCGGGGTGGTGGTGGAACACGCACTTAATCCCAGCACTCGGAAGCAGAGGCAGGCGGATCTCTGTGAGTTTGAGGCCGGGCTGGTCCGATAGCCTCCAAAACAATACAGAGAAACCCTGTCTCATAAAACAAACAAACAAACAAACAAAAAGGCAAAAAACAGTTCAGTTTCCTAAAAGCTCTCCTTACAGCCACGCAGGATCCATGATGCCAGTGATCAGTCACATCAACAGTATCTCCTGTCAGAGCCCCTCCTGGTCCTGCAGTGTCTATAGGTTACACAGAGGAAAGGCCTCAAGAAACCCTGGCCAGGTGGCCAGCAAGCTGCACTGCCAAGCAGCAGCTCAAGGACTGACAACGACATGCTCATGTGGCTGGTACTCTCCCCTTGGCTGTGTTTGCAACTTACAATGCAAAGAAAACTGCATCAATGTAAACCATGTTTCTCGCTCTCATTCATTCATCCCTGCCCTGTGTTCTCAGAGTGGCAGAACTGTGACTTCAGAAAAAGCCCCAAAGTGACAAAGGAAACCTGCCTAGGACAAAATTGCTGCCTCAGGGAAACCCAACTGGCCTTCTTCACCGAGCGTCAGCCAGAGACTCCCACTCAGTCTAGCATGCCAGGACTAGAAGAGCATCTTGGACCTTTGTCCAGGAAGGCATGAGGAGATACACACACTATTCAATAGACATATCCTGTGGAAAAACTGCAGGACTCCTCCTGAATGGTCACACCTGACCTCTAAACATCCCCAACACTGGACGCTGTGGAGGACAGGCTACAAAGCGGCAGTCAAGGAAACAAAATGGAGGAGACTTTCAAAGCCCCAAGCTCACAAGACAGGTTAGGTCAGAGAGGCAGGCCAGGGAGTGTCCTTATCTAGTCCCATCCCCCACAGGCCAGCTGCAAAGACAGTAAACCCAAAACTGTAACTCTAAGGTTTTCAAAGCTTTACTTCTAAGGCCCTCACTGAGTATCATCCATAGCAACTCACAGCCTCTTCCAAGGCCTGCATTGTTCCTTACCCCACAGGAACACGGGGCTAAGCTCCCTTCGGGTTCAAGGATAACACAACAAGTGCTCACTGGAGAACTTCACTACGCAGGAGCCTCTGGCAGGGCTATATGGCACAGCAGCCGAGAAAAGCTTGAAGATTCTGAGTACACAAGGGCTATCACTGAGATGTCAGTTTTGTCAGAACTGGATGTAAGCTGAGTGTGAGTAAGAGCACTTACCCCACAATGAACATAGTTCTCCCCCAAAAAGTCTTTCATGACATTTTTGCCAAAGTCCACTATGTTCTGCAGATGCTGAAGTATCTCTTCTGAGGTCTGGAAGAGACAAGGACAGGATAGTTTCAGGACTGTCCTCCAGGCAGGGCTCCCAACATCACCCCCTCCCAGGAGCCCAGCTCAGGACAGACTAAGCTGCCAACCCATGTATACTCTAAGTACTGTGCACCCCACAAACCTCTGGAGAACTTGCTGCCCATACCCAGCAATGTGTTACATGGTTAAAGTGTGTGCACATATCCCATAGCTCCTACAACTGGATCTTGTCAGAACTTAGCCTGACAGAAATCTCAGAACACACCCAGTGGCCCTGTCATTGCTTCTGATACAAATTGATCTGGGGAACAGAAGGATAACATGACTCCACACCAGGACGACACTGCCCAGGAAGACCTAGCAGGGCGTCCACTGAAGTGGGGTGCATACACACTACAGCCATGACACAAGGACAGACAGGAGAGAAAAGGCTGAAGCCACCAGACACATCTGACAGAAACAGAACGCCGTGGATGATTCAGCAGCTGAGGTAGGAGCCACAGGACGTTTGGGTCTCACCATATTCCCTCGGCCTGCTCAACCCACCTTTGCCTCTCACTCCTGCCCCAGTCAAAGGCAACATTCCTGCGTGCTCCTATGAGATAAATAAGCCTTGAGGGCCTCTATCATCTCTACCACCAATGTCCCATAGCTCCCATGACCTTTGCCCTCAGATTCTGACACACTGTCTCCCAGATGCTCCAATGAGACACTGAATCATCCATCAATCCTGTGCACTGGACACAACCTCCTCAAAGAATCCCACCATGTTCTTGCCCTCGGAGGCCAGGTAAGCCCTATGTGGCTCACAGGCAGCTGGCCTTGTACAAAGCAAGTCAGGCCTAAGGCCTAAGCCTCCTTCACAGCTGTGCTGGAACAATAGGTGCAGATAAGAGGCTGTGGCCAGAGGAGCCTCCAATACTCAGTATCTACCTGAGATGCACCAGGAAGCAACAGTAGCTCAACTTGGGTATATAGGATGGCAGGCAAGTGTAGGGGTGAGCCCACAATACTGTCCACCCCCAAAGGGGCGTGGACAGGGGTACAGGACAGGTAAGGATATAAAAGGAAAAGAGAAAGCAAAAGGCTCTCTCTCTCTCTCTCTCTCTCTCTCTCTCTCTCTCTCTCTCTCTCTCTCTCTCTCTCTCTCTCTGGAAGCCTGCCATGCTTCTCATCTTCCCAGCTTGTGTGTAAGTTTTATTCGGTTAATAAATATATTAGTTTCTCCATTGCATTGACTCCCTCGTCAGCTGATGTCAGGAGTGAGATCAGCACCCACGCCTCCAAGGAGTCAGGAGCATCTTCCCTGACCGGCCAGCCCTTCGGCTCGGGCTGCACTTCTTTTTCCTTGGCTACAGCGACTGCATGTACCCTGCCGCTCACAGCTAACACTGCCAAAACCTTCCCCTCCACCTGCCCAGCCAGGAAGTGAGTGCTCACTGGGCACCTGCAGGTCCCGGCCCCTGCCCCCTATGTTTCCCAAAAGCAGCAACTTTCGGAAAGTTGCACCCGGCCGCCCATCAGCAGCTTCCCTTCAAGGGAAGTCTCTGCAATGGAGAAACTAATATATTTATTAACCAGATAAAACTCACACACAAGCTCGGAAATGAGAAGCATGACAGGCTTCCAAAAGAGAGAACCTTTTGCTTTCTCATATCCTTTTATATCCTTACCTGTCCTGTACCCCTGTCCACGCCCTTTGAGCGTGTCCAGTATTGTGGGCTAACCCCTACAGGCAAGTCTTCATGGAAGGTTCACACACTGCACTTGGATGACTTAGCCAACACAACCTACTGTTCCACCTAAATTTGCCCACTGTGAATTTAGCCTAACAGATTGTCTACCCTGTGTGACACACTGTACTTTCTCACACACAATTCTGTTGCGGCAACTAAGGAACTCATCAATTCAATATCAAGTTGAAACCTGGTCCAGAGAGCTTCTGAACAGGCCCCACAGGCTGCACCAGGGCTCATGCAGACAGACCTACCCTGGAGTGACACACAGTGACACAGAGGGCCTGTTAGGTCTCACATCAGAAATGAGGGCCTACTACTTCCCACATTGAACGATTCTATCATACTTAAATTTCTACAATCAGCATTAATATTTCTGCACTGGAGGGCTTAGGATAGAGGACAATTCTATCATACTTAAATTTCTACAATCAGCATTAATATTTCTGCACTGGAGGGCTTAGGATAGAGGACATACCCTAGAGGTAGAGCACTTTCCTGTCCTGGGCAAAGTCCCAGGTACACACACACACGCGCACACACACGCACACGCACACATGCATGCACCCACACACACCCAGGAAAATATCCAGGTCTTAAGTAAGGCTGTGATGACTGTAGCCAATCCACCAATCTTACCTTCTTCTTATTTGGAGGAAACTTCAGAAAACGCAGAACTATACAGCGCTGTTGAAAAATAACACAAAGTGTGATCAGTACTGGTCCAACACTCTGGAATAGAGTCAGCAGTTGTGGAGAAAGGGCCAAGGGCAGTATGGAGGAACCCAATTGGGGTCACTTTCAGAAAGTTTGCACAAGGCAGCCAGCAAAATCTGTGGCCTTTGACCCAGCCCCACTCATTCCTAGACATTTATCTTAAGGAAATATGGAGGCTAAAAATCACTATCCAGGGGCTAGTGAGATAGTTCAGAGGTTAAGAGCACTGGCTGCTCTTCCAGCAGTCCTGGATCTGAGTCCCAGCACCCACTTGACAACTCACAACCAGCACCAGTTATGCACATGGTGCACAGACATGCCAAAAAAACACCATGGGGTGGGGAACTCACTGGGGTAATAGATACCCAGGTACCAGTGCAGGGGCCCTCAGAGGCCCTCAGAAAGTACTGAAAGCCCTAGAACTGGAGTAGAGGCCATTGTGAGCTGCCCAAAGTTGAGTACTGGCAGCTGAACTCAGGTCCTCTGGAAGAGCAGGACATGCTCTTAACCTGTGAGCCACCTCTCCAGCTCTTGCCTTTTTTTAAATACACGATCTCTGTATAGCCCCAGCTGGCTTCAATTCATCCTGCTCCTACCTCCAAGCACTGGGATCATAGATGTGTGCCACCAAGCCCAACTCAATTTTACATTTGTCAAATCACAATTTCTAGCAAGATCCTGTTTCAAAACCAAGGAAAGTTGTTTGTTTTTTTAAAGCACAAATTGTTAAATGAAGTGTGCACATTGTCTCTTTGGGTGAAGAGCTCTCAAAGGATGCTCATGACAAGTTCAGTAGGCATTTCCAGGTTACAACAACCACAGTTTTGGTTTTGGTGTTTGTTTTTTGTTTTTGAAGCAGCCTCACTTCAGAACACAGTATGTAGCCTAGGCTGGCCTCATGGTATTTCTCCTGTCTCTGCCTCCCAAAGCTGAGAATTGAGTTCCCATCCAGTTCGGACTATATAGCAAGAACCTATTTCAAACACATATGAACACCCCACCCCCAAGCTGAGTGTTGTGACATATACTCGTAATCCCAGCCATAGGAAGCTTGAAGCAAGAAGCACTTCCACAACTTCCAAGCTGATCCAGGTTACATACAGCATGAAACCCTGTCTCAAAATGGCTTTTTAAATGGGGGCTGGAAAGATGGCTCAGAGGTTAAGAGTGCATACTGCTTTTGCAAAGGACCCAGATTTAATTCCCGGCACCCACGTGGCAGCTCGCAACCATCTGTAACTACAGTTTCAGGGGCTCTAACACCCTATTCAGGGTTCTGAAGGCCTCAGGCATGTACCTGGTACAAAGACACACATGCAAGTAAAACACCTACACACAGAGAGAATATAAGTAAGTCTGTAAAACTTTTCTTTGTAAAAACACAGTACTTGGGGGTTACCTAAGAAGTAACAAAGGCCCTGTGCACACTGCTCCACTTATGCTGGTTGGGACCTACCAATCCCCCAGTTCATCTTGTTTAATTTAAATACATTTTGAAACTAATCATTTTTAGTCAAAATATAATTTTAATTTATAACTTAAAATATAATTTTTCTTTTCTCCAATCCCTCTCATATACCCCATCCCTTCCTTCTCAATATCATGGCCTCAACAATTGAAAGGTATTTTTAAGGGTCTACGCCAGGTTATATTGCCCAGGTTAGCTTTGTACTCCTGGCCTCAAGTGATCTCCTACCTCAGCCATCCAAGTAGCTGAGACTATGTGAGAACTACAGGCACGTACCACCAAGAACAACCTCTCCAACCCCTCTTACTGAGTTCCCATTACCATCTGGAGCCATGTTTTAGATGAACTGCTAATCAGCTGTAGAGCTAAATGCCAATCCTGGCCTGTGGAACTGAGACCCAAGGCATACAGGCTAGAATTGCTCCCTCCTGTGCTCAAAGCAGGCACCACCAATTAACCTTGGGAATCATGGGGTTAATGATCACTTTAGATCTGCAGAAAAGCTAATTATAACTTCTAGAAACTTCTGAAAGTTGGCTTTCTCTTCACCTGGGCACAATAGTGCTGCTCTGCTCAAGAACCTGTCTAATTATAGTTCCTCCAACAATTAAGGCAATTTATGCCAATGATAGGAATGAGTATGTTTTCCACAGAGAGCCTGACCATGCTTGATCATCAGCACAAAACACACGGATGCCCTACAATCAATCAGCAAGAACAGAGCCCCCTGGCCTGATCGATGTGTAGGGAAAACTCACTCTATCCCACATAGATAAGGAACCCTCAGGAGCCAAGTTTGTTCTCTCAGAGCGCTATGCAACCAGAGGAAAACAGGGTCTTTCTCCACTTTCCAGGGAGCTAATAAGTGCACAAACTGCAGCCAGCCAGGCCCAGGAAGGGTGGTGCTAGGCGAGTCATTTGAGCCTTTCTATCACAGGGACTCCCACTGTACCTCAGACAAACCAGTTCCGAGGGCCTGTGCACACGCATGCCAACCGGAACTCACTGACCCACACGTGGCAGCACCTCAGTATCAATATGAACTCAGATTTCCAAAGTTCCTGCCACTGTGTTCCTGATACACACAAGACAGCTGGCCTATTTACAAATGGAAACTACACATTTCCTTTGCATAGTAACACACACACACACACACAACCATGAGCATCAACATAAATTAATTCAGAAAGGAAGCCTCTAGCCTACCAAGAAAAAAAAGTTAATATAGCTGGGCAAGGTGGTTCATACCTGCAGCCCCAGGACTTGAAGCTGAGACACAAGGACAGCAGTGTGGTCCACAGAATAAGTTCTACTCCAGTCTAGATTACAGAGAGACTAACTAAAAGCCACGTGTGGTGCACATCTTTGATCCCAGTACACAGGAGACAGAGGCAGGCAGATCTTGGTGAGTCCAAAGTCAGCCTGGTCTACAGAGTGAGTTCTAAGCTACATAATGAGACTATGGGGGTAGAGAGGAATTCCTAGGAAGAAAATATCGTTGGCTCCTCCTTGACAACACAAATAGCATCACTATTCCCCCAGCACATATTAACATCAACATTACTACAGACCAGCACACGCAGACACCAGAATACACTCCTGAACTACAAACTCCACCTCTCCCACATGAATCCTAAAGTGTAAAATATGGAAAGTCAGGCCTGAAGGGAAGCCCAGACATTAAGGTTTTGGCGTTGAGGTCAAGGGTATGTGCGATGGAACAGTTTGGAGGTAGGCCTGACTCCCATTCCAGCTGTCCAGCTCCATGTGACCACTGAGTTGTCAGCTAAGGGGCTGGGGTGCTGGCTAGTCCCAAGCCAACAGTATAGCCTCGTGAGGCCTATGCAGCAAAGCCCACAGTGGTCCGCTGGTTCTCCATTACTGAACCATTGCTCCACAAGTGTCCTCAGCTATCACATCCATATGCAGTAGCTCAGCCTCTTTACCACCCACAGGAAGTCTCTCCCTTCCCATCAGGCAGCTCAGACCATGACCAACTAAGAAAAATCTCCATGCAGTGATGGATCCATTTCAAGGAAAACTGTTTTCTCCACCTACACATTCATCATCCACAAACCCAACACCAGAATCCCACCCACTCCTCCCCCAGAACAGTCATCAGCACCAGAACGTCAGCTCACTAGATCCAACCAACCTTCCCAAAGGGCCTACCCTGGCCATGGTGGGTGGTTATAGGACATGAAAAATCAGCCCCAAAACCGCTCTCATTAGCAAAAACTGAGTAAGAGAGGTGTCACTGGCCAAAGGAGGCTAAAATAAAGACGGTCACAGAGGATTTCCTGCCACCAACAAAGGCATGTAACTGGGAGAGTGTTTGGAAGTCATCTTCTACGAGAGGAGCTACTGGGTAATTGCCACTTTCTTCTACTACTTTGCATTTTTATACCGAGTAATATGAAGGCAAAAGAAACAACCACCAAATAGTAGAAGTAGGAGGCCTCTCAGAACCTCCCAAAGTGAAGCTCAAAGGAGTGGTAGCTTTCTTGCTTTCTTTTTGTTTTTTGTTTGTTTTTGTTTTGTTTTATTTTTGGTTTTTTTGTTTTTTGAGACAGAGTTTCTCTGTGTAGCTCTGGCTGTCCTGGAACTTGCTCTGCAGACCAAGTTGACCTTGAACTCACAGACATTCAACTGCCTCTACTAGGAGTGCTGGGACTAAAGGTATGTGCACTACCACTAGCTTTCTAGCACCATGACAAACAAAGCATCTTAAAAACAAACAAACAGGGGCTGAGAGATGGCTTCGAGGTTAAGAGCACTGACTGATCATCCAGAGGTCCTGAGTTCAATTCCCAGCAACCACATGGTGGCTCACAACCATCTGTAATGAGATTTGGTGCCCTCTTTGGGCCTACAGGCAGACATGCATGCAGAACACTGAATACATAAATGAATACAAACAAAAAAGCTTAAAAGGAAGAAAAGAGGAGTTGGAGAGATTGCTCCACAGCTAAGAGCACTGGCTGCTCTTCCAAAGCACCTGGGTTCAGTTCCACAGGGTAGCTACCAACTATATGTAACCCTAGTTCCAGGGGGCCAGAGGCCTCCATTGGCACTGCACACACATGGTGAACATACATTCAGGCAAAACAGCATACAAATAAAAACAAATAGAAAAGAGAAAATAATAAATCATTTTAAAACAGCATACAAATAAAAACAAATAGAAAAGAGAAAATAATAAATCATTTTAAAACAGCATACAAATAAAAATAGAAAAAAGAAAATAGTAATTATAAATCATTTAAAACACCATACAAGCTGGGTGGTGGTGGTGACGCCTTTATTCCCAGCACTTGGGAGGCAGAGGCAGGGGGATCTCCATGAGTTCAAGACCAGCCTGGTCTACAAGAGCTAGTTCCAGGACAGCCTCCAAAGCCACAAAGAAACCCTGTCTCAAAGAAAAACAAAAATCAAAAATCAAAAAACAGCATACAAATAAAAACAAATAGGCCGGGTGTTGGTGGCTCACACATTTAATCCCAGCACTCGGGAGGCAGAGGCAGGCGGATCTCTGTAAGTTCGAGACTAGCCTGGACTACCGAGCGAGTTCCAGGACAGCCTCCAAAGCCACAGAGAAACCCTGTCTCGAAAAACCAAAAACAAAAAAAAAAAAAAAAACAAATAGAAAAAGGAATAGGGTTTGTTTTGGTTCATGGCCTCAGAGATTAACCCCCTGTTCTGAGCCCGTGGTGAGGCAAAATGTCATGATGGAAGTGCATGGCATAAGAAAGCTCTGCCCCAATTTCAACCAGAAAAGAAAGCAAGGGTTTGAAAAGTCTGGGACCCCAATACCTCCCTCTTCGAAGCTAAGGATCCAATGACCTCTCTAGGCCTCACCTCTAAAGGCTCCAACAGCACTTTCAGCTTTGGCTTTGACGGCGACCTTTGAGGGTCAGCTAAGATCCAAACTATGGGGGAGGAGGCTTACAATTAAATCCCTTCAGTGAAGATAAGCTATCCTACCACCTATAGGGTACTTTCAGGGTAGAAAGAATCACTAAGTCATGTCCCAGGGGTCACCGTCCTTTGACAAGGTGGTAAGGAGATAACCCAGCAAAGGGCCATCAAAGATCCCAGGAAGCTCAGATCACTCTCAAGGGAAGGGACTCAAAAGAGCATCACCCCTCAGAATACTGACCCCAGGTTCCAGAAACAGCATTCTGTCCAACCCCTCCCAACTGTGAGGATAACTTCCAGGTAGGAGTCATTGTTTGTCCCAAATATGTCAACTTCCACACAGACTCTCAACCTACAAGGAAACCACCCATGCCATTGTCTGCTAGTTCTCAGAAGCAAGAGGTATCTGGGACACAACCAAATACACATCCTCAGGACCCAAGAAGCAGGAGGCTGAGGCATTCAGAACAGCACCTCTTAGCCTCAGAGACAACAAGGCAAACCAACAAAGGCTAAAGCCATGACATCAGCACCAGTACCACTGGCGCCTTGTCCAACCTCCTTCCTACCCTTTGGTAGCTCTACCTCAACCTCCCAGCCATCCGCCCAGGGTGAACAGAACACAGGTGTGAACCATGGGGGGAGGTCACAAAGTCAAAGAATGTACTACACATTGATCATCCTGAGAGACCAAGGGGAGCTATGGAGACAGGCCAGGCCAGCTCTGTGACCCATAACGGGTAGTGACCCCAACAATATATAAAAAGGAGTCAAGCTCACAGAAGCCACTGATGGAGTCAGAGAAATACAAGCAAATATCAGAGCCCCTTGAACTGCCCACCCAGACTGTGTGATGAGGGTGGGTCAGCACAGAATAGCCTCTAAACACACAAAAACCTTCTGTATTGCTGCTCTCTGAGGACAGAGAAAGGTACTGTGAGCTGAACTCTTGAATTTTGATCAAGCAAAAAGGAGTCAGGGAGAGAGAAAAGTTACCTCTGAAAATGTAAATGTAGAAAGACAAACACATCCTTATACTATCAAGGCAACATAAGGTTAAACATCACCCAAGGGAATATGGAAATAAAGTCTAACCTAGCAACACCAGATTAAGAAATAAAGAGTGAATATGCAGAGAGACAGGACTTGACCAAAGAAAGAAATCATTTCAACAGCATCAATCTGAAAGACCACCACTGGATATCTCAAGTGTAGAACATGTCATTTCTTCAAGAGATGGCAGTAACAAAAGTTCAAATTCTTCCAACCAGTTCTGGGTAAACACTGAAGATGTGCCCAGGGTTTGGGTACACCATGGGGTTGGAAAAGCAAGACATGAGCTCTGCTTCAGCATTTCTACAAAGGAGGCTAATTTCTCCAGCACTGAAGAGATAGATGGTCTACCTAAGCTATCACAAATAAACCTGTGATGGACATCTTTGTGAACAGTATCTATTTTCACGTTCAGTTTTCTACTTATCAAGCACATGAGAACAGAAATTAGATCTAAAACTACAAACTTGAAGAAACTTACTTGTTTGTCCCGATTTTTCTGTCCTTTTCATGTGTTGTTAGGGTTGCCACACGTTAGGAATGCATCTCCACATTGGGCTCCTCAGGACCTCACCAGTGTGTGACACATTCTTTCCCTTAGTGACCTACAGTATGCTTCACACCTGTGTCCTGTTCGACCCTTAGATAGTTTTGATCTTGGGAATTGAACTCAGGGCCTCAAGCATGCTAAGTGCACATTTTAACACTAAACAACGCCCAGAGCTCCTTCTTCCTGATTCTAACATATAGTTAATGACTATATAGTTGCTGTAAAAAAGTTTTAGATTTTTTTTTTTAAACAGAATCTCACTATGTAGCTCTGGCCTGGAACTGGCTAGATAGAGCAGACTAGTCACAAACTCACAGAGATCTTCCTACCTCTGGCTTTCACAGTAAAGGAAATATTTTTTAAAACAAAAAGAGGAGCCACGCCTGGCAGTGTGTAATCCCAGCTACTCAAGAGGCTGAGAAAGATGGCTTGAGCCAGAGTTTGAGGGTCACAGCAACATAGTGAGACTCACTCTCAATCTAGCAATCAAATGATACTAATGTAAACAGGTAACTACTCGTAATATTTTGATGTATTTTCTTTCAGTCACATGTAACTACAATCACACTACCTGTCTGCAATTTCTTTTTTCCAGTTATTATTTTTAACATTGCCCCACATTAAATGGGATATTGGCCTAGTTCACCTAATTCATCCACTATAAAATAACCATCTAAACTGTTTACATTGTGATATAAGTTAATGATAATTAGAAAATTCATATCCTAACATACAAGGCTGACAGAGAAACTGAGATGACCCCTAAAGCTTGTTCACACCTAAATGATCCAGACACTGTACAGTCATAGAAATGATCTGGGGCTCTCCATGGAGTTTCTGAGAGGTTTCAAAACCTGACCAACCTGCAATGAGCAGTTCTCTTCAAGTTTTGACCAGTGTTCTGTCTGGGCAGACTAAAAAACAGGGCTTTCACGTTACCTCTGTCCATTAGGAATGACAGCTCTCCATAGTAACAGGAGTGGGCACTGTTTCCCCTGCACCTCATAGCCAACACAGCCCAAAAGGCTAGGTGCCCTGGACAACAGAAGACAAACAAAATGTAAACAACCTCACAGATTCTGAGCCAAAACCAACAATGGAAGGTAAAGGCAGCAAATGCAGCTGCCTTAGGAGAGTTAAGCTGCAGTGGCCTTGAGGGAGGCCACAGGCTTCAGTGACTGAAATGGCTGGTAGCACAACTGTCATGCCTTCAGGCCGCAGGGAGGAATGTGCTGAGATGCATCACGTCCCTGCCCAAGAACCCCCTCAGGGTCCATGCCTGTGACTGCAGACAGGACAGTGTATCCAAAGCCTGTCTGCACCAGATGGGTAGGGTTCTGTACCTGGGGATGGATACACTGCAGCCATGTCACAAATGGAGATGTAACTCAGAGTGACGAGTAACAATGGAACCTTCAGGAGCTATCATGAAGGAGGGGGTATGAAGAACCCTGACACAGCTCTCTTGTTTGGCAGGCTCTTCTCCTTCCTGCCTACCGAAGCATGCCCTGCACACTCCTGCAGCCCTCAGTGGGCTGCACTCCTCCACCCTAAGACCCCAGAAGACTCCTCTCTCATCCGTTTGCACGTGAAGAACAGCACATTTCCTTCCAGTGCTGCTGGTCAGTGACAGTGCAGATGTCCCCGCCTGCATCCCCAGCTCTTGCAGGATAGCTGTGCACACAGACGACAGAGGAGGAGAGTTGACAGGGGACTTTTTAAATTTAAATTAGAAACAGACGGGGGACTTTTTAAGAGCTTTTCAACTCAGGAGTTAGTACCAGCTCAGAAAGAGTGGCCACAGCTGGAGAGACTCTGTAGAGGTCTCCCTCACTCCTGGACTGGATGAGGCAGGCCAGGGAGGCTGTGCAGAGAAGCAAAGGTCACCTCCTCTCAAGGGGGAAGGAGGACTACAGACATGCCCGTACCCAAAGGAGCAGAGACCCTCTCCATCCCTCTAAAATGTCTCCTCGGTCACAAAAGGCCCGGAAAAAAAAATGCCTTCCAAGCTTTCTCAGCCTTGGTCAGAGGCAGCAGGGCAGAGACGGCAGCTAGCCTCAAGACCGAAGCTCTAGGCTGCTCAGCAGCCAGTACAGGTGTGTACAACCTTAACTTCGCGAAAACAGAACGCATGCGAGTCCTAGCTTCGCTTTCCTACCCTGGCCTACTGCTCCTCCACCAGTGGTAGCGCTGGGACTCGCTCAGGCTCCCTGTGCTATTAACCTCCTCACATGACACCTCCTGCCTTCTACTCCCCCAGCCCACCGCATTCCTGCTAGGTTGTGTCAGACAGCAAGATGTCAGAGAATCTGGGGTTGCACACAAATCCATACGTTCCCCTTCCTAAACCCGCCTGCTTGGAAATCACTGCATGTTCCGAAACTCCCTTTCAAATTGAACGGAGGAGAAACCGCTTAAAGTCTATGGTCTGGATGCAACCCTGTGGTAGCGCCCGTTCCTCACAGCGGCCCCGTGGTCTCTAGAGGCTCAACTCCACGCTGAGAGTGACAGCACTCGGGGTGCTTTCGCCAGTGCTGTCCAGGCCCTGATCCGGGCTCAGACTCTGGCCCACCGTGCCCTGGCAGTAACATGAGCATCCCGGCGGAGGCTACACGGCGTGAGGCCACGCGACACCCACAGGGTGTGGGAAAAGGCACTGAGGGGACAGGAAACCGAGAAGGGACACTAGGAGGAAAGGGGGCCAACGGGGACAGGGGTGCCAGGGATGAGTCCGGAGCTGAGAGGGCTGCTGGGGGAGGAGGGTACCAGGGAACCACCTGAGCGGAAGCTGGAGGCGGAGTCGCGCCCCAAACTGGAAGGTAGTAGGCACTGGGCTGCCGGAGCCGTCGGTGAGGCCCGGAGCCGCGCTGCCCGCCAGCCGCTCACCTGCGCGTGGGCCACCACAAGGCTCTTGTTGCCTTCGCCGTGGTAACCCCATTCATTCTCGTCCATCTTCCCCTCTTCCATGCCCCGGCGCCCTGGAACTTCGCGGGCCGGGACACGGAGACGCGAGCTGGAGGCCGCCCGCCTCGCTGGGCTCCAGCCGCAGCCGTCTGAAGAAAAGCGCCTGTCAGCTGCCGCCTGCGCTCTAAGCCGCGGCTACTTGCAAGCAAGGAGCGCCGGAAGCCACGCCCCCGGGGGCCGCCATTCCCCGGCCGGGCAACTTCCGGGCCCCTCCCACCTTACCGTCGACATTCCGGGCGGTCGATGAGCCGGAGGCCATCTTAAGTGAGGGCAGAGCGACTCACTTCCGAAACGCAGACTTGGGAACCGGAAGGGAGGATTCCGGATCTGGTCCCGGATGTTGAGGCCGGCGGCTGTCGCCCGGGATCCAATGTATTCGGCGTCGCGTGTTCGTATGGCCACGACTGCATCTTCGTGGACTATAGGAAGGCGCTGGGCGAATGAGCTCCGCCGTCTCATCTGTAGAACGGGATGGGATTAGCTGCACCCTCCTTGGCTCTCCCTCAGACAGAGAAAACTCTAAGGCGGTGGCCACAGTTCACGATGGGAAACGTGACGAGGCGAAGCGAGTGGACCTCACCGTAGCGCTTTTGCCCCGGGACATCCAGAAATGCAGATGGGGCAATAGACGCCATCGCGGAGAGCAACAGCCTCAGTTTATCCTTTGATGCGAAGAATGGCACTACCTGGTAGAGCTGCACTGAGGATCATACGCTCTTAATAATGATTTAGGTGGTGCCCATCTCTAATCTCAGCATTCAGGAGGTGGAGGCAAAAGGATCTCTATGAGTTCGAGACCAACCAGGGTTACAGAAGTGAATGTACCCTTGGAGAACCAATGAATTTACCGGGCATGCTTAAAGAAGCGTTGGATGAAGTGTAACTTAATTAGCGTGGATGACCTCAAAAGAGCTGCACCGCAGAAAAGTCCCATCCTAGCATAAATTTATTCCTCTTCTAAAAACTAAATGGATTTCTCCTTCAGTTAGTCTACTTCCTCACATACTCCCAAAAGCTCATGCAGCTGGGGAGGCTATTTTAAGATGGTAAAGATTATGTTTTACTCTAAAGACAACACTCCAGCCTTCCTCGGGCTTTCTTTCCACACCCCTCTTCTGCTGCTGCACTCTCTGAGCATTGGAGGAGGTGACAGAGATGCTTAATCATTGTCTTACATTGTGGCTGAGCACTGAACCACTGTGTCATAGCAACAGCCACCTTATTCTCTGCAACTTTATGGGCTGTGAGTCTTAGTAACTTTTACTCACTGGAAAAAGAAAGAAGATCCTCTGTACACCTAATATAGGTATAGGCATAAATGTTTAGCAGACAATCTGACAGGCACATAGCCACTTAACTACAGAGTAATTTCCACACTGGGGCCCTATGACCTGCCTAGGTAAAGGCAGTACCAACATGAGTTCCTTCCTGCAGAGCAGTACTTAAAGACAACCGGAAAGTTAGCTGTACCAATGTGCCAGGGGCACCTCTTCCTGGCACACAGGTAGCATTACCACTGGTGTCCATAGATGAGTAGGGTCATTTGTGACAATCCTCCCTAGCAGTCTACGTAACACCTGGTGCTTTCAAACATCAGTCTGCAAGAAGGGAGCTTTCGGCTCAACCCATTTGAGTTATGCATGTCCTGCAATCTGTGCTTCAGAAATAGCATCGTACCATCTAGTTCTAATGTTCAGTGGTAATAGCCTGCATTGTTGTGGGATGTCAGGGACGCCCCCTGGCCAACAATCAAAGGAAAATAGCCCACCCCGACACTGAGATTTTCATTTGGTAACCTTTCAGCTTCTGGGAGTGTCCTTTCCCCTTCATGCTGGCTACCTAACTTCAAAAATCTTTGTTTTAAAGTTCACAGGTACAGGCTGTTGTAGGATTTTCTTAATCACTTTAATGGGTATCATCTGCATGCCATCCAGCCATAAAACTCAGATGTGCCTGGTCCTTGCACTTGGTGCAGGATAATTTCCCACTTTGGTCTTTAAGTGCACTTGCCTGCACTTCAGATGCTTTCCTAAGTCTGTTGGATACTCAGAGGCTAGAATTATATAGTGGACTCCTTTTACAGATGGTAGGCAGATCTCTGTAGACCCACCAAGAAAGTGCCAACTGTCTTAAGACAAAAGTTAGGGGCTCAGGATGTAGCTCAGTCGGTGGAGTCCTGGTCTGGCATGCACAATCTCCAGCACCACAAAAACCAGGCTTGGTAGTACATGCCTGTAATTGCAGCACTCAGAAGGGGGAGACAGAATGATCAAAAGTTCAAGGTCATCCTTGGCTAGTTAGAGGCCAGACTGGGACCCATGACATCATGTCTCAAAACCAAAAAAAAAAAAGTTAGCAAGCAAGGTCCAAAAGAGCATGAAAAAAAGAATCCCAGACATCTGTAGCAATTGTTTTTTCAAAAGAGCAATGTTGGATACAATGTTGTAGGTGGGAGATACTATCTATTTAGCTCCCTTTCATCTACTCGTCCTGGGGTGCTACCAAGGGGTCACTGTACATTTTCCCACACCTAGAAGCTCAGGTGGGCCTGGCTCACACTAATTGCCTTGGTCTGATGCCAAGGAGGACTGGGCTATGCCTCATCTGCTATGGCCTCCAGTTCCCCGGGTCTAGCAGGCTCTCCACTATGGACACCTGGCTGTTGAAAGGGCCTGGCTGGGCAAACAGTCTCCATCCCCACAGCACTTTCCTGCAGGAAAGAAATGTACATAGCACACACTGAGGGGCTAAGTGTCAGCGCTGGGTCAGGCTTAATCGTTTTCACCTGTACTGCTCTCAAGTACTCCTCCCCTTACCCCTTTGTGGGCTACTGCTTCAGAGTGAAGCCTGCAGAGACCACAAACACCGAATTTAGCTGTCTTTCTGCCCTGGAAACTCCTTCCCACACAGCCTTCCCACACTTGCTTTTGAGTAACCTGTGTCTGCTTTTTCTGCATTCCCTCTTGATTGTACTTTATGAACCTAGTTTATATGCCTGTATAAATCCTTGAGATCTGCCAGAACCCCTCCTACCTCATAAAGATCATTACCCATTGTGAGGTCATTACCAGTCCCAAGGCCCCTGCTGAATTACCTTCCTCAAGCTCTCTGGTGAACATGCTCATACCTAGTCTGGTGAGCGGGGTACCAACACCACCTCTCTCCTGACCAATCTCCTCAATACCCTTTCTGCCACATCTCCTCATTCATATCATTGTTCAGTTCTTCCCACGGGGCTCCAGCTTTCGGGTTCCAGAAGGTTTGGTTTACCGTCTCTTTTCCTTACATCCCCCAGCTGGACAAAGTGATAAATCATCCTCTCCTTTACTGTTTCCCTACCAGATCAAAGGGTAACATGATGATGTCTTTTTTTCGCTGTTCTTCAAGCAGACAAGTTTTCTGGGCAGAGAGCTGGGCCGACTCAGTTGCATGTCTTTTCACCCATAGCAAGGGCAATACAGCTTCACCACGGTTCTCTTACAAATATCCCATGCATGCTACTTTCAAGATCTGCAACGTATTCCCTTTTGCCAGTCACTTCTAAGATCTCCCTATACACACCTGTTGGATCACGTGTCACGAACAAATGCCACCCCATAAGACATTCAGGAAGATTCCACCACCAGGATTTGCCCCATGAATTTTGTATCCTTGTTCCCTCTGGGCAGACAGCTCAGCCAACTTTGCGTGTCCTATCACAGCAGGAACAAGGCAAATGCGACCACAAGGAAGCATGCTATTCTACCCCTCATGGAGGACAGCCACTGCAGGACTTGCCCCTGGGCAGTATGCCACCCCCAGACAGCTTCAGCTGTATGCTGAGTCACCCTACAGTAAGGCCCCTGTAGTTGCTCCTCCAAAACTTACCCTTGGCTTCATCCTGTCCCTTTCTGGGTACCAAGTGTTGCGTCGGTTTTTCTGAGGAAGACTAGAACAAGTGTTCGTTCATCCCAGATAGGACAGCAGCGATTGACCACCCATCTAGTCCTGGGACTTCACTGGACTAATGGGAGCATGGGTGACTCCCAAACAGAAGCCCCTACAGATGGAGCCCTCCCCCACTAACCTTGTGCCCCATATGCTCCCCAGACTGTGAACATCTAGGGCAATATGACAATTGGGAGGGTGGTATGCAGAAGGGCATGGCTATCATCAGAGGTGAGGGTCCAATGACACTCCTCCACACCCTGCTCATGTGCATAAATGTCAGCAGATCCAGTCTTGTTACTGTCACCCATGTTACACCAGTAGGGCTGTGTTCCACAACATTGATTCATAAAGGAAGAACCCCGAGAATGGCTGGTCCAGAGCACCTCTGAGTGAGAAGAGGCCAGTGAGTCAGAAAACAAGGGGACTTTGAGCATCTTTTTCCAGGACACTAGGAAACCCTGCCCCCACCCCAGGGAAGGTGGTTGAGGTTGTTCAGGATCGTTGAGAAATGGAGAAAGAAAGACCCTAACCACGACTGGATTGCCAGCCCCTGTGAAAGTATTATGTGTGGGCAGAAGCAGTATCTGGGTGCTGCAGTGAGCCACTTCCTTGGGGGAACCTCACCAGAGGGAGTAGAAGAAAGAATACAACGCTGATAGGAAAACAGTAATGCACCAATTAACTTGGCAAGTTGACCATAGTTTTGTATATTCACTTTGGGGAAGCTGTGAGAGGTATTTAGGAACTGCACATTATCTTTCCATTAATTTGTCTTCAGTGTTTTACTCACTGAAGGAGGGAAGTACATAGATGCCACAGTACATGTGTGCAAGTCAGAGGATAGGCCATAAGAGTTTGTTCTCTCTCTACATGTGGTTTCCAGGGATTCGAACTCAGGTCGTCAGGCTTAGTAGCAACAGCCTTCATCTGCTGGGCTAAGTCACCTTGCCAGCCCTCCTCAACATTTTTGTAAATCTAAAACAATCCTAAAATAAAATTTTCATTTACAAAAACAAAGCAGCCATTATTTAGCTTCTCCCAGAGTTACTAATTAAAATCATGAAGTAGGGGCCAGAGAGATGTCTCAGGGTTAAAAGCTCTATTACCATTAGGGCCAGAGTTTAGATTCCAACACCTAGCTGGATGTTCCCTGCAAATGCCTGTAGCCCCTGCTCTAAGCAGGGAAGAGACGAGAACACTAGGGCTAAAATGTGAGTCCTGGGCTCACAGAGTCTGCTCGCAGGAATAGGCAGAGACAGGTAGAAGACACCAGACATTTGCACTTCCAGGCTCCACATGCACATACATACAATGTACATATATCCACACAGACACACACATAAGTACAGATAAAAATTTTCAACATATTAAAGTATCTTTTCTTATATGTCAGGGTGGCAAATTTTTTTTTTAAATTCTTGCAGTACTGTAGACTGAACCCAAAGCTTCATTCATGACAGGCAAGTGCTCCCACCACCAATTTACAGTTTGGCCCATGAACACAATCTTCCATAGGGTTTTTTTTTTTTTTTGCCACACATGGTAGAGAGAGACAGCACACTTTCATATGCTCTGTTGAGGGTGGTGAATGGCACCACTGGAGGTCATTTGGAAATATTAAAGCTGGTGAAGCTGCAGGTGGAGAGATGGATTAAGACCACTTCCTGCGGGCTGGAGAGATGGCTCAGAGGTTAAGAGCACTAACTGCTCTTCCAGGGGTCCCGAGTTCAATTCCCAGCAACCACATGGTGGCTCACAACCATCTGTAATGAGATCTGGTGCCCTCTTCTGGCCTGCAGGGATACATGCAGGCAGAACACTGTATACATGATAAATAAATAAATCTTTAAAAAAAAAACCACTTCCTGCTCTTACAGAGGGCCTGGGTTCTTATCCCAGCATCCCTGTGAGATGGCTCACAGCCACTTGTAATTCTAGTTCTAACAGATCTGATACACTCTTCTGGCCTCTGAGGGTACCTTGCACACATGTGGTGCATATACAGGTACATATATGATTTTTAAAATATGTTAACAAGCTGATAACGCTTATCTCAACACACATCACTTCCACACCTAGAAATACATCCTATAAAATTCCCAAGTGCTCAGATATGAAATGGGTATTCAACAAAAATGGGGATGCTGGAAAGAGCACTTGACTCCTAGTTTGGGACACTTTGGCACAGCATCAGGCTGTGACATCCAGAGCAAGGACTGACACTCAGTATTCTTCCAAATTCACAGTGAGCTTCACAATTACTGAATTATAATATAGTCAGATACCCATAAATCTCTTAAACAAATAAGTGAGTGTTCTAGTGGTTACTAATTGCTCTGATGAAGCACCATGACCAAAGCAATTTGAGGAGTAAAAGGACTGTTTTTTTGGATTATGATTCCACACTGTAGTCCATCACTGAAGGAAGTCAGGACAGGAACTCAAACAAGGCAGGAACCTGGAGGCAGGAGCTCATGCAGAGGCCATGGAGGGCGTTGTTTACTGACTTGCTCCCCATAGCTTGCTCAGCCTGCTTTCTGATAGAACCCAGGACCACCAGGCCAGGGGTGGCACCACCTACAAAGGACTGGGCAATCCCCCATCATTCCTAATGAGAAAATGCTACAAGTCTGCCTACAGCCCCATCTTGTGGAGGTATTTTCTCAATTGAGGCACCCTCCACTCTGATGGCTCTAGCTCGTGTCGAGTTGACATAAAACCAGCCAGCACAGTGAATATTAAGCCTTCTGTTTTGACTTGACAGTAAAACAAATGAGAGAAATACAGTGTATGACTTTGGATGTGTGTGAGTATAAGTACATGGGCTGCAGGAGACACTTTCTCAAGAAGGGGAGAAGAGGAGAGGATCCACAGATAGATGCTCTACAGCTAGAATATTCATTCCCTGCAAACTCATGTACAAATTTAGTTGCCATTGTAAACTGGATTAAGAGGGAGACCTTTAGAAACTTATTAGTCTGCGGCCGTTATAAAGAATAGAAATATACATAAGTAAAAAGGAGGAAATATCAGAAGTTGAAGCTCATTTTTAGGGACATAGAGATTTCAAAGTCAACCCACGATACATTAATCCCCAACACACACACAAAAAAGAAAGAAAGAAAGAAAGAAAAAGAAGGAAGAAAGAAAGGAAATGTGAATTCTAGGGTACTTACTGTATATATGCAACCATTTGTATCAAAAATTATAACACAAATATATAGTCAACAAAATATACCTATATGCTAGAATACTTATAGAAGGCCTCACCGTATGCTGCACAGTCGTGTGTCTGAGCAGTAGATGAAGTGGTAAACTAAAACAGGAAGTTGCTGTTGTCTCTACCTATAGAATTGTATATATTTTTCCACAAATTCTACCTAGTGAAAATTAAAAAGAGAAGATGGATATAGAGGCTTACACTTGTAATCTCAGCACTATAAAAAACTAATATAAAAAGATCACAATAAATCCTAGGTCAGCCTGGGCTACAACACAGGACCTTGGAGAGAGAGGGGGGTGCAGGGAGGGAGGCAGGGAGGGGGGAGGAAAAAAAGAGAGGGAGAAGGGAAAGAAGAAAGAGACTTCCTATTCCAGGGTCCAGTCAGACCAGTGTAGCTCTCAGTCCTCATGAAGGAAACTCCTCTTTGTAACAGACAGGGACATTACAGACAACCCTAACCCATCAGAGTGGAGAGCTGTGGCGCCCAGTACCCACTGACACATATACAGCAGCACTGCTGCTCCTCAGGCTCAGGGATCGTTGCAGAAGAGGGGGTGGGAAGACCGTGGGAGCCACAGAAACAGGGGCGTTGCTGTGAGAGTGACACTGTGTATCCAGAACTAACAGAAGCTACACCCATGAAGTCTCACCAACATGGCTAGCTAAGCATGAAGATGACACCAACAGACATGCTAATCTGGAACTGGGAGTTCAAGTTTACAAGGCCTCAACCCTGCACAACAAGCTACAGCAACTAATGCTGTGAGTGAGACAAACAGTCTTCCCCGGGGAAAAGCACACACACCAATTGGTTTCTAAAGCAAAAGGTCGGCCATGACAATATATAAAGGTTGTATTTGTATATTTACAAATAAACACACACACACACACACACACACACACACACACACACACACACACACACCCTGTACATACACACTAAGAGGAATTCTGGTTTCCAAGCCAAGGTGTAAGAGCCACTCTGTCCTAACAGTAAGTGCATTTAAAGGCCAACAGATCTTCTTAGATCCAGACAAGCAATGTTACAGAGTGAACTGCTCCCCAAGCAATGTAGAAAGAAACCAGCACAGAGAATCATGTCAACCATGGAAGCCTGCTAGGGGACACTTCCACCCAAACCATGGCATTGCATAGGAACCCACTGACCTTCCATTGCATAGGAACCCACTGACCTTCCATTGCATAGGAACCCACTGACCTTCCATTGCATAGGAACCCACTGACCTCGGAAGGACAGACGGCTGTTTGTCAGTGTGGACAGCTTACAGCTGAAAGCCCTGGGGCGGGGTGGGGGTTATAGACTGCTCCACTTGTATGAGTTTTTTAAACTCCCCCAGGTACTCACCTCCTGGCACTGGGAGGGGGAGAAGGAGCCATTATGAAAAGAAAAGCTGTGCTCTTCCAGAGGCCTGATCTCAGGGGAATTCTTCACAGCCGCTCGCTCAGCGGGGAGGGGGCAAACGGCCAGACTCCAACCCTCCTAAGCTGGGGAAAACTCAACAGCACAGGGAGGGCTGGAAAATGGCTCCGAAGTGTGAGAACCAAGTTCAAGCCTGTAGCCCACAAGAGAGACAGAGACAGACAGAGAGAAGGGGGCAGGTACTAGGGACTTCATAGGCCAGGGACACAGACTCCCTAAAGGACAGATGCCCACTCCAGGACTACTGAATGTTTCCCTTCCCCCACCCGTCACATCATTAAAGGCTTCCTTACTGGAGTTGTTTTCACCTAATGTGTCATGAGTGAATTTTAACAACAAATTATATATCATACTAAAAGGCAAGACCCAATATTAAAAAAAAAAACAGCAAACTTCCAGGCAGTGGTAGTGCACACCTTTAATCCCAGCACTCAGGAGGCAGAGGCAGGTGAATCTCTGTGAGTTTGAGGTCAGCCTGGTCTACAGAGAGAGTTCTAGGACAGCCAGGGCTGTTATATGGAGAAACCATGTCTTGAAAAAACAAAACAACAACAACAAATAGCATATATACATGTATGTATGTATGTATGTATGTATGTATGTATGTATGTACAAGCTTTGTCCATAACTGCCCAATTATAAAAGCCATCAGCACCCTTCAGTAGGGAATCTGATTATCAGATGGTATCCATACAGAGAGCTGTTAGCTAGTATGAAAAGAACTGAATGCCCCAAGTAATGGAGGTTGGCCTCTTGTATATATGTTTCTCTTATTGATTATTGAATAAAACACTGTTTGGCCAATGAGACAGGAAGAGAGGCAGAACTAAGAGACAAGGAGAATTCTGGGAAAGGTAGGCAGAGAGGGCCCTCCAAAACAGTCGCCATGTGAGCCTCCAAAGGAGTTAGAGGTCCAGATCCTTCTCCAGTAAGATAAGACCATGTGGTAATACTTAGATTAATATACATGGGTTAATAATTAAGACAGAGCTAGCCAATAAGAAGCCCTAGTCACGGGCCAACAGTTTTATAATTAATATAAGTTTCTGTGTGTTTATTTGGGGCTGGGAAGGTTGGCGGGACCCGCCAGGGCAAAGAACCTCTTGTTACACCCAAGCTATGAGAAGATTCAAAGGAACTGAGCTAGAAACCTGCCCCAAAAGATAGTACATTGTGACTCCAGCTCCACTATATGAAAAAGGTAAAATTATTGAGGAAGTATAGAGATGATGATTGCCAGGGATTGAGAGTGGCAAGAAGGATAGGGGGGGAGCATGCTTGTGACACTGCAATGAGACACACGTCACTATTCATTTTCCAAACCTATAGAATGCACACCACAGAATGAGCCTTTCTTTAAGCCCTAGACTTGTGCGGTAAGAAGTGTCACTGTGCACTCACCCGTCCAAATAAATGGACTACTCAGCTGGGAGAGGTCCACAGTGGGAGAATTTGACCTGGCATGTGGCCCACCCTTATCACTCCAGCACTTGGGACTTAGAGGCATGAAGATCAGAAGTTCAAGGTTAGTCTCTGATATACATCAATTCTGAGGACAGCCTGGGCTACACAAGACCCTATCTCAACAAACAAATACAAGCACGGTATAATGTAACACAAAAAGACCCAGAGACTGATACTGGGGTTCAAACTTCAAGCTGAAGGTCAGAAAAGCAAAGCAGTCACCACTAATTCTGACATTTACCTCAGGCAGTAAGAGCTGACCCAAGAGCTCTCCTCAGTGTGGCTGGACACTGAATGCTCCTACCTTCAGTGTGGCTGAAGAACGAATGCCTTCTACTGAATACTGAAGACCCTGCTTCTATCTTTTATACCTCTCTAGTGCTAGGATTACAGGCATGTGATCTGTTACTCTTTTAGACTGATTCAATCTCGTGTATCCCTGGGTGGCCTTGAACTCAGAGAAATTGGTCTACCTCTTAATGCTGAGTCCCAGGATTAAAGGTGTGTACCAGCACCTCCTAGCTTCTGGCTGCTGGGATTAAAGGTATGTGTTTGTGGATGACTTTGCTTTCTGAATCCTCAGGCAAGCTTTAATAAATCATAAATATATTGCCCCAGTATAACTTATTGGGGGGAGATTTAGAAAATTTTCTTTTATTAAATGTGTTCTTTGACATTCTCATACATGTATACAATGTATTATGGTTGCTTTTCACCATCCCTCCATCCCTCCCACCCCTTTCCTTCTCCTCCCTCCAAATCCTGTGTACACATCCATGTCTATTTGTTTTGTGACTAGTTTAACAGGGCTGTTTGTGTAATGTATTTGGAACTACCTACTGAAGACTGGTGGAGTCACCAGTGGTATGCAACCTAAAACAATGACTCCCTTCTCCCAGAATCCACTCCTAGCTAATGGTTCTGCAGGGCCGCCCAAGCCCATCCCCAACCCATAGCTGACACTATGAGAACTGTGACATATCAGCTTGACACAATCTAGTGGAAAGGGAATCTAAAAGAGGGATTGTCTAGACCAGGTTGGCCTGTAGGCATGTTGGCGGGTATTCTCTTGACTTTAATTGGTGTGGGAAGGCCCTGCCTACTGTGGGCCACACTATCTTCTGGGGTTGGGCCCTGGACTGCAAAAGAGTTAAGAAAGTAATTGAGCAAGAACACACATTCATTCATTCTCTCTGCTCTTGACTATGATATGATGTGACTAGTGAGACTAGCCTTCCTTGATTTCCCCTCAGTGATAAATTATGCCTGGGATTGTGAACTAAAATATTCATTTCTCCCCCTAAAATGCTTTTTTGTTGGGGAGGTTGAGACAGGGTTTCTCTGTGTTGCTTTGGAGCCTGTCCTGGAACTCAATTTGTAGACCAGGTTGGCATCGAACTCACAGAGACTCACCTGCCTCTGTCTTCCCAGTGCTGGGATTAAAGGTGTGTGGTGTGCCGCCGCCACTGCCACCACCACCACAGCCACCGCCACCACCACCACCACCACCACCACCACCACCACCACCACCACCACCACCACCACCACCAGGTCTCTAAACTGCTTTTCATGAGGGTGTTTTGTCAACTGGAAAGTAAACTAGGACAAAATTCTCATTACTTCCTGTTTATTGTCCATGCAAACCTTAAGTCCCCCTTTGCTGTCTCTGGGTCTGGGTCCCCTCCACCTCCACCCCTGCTCCTGCACAGGTGTGTACATGCCCTGGTGCATGCATGTCTGTGTAGTTCCTTGTACAAACAGCTGCGGAGGCCAGATACAGGGATCAAGTATCTTCCTCTATTTTTTTCCCACCTTCTATTAAGACAAGGTCTTTCATTGCATTTCTTGCACTTCACCTTTGGGCTAGAAGGAAGCTGGAGACAGGAGAATCCCCAGAAACTCCAGGGCCAGCTAGCCTGAAGTACACAGGCAGAGATCCTGTCTCAAACCAAGACAAAAGCAAACACCCACACCTGAGGTAGTCCTACGACTTCCCACACACGCAGGTAACAGATATACAGGGTACCTGGTTTCTAATGTTTTACTTCTCAAATATTAAAATTAGTAAGGTCTGGAGGTATCACTCAGTGGTAGGGTACTTCCACAAAGCCCTGGGTTCCATCCCTAGCACCACAAACAACAACTACAAAATGAACGAGGGGCTGGGTGTTAGTTTTCAGGCATCTGTACTGGCCTGTCCTTGGGGTTCTGACAGGATATGCCCTCAGCTGCAGCCACCAAGAGCACCACCTGCACATATTCACTATGTTCCCTTTTAAAGGGGCCCTGCCCACCTCCCATCCTTCTCTTTCTTTTTCTCCCTCTGTCTGTCCCTCCCTTTCCTCTCCCCCCCTTCTTTTCTCCTCTCTCCTACTACTCCCGCCCCTGGAGGCCAGTCCCCCCCCGCCTTTTCCCCTTTTATGATCTGTCTCCTTAATTAAAACAAAAACAAAAAAAAACCTCTTCTTGAACCCTGTCCCATGGTGTCTTTTTCTCTAGACACACTTTTCTTAAATTACAACAATGGGCTGATGGGTGGATGGCAGACATGGACAGATGCCTGGATGGATGCATGGAACTACACGCTCTCGCTTTAGGGTATGAATGCCTGTACACATGTGACACTGGTGTATACAGAGGATGTATGAACATGTCTGCGTGGTCCTTCAGTCCTGGATAGAGCTGCTAATGGAACGTTTAGAGCAGTGCTTATGCCTCAACAAGCAGAAAGTGACACCATAATGTAAAGAATCCAGTAGGTAAGAGCACTATTGGGCAAGACCAGCAGGAAACAGGCAGGTAGAAGTCTACTAAAAATGGAACTCTGAAAGTCAGAAACAGATCTTTTTAAAAAATATTCTATTTTTCTCTGTGTGTACATGCACCCATGGAAACCAGAAATCGAAGTTGAATCCCCTAGAACTGGAATTAAAAGCAGTTGTGAGCGACGCAACTTGGACGTTGGGACTCAAACTTTAGTCCTCTGGAATTGCTGCAAACCTGTACAGCAGCAGCATGGGCTGGAGTGTGGTCAGGCCCTGGAGATGACCCTGAAACACCAGGCATGTCCCTTGGCTTGGCTAAAGGGACCTGATACCTCTCTCTTGCTGGGGAACAGGAAGCACAAGACACCTATCCAGGAAGGAGCTCAAGAGGCAGGCTTGAGGCTGGGGAAGGGACAATCGATGGCAACAGTGACTGCAAATCTCAGAAGTCTGGAAATTCCCTGAGTCACAGGGTTATGCAAGTGCTGTGGGAGCAGTGACAATGAGCAGGAATAATGCTGCAGGGCAGGCTTGGCCAGCAGCAGCCACGCCCCTCGTACCTCAGAGAAACTGCCAACACCGTGTGAGAACAGCTGTGCAGAGGGAATGTGGCACCACAACTCCAGGCTGCCTGGGGGTAGTTTCCAGACACCTAAAAACAGCTGGCAAGTGCCCAGAGGTGGGAGGGACAGGCAGGAGTTTTACAGCAAATGACAAGGGGCTATGGGATGCTTTCAGGCTGGGCCTAAGGGGGACAAGGAGGCAAAGCTACCCAGAGATCAGAATTGAGCCAACATCCCCCAGCCACATCTGGCTCCAGAAAGATGCTCCTTCTGCAGGACCAAGAAGAGAGACTAAGTCCCCCAGGATGCAAGCTAAAGATGAGGTGGTGCAGGGGAAGGGAGGTGGTGGCCAGGCTTAGGGCTGCTCACAAGGGACCTCTCTATCTGGGGACTTCTGAGGATGTCTGGGACCTGGAGAGACTCCACCATCCTCAGCATCTCCCAACATGTAGCGCCAGCAAAGCCACTTACAATGAGCACTGCTGACTCAGTGACTTCATGTCAGCACTCAGCAAGTAAACTGCATCGCAAAACTAATTAAGAAGGAGACGGCTAACCCAGTCTGGCACGGTGATGCATGCCTGCAATCTCAACTCTGGGAGGTGGAGGCAGGCTAGCCTCAGCTAATAGTGAATTCAAGACACCCTGGACTACAGGACACCCTGCCTCAATAACAAACACAAGTGTCAACTCACTCTAGGGTGTGACATGGTTTTGGCATTTGCTGATTGAAGGCCTGATTATGTATCTCTGATAAGAAAAAACAAAGCACAAACAGTTCACAATGGGTATCAGTAGCGTCTCACTTTCCTGTGACCAAAGACAAGTTGGGATACTGGGAGGAAAGGCTTATTTACTTAGCACAGTCTGAGGACTGCACTCCAGCAGGAGCTCAGCAGCAGACTGCACCTGTAGTCTGGGAAGCAGAGACTGGGAACGCAGGCGCTTGGCACTCTTTCCTTATTTTGGTTCAGTCCTGCACCCTACCTCATGGAATGGCGCAGCCCACGGTGGGTGTGTCTTTCCTGCCTCTGTTAACCTACATAGGTCAAGCAAAGTGACTCTAGATCCTGTCAAGTTGACCATCAACATAAACCTTCCCATGGTGAGACTAAGAAACTGCACCCTCTCATACACTGTTACTTTGTTTTACATTGTTAGAGACAAGGTCCCGCTGAGTAGCCCTGGCCAGCCTGGAATTGTCAGCAATCCTCCTGCCTCTGCTTCCCAAGTGCTGGAATTACAAGTCATGGGCCACCATGCCCGCTCCCTAGACACTGTTAAAAGAGACAGCATGGCAATACCTATTACACAGGACAGTGAGGAGGCTTGGATGCAGGTCAATACAATAGCAGGGCTCTTGCCTACCTTGCTTACCATGAGCAAGGCATTGGGTTTGATCCCTGCTATCATAAAAATAAACACAGCAAGCAAATGCCTTCTCACAGAACTTATCCTGGACACACCTTTGAATGGAGATAAATCCTACCCCATCCCTAGATCAGAACTTCTGTCTCAACACTCCTGACATGGGAACTGGAGAATTGTGTTGTGGTTTTTGTAGGATGCTCTAAGGGATATTTTAATGTGTCACCTTGATGAGGCCATAGGGTACCTATGAGTTACTTCAGGATGAGTTGGTGTTTAAACTGCCAGAGACTTGTATTGTCTGTCCTCCAGGCTGCTGCATCAAACATTGAAGATTTGGGGCGGGGCGGGGAGGGCAGCTTATGAACAAAATTGATTTCTCGTGCTTCAGAGACTGAAGTCCAAGATGGAAGACCTAGTAGACAGGGCTCCTCACAGACAGCGCACCTACTGTGTACCCACACATGGCCCAGAGGGTGAGCAGGCTCTTTCAAGTTTTTTTTCTTTTTTTAATTTATTTTTATTTTATGTACATTTGGTGTTTTGCCCATGTATATGTCTGTGTGAAGGTATCAGATCTTAGAGTGACAGTTGTGAGCTGCCATATGGGTGCATGGCACCCGGGTCCTCTGGAAGAGCAGTCAGTGTTCTTAACCACTGAGCCATCTCTCCAGCATCACCCCCCCCACGTTTTTCTTAGGGGCACAGGTCCTGTTTATGAGGCTCCAGCCCACAACCTGATCACCTCTCCAAAGCCCCCATCTCCTAATACCGTCACCTGGGGGGGGGGTCAGGACTTGAACTCGTACACTTAGGAGGTACAAACATTCACACTGTAGCATCCCATAAAGCGGTGGAGGGAGGGGCTTCAACTCTGAAGGCCCAAACTGAACCAAAGTCTGAGACGAGGTTAACACTGCCCCAGGGCCTTTCCTGTCCTGGGGCTTGAACTGAAAAGCAGACTTCCGCAGAACCAGCAGCCTTCGGACGGACACACCTTCAGCAGGCCTCTAACCTGTCACTCCCACAGCTGTACGAGCCATTTCCTGGCATTAAGCCTCTTACTCCGTACATGGAGTACAGGGAGCAGATGGAGATGCAGACGGTGATGACCAGTGAGTGTCCCTGACATTCACCCACTAGACACCTGCAGCCACCTCCGTGCCAGCTGCGACAATTAAAATTGTATGCATCTTTCCAGTAAGGAAAATTGGATCCTCTGAGGCACACAGCAAAGAGAAGAGCAGGAGGTCACGGAGCTATGACGGGAATGAGGGTCAGAAGAACAGAGCTCATAAGAAGAGGTCAGGAGGAAGACCTTTGTGGAGAGAGGAGCATGCAAAGGTCCCGAGCAGGGACAGTCTTGACCCATGGAGCTACACAGAGGCCATGGAAGGTGAGGGGGGGTGAGCACTTCTGTCACGATTAACAGGAAATGGTTGAGGAATTCTGAGACGGGATTCAATGACATTTGGTGGGGGGAGCAACAGGGTTAGCACAGGCACAGTTCTTACACAACAGCTGTGGTGCCAGAGTTAACCCACTGCACCTAGACACATATGCCAAGATGCACATCAGAGACACGCCCCAGCAGGCTGGAAACTGACTCCACCGCAAATGGAAACCATGAGTGGGGGGAGAAAGCCCTCTAGCCAAGGCCAACACAGAGAGCATGTGCTTGGTGGTTCCCTCCCTCCCTGTCCCCTGCCCACCCCCAGTCCTCCCTTTCCCCTCTCCTCCCCTCCTCTTCTCTTTTCTATTCTCTAGAGGTCCCACTAGGTCACCTAGATTGGCCTCAAACTCTTGTGCTCAAAAGTTTCTCCTGCCTCAGCTTCCCCAGTAACTGGGGCTTCGGGTACACACCAGCACACCTGGCTCATGTGTAGTGTGCCCTCAGGTAACGGCACTAACTGAGCGAAGACCCCCAGAGACCACGGGGAGACAGACCCACCAAACTGCAAAAGCACGGTTTTATCATCCAACCATGGCAGGGACCCCGTCTGGCTAACTGTCACAACAGTCTCCAGAGGAAGCAAAGTTCCCTGTCTACTGCTAGGGTTTTTTTTGTTTTGTTTTGGTTTTAGTTTTGGTTTTTTTGTTTGTTTGTTTTGTTGTTGTTGTTGTTGTTGTTTTTGGTTTTTCGAGACAGGGTTTCTCTGTGGCTTTGGAGGCTGTCCTGGAACTCACTCTGTAGACCAGGCTGGCCTCGAACTCACAGAGATGCCTCTGCCTCCTAAGTGCTGGGATTAAAGGCATGTGCCACCAATGCCCAGCTTCTACTGCTAGGTTTTAAAAACAAAAGTTACAGGATTACATTAGTAGGTACAGGTTGGTTTCTGATTGGTTGACATTTGGGAACAATTAAAATTTTTCAGGTGCTGAGAGGGAACATTCTGTGTTTTCTATGGCATTGTCTTGTTACTTGCAGGTAGCCTGTTGTACATAGATATCAATAGTTTTCAGAACTGTATGCTGGAGACTACAGGCGAGTTTTTTTGTCTCCTCTGGAGTTTCTTTGGTGGCCAAACAGTTCCCAGGAACCCAAGTATCTAGGAGGCCAGAAGATCTGGAGTTTCCTTATGTCAGAGGCCTACGTGTCTTTTCTGTAGCCTGTCATGACTGCTAAAGTAGGGGGCTGAGTGAGGGTCTGGTCCCTTCAGTAACTAATTTCCCCAGGAAAACCCAAAAGAAACTGGCAAGCTGACTTTAAAACTTAAGTAATGATAAAACAAATAGAAGTGGTGACACAATCTTGAAGAACAAAATTGACACTCACCACTTGATTTCAACTGTCACAAACCTTGGTAACAAGCAGCATGGGCTTGGTATAAGGTCAAATGATTATTTGTTTTTGTTATTGTTCCTTCGTTTTTGAGACAGGGTCCCAAGCTGACCTTAAGCTTAGTATGTAGTCAAGGATTACCTTGAACTTTGGGGTTACAGGTATAATACCACACTCTATTTCATATTTAGATCTATTTATTTATTTATTTGATTTTTCATGACAGGGTTTCTTTGTGTAGTCCCAACTGTCCTGGAACTGGCTCTGTAGACCAGGCCAGCTTCAAATTCACAGAGATCCTCCTGCCTTTGCATCCCAAGTGCTAGGATTAAAGGCATGTACCGCCACTGCCTGGCTAGACATCTTTATTTTTTTATGTGTAAGTTTTTTACCGGCATGTATGCATGTATACCACCTCTGCATGTCTGGGGTCATGGAAGCCAGGAGAGGCTACTGGATCGCTGGGACTGGAATCACAGTCAGCTGTGAACCACCAGCTCCTGAGGATGCTGGGAACTGAGCCTAGGCTCTGCAAGAGCTGCAGATGCTCCTAACCACTGAGTCATCTCTCCAATTAACTCCCCCTTTCCCGATGTCCTATTGTGGTACACATGTAGATAAGCAGACACACATACATAAACTGAAAAGATTGTAATAAGAAGGTGGAAACTGAGCATGTGGTGGCTCACTCCTTTAATCCCAGCACTCAGGAGGCAGAGGCAGCCGGATCTCTGTGAGTTCAAGACCAGCTGGTCCACATAGTGAGTTCCGGGGCAGCCACGGACTGTTTCACCCTGTCTCAAACAAATAAGTCAGAGATAGAGGCAGGTTACTCTCTGAGTTTGAGATCAGTCTGGTCTACAGAGCAAATTCCAGGACAGCCAGGGCTACCAAGAGAAACCGGTCTTGAAAAACAAAACAAAACCAAAATAATAAATAAACAAATAAATAAGGTGGAGGGCAATTGAAAAAGATACCCAATGTCTACCTCTGGCTTCCACAGTCGTAAGCACAAAAGTGCATGTATATACAGAGACGCGCGTGTGCTCGTGCACACACACAGACACACATAATACATGTGCACGCGTGTGTGTATACACTCCTCCTGCCTCATTATCTTGGTGCTGGGACAGCTTTGTCCTCTGTCCTCTTTCTCTGGCTTTTCTTGTAAAGCCAGCTACAGCCTCTGGAGCTCCTCCTTCCTGGGAGACAGGCTCATTGCCTTTCCTTCCTTAGGCATCTGAAGACCCCAGTGGGGACTAACGGTTTGGTCCTGTGTCAGACACCACCTCTCCCTCTGGGAACACAGCCCTCACCCACCGTGATGATCGGCTTTGAGCCTGTGGACACAGCACAGCCTGGTGCTACTAGGTGGTAGAGAAAACTGTTTGCCTCATGGCAGCTGGAAGGAAACAAGAGACAGAGGGTCCCAACCCTATCACTTCAAAGAGATACCCTCAATGACCTAACCTCCTCCCACTAGCCCCATATATTTAATTGAGACAGGGTTTCATGTAGCCAGACTAGACTCAAATTCACCATATAGTTGAGGGTGGCCCCAAATTTCTGATTCTCGTGCCACCCCCAAGTGCTGGGATTACAGGTGTGCACCACTATGTCTGTCCGGTTACTTTGGGCTGGGGACTGACCCAGAGCTCCATGCACACTAGGCAAATGAGCCACATTTCTTGGTCTCAGGTCCCACCTTTTGAAGTTCCATCTCCCAATGAAGACTACCGAGTTTTTAACATGGGTTTGAGGGACGTTGCAAAACGAAATGACAAAGTTCAGACTCTTCAAGTGAGGCTATTCCATCCCCACCTGGGTCCCAGCACATGCGAGGCAGACGGGCCAGCCGCAGTGCCCTCCAGTCAGAGTGAGGAACAAGAATAGCTTTGTGACTTTAGGCCTGCCCCTCACATCTCTACCACCTCTCGATTCTATGTCTTTTGTTTGAATTATCACGAAACTGAGAGAACTCACAATCTCCAGCAGCAGTGCGTGTCCCTCACAAGGAGGATGCTTCTGCATGCGGCTGGGCAGCCAGGATTTGTGTCGTTGCTTCCTGTGAGTTGGACCAGTCCATGCACTCACACCTGCAGGACTGGGGCATCTGGAGGAAATGCTGAGCTGGGAGCCCCTTCCACATGGGCTGCAGAGAACCAGAGGAAGAGGCAGCATCGGCTTAGGCCATCTGTCTAAGGTCTGTGAGGGCCTGTTAAGCATATGGTCAGATCCCAGGTAACCCGGCGGTCTGCAGAGAGACCATGGAACTTGTAACCCCACCACTGCTTCCCTTGGAGCCCACAAGACGGCACTCATGCAATCTGGGTGGAAATGACGTCATTCAGCTCCTGGATGGACACACCCCCACATTAGCATGAGCCAATCAGACAGAGTCCTTCCTCCCCTGGTGATGGCCAAGTGATTGCCAAAGCCCCTGATGAGAGCAGCATTTGCAGCATCTTGTTCCGTGGTGGAAAGAAAGGAGCTTTCCGTCTTCCTGGGCGAAGTGATAGGCCATTGCGGGACCTGCAAGAGCTCTCGAAGCCAGTTTGCAACTTGTCCATTCCTAGGACGGAGCTATGTGGAGAGGAGATCGACATCTGAAGAACAGGCAGGGCAGTGCATTCCTGAGCACTTAGCTGAGACAGGAAGACTGAGTTCCAGGCCAGCCTCAACTACCTAGCAAGATCCTCTCTAAAAGCAAAAATAAAACCCCACACTGAGAAACACTGGAGTGTGTGACAGTGAGTGTTTGGTTAATGTTACAAAATGTCTGAGGTGACAAAAAGGGTTTACATTTCATCCATGATTTTATAGGTTCAAGCTCACGTCTTGTCTCTGCTTTCTGGCCTGCAGTGAGGCAAGACATCGTGATCAGAACATACGGCGAGACAAAAACCACTCATCTATCTCATCAGCCAGGGAACAAAGGCTAAGATGAAAGGATTGGTGTCACCACAGTCACCAGTGGGGACACATCAAATGACTCAGAATCCTCTCACAAGACCTTGGTTCACAAAGGCTCCACACCCTGGAGACTTTGGGGGAACACAGCAAACCACAGCAGCCAAAACATGGATGAGTCCTCTTGGTGCCTGGGCCTTCCTTTCACAGCGCAGACTCAGCACACTGCATCATCAGAAAGGCCAGCTTTCAGTGGTTTACAACCAAAGCACTGTGACTGGCATACAGGAAACCCCGGTGTCTCCCCTTAACGTAAAGCCAGCATTATCTGAGTCAGCCAGGGGAAGCCAGTCAGCAGCCCAGATTAAGACCAACGAGGGAGCTGGATTGGGGCAGGCGCCCGAGAGAAAGGACGATAACCGGGACTGTGAGGAGCAATGGGCTGCAGCATGGGAGAGGAAGTCCGCTGTGACAGTCCTCAAAGCCGCCACTGCGGAGGGTCCAATCCGAGGGCCAGGGTGGAGAGCATCACCTGCAGCTGGAGCCGGAGGAGACTTCCAGCCTGTGTCCACCTCCACAGGCTCAACTAGCAAGCTGTGGGATGCAGTCGTAAGGTCTTGGAATCCACTGCCCCTGGGTTTATCTCAAACCTCACGCACTTCATCATAGGGACACACCAGAGTGAGTTTACATGTCCATCAGTCAGCTCATTGGCAAGTGGATTGTTTTTCTTTTTTGGTTATTATAACTAATGATGATTTAACCATCCATGTCTATGTTGAGTATATTTTCTATTGCTCTTGGGTAGAATTCTAAGGGTAACCTGAGTGTGCGGATGCACACCTACAATCTCCTTATTCAGAATACAGAGGCAGGTGGATTACCATGAGTTGTAGGCCAGCCTGGGATATAAATAGCAGACTGTATCTCAAAAAAAAAATAAGAAGGAGAAAGAAAAAAGTCTAGCAAGCCACGATGGCACATGCCTATAATCTCAGCACTGAGTCTCTGTAAGGATGAGTTTTCTGGCCTGGTAGGTCCCACGGCCCTTGAGCCCCAAATGAACACACAAAATTTATATTAATTGTGAACTGTTGGCCGATGACTAGGGTTTCTTATTGGCTAGCTCTGTTTTAATTATTAACCCATTTCTATCAATCTATGTATTGCCGCAAGGCTGTGGTGTACCCAGTGATGCCCGACATGGTGTTACTCCTCCAGCAGCATTGCAACTTTGTCTGGCGGGCTCTCTCTGCTACTTTTCCCAGAGTCATCCTCCTCTCTTGGACCCGCCTATCTTCCTGCCTGGCTAATCAGTGTTTTATTTATCAACCAATAAGAGAAACATATACAGAATAACATCTCCCACCAGGAGTTCAAGGTCACCTTGGCTACTCAGTCAGAGACCAGCCTGAGCTACTTTAGAACCTGCTTTAAAAGAATTCTAGGTATAGAAATTTCTGGGTCTTTTTTATTGTGTACACTGTGTGTATGCATGGCATATGTTCGTGGGTACATGTGCTACAGTGCACCTGGAGGGTCCAAACACAACATTGAGAGTTGTGTGTACGTGTGTATGGTAATGGTATGTGGTGCATGCACGTGGTATACACGTGTGTGGTATAATGAATTTTGACTGCTTTGCTTCACTAATAACATTTAGGTGCTTAATAGCCATTCATTCATGTTTTATTTTCATTTTCTTTCTGAAATATCTATTCAAATATTTCACTCAATTTTAAATTAGGTTGCTTATGAGAATGTGATCAACCAAACTGACATGGTTCAGGCAGACCATCTATAAAAATGGAACTTTGACCCCACCCACAGTGACCTGCACAGGAAGGCAAATCCCTTATCTGCAGAAACCAGGCAAGGAGGGCAGCTTTTGTGGGCAGACTTGCAGGAAGCCAGATGCTATCTCTAGGGACTCTTGGTAAGGTAAATATTAACCTCTGGAACAATCGGTCCCAACACAAGAACCTGATCAATAACTGAGAGCTTCTCTGCGGTTTGCCCTGCTTCCAATTAGGACCAACCAGAGAGCCAAATAAGCTCCCTCTCTGGTCCTGGAGCTGGCCTGCTGCTAAGCAACCTCCCTAGCAGCGTCCCAGCACCACCTGAAGCTTCCTCCTACTTCCTTTGAGTCTCTGTTAAGTGGAGGATAGGCTCTGAGAAACAGCCTCTTCATACCTGACAGTCCTCATCTGTTTCAACGCCTGCCATCTTACTGTTACGCTGTAAGAGTGCTTTGGGGGCCACCAAGATGGCTCTGTGGGGAAAGGCGCGTGCTATTAAGCCTTAATTCCCTGGACACACGCAGAAGAGAATCCTCATAAGTTGTCCTCTGACCCCCAAATGCACACTGTGAGGTACATTCCTACCCACCAACACAGCATTTAAAGGGGAGTGCTTTGGGGCTCAGGAGTGCAGCTCAGTCTGTAGAATGCTTGCAGTATGGAACCCTGGGTTCGGGCCCCCAGCAACACATAGAACAGGCGTGATGGAGTATGTCTGTATCCCAGGACCCAGGGGCTGGGGCAGGAGTACCAGAAGTGCCAGGTCCAGAACACCCTGGGCTACAGGAGACTGACTCAAAAAGCAAAATAAAGGAGAGAAAGGCTGCTTTATATATTTGGGTACTACTCATTTAATCACTTAGCAGATATACAAATGGATATTTTTTCTAGTAATTGCTTTGTCTTCCCAGTAGCTTCCTTCCTGAAAAAAAATCTTTTTAAAAGTTTTAAACTTGGGGGCTGGAGAGATGGCTCAGAGGTTAAGAGCACTGGCTGCTTTCACTGTCAAATAAATAAATAGATCTTTTTAAAAAGTTTTAAACTTAGATTTATTCATTTTATTTTGCATGCTCTGCCTGCGCATATGTCTGTATATCATATGCAAGCTTGGTGTCCAAGGAAGTTAGAACAGGGCATCAGATCCCCCGGAAACTGGAGTTACAGATGGTTGTAAACCACCATGTGGGTGCTGGGACTCAAATTCAGATTCTCTGCAAAAGGAACAAGTGCTGTTAACCCCAGAGCCACCTCTACAGCCCCCAGCTTCTTTAAACCGTATATATGTATATATGTATGTATGTATGTATGTATGTATGTATGTATGTATGCATGCATGCATGTATGCGTCTGTATCTATCTATCTAATTTGATTTTTTAAGACAGGGTTTTGCTATATATCTCTGGCTGTCCTGGAACTCAATTTGTAGCCCAGGCTGGCCTTGAATTCACAGAGATCCGCCTGCCTCTGCCTCCCGAGCGCTGGGATTAAAGCCACCCCTACCTAGCTTTAAAGGCTTATTTTGTTGTGCACATGTATGTCTGTGCGTGCACACGTGCTGTGCCCATGGAGTCCAGAAGATGGATCCCCTGGAGCTGGAGTTAGGAGTGACTGTGAGTTACGTGATGTGGGTGCTGGGAATTGAACTGAGGTTCTCCGCAAGGGCAACAACCGTAAGTGCTGAGCCATCTCTCTGGCCCTCAGTTTCTGCTGAATCACATTTTTAAAATTCTAATGAAGTCTGACATTTTCCTTTACAGCTCATCATTTTAGTATAGTATCCAAAAATAATTTAAGTGCCTACCCCAGAGTTTTCAATATACACTGACAACTAACCTATTTTTAGGTAACATTCTACAATGTTACAGGCAGGGCCAATACCATACATAAAGTAATCTCACCATGTCAGAGACTGAGGCAGGACAGTGAGTTTTAGTCAAGCCTATTAGACCCTGTCTCAAACATACCTGTAATGTGTTGTCTTCCCCGCCAGTCGCCTGGGCCCTGTTGAACTGTCTGAGCCCCCAAATAACACATTAAGACACCATATTGATTATGAAGCTGTTGGCCATTTTCTTGGTTTCTTATTGGCTAAGTCTGACTTGATTATTGACCCATAATTACTCATATATATTTTACAAATACTCATCTTTGCTAGGATGCACTCCTGCTGCATCCATTCCTCCCAGGAGTCACATGGCGACCGCTGCTTCACTACATTTCCCAGAATCCTCCTAGACTCCTAGTCCCATCTATCTTGCTTCCCTATTGGCTAACAGTGCTTTATTGACATATACACAGGACTCTCCCATCACATCAAACAACACAAAACCTAACCTTAGGGTTAGAGTTTCCTAGTCCCTATTTCTCACTCCTGTTCCTTATAACATTGCTGTCTAATCTGTGGGCTATAATAATCTAATACGCCCTTGCTATTATTATTTTGGGCACTCTTCAATCCATTAAGAAAGGATTTTCTGGGGCATGAGAGATGGCTCAATGGTCAAGAGCACTGTCTGTTATTCCAGAGGACTTAGGTTCAATTCCCAGCAACCACATGGCAGCTCGCAACTGCTTGTAACTCCAGTTCCAGGGAATCCAACACCTCACAAAGACATGCATGTATGCAAAATACCAACAACACACATGAAGCTGAACAAATGAAAAAAAGAAAGGACTTTCTGTCCTAACCCTTCCTTTATGGGTCACCAGGCAAGGGCACTTTACTTACATCAAGCCTGATGATCCAGTTTGAGCCCCGGAATCCACCAGCAGGAGAGTTAGCTCTATGACCTCACATGGGTACCACGATGTGTGTGCTCACACACACAAAAGAAAAAATAAAGCAAAGCAAAAAATAACCCCTTTCCTCATATGCTTCCCTTTCTTAATGAGGTAAGTTTCAGAGATGTGCCATTTTTAGCATTTTTATTCTCTATAAATACTTTTGTGGTACTGGGGGCTTAACCCAACATCTTCCACACAATGGGCAAACACTTTACCACTGAGTAGTTTACTCCCAATACCCACCCCAAAGTTAAAAAGCACGTCAACAAAATCAGTTGAAGCTGGAGCGATGGCTCAGTGGTTAAGAGTGCTTGCTGCTCTCTTGCATAGAACCTGTTTGATGCCGGGCAGTGGTGGTGCTCGCCTTTAGTCCCAGCACTTGGGAAGCAGAAGCAGCCTGGACTATAAAGCTAGTTCCAGGACAGCTAGGACTACACAGCGAAACCCTGTCGCAAAAAAAACAAAAACAACCCCCTCCCAAAAAAAGAAGAGAGAACCAAGTTTGGTTTGCAGCACAACTGCCTGTAACTTCAGATCCAGGTGACCCACTCCTCTTCTGGACTCCAAACTGCACACAAATATACATGCACACACACACTAAAATAACCTTTTTAAAAATAAAATAAATATTAAAAAAAAGATTTTTAAACGGGCTGGAGAAGCCTGGTCTACAGAGTGAGTTCCAGGTCAGTCAAGGCTACACAGAGAAACCCTGTCTCAGAAAAGAACAAGAAGGGGTTTGGGGTGCTGGAGAGATGGCTCAGGGGTTAAGAGCACCAATAGCTCTTGCAGAAGACCCAGGTTCATTTCCCAACAGCCACAAGACTGCGCAGAAGTGTCTATAACTCCAGTTCTGGGGGTCTGGTGCCCTCTTCTGGCCTCTGTGGGAACTACAGGTACAAGATGCACAGACTTAACGTGTAGACAAAACACCCACACGTATAACATGAAAATAAAGGCTAAAAAATATAGTAAAGGAAAAAATACATTTACTAGAGGATTAACTTGTATTACCATCTCCTCTTGTGAGAGTCTTGGCGGACTGTAGTCTAAGGAACGGGTCCATTTCATCCGTTACTGAACCTGTGGGCAGTTGATTGTGACACTCTCGCATTATCCTTTGGACGTCCATGTGAACAGTCTCCTTTTCTCATTTACTCTATCATACTGTGTATTTTTCTCACCTGCCCTCCCTTGTAAAGTCTTGGAAAGAACCAGCCCTCTGGTCATTCTATGTGCTGATTTCCTACCCCACTGACCTCCAGATCTTCTTTCCCCTTTACACCTTGCCTTAGCTACACAGCACACGGCATGTTAGGATGGATTCTCAACTCCATGCAGTTCAATGCAATTTCACATTTCTACATAGACTTGTTTTGTCCTTGTGCTTGGCGGATGGCACCATTTAATCTCCAAATATCTAGGGATTTCCCACCTTCCTTTGTTAATGATTTCTAGTTTAACTCCCCTGTGGACTGAGAACGCACACCCTATAGTGCTGTTCTCACAGTCTGAAGTGTGCCAGAATCGGCTCTCCTCCGTGCAAATGCCACGTGACCTTCAGAAAATTCTGTTTCTGCTGCTGAAGATGTAGATGTCAGTTACCTCAGGCTGACTGGGGTTAGACTGCTGAGTTAAACTGCATCCTCAGTGATTTTCTGATCTCCTGCACACACACACACAGTGGGTCAAATTCAGAGTCCTTGTGTATGCTAAGCAAGTGTTCTGCAGGTAAACTGCATCACCAGCTCTAAGTTTTCTGAGACAAGGTCTTGATATTGGTCTGAAACTCACTACATAGCTCAGGGGCCTAGAACTCACAATCCCCCTGCCTGTCTTCTCTGTGCCAGGATAACTGACATGTCTACAATGGATCTGGCCATTACTTGCTACAGCAGTACTCAAGTCTGTGTGTGATACGGGGTTTATCTACTTTTCCTTGAAAGTCTTTTTTTTCCCCATGTGTTTTGGTGTTCTGTTGTTTTCTTTTTGTTTGTTTTTTCAAGATTTCTCTGTATTGCTTTGGAGGCTGTCCTGGAACTCGCTCTATAGACCAGGCTGGCCTCGAACTCAGAGAGATCTACCTGCCTCTGCCTCCCAAGTGCTGGGATTAAACATGTGCAGCACCACACCCGGCCCTCAAACAGGTTCCTGCCTCCACATTATGCCTGGGAGGTGGAGTCAAGACAAAATATCACTCCTAAGGCTTCAAATCATCTTGGGATGAACACTCTGCCCTCCAGGCCAGAGGTGACAGTAGCATCTCCAGGAAGCACTGGGGTTTGGCACATCCCTACAGCAGCTCTCTGTAGTGGCCTCACCTTTACAGGAGCACTGTGTCGGATTTAGCCAGCAGCATCTCCATTAGGCTGGTCTTGGGGCAGCTCTACTCATAAGGCTCCGTGGTAGACCTATCCTTGCACCGTCCTCTTCCTGAGCCTGGTGTCTCTCTAACAGCAACCCCACAGCTGACACATTCTTCCTGAGTTGTCTCTTCTGCAGTACTGCGTCTGCCATAAGCAGTTCCAAGGAACGCCCCCCCCCACACTGATTAAAACAGCAGCAGCCAAATACCCAGATTCATTGCTCAGGAGTCCTACCTTCATAAAACACCAGAACATGAACCCTACCTAGCCAAGCCCTGCGCCAGTTCCTGACAGTGTGGCCCTATCTTTAGTTTCTTTTAAGGTTATTTTAACCTTGTTTACATGTATGTGTGGGTACTTGCAGAGGCGCTGGGAACCAAACTCGAGACCTCTAGAAAAGGATAAGTGCTCTTACCTGGAAAGTCATCTGTCCAGACCCCTTTCTCTAGTATCTAATAATATTTCTCATTTCCTCCTGAGGCTTCTGCACACCCAACTGCTTCTCCACCTTTTGGTAGTTGTCCTATAAAGTCACTTATATGGGTCTTCAAACTGCTTTTGTCCAATATTTCACCTTTCACCTTGTTGTTGGGCTGGTTTCTTAACTGCTGAGCCATCTCTCCAACCCAGGTTGGTGACTTCTAAGCCCTTTCTATAACAGACTCCTGCTGCAATATTTCTATTACCAATTCAATTTCTTTCAAAGGTCTATTGATCATTTCTCAAACAGGCAAGCTGAAGTATGTCAGTATATCTTTTCTTTAAGTTCTCTCCTTTTCCCTCTTTTTGCAAAGACCCCTCCCCCCCAGACAGGGTTTCTCTGTGACTTTGGAGCCTTTCCTAGAACTCTCTCTGTGGACCAGGCTGGCCTCGAACTCAGAGATCCGCCTGCTTCTGCCTCTGCCTCCCGAGTGCGGGGACTAAAGGCATGCGGCACCCCTGCCCGGCTCCAAAGATTTTTTTAAGTCTGTTGATTTTTCCTTTTTTTTTTTTTTTTTTTTTTTTTTTTTTGGTTTTTCGAGACAGGGTTTCTCTGTGGCTTTGGAGGCTGTCCTGGAACTAACTAGCTCTTGTAGACCAGGCTGGCCTCGAACTCACAGAGATCCGCCTGCCTCTGATTTTTCCCTTTTTAAATTATATTTATTTATGTGTGTGCACATAAATGCATGCATGCATCATATTAGTGTACCTGTGGAGGCCAGATAATAGCCCAGTTGGTTCTCTTTCTGCAATGTGGGTTCTGGGAACTGAACTTAGGTCTTCTGGTGTGTCAGCAATTATCTTACCCATGAAGCTATCTTGCTGGCCTAATTTTTCACTTTTGTTTCATTTCTATCTTTTTAATTTTAATTGCATCACTCTAATCTTTTTTAAAGTGTGTGTGTGTGTTTGTGTGTGTGTGTGCGCGCGCGCACGCACGCGCGCTCATGGAGACCAGAAGAGGGTCTTGAATCCCTGGAGCTGTAGTTACAAATGGTAGTTAAGTTTACTGATGCAGGGAAACTGAACTAGGGTCCTTTGCAAGCACAGTGTACCCTATCCTCAGAGTCATATCTTTAGCCCTGTCTTATTCTAAACTTTCAAACTTTTAACCAGTTTTTTCCCTTGTTTTAGGCTTAAGAAAGTCAATATTTTGGCACATAGTGGTTCACTACACACACACACACACACACACACACACACACACACACACACACACACATACCCCTTTAGTATTTCTGTAAAATCAATACAACATCTCGGTTTTCCTTTCCTATCTTAGTGTTGTGAGTTCTAGCTCTCTGTCTTGGTTACCTAAAGGACTGAAGGAAGGAGGCTTCGGGGGCAGGGGGAAGGCTTCTGGAGGTAGACCCTTAGGGAGGCGAGGCTGCCAGAAGTGGAGGCAACCACAGAGTACCCTGGCATCTACTGTCCAAGAAGTGAAGACACTGTCCCATGTTCTCACACCCACAAGCGGTTATTCCAATGTGTTCGGTGTATCTCTGTACATATTCCTACATTTCAATACAACTTTATATTAACAAGTGAACCACCCCTTCCCCTAGATCTATTTATTCCCAGGTTTCAAGCAAGACTTTGGCCAGCACAGGTTTCCATGCCTCTGAACTGTTTCCTCAGCAGGAAATGCAGGTTACTCAAGGGCATGAATCCTGTAAACACTGCAATGAGTTCCGACTGCCTTGCTGCCAGTCTTCACACTCAGTCATGTGGGCGACCATAGAGACACACCCTGCATCCAAAGAACAGACCCCAGGTCGTCTCTGGCCGCCATCCTCAGTGTCCTCCAACAGGACAGCTGTCTGAGGCCCCAGACTCACCGTATACACTGGAAGCAGTCACCTGGTGCAGAAGTGAGAGCAATCACAGAGAGCAGACATGTGCTTCATTTTTATTATTATTCTTTATTGGTCCTACCATGTGACTCTTTACCCAGGCCCACTTTTCCTATGTGCACTGCTGTGGAGACATTCCCGCCACACAACTGCAGCTGAAGTCTCGGCTAATTTCCCCCTCCTATGCCTTTTCTTCACTTGGCCTCATTTTCTCAGAAACTGAAGGCATCTGCTTATTATTATTTGTTTTGGGTCTGTGTAAAGTTTCCTTGGCAGGAGAACATGCATATGACTTTTAAAATAAAGACCAACATTCTGACACTAAAGTAACACACAGAAAAAATACAGTACTTAGACATCATTGCAAATAAATACCCCATACAGATGATGTTATCTCAAATGTAACAATATTTGTATGAATCAACACTGTAACAGAAGGCAAAGAGTCCCAACAACTAGGAATAAGAAATGCTCATTCCAGGAAACAGAATTCTTCAATTCCTAACCATTTATATTATTATAATTTGTCCCTTTTTTGGAGGCCAGAGGACAATTTCTCTTCCTCCATTAGTACCAATTTGACCACACCTGAACCTCACTTAGCAAGCAGTTTGCTAAGGAGTTTTAGTGACTTCTGTTTCCTGAAATTAACAGTGATTAGTTACACCAAGCAAGAGAAGAGATAATGTCTTATTTTCACATTTGCAAAGAATACTATGGCTAACCCTCTTCCCTACTCACAGGCCGACTGCGCCGCCGGCTCTCCTGATGCCCTCAGCTCTTCACAAACGTGATGTTTGTATGTATAGCTTGCTTAGCGTGTCCCATGAAGTCCATTTGGTTCCCAAAGCACACTCCAGGTGTTTTGTGTCTGTTTTGTTTCTAAGCCCCTGAATTTGTATGTGAAGAATCACTGACTGACAGAATTTTGCACAATCACGGTTCTCTCTCCCTCAATGAAGATGCCCAGGTACGAAGTGAGCCAGTACCCGCTCCTACCTGTTGGTCCACACTGGCCTTCAGCATTCCCAACTAGCTCTCCAATGCCTATTGTAGAGAGCTTACTTGGCTGGGACACCTCCCTTAACTGATGAAGGCACTACTGGCAATGGTTACTAACAAAAAGGTGTTGAAATAGAACACCCTAAAAATCGACAACTGTAGAATTTTCTAAGTGTACCACAATTTGGCACAACAACCAGAATAACAAAACAATTCCAATTTGGAATTTCACTGGTGCAGTTGTATAAAATTCTGTTAGTCAGTCATGCTTCACAATGTCCTAAAACCCAGAAAATTCTGGAATTTGTAGGTAATACTACTCATTCAATAATTTATGCTTTCAAGTGCCTATTACTGTTTTAACCAGAGCAAAGGTCAAGTTTTCTTCTTGTTACATTGAACTATTCCTAAGAATAATAATAATACAATATGAAAAACCCCAGAATTGGAATACCCTGGATTTCTTAATGAACATGGCATTTAAAATCTGTAATTTCAAACATGAACCACAATGCCGTGTCCTCTAAAGGCTGTTGAACCACAGCGTGGATATACTAGCAAGCTCCTTGCCGGGTCGAAGCCTCACCTGCAGTCTAGCTACACACTATGGAGCACAGCTCTGCCTCGTGCCGACGCCAGATCAACACGCCCGGAGCTAGGACGGACAGCTACAGGACCACGAGCACAGACCACGGCATCGGAGACCGTCTCTACGCGAGGAATTAAGGAAGCAAATATAATATCAAAATATCAAAAGTGCACAGGTTGATCGGATAAAAAAGGAGCATGTGTAATAAGGAGGACCCCCCCATGGCAGGCGGTCCAGCAGGCCCCAGAGAGCCTGGCAGTGTTGTGGAAGCAGGGTCTTCGGCCGTACACAGCCTTTCCAAGCAGCAGCTCGCAGCATTCTCAATAGTAAAGCTTTTTTTCCTCCCATTAAAAACTTGGGGAATGCTATTTTGAAAAGAATTACAGTGGCATATCCAAACACCTCTAAGTGGACTTTAGGCTGCCCTTCCTTCCTCTGCATAGGCCATGGGAGGGGGGGGGAGGGACTGCAGTGTGACAGGGCCGGTGGCCACATCCTCCCAGCAGCTACTCTACAGCTGAAAACAGGAGAAAACAAGACAGCATTAGAAACCAGTCACCTGCCTTCCTGCTCACTCGACAGCTAAAGCTCCTGTTCTGGGAGTGAGCGAGCACATTAGTTGGCAGAGAAGGCCTGCATGTGTGTTAGGGGATGGGGCTCCAAGTGCCCTCGAAGCCCCACACCATGTAAGAGAAGCTGCGTTCTGGCCCAAGGGAAAGGAAAGGCAGAAGGTGGGTGGCATGCGGGCAGCCATTCCCGGGATGGACATGCAAGGGACACGAGGCTTAGTCTATCCTCAGTGTAACTGTGTGGTGCCTGGAATCTGAAGGAGACTGGAACAACCTAGGCACCAAACAGAGGGAAGAAAAAGAAAGCTGTCTGGGAGACCACAGGGTCCCGTGTTGGGTACCAATGCTGCATTCCACGCCGTGAGAGACAGGCAAGCGGTTGTCACAGGAGATGGGAGTCTGGGAGGAAAATACTGAGCAGTGCTACTTCACAGTGCACTAAAGCAAACGCCTGATGCCACAGCTCTGCTGGACAGAGCCCCTGGAAAAGGACAGTCCTCAGTGACCTTTCTTCCTCCGGTAGCATCCCCAAACTGCACTGAGACACATGACTCTTACTTGCTGGCCCTGATCAGAGCTCCGGGACCACAGAAAGTCCTTCCAGCACACAGCTGGGCTCTACTGTACCAGTGCAACTCAGTAGAGCTCACCAGCAGATCCCAAAACGCTAGTTCTGACAACTCCCAGGAAAAGACCCGAGCATGGGCTAAGGTCTCCAAGTACCAAAGAACAGACTCTGCACCAAGGGCCAGGGTCTGGCCAGGCACTTGGGATACTTTCTCATTAAAAAAAGAAAACCTAGGATCTCAGGCCTTGCCCAATTTGTCACCTCACAGGGCAGAGTAGCATGAGGACCTCAGAGATGAGGCCCTAAGCAGCTAAGCTCTGTCCTCCTGGGCTATGGTTGGTGTCTGAAGTGTGAGGAGTCTCACTGAGAATGCAGGCTCTTGGGGTCAGTTCCCTCTGTGATATGGAAGAAATTCTGCACCTCTGTCCTGAATAGGATTTGCAGTGAGATGTTGCACAAAATACAAGGAAACTCTTTTCATGAAACTACGCCAACCACAGAGCTACCTGGGCTGCTCCTATGATGCAGGCTGGAGCCTCATAAAACTGCTTTCAAGTGCTGACATTAGACACATGCAAGTTACATGCATGCTTCAACTCAGGTTCTGCCCATGTGTCCAGGGAAGGACTCTCCTCAGGTTCTCCTGACAGTGCCTGGGGACCCTGGACAATCCTTTCACCTCACTGTCTTACACAAAGGTGAGCAGTCCCCCCCCCCAAGACAGCAACTGACATGGGATGTCTTTGAGGGGGCTGTGGAGAGAGAAGCAGCGCAAAGCTCAAAGTGTCCTGGTAACAGATGTGCCCCAATGCTGCCACTCGACTAGGATGCTGCCCTCCGTGCGTTAGTCACGTTAAGACCAGCCTAGCACTGCTGTCTCACTGCAACTGGGTTAGTGGAGGTGAAGCGGACGTTAGCGGCGTGCGGCGCCCCACAACCCTAATCACAGTAAATGCTGTGCTTCTCGCTGCAGAACACCTGGTTGGCCAGCCCGGCGCCCTCCGCCCGCTCGCTGGCACAGGCACAGGTGTGACTTACGCTCGGTGTGGCTGGCTTGGCCTTGGGGGTGGCCTTGTTGCGGCCCCTGCGGGTCTGCTCATGGTCCAGCTCCAGCAGCTCCAGCCGCTGGGTGAGTGCCAGCTTCTGCTGGATGGCCATGCGCAGCAGGGAGTTCAGCGTCTTCTTCTCGTCCTCTGCGGCGGCCAGCTGCCGCTGCATCTCATCCAGCTGTGTGATGTACTCATCACATCTGTGGAGACAGAGCACAGCTGAAGCCCAGACAAGGGAAGGCAAGCCCCAGGCCTTCCACCACAGGGTGTCTCTCACTCTGTCTGCCTGCCGGAGTCAGGGCTGGTGAGGCTTGTTTGAGTTTCTTTCAGCAAAGGCTCCTTCAGAAAAAGGCCATGACCAGGGCTACAGACGGCAATGCCCACACAGAGCAGCCCTGTAAGCCTGCCTTCAGTTCTCTGTTACTGGGTTTGTTTCTTTTGTGTTGGGGAAGGGGGTGCAGGAGTGTGGTGTGCTGGCTAATTTTTGTCAATCTGACACAGACTACAGTCATTTGGGAAGAGGGAGCCTCAACTGAGAAAATGCCCTCACCAGACTGGGCTGTGGGCAAGCCTGTGATGTGTTTTCTTAATTAGTGATGGCTGTGGGAGGGCCGGCCCACCACAGGTGGGGCCATCCCTGGGCTGGTGGTCCCCGGTGCTGTAAGAAAACAGGCTGGGCAAGCCACAGGAGCATGTGAGTGAGCAGCACCCTCCCTGGCCTCTGCATCATCTCCTCCCTCCAGATTCCTGCCTCCAGTTCCTGCCCTCATCTCCCTGGATGATCAACTACAAGCTATAAGATAAAATAAGCACTTTCCTCCCCAAGTAGCTTCGGGCCGTGGTGTTTTATTATAGCAATAGAAACCCTCACTGAGCCAGGCATGGTGGGCACACCTTTAATCCCAGCACTTGAGAGACAGAGGCAGACACATCTCTGTGAGTTCAAGGCCAACCTTGTCTACATAGCAGGTCCAGGCTAGTCAAAGCTACATAGTAAGACCCTGCATCAAAAAAGAAAAAAAAAAAAAAGTTTTTTCCCTTAAGCCCCAGTAGGAGGAAACTTCCAAAGAAATCCTGGAACTTGTCTCTGCTGACCTGGCACTAGGAGCGGCCAAAGGGAGTGAGGGAGCAGGCCCCTGGCCCATCTTGTCTGCCTCTGTTAGCTTCTTCACGCTCTACAGGAAAGGGCCAGGTCTACCAAGTTCAGTCTCACTCAGCCTTGCCATTCCCACAGTGCTATACCAACTTAGATCAGCAGGTGGCACCACCTCTCTTTGGAGAGAGAAGGCAGGGGCTTTGTTTTCCAGTCTTACCTCTATTGTTCTTTCCCAGCCTGGGAAGCCTATACACCCTGAAGAGGTCCAGACCTCAAAGATCCCCCATGGGAGAGGAAGGAAGGAAGGAAGGCTGCACACCTCCCAGGCCTAAAGCTCCCTCACCCCTTCCCTGAAGGGAAGGCTGGAAATGGATGGCAAATTGCTGAGTTGGATCCCTGACAGGGTCCTGCTACAGGGAGAGGAATAGCAAACGAGTCTGAGTCTTTGTCCTGCTTGAGCAAAATTAGAGCTCAAATTGTATCCCCCATTTCCAAAGCTCACTCCTCTTGGCCCTTTACCTCTTCTTTTTGTTTTTGATTTTGTTTTCTGAGCCCTGGCTGTCCTGGAACTTACTCTGTAGACCAGGCTGGCCTCGAAGCACAGAGATCCACCTGCCTCTGCCCCCTGAGTGCTGGGATTAAAGGCATGCGCCACCACTGCTGGGTGGTCCTTTGCTTCTACAACTCCTATGCTCAAAGCACAACAAATTGAGCCTCCAGGTTCATTAATTGTGAAATTTGAGCCATGTTTCTTTTGGGGGTCACAGGAACAGGAGCCGGACACACCTCTGCTGAACGTCTGCCTAAGCGGTGCCTACCACAGAAGGCTGGGGTGGAGCCAGCCAGAAGCCTGGTGCTGCAGTCGTTCCTTCTCCTTGCTCTCCCTTGTTACTAACTTGAGCCGGGCAAGGAGGGCAGCCCCACTCGCATGCGGGCTGGGCTGGGGCTGTCATTTCACACTGTGAGCCGTGCTGGGCTGCCTGATGGTACTACAGCAACAGGTGCTGAACCGGCAGGCCTCAGGAACCCTGGGGTAGGGCAACAGGTAGCTCCAGGAGGGGAGGGGCTGCAGGAGGGGGAGGACCACTAGCGGTGCAGTTACCTGGTAGCAAACATGGCGCGCAGAGAGGAGAAGGTGGCCGCGTCCTCCTTGAGGGCCTTGAGCTCATTCCGTAGCTTCATCATGGTCTCGGTCACCATGGCCTTCTCGTTCTCATACTTGCTCTTCAGGTTGGCGAGGGCCACCTCAGCTGTCTGGGGGACAAAGAGGTATAAGGTGGGTAAATAGGGGTGAAGCTGCTCAAGGGAAGCTTTGGGTTTACAGTGGAAACCCTGGGACTAAGGTGGGGTTGCTGCCCTGAAAAGTTCTCTGGAGCCGGGCATTGGTGGTGACGCCTTTAATCCCAGCACTCGGGAGGCAGAGGCAGGTGGATCTCTGTGAGTTCGAGGCCAGCCTGATCTACAAGAGCTAGTTCCAGGACAGGCTCCAAAGCCACAGAGAAACCCTGTCTCAAAAAACTAAAAAATGAAAAAAGACAAAAAGAAAGAAAAGTTCTCTGGAAAAAACTTCCCTCATATGCAGTCTTGGGGACAAAAGGATAGCCATGCTCACTGAGGGTCAGCTTGCCTCAGTGAGTCCCACCCTCTAATCCTGATTAGCAGGGAAGAATGGTGTAACACAGAGCCTGCCCTGGAAAAGCCACAAAGGCCCATATCATGCCACTTGGGGCACAGCTGTTACTTCCAAGAGCCCTCTAATGCCCACAGCCACTGCGCCTGTCTTGTCTGAGCGTCCTGAGGAAGGAGACAGTAGGAGACTACCGGGCTCTGCCGCCCCTCGCTTTATCTCACCTGCTTGTTGGCCTTGAGCACCGTGCGAAGTGTGGTGATCTGCTCCCGCTTGGTGCTCAGCAGTGACTTCAGCTTGAGGATCTCCTCCATGAGGGCCTCCTTGTCCTTGTCCACGGCAGGGCCCAGCTCCTGTGAGGCCATTCGCTGCCGGGACAGCTCAGTTGTGCGGTCTACAGCTGCCTGCAGGTGCTTGATCTGGTCTCGGATGATGGCGATCAGGTTGTAGATGTTCATGGGTTCCCGGCGGGGGTCACTCAGTGGTGATGGCAGTGAGGAGCTGGGTGAGGGGCTGCTGTCCCCAGTCCCACCATCTGCTCGGCCTACCTCTGTGGCCAACAGCCCCTTGGGCAAAAGGACAGGTGAGCGGCGCCCTCGGCCCTCAGGGCTGGTGCGGCCAGCCTTGCCCTGGCCCTCCCGGTAATAATCCAGCATGACACGGTTGGGTGTCTCATTGTTGCACATACACACGTGATGGTAGAGGTTGGCCAGCTCCTCACTGAAGGTCACCAGCTCGTCCTGAGCCACACTCAGGCTGCCCTGGGTCTCACCAGCCACATCGCTCACCTTCTTCAGCTCCTTCTCCAGCTGGGCCAACAGCTCGCGGTCCTGGTGGCTAGCCTTCTCTAGCAGAGAGACCTTCTCTGTAAGCGCCTGGCCCTCAGCCTCGTAGCGGTCTTTCTCTTCTGCATGCTGGGCCTCACAAGCTTCGTGTGTGCTGCGCAATGCCTTGAGCTGCTCCCGGAGTTCACCAGCCTCAGCCACAGCCACGTGGTACTTGCAGGCCAGGATCTCAGGCCCATTGATGTCCACCTCATAGTAGTCACCATCTTCGTGGCTATCACGATCCTTCTCGTTATCCAGGGAAGTCTGCCGTTCCTTGCCGGCCTGCAGGCGCCGCAGAGCGCTAAGGTTCTCTGTGAGACGGCTCACCTTCTCCTGTTGCTCAGAGAGGGACCCCCGCGCCTGCTCCAGCTGCTTCTGCGTGTCCTGCAGGGTTGCCAGTAGGCTCACCTTCTCCCGCTCCATCTGCAAAGGTAGACACAGCAGGAAAGAGGGTCAGCAGGCTTAAAGGACTCCAGGATGGCCCAGCAACATCTCAGGCTGTACCAGATGAGCCATGGGCTATGCAAAATCCCTGGTCATGCCACTAGTGACAAGACTGGGGAGAATTCACCAACAAAAGTCGTCACCCATAAAGGCTCACTCTGCATGTATTGGAGCAAAGCTGGGCTTCATGTGTGGACCTCCGGGGCACACTGGCAGGGTCCCTAAGTGTCACAGCTCTCTACCACTTTCCTTCTCGTGTTGTGGAGGACACTTGTTTCCTAGATCACTGTAAACTTTCAGATGTGCCATGTATGGTCTAGCTGAGACTCTAGCTTGCGGTCTGTAGATAGGAGTTACATGAGGGCCATGTCACCTCACCCTGACATGATATGGGTAGCAGAGGGGGAAGCAACATAGACACCATGGTACTAAACTTGACACAATAATCCGGGACCCACTTCTCTGGGACACTACTCTTTACTAACAGAGTCTCATTTGGGGTAAAGATACAGGATTTCAAGCCAGTATGAGAAAATGAAAGGCAGCCGCCACTGTCACAACAGCACTGCTTCTGCAGGATATGCAGGTCTGCCAGCATTGCAAAAAGCATGGGGACAGGGAAGGACGGAGCACCAGGCCGGCCCTGCCTATTCACCTGCACCAGCTGCTGCTTCAGTTTCTGGATCTCAGATATGTGGAGCTCACTGAGCAGGTCGGAAACAAGGCTCGGGGAGGGTGGAGCCAGGCCATCCTTCTTGGGGGTGGACATCTTGTTGTCCAGGGAGGATTTGACCAAGCCACTATGCTCAAAGCCATTGACCAGGGCCTCAGCGTCATTGTTGGGCTCAGCGGCGACGGCGTCATCACTGAACTTGAGGCCGTCTAAGGAGACCTGCAGGTGGCTGGTGTAGAAGGAGTCGTTGATGCTCATGTAGTGTGACAGCTCCTTGCGGAGGTTGTTCTTCTGCTCCCGCTCTGTCTTCAGGGTCTCCAGAGCCTCCTCCAACTGCCGTTCAGAAATCTCCTTGAGCCGGATGGCATCCTCCAGTTGGCTGTTGAGGTACTCAGTCTCCTCCTCCAGGCGCTTGATTTCATGCTTGAGGCCCTCAAACTCCACCTGGGGAATAACACAGACACTCCCATGTCAAGGCGATATGGAGGCTCCACTCAGGACAGTGTCGTAACACTACCTCCCCAACCACAAAAACAAGGAGACCCACAGAATGAAATGCCACCCTGTAGGAGAGGGCAGTGGCTGCAGCCAAGGCCACTTTCTACACTGAGCAACATGGATGCTAAGAGGGTACTTCTGCAGCCCTGGAAGTAACAGAGACATCCAACCCCCTGCCAGGACCAATGCGCCTGTGAGGCACACGGAGCCTGCAACGCCATGGCTGAGGATTCACATGGAGGCTACCATTCCCATTACATTTCTGAAAATTAGTACCAGTGTGCATTGATTTTAAACTCTATAAAATCACTCAGTTAACATTAACAGCTAACCAAACCTCTCTCTCTTTTAAATGTGTGTGCATGATGCATGGGGGGGCAGGGCATGCACAAGACACTGTGCAAAGTGGAGATTCTCTCCTTCCACCTTTATGTGAGTCCTGGGAACCGGGCTCGGGTCAAAGGCTTGCAAGGTAAACACCTTTACCCACTGAGCCACTTCACCAGCCTAACCAGATTATTTTTTTAAGATTTAATTTATTTTGTATACAGTGTTTGTCTGCATATATGCCTACAGTCCAGAAGAGATATCATTACAGATGGCTGTGAGCCAAAATGTGGGTGCTGGGAACTGAACTCAGGACTTCTACAAGAGCAGCTAGTGCTCTTAACCGCTGAGCCATCTCTCCAGCCAACCAGATTATTTTAAGGCACATAAAATATATGCTTTGCTGTATGCTATGGCCATTATTTTGAATCATATTTCAAAACAAAGGAACTGGACTTCCCCTCAAGGTTGAATGCAATCTGGAGGAGCTGGAGGGTGAGGGAAAGCATAACTGGTCTTGTTAACAAGACACAATCTGAGAGTGGACAAAGAAAGAGCAAATGAAGTTGCTGTTTACCGTGAGGCTCCAGGTTTATGGCATATATAAAAACATCTCACGTAATATTAAGGAAGTATTGAACGGATCTCTCTGGGTTTGGGGTAGGCAGGGAAACCTGATTCAGCATTCTAAGTGTGCCCACGTCCCAGTACCCCAAGTGGGGGTGAGGAACCTCAGAAAGGTGTGGCTCCACGGAGAGTAGGGTCTCCTTGAGCTTTGGCTTCTCTTCTCCTCAGGGCACTGTGGACAGTAGCACCAATCAATGCCCAATGGCACCTCATGCTTAAGAACTACAAGATGGAGCAGTGAGCTCTGTTCCTAGGGTTGCCCAGCAGCAGAATCCATGCCCTACCTGCTTTTGTAAACACAAAAGCTTCTTTCTACACAGACACACGGGCTTCCTCCTGCAGGATATAAATCCTGGGTCCACTGACAGTGAGGCCTTAGCTGTAAGATGATCTGGGTGCTAGAGGGGTTCTAACAAAGGCAAGTCAGCATCCATGGCATTTGGGGGTAAGGTCTGTGGTTTCCAGGGAGAAAAAGCTCCCTGTAGACTATAACTCCTAAAGAAGGGGAAGCGTGTTCAGACACTGAGTGGTTCTCACCCTCACCCACCAGGGAGGACTTCCTAATCTTTGTCACAGGCAGAGGGGACATCCCACCTCTGCAACAGGCAGAATCATGGCAGCATTTCAGGCTTCATGGCCAGTCTCTGGAGGTTTTAGTACACCCTCTTCATCTGAGATCCCCCCATACCTTGGTGATGTGGAACACTGTCCTCCGGACATGACATGGCCCTTGCTGTCTCGAATCAGAGCAGCCATGATTACCCAGCTTGGAGACCCTCACAAGATCAGGCCTATAAACATTCTCTCATAGAAGGAAGGGGTAAAGTGCTGTTAGACCCTCACCCAAGATTCCAGCCATTCCCTGCCTCCTGTGCCCTGACCCCAGCTACACCCAATCAATCCCCTTGCAGCTATCTCAGAGGTTGCTAGAGTAGACAGGAAGCAGAAGGCTAAATTTAGAAAGAACTCCATCTAGCAACTGTTGGAAGTCATCACCTATACCCCTGTAAGCCCTCACCCATGCCCCTGTAAGCCCTCACCTATGTCCCCATAACCCCTCACCCATGCCCCTGTAACCCCTCACCTATGCCCTGTAACCCCTCACCCGTGGCTCTGTAACCTCTCACATATGCCCCTCCCTGTAAATCAGCTCAACATTGTCACTGGTTCACCACAGTGGACTTTCTGTTGTCACCAGTACCCTATCTGTACCCAACAGAAACAGATTCCCCAGCAAGAGTCATGCTACACTTGGCTTGGGAAATTGTCATACTAAAGTCACAGGCCTCTTTGTCCTCTTGGCGTGCTAGGTGCTATGAGCCATATTCCCATCTCCACTGTGGAGGTGCTACTGCCCCTGGCCTCAGGCACAAGAAAGGGAAGACGAGTGGATAGAAGGACGGAGATGCCAGGGTGACCCTACACTGGAGGAGACTCGCCTGGTTCTGCCTGAGCACAGACACTTGTTTCTGCAGGCTGATGTTCTCCTCCTCCAGCTCCGAGTAGTCCTGAAGTAGACGGGCTTCCCGGAACTTGTACTCCTTGATGTCATCGCGCAGGCGGCCACGCTGGATCTCCACATTCTGGTTGATCTGCAGGGGCAGAGAAAAAAGCTGGGTAGGCTGCTTCTATGGCGGGCCCTACCACTTGTGCTTCCAAGTGGCATAGGGGCTCAGCACCGCCAGGCACACGCTGTGGACAACAGTGTGGCTGCTTGGAGGGGGGAAGCCCTGGGCAGTGGGGTCTGTGCAGAGCATTAAACAGTCCAGTCAGATCTGGCACGGACCACATGGTGACCACTGCTGCTTGACAAACTTCCAGCATTTCAACACTGCAGACCACACTTCTTCAGAACCTTTTTAATATCTTTTGTTGTTGTTGTTGTTGTTGTTTTTCGAGACAGGGTTTCTCTGTGGCTTTGGAGGCTGTCCTGGAACTCACTTTGTAGATCAGGCTGGCCTCGAACTCACAGAGATCCACCTGCCTCTGCCTCCCAAGTGCTGGGATTAAAGGCGTGCGCCACCAACGCCCGGCCTTTACCATCATTTTTAATGATTCTTAATATTAATGCCTTTCCCTTTGGGAAATTGTGTGTAGGCTTTGGTGAAGGATAAAACATGTGTACAATGGTAGCCTCTCCAAACAAAATAATGATTTGGAGAAAAGTTCCTGCCCCTGTGAAACCAGGAATCCCATTGTGTCCTTCTAATTACACCAAGAACAGGAAAGTTAGAGATTTACTGGACACACCTGATCCCAAGGAAGAACTGCCTACAATTCAGATCCAGAGACTGAGGCCATTAAGGGCAAGAGTTCAGTTAATAAATACAGAGAAATCAGAATGATACAGTATAATGGGAGAAGAGTAAGACATCAGAACCTTCCCTTTTGGGAGCATTAAGAGGGGAACAGGCCCATATAGTAAGACCAAGACATTGTAGTAGTGTCTGGCCCCCAGACGTCCTTTTCCCAAGGTCAGGCATATGGATAGGAGGCTCCATTCCCCGTGGGCGTCAAAGTCCCTGATTGATAACACAGACACATTATCTCTAACAAGAGGAACTTGCGGCCTTTCACTAACATATGACCCTTGCCTACTGTCAAGGTCAATGCTTGATTCAGCAACCCCTGATCTCAGGTCATACTCCAGCTCATGTGCCCCTTGTCTCTTTTTTAATCCTAAGTGCAACTATACAGTCTAAAAGCTGTAATCTTTTCTCAATAAGGCACTGGCAGTCAACCTGATTCACCCTCAGATTGTGTCTGCCCACCCCCGTCCAGGCCCCCACTCCACAATCCACTCTGAAACCTGAACGCCCCCCCCCCACATACACAGCAGCAGGTCTCTGCACGGATCCCTTCTACTTCTCTTAGGTGTGGAACTTCTGGCGAGTGACTCAACCTGCTCTAATCCTGCTGAGCTCTGCAGGCTCCAGGCACTGCCATAACTGGAGAGTGAGGGAGTGAAGGAATGACAGACACAGAAGGAGGGCTGGGATGGGGTGATCTGGACTCTGATGGAGAAGCCACAACATCTCAGAAGTTCAGCATGGTTAGTATACACAGCTGAACACGGAGGCGGGGTGTACTAATCTAGGTAGGAGCAGTGTCTGTACGGGAGTGGTCTTCAGTCCATAAAAAAAAAAAACACCCAGGAAGAAACACTTTCTGCACACACTGTCAGCATTCACACTTGGACTAGAGGAAGAATTTGTGATCCTTCTAAGCCTCACCCTGGAAGGCTTTACCACTCCCATGGATCTGAGTGAGGCATTGGTGTCTCTGACATGGCCATGCCTACCTCAAACAAGACGTTCACTCAGGGCTTCACTCCCTCCCCAACATTGACCCTTTTTCTCCATCTGCAAGATGGGGTCATCTGACTGGCCAAGTGGTAAGTGGGGCAACACTATGGCATGTTTACAGATGTTCAAACACCCACACTGAACCTGCACATCAGCGTTCCCAGTGTTCAAGGTGGATGCAGCCCAAGTATCCACTGGCCAGTGAATGGATAAACAAAACATGGTCTATCTATACAATGCAGTGTTATTCAGCCACATTAAAGGATGACGTCTTGACACTTGCTACAACATGAATGAAGTAGAAGACATTCTGCTAAGTCAAAGAAGTCAGTCACAAAAGGCCATGCATCGTAAGACTCCATTTATAAGAGAGTTCTGAAACAGGCAATCCATAGCCATGGACAGTAGACTAGTGGGGCTAACGACGGATGCAGGAGTAACTGAAAAGCGGGCTTCATTTTGGACCGATGAAATACTCTAAAATGAACTGGAAGGCTCGAAGTGTGCTAGCAGTGGCAGAAGGCTTGCCTGGCATTGAATACAAGGCCCTGGGTTCAACCGCCAGCACCACAAAAAGAGTAACAATTGTAGGATGGTTCACACACCTACGAGTGACTATGTAGATGCTGTAGATGCTAAGGGGACAATGCCAGTGAGGGCAGAGCAGGCGCCTAGGCTTCCTGTTGAGGGCTGTGGAATGCCTGTGCTGTTGGTCATCTGAGCATTAGGAACAGGGATTAGAAGCGAGCATGGAGCACACTTGTTGACTTGTATAGGATACACTCGGCCTCAATACATCTGCTGGAAGCTGGTCTCTGTCTCCACGGCGTGAGGAGTTGGGAAGAGTGTCACAGGGAAGGGTTAGGGCAGGGCCAAGAGAAGCACGAGACCCACACTAGCAACTCTCAACCTGCACTGCCCACCCTGTATACAGGATGCAGGAACCTCATTCCTACACACTCCGAGCCACACCATCCTTTGCTGTGGTTGCTTTCCTATTATATGTTGTAGGTTGTTTAGCAATTTTTTGACCTCTCTCCACCAGCTGCAGCCTCTTACCGTGTAACTAGTGAATGTGTTTTCACATGCCACCAATGTCTCCTGGGAACAAAATACCTTAAACAACCCCCATACCCTCCCTGCCCACGTTCACTTCTAACCCTGTCCCTGATGTTCAGATGGTCCCTCAGACCAACACCACACTGCTCCAGAGCCCTGAACCCAGGCCCACGGCTCTGTGCCTTCGGCGTCTACAGTCACATTTGTGTGTTCATCTGAGGCGCATATGCCTCATGCCTCATAAGATGCCATGCAGGGAGATATACAAAACAGTAACGCTGGATTAGTGAAATGAAAAATATCATAAAAAACGGAGAGATGGAGAGGAAGGGAGTGCAACAAAAAGCGGAAGAGAGTGTGTATAGCAAACATGACTGACAAATGCTTAGCATCAAAACGAAGACTTAGTTCACAATCCATGAAGATGAACACAGCCCTCTCATTAAGTGACTGAAAGAGGCAAGAGAACTGACACCAGAAGAAACAGATACCACAAGGAGAGTAAGAGAAGGCCAAAGGGGGACACAACATCACAAGGGAGGAGACGGTGAGAGAGACGCATGCTGAGATGAAGAGAAACCACCCCAAGCACAGCTACCACGGAGGCAGGAGCACAGACAGACCTGCTCTTAAAAGCCCGGGGTGCTTTACAAAGGGAAACACACCCAGGCTCTCTACACCCTACCTGGAGCTCAAAAAAGAGTGAGAGTAACTACTAAATGTTTTCTCTCTGCCAGAAATGATCTCAATTCCTGCTCTCTCTCTCTCAGCAACTCAGAAGGGCTTGCCATGCAGAAAGCAAAAATATGTACAAAAAGGTCCAGGTGGTCACAGCCCTCAGGGAGAGTGGGAATGGAGGGCAAGGTCTGAGTCCCCCCACTAGGAATCAGAGACCTAGAAGGCAGGGGTAAGAGACACAGTGGTAGCTTCCAGATGCCTAGGGCAGAGAGTGCAGCTTGTATGACTAAAGACAGGCTGAAGGCCAGGATGGAAGCCTGAAAGAACCAGGCCCAGAGCCACACCATGAGTGCTGCTGTGCCCCTACAGCAGTGTCCACATGTTCTGTGAGTCCTCAGTGCCTCCATAAATCTGGCTCTCATGAGGCTCTCTAGGAGTTCTGTTCTTACGACACTGCTAGGACCAGAATCCAGGGTATTAGCCAAAGTATTTCCCTTTGTGGAGTGTATGGGCCTGCACCGGCCTGCGAGTGAGTGCCCTGTGGAAAGACAAGCATAGAGAAATGTGCATACACACAAGTCACGTGCTGGCAAGGAAGCATCACGTGACAGGTTAACTGCACCTTCTCTGCTGACGGTGCAGGACTCAAACACATGCACTCTTTCTATGGAGACTGCTTCCAACCTCAGCCTCCAGGCTTAGACGAGAGGTGCAGCTGGCCTGCTGCCTGGCACCTCCACCCATCACATGCCTAACTCCTGAGAGCTGCAGCAGGCTCCAACTAGCCACAAGGGCTTAGTTTTCCCTCAGGGAAGTACCTCCTCCCAGGTAGAGTGTCTCATGTCAGGGTACAGGCTCTGCTCTGCGCAGATGAGCAGCCCAGATGTAAACAGTGGGCATATGGGCTTGGAGCCAACCATCTGAGGTCCTATCCACCAGCTTTCCTTCATCTGGACCCCCTGACCAGAAAGAAGGGCGTGACAACTGCCTGCCTCAAGAGGTTGCTGTGTTGGGGGATTGTCAGTCCTCTTTGCTGGCCTCTTCACCTCCCAACCCTTTCCACACAGAGCTTGTCCCTTTATCACCTGGGGGGGGGCACTTTTATCCTTTACTGGGACTATTGGGCCAAGCTATTCATCCGAGAAAGCACCATGTCTGCCACAAGCCATTCCTCAAATGTTCATCTACCAACCAGGAATAATGCCAGCAAGACAGAAACTGACTCAACTCTCCACTACTGGTCCTACACACAACACAGCAGTCACAAGTCAGGGCCCTTCACCATAAGTCTCAGTTTCTTCATGTGTGACAGAAGGCTGGAGGGCCATTAGGATAACTGGGTCTAAGACATTATAACTATCTGACATGGGCAAAATCATTTGTTGATATAAAGCTAACACTGGCTTTAGCTCTCTTAGACTAGAGACCTAGACAAATCCTTGTCTTCAGTCTCTGAAATCCTGGGTAGGAGACACCCTGTCCCCACACTGCACAGCCTCCAAGCTCTCTGGGCCCCATGCCAGCTGTGGAAGCCTACTCTCTGCAGTAGTTCTCACAGGGCAGTCAGCAGAGCACAGGCCATGAGGGTGTGCTCCAGTCAGGGCCCTGCAAGCTAGGCCCAGGGACTCTGACCCAGGGCCCATCAATAGCAGGGAGCAATCACTTTCCTGGAGTGGGGTCTCTGAGGTCTTGAGGAACTCAGTCTGAATAAGGGGGTGGGGGGGAGGGCAGTCTCCTGGAGCCCAGTGCATGATCTCATTTCCTCCCACAAGTACGGCTCCGTGAGGGTGGAGGAGGGGCCGTCACTGAGGAAGAGAAACAGCTCTGGTGACAATCCATCTATCTACCCCTCCTTCCTGAAAGGCCCATGCATGGCTTTCTCCCACATTCAGCCCCTAGGCAGCCAAGAGGGCTAGATGACTGTCCTGGGCCGGAAATGAGCTCAGTGAATTGAAGACAGGCAGGTCTGGGGTGGGGGGAGATTCCTGTTGTTCCTGTTTATGCTTTAGGAGGAAATCCTGAGTCTCCCTACACACCCCTTAGCTGCCTCTTCTTTAAGTGCCCCTTCTCCGTCCACCTCTGCAGCCAAGCCGTAGGCAGCCCTTCAGCCTTCACCTTCCGAGCACCTGTCTGGGGTAGAGGCTCTGTTCTCACAACTGTCTCCACCCGTTCTTAGCTTTAGTCTCTCCTCTGCTGTTGTCTCCTGGTTGAACATGACGGTCCCCTCCCTGCCCAGCATTGGCCCCGCTGGGCTGTATTTGGTTTTGCTGGTATTCGGTGGTTCCTTATGACCTGTGTCCTAATAGCCATTCCTGTTTTTCCTCTCCTTTGACTTCCTGCTTGGGATGCAGTTCCCTCCAGGGCCCTGACTGGAGCACACCCTCATGGCCTATGCTCTGCTGACTGCCCTATGAGAACTACTGCAGAGAGTAGGCTTCCACAGCTGGAATGAGGCCCAGAGAGCTTGGAGGCTATGCAGTGTGGGGACAGGGTGTCTCCTATCTATTTGTCCTATGTCTCCTATTTGTCCAAATCTCTAGTGCAAGTGAGGGCTATCCCAGTGTTATCCCAAGCCTCTAAAAGGATCTTGAGGCTAACCCCCAAGACCATGGACAGGTGGACCTCAAGCAGGATTGTGGCTCTCACATGGAGACTTAGTGATGGGCCCTCAAGTTCCTCATAGTTCCACAGAATCTCTATGGCTCGTGGCTTATCTTTGTTTCTGTGGCCACCAAATCCTGAGTTGAGCCATTCATCGTTTAGGCTACTTTGATATTCCTCCCTGCCGGTCAGGGCCTGTTCAGTTTACTCAAGACACCACTGAAGATGGCCACAGTTCAGACGCAGAACTGCTTGTGTGTTCAGCTCTGAGACCACAGGAGCAAAATGCAGCTTCAATGAAGCTGAAGCAGCCAAATAGCCCACTGCCACAATGACAGAGGTCACGCCCACACACTTACCTCTTTTAGCTCCTGTGCCACGGATGTGAGGCGCTCATTCTCAGACTGAGTGTTGGTGAGGACATTGCGAAGCTGCTTCAGCTCTGTCTGCAGCTCCAGCACCTTCCGCACATAGTACTGCTCCTTGGAGGCTGACTCCTGGATCAGGCTTTCCTCCCGGCTCTCACCATCAGCAGCCACCTTTTTGTGGTTTGTGTGTGCTTGGCCAAATGCCTGTGTGGACAGAAAAGACCTTCATGAAATGGGTGTCCTGGGGCCACAAACCAATGGAGACCCAAGACCACAAGAAACACAGACCTGTGAGCAGTTCTATGTTGTGCATGGCTTAAAACACACATTGAGGTGCAAGCAGCAGGCAGGGTTCATTACAGTGAGAGAAACCAAACTAGTCCAGGAGCAGTACGTGGAGTGACAGGAAGGAACATGGAGACTACCAGGACCAGGAAACAAACGGTCTATACTGTGAGCCTGGACAAGCTAATGGGAAGCAACCCCAGAGCAGCACACCCAACACCCATCCCAGGCTTACTAAATTGTGCCAGCCATTACACCCAAGGGGTGAGGAGCCGCTCCATCCTGCTGCCAGATGTCAAATCGTCCTTCATTTGGCCTGGGCCCCCAGCTCTAAGGACAGGGCACAGTAACAACTAGCTAGAGTGGCCATCTCAGGGTACATAAGTACAGACATGCATGGACCTGCATGTTTCAGACATTGGGGTGAGGAGCAAGAATGTGGGACTCTAGGACTCGGGAAGAAAACCTACAGAGTGAGAGCAACAAGCACTGGCCTCTCCACAACTCCATGTCAGTCACACACTGAGGCCAGCAGCTATGCTGGATTTATACCCTGGGGCCCTGGCCAGCCTGGCCTCCATTACATACCCCACTGAGAGGCTGAGCTATCTCCTCGGCCTTCCTTTCCTGACTCTTTACAGGAGCCATGGCTATGGCAAGAAACAATATTAAGAGAAGAGTTACTAATGAACAAGAAAATGACGGTTTTCACTATTTTAAAAGAGAACAGGACTATTTTCTTTCACTGATGACTTCATAGGTCTAGGAACTCAGTCCAAGAAAATAATGAGCAAAATATACAAAGCCACATTGTACAGGGATACTACTGAGCTGAGCAGTTTCTAATACCAACACATGAAAATGCAGAAAACAACTACCTTTCATCCTGATAGGGAACTGGCAGGATGGAGCAGGGTCTAGACTGAGGCATGTGCCATGTCCCAGTTACTATGGGAAGGCCTCACAATGGGCCCGAGGATGCACAGCCCAGCAGACCCAGGGTGTGAGAGTGGAGGGGCAGCCTGGGCTCACAGTGTAATACTCCTGCACAAGACTATGGATTCCCTCAGGGGGTAGCCAGGCCTTGCCCATACGCTCTCGGTCCTCCAACACAGCATTCATTCTACACAAATCACAGCCGCTCGGATCTGAGCTTCCTGGTCTGTTTGACTTCGCCCTGATCCTAGGGAAGGTCAAGTCACACACTGCTACCTACAGAGCACCTGACCTGTGCTGCTTGTCCACCGTTAGACACACAAAGGGAACCAGACACCAACCTGGCCCCCAACTCAAGGCTCTGGGACTGTATTGAAGTCCAGCACCTGTGGCTGCTTGGGACACACCCATCAACTTGGGAGTTGGGGCAAGGACTTCTCAGAACTTTTCCCCAAAGTGTGATGGCTAAGCATCGTGATACAATATTCAAGCCTGGGCCTGCCAATCTGGGCCCCGACTCTCTACCTCCACCCAAGCCACCAACCAGCCTAGGGCACAGGAGCAGCCCTGGACAGCTTTTTAAACACCTTGTGATGGAGACATCCGCCTCCAACTGAGAAGACACACAGACACAGGGACAGGTTCTACTTCCTGTGTAGGAAATTAAGAACTAGAAAGCTCAGGAATAGTCTGATGGAACACGGCTGGTGAGATGGCTCAGCAGGTAAAAGCGTGTGACATCAAGTCTGACAACCTAGGTACTAAACTCAAGACCCACGTGGCAGGAGAACTGACTCCCAAAAGTTGTCCTATGACCCCAACATGTGTATTATGGCATGTGCACGCCACGTATGTGGTGTGTGCCCACACACATACACACAAATAATGTTAAATATGATAAAATAGTAGGCATTGGTTTTCAAGTCTGAGATGCAGGTAAAATGACAGGATGAGGAGAATCCTGCAACAGCCTTCATCCCTTCCGTAGGAGCTCCATGGTATGGCACAGGACAGAGGACTGAAGCAGATGGCAGGGCCTGTGGAAGATGCTAAGGACCAGCGTGAGTCTTCACTGAGGGTGGTCAGTGTAGGGCTGGGGAAGCCAGGGGAAGGATCATATGGCAGAGCAGGAACAATCTCTGCCACAGTCTGAAAACAAGCCTGTTCCTGCTAGCCAGAATCACAGGCTTAGGGAAAGCATGTCTGGGGCCTGGCAGAATCAGCCTGGATTACATGCAGCTCTAGCACAGCAGAACAAAGTGTAAAGACAGACCATGAAAGGATTAATCCATTTCCAAGCCACTACATCCTAGAACAAAGCTCAGAACACACTCGGGAAAACAAACACATCCAGCTGCCAGTAGGTGAGCTCTATGGTGAAGGCCTGAGGAAGGAAGGATTTGCAGACAGCACACAGCTCTGCGCTGCCCAGAAGGGCAGCAGGTGGAGGGTCAGGTACCAGAACCAAATCCTCAACTCAGAAGCAAAGAACAACACAGGACATAAAAGATGCCAGCAGAAAGAACTTCTGGAGAGGAAAGACATGGTCAACAGCGTGCATCTGAAGGATTCACCAACTCTCTCTCTCTCTCCCTCTCTCCCTCCCTTCCTTTCCCCACCCCCAGAACCTCAGATCTGAGCATGGTAGTCAACAGTGAATGCACATAATCCCAACTACTCAGATGACTGAGACAGGAAGATAGAACAGTCTGGGCAATAGAGATGACCCCATCTTGGGAGAAAGAACAACCACGGTGGGTTGGGGAGATGGCTAAGTGGGTAGGTACAATGCTGGCCATGTAATAATAAGGACCTGAGTGTGAGCTGCCCAGAGCTATATAAAGACCAGATGTGGTGGCGTGTGCACCAGTAATCCCATCTCTCCATTATTTTCAAGTGTGAGGGCTGAGAGACGACTCAGCAGGCAAAAGCATTTGCCATTCAAGCCTACTAACCTGGGTTCAATCCCCAGAACCCAGGTGAATAAAGGTGGAAGGAAAGCCAGTTCTACAGGGTTGTCCTCTAACGTCTATAAACGCATGCACGCACTGCCATGTGCACATGGGGAGTGGGGAGAGAAAGAGAAAGAGGATAAATTAAAGAATTTTAAATACAGTATATCCACATAATGAAGTACTCCCAATAAAAAAAAAGAGTTGGTACATCAAAATCACCCTAGTGGAAAAAGATACTGTTTGATTATCTTTACATAGAACTCTAGAAATGCAAACTAAAACGGAGATGCAGTGGGTGGGGTGGAGGGACCAGAAACAGGCTCATTACCTTGATTTTGCCAATAGTCTCAGAAACAGGCTTACACAAAAACTTATACTGAAGTACATGAAGCTCACTAATGTTGCCTAAGTAAACAGCATGGATGTTTCTGAAGTGCTATACCCCTTACCTGGAGAGTATGAACCTATAAGACACAGCCCATCCCTGTGGCCACCATCTCTAGCTTACCGGTTTGGAGGATGAGGGTTAGAGAGGTGGTGATGTCTATCTGATCACATTTCAATTGACCCTTACAGACCCCACTGTATCCAATCTTATGCAACCTTTCAAATCCATCTCAAATCCTGCTGCATAAAGGATCATCCTCCCATCTTACTGGTTGTAGGCTCCCTTCTGTCTTGAAGAAGTACTCCCTGGAAAGGAATTCCTGTCTGACCTCGGGGTTGGTAGGGAACAGTTTGTAGATTTCCCTGCCTCATCCTGTGGGCCTCCTAGGTGGTACCTGTCTACCATCCTGGTGTCAGGATCTGCCCCTGGACCCCAGATGCAGCCTCTAACCTGCCTCTCCTACAAACTTCTCCAGCTGCTTCAAGAAAGGAAGAAGACAAGGAAAAAAGACCAGCTAGCTAGCTCAACTCCAGTCTTAACCACAGGATGGTGGACGCTCTGTGCTGTGAGCAGCAGTCTCTGGTAATGTCTCTTAAGGACTACCCAGGCAGATTCAGTTCTCAACACAGACTCTTGGCCCACATCCTGCCTGCTGCTCTGAAGTTTCCCAGGTTCAGCAAGACCCAACAAGGCTGGGAGAGCAGGAGCATGAGCTCATGGTCAGTCAGGCGCCTTCAAGAGGAGCACGGCCCATGTTTGCTCTTGGCCAACACATAATACCCCCCCCCAATGCTGGCTTCAAGGTCAGCCACACCCATGTAGCCATGGTGCAATCATCTATCTATGCCTACAAGGAACCAGGCCAATCATGACTTCAGCAACAGGATCACCCTCAGAGATGGGACTTGGGACGGGCTGTAGGACCCTAGTGGGACACTGTCAAGTTTGACTAGGGTGGGAGAAGAGAAGTTGAGGTAGGCAAAACAATCACAGCAGCTCTACAGGCAATTTCAAAACCATACATAGTGGGAAGAGTGGCCTCAGGGGAGGGGACAGCATGAGCAGCGATATGGGGTGGGGATGGGGGGGTGAGGAGAATAAAAAGCTTGAGCAGGAAGGGCAGCTGAAACTATACCCCAGGAAGGAGGTCAGGGCAGGTGGAGCAGCAAGGCACAGGCTGGGGTCTATGACAAGGGTTCAATGCCTCCTATCCTTGGAATCTGCCAGATGACTACTGCCATAAAACAGGCATGCCAGATGAGTGGTGGTGGTACACACCTTTAATCCCAGTATTCAGGGGGCAGAGACAGTTAGAACTCTGTTAGTTCCAGGACAGTCTGGTCTACAGAGTAAGTGTCAGGACAGCCAAGACTACCTAAAGAAACTCAGTCTTGAAAAATCAAACCAAACCAAGCAGGCATGCCCTAACTAAGCATTAGACTATTCCATGGTGCCATGGTGTGGGGGCTGCACAGGCAGCCACTTTGCACATAGAAACTGATGCAAAACAGAGTTTAAGTGCTCTTGACACAGGGGCTTGGTCTGGTTGCACTGCGGAGTGGTATAACACTGAGGCAGCGCTGACTGGACAGGGCTTTGGAGTCACATCCAAAATGTGTCTTTAATCCTCTACTCAATTCTCTCATCAGAGACTGAGAGACCTCTCAACACCCCCCCCCAGTCCCCAATAACAGAAGCCTTCAAACACAACTTCAGGGAGCCATTCTCTGTTCAGATAGAAGCAGTATGTCTGACTCAAGACAGAGCAAGGAACTCATCCTGGACCAGAATCACCATGCTGAGTGCGACCCTGCTCCCAACCCCAGTGATCTAGAATGAGGGCAGCACAATGAAGGCCACGAGGCCTCAGAATTGGCCCCAGTTCACAACTGATGCTCTGGTCCTCAACACAAAGCACAGACGCTGAAGCAGTAGAGATATGGCCTGGCAGACACTTCTATGATTTTTGAAATCAGGATTTTAGTGGTCCTAACTCTAGGATGCCTCATGGAGTTTCAAGACATTAAGGGCCATCTAATAAGCTGGTCCCCAAAAAAACTTTACTGTAAATTGCTTCCCAGGGAAGGGGTTTGCTGAGACCCAGTCTAGGCAGCAGTCCCATCCTCCCATGAGCAGGACACCTGCAGAGCTCCCTACTGTCATCTGGGTGTTCCAACAACCCTGAACAACTCTCAGTTGTCTCCCTCCCACCCATGGTCTGTTGTAGAAAACCTAAGCCCAGTCTGGTAAGGCTGCATCCTCAGTCCTGTGCCTGGTATAGAGCAGAAAACAAGCAGCTGGTGAGAACTTAGGAGGGTAGAGAAGTATGCCAAGGGAGGAGAAAGTGAGGTCAAAGGACTAGGTGGGACTAGGAGACCCAGGTCCCTATGCCAGTGCCTCGAGTCAGACAAGAATCCACATCCCTTCCTACTTTGCCATGCAGACTCACAGTCCTGTCCACAGACCAGCTGGGCAGGGGGTACTACTCCCATTAGCATAACTGCAGAGGAGGAGAGTGAGCAGGTATATGCACATCTGGAACTAGGCTACCTGGGCCCAGCTCCTGTGCACTGACAGTCAGATTCAGTGTGAGCACTCCTTGCTGAAACTGGTTGAAAACTGAACTACAAGGCTAAGTTCCCAAGGCTGGGTGTGAAAAGGTCCAGCCCTGTGTTGAAAGAACATGGTACTAAGCCAGAGTTACCCACAACCAGCCTATTAATTAAAAAGATAAGGACTTGAAGACCAACCCAAATCAGTCCCTGCTCTAGAGTGAGCCAGAAGGGCAGCTTGGCTTCCCTGTCAATGTCTTTTGAAAGTTTCTTCACCTACAAAGGAGTACCAGAGAGAACTGTGGACATCTCACAATGAGAGCTACTCTTCTGTACCAGCAGTACAGACTGACCTTTCAATCTGGAGAATACATGGAAATCCTCCAGACAGGGCTATCCCATAGAATTCTTCCAAAACCACTTTGATCATTTGATGTAGCAGGCACAATACTTGCCAAACCAGGGGAGCCAGCCTCTGCAATCTAATGAGACAAAGCTTGTTCCAGGAAGCAGATTCCACAACAAAGCCAGGATCCTCCAAACCTTTGTCTGGGCTGATCCAGTACCGCCTACCCACAGACTGTGAGTTCCGCACTTGCTCCAAAAGGGCCACCGCGCCTGCATCAGGCTGGGCCTGGAATCCCAGGAATCCCTAAGCTGTACCAGCTGCCCATCCTGGCACGCCTGCTGCCACCTGCTGAAATGGAGATGCTGTTTGGTTCCTGGTGAGGGTTGGAGATGCAGAGAAGGTTTGCTTCTCATGCCACCACCTCCCCATCCCCACACCACAGAGAAAAGGGGACATGAGGACAGCCCCCCACAGCACCCGTTTTTCTATCTAGACTTGTTAGAAATGCCTAGAGCTGGCACATACATCCTATCCACCTTTCACTAATGGCGTCAGTAGTACTTACTGCTTGCCTGGCCTCTGATGGGAACTAGTAGTGTAAGCATTGTAGTGTGAGGATCCCCATGACCCAGCCATTCAAAAAACACTGATCAACTGAAGCATCCACCACCCAATCACATAAGCAAGCCACAAAGAGGAATCCAATGTGGCTGGGAAGAAGAACACGGGCCTGGGAAGCACTGCTCATATGGGGCTGTGAGTCTTGCTCCATCCTGGGCAATTCCAAGTGCATGCTCAGAGTCCTGCATTACCAGGATTCCACACACCAAATGGCATCAAATCTTATTATACTCAAGATGGTTTGGAAACTAAGCTGATAGAAATGCAAGCTCGACACCATTCATTTAGAGATAAAGAATTTACAGCATTAAGAGATTAAATCTATAATCAAAGTTTGATTAAACCTATGCTGCCTGGAAGAGGCTAGTATACAAATTGCCAACGAGGTTAAAAAAAAAAAACAAACAATCAGGGACCTCCTCAATGACAATCAAGACTGGAGAGACAAAAGACTCTACAGCATGACAGACAAAGTCTTCTTTCCAAACTGCCAACTATAAGGAAAACTATGTGAAGAAGCTGTAAACAATGTAACAGTGATCTAAAATAGGAAGAAACTGCTAGTATTGTGTGCCATAAAGAACAAAATGTATTTTTCATGTATGTTTTATAATCTAAAACTGTTCTGAAAAAATGCAAAAGAAAATTATACCCAAACACACAAAAATTGAAAAAATAATTTAATTATGTCTGTATCAGAAAAGGCATACAGAACTAAACAACAGGAAACAGAGTAAACAAAAATAGAAACATCTTATCAACACTCAGGATAGTCTAGCAGGACTGCACAGGGGAAAGGCCGCAACTAAAAATAAACATGAATGATAAAAAGAGCTGTTCCTTGACTCTAAACAAAGTAGCAAGCCAAAGCCTCATTCAGCAGAGATGGACACAAAACACAAAAGGCAAAGCAACCTCGTTAGTGTGTCTTTTTACCCAGCAACAATTACTAACAAATATGCAATTATCACCCCAGATTGCAGAGCTGAACTCTGCTCCGTTCCTACAGACATTGTGAGATTATGAGAGCTGACTCCCACATCCATGGCACCACTTCCCTTCCTTGGGTAAGTCACGGAGTAGGACTTGAAACCAGGAATCCAGGACCAGAGTCCCTAGCTATTACTACATACATTCAAATGGCACTGACAAGATCTCAGCAGATTTTCCCTTCCAAATGGTAGGTGCTCAGAGACCAATCCCATGCTGATACCAGAAGTGAAAACTCAGCAAACCCAGTAAACAGAACCTGCCTTATAAATCATTCAGTCATCAGAAGACCATGCCGGAACTCAAATTGAGACAAGCTAGTTCAATTTTTAAAGTGTGTATTCACCATGTGTTAAGGAACAAGATAGGCCAAGAAGCAAAAGTAAACTACAAAGTCTGAAGATGAAATATTGAGTCAGACATTAGCTAATTATTGAAAGGAACTGCAAAAAAGGAATCCCCCCAACATGAATTAAAAGTAAAATAAATAAAAAGAAATCTCCAAAGTAGACTGTTCAGTTAGGAATATGTAATTTAAAAAAACACACACACTTATAACCTTTATCTCAAAGCACAAACTCCACAGGTGCCAATTTCAATAAAAATGACACTTATTCAATGAGGATTACAAACACAGTAACAAGAAAAGCTAAATGTTAGTAAAGTAATTTATAATTTAGTCTCTCCATGTCATGCAAAGTTCTTTCCATATGAGCACCATTGTTAGAAAGCTGGAAGAAGACTGCCTTGGATCCTTGGATGATTTCTTCAGACTCTGGAGAAACTGACTTAGAAAATTTTGCAAACAAAAATTCTTCCTCTTTCCTTAAAAATTTCTTTTGTATTTGTTTTTGTTTTATAGCCACAGGGTCTCCTGTATCCCAGGCTGGCCTCAAACTTGCTATGTAGCCAAATAGGACTTTGAATTTCCTGATCCTTTTTCCACCTCCTGGCTGCTGGGCTTGCACGTTAACCCTGATTGATGTGGCACTTCAGATGGAACCTAGGGCTTTGCGTGTGCTAGACAAGAGCACTACCAGATGAGCTACAGCCTCAGGAGCCACTCACAACCCAAATCATAAAGATAACAGCCCATCTATGAACACCCATCTTTTGAATTCAGGGAGGTTGAATCCAGTGGAGTTATTTTTTTGGGGGGTAACATTTATAGTTGTGAGAAAACTATCACTAATTCCACACTAAACCCCTCTTCAGAGAGAAACCCTGTCCCCATTAGCAATAAGTCTCCAGCTCCCCTTCCCCACAGTCAGGCAACCAACAATCTATTTTCTGTTCATATAAATTTGTCTATTTCTGGACATTTCATGTAATTCATACAATACTGATCTTATGTGGCTTTTTTCCCACTTAGCACAACAATTTTTAGGTACATGCATATTACAAGCTTTGATCAGTACTCTATTCCTTTTCATGGCTGCATAGTATTCTATGGCACAGGCAAACCACATGTTTACCTACTGATAATGTGATGGCCATTTGTGGTGTTTTTCCTTTGAGGCTATTAAGAATGACAGTACTGGGATTGGAGGGATGGCTCAGTGGTTAAGAGTACTGTCTGCTCTTCCAGAGGACCCAGGTTCAATTCCCAGCACCCACATGGCAGCTCACAACTGTCTTGTAACTCCAGTTCCAGGGAATATGACATCCTCACACTAATGCACATAAAATAAGTTATATTTTTAAAAAAAAAGAATAACAGTACTATGGTCCTTCATTTAAAAGTCTTCAGGAAACTTCTGTTTTTGTTTGAGGTTTTTGCCTTTTGATATTTTGAGACGACAGGGTCTCTCTATGTAGCCCAGGCTGGCCTGAACTCATTATACAGCTCAGGCTGGTCTTGACCTTGCGATTTTGCTGCCCAACTCTTGAGTGCAGTAATCACAGGCACACATGCCAACATGCCCAGCCCCCACCTATATGCTTTTGTGTGGATGTGTAGTTTAAGTCTCTTGTTATCTGTCATGATCTGAGTATGAACTGCTCCCCACAGGTTCATGTGTCACAACATGTCCCTAGCTATCTGATGCTATTTGGGGATGCTGTGAAGCTGTTAGAAGGCGGCACAAATTGAAAGAGGAGGGTCACTGGGGCACAGGGCATGGTTCTAACTAACCTCTGCTTCGGGTCAGAGATCTCTGTGCTTCTCAAACTGCTAAGATGTGACAGACCAGCTGTGCTACAAGTTCCTGCCACCAAGTGTGAAGCCACAGCTACCACACCTTTCTGTCATGTTGGACTGTATTTCCTGAACCATGAGCCTGAATTGTCCAGTCAGGCATTCCACCAGGTAGCTAACACAGCACACGTAATGTAGCTCCAGGATGGCTTTTTCTTTTCTTTTTGATTATTTTCAAGACAGGGTTTCTCTGTGTTGTAACCCTGGCTGTCCTGGAACTCACTCTGTAAATGGACTAGTCTCAAACCCACAGAGATATGGGCTGCCTCTGGGCTGGGATTAAGGCTGTGCACCACCACGGCCTGGCTCGGGATGGCTCTGCCCACTGTGCACTGCACCTGCTGAGAGGCAACCCTCTGGTCTGCCCACATGCGTGTCACACTTGCTGTCTATGACAACAGCCACACAGTGGGTGTGAGGTCTCTTTTCCTTTTACTGTCAGTAACAATAGTGGCTGCCAATGTGTAGGTCTAAGGTATATAACTGCACTCAATCCCTAACTCAAGATTCTAAGAACTCTCATGTTCAAATTGTAGGGAGGAAGAAATGCAGGTTCCCAGAGGTCAAGGCTGTGACAGGGAAGAAGCACAATTAGATCAGATGGGAAAGATGCACACCTGATTCCCAGGACTACGGAAGGTGCTCAAAGGAACACCCAATGAAGGTCCTAACTGTTCTTCATTTGTCAGAAGCATGAAAACCATCCATGGAAAGGAAAGGCAAACAGCCCAGCAAGGGGCTACTGCACTGATCGGAATGGCTGCACTGGGAAACAATGAAAGTGAACAAGATCAGCCCATGATGCCAGCAACTCATGCAGGCCCGAGAGCAGCCACAGCAGGCTGACCACACACGCCTTCTTGCTTTCTCATTGGCTACATTCACTGTAGTGAATCACAGAGCCATATAATTGCAATCTGGGTACGTTTTGTTAGTCTTACACACCAAGAAAGCTCACTTTAACTTACAAATGAACACGGGGATGGGAAGTGAGGAGATGGCTTAGGAGTTAGGAACACTTGTTCTTGTAGAGGACCTGGGTTCAGTTCCCAGCACCACATGGTAACCCACAACCATCTGCAAATATGGTTCCAGAGGATCTGACACTCTCTTCTGACCTCCACAGGCACTGCATGCATGTGCACATACCTACACACATACAAAAATAAAAACACATCCTTGAGTCTATTAAAACTGCCATGCATAAAGCTTTAAGATAAACAGAAAGCCAATTTCATTTCAATAAAAATAACCTGGGCCAGTAAGATGTTTAGTGAGTAAGAGCACCTACCACCAAGCCTGGTGACCTGAACTTGACCCCAGAACCCACATGATAGAAGGAACACCAGTTCTCAAACTGTCCTCCTACCTCCCTCCACACACATGGATATACATATGTGTTCTTGTGTCTGAGTGCCCACACACATGAATGAAAAAATAATAACCCAACAATAGGTACAGGGAAGGTATCTAAAGTGTTACTGGAACACACACTAGGCACACTACAGCATGGAGCATAGAGCTGTGGTCACTCAAACTCCTGGAGTATAAAAAGAAAGGGAGCAGAAGTGCAGGTGACCAGCAAAGGTGCCAACACACACATGCGTTTGAATGTCTATGCACTATGTAATTATAGTTTAAAGGTTAATAAAATCCCAAGCCAGACATACTTAAGGTCTGAATCCACTCCATGGAGTTCAATTACCCATGATTAATGAAACAGATGGCACCACAAACAAGATGAAAGATCACATTTCCATAAATGTACTTTGATCAAAATCTGATATAAGAACATGGAACCAGCTAGGTGTAGAGGTGTAGAGGTGCAGCACTTGGGAGGCAGAGACACAAGATCTCCTCTGAGCTTGGGGCCAGTCTGGCCAATATAGCAAGTTCTAGGCCAACCAGAGTTAACAGCAACACTAACTCAAAAACAGCACAGAACCAGGCATGGTGGTACACTCCTATAATCCTAGTACTTGGGAGGCAGGAGCATTAGTTCAAAGCCAACTAATGAGAGGAGGAGGAGGAAGAGGAGGAAGAGGAGGAGGAGGAAGAGGAGGAAGAGGAGGAGAAGGAAGAGGAGGAGGAGGAGGAGGAGGAGAAGAAGAAGAAGAAGAAGAAGAAGAAGAAGAAGAAGAAGAAGAAGAAGAAGAAGAAGAAGAAGAAGGAGAAGGAGAAGGAGAAGGAGAAGGAGAAGGAGAAGGAGAAGGAGAAGGAGAAGGAGAAGGAGGAAGAGGAAGAGGAGGAAGAGGAGGAGGAGGAGGAGAAGAAGAAGAAGAAGGAGAAGGAGAAGGAGAAGGAGAAGGAGAAGGAGAAGGAGAAGGAGAAGGAGAAGGAGAAGGAGAAGAAGAAGAAACTCACAGCACAGACAGTACAAAGCACCGGCACAAAGAATCTCAGGGTGGACTCTGGATGGGGTTAGAGTTAGAGGATGGAGCACCTGCCTATTCCACCCAGTAACAACCTGATCAAGACAGGAGGCCTGAGGCTGGACACAGTGGTGAGAGAAGCACAGGCGAAGGTGGACTCTAAACACATCACAGGCAGCCAGGTTCTGAGGCACCTTCACTGGGTTTGCTAAGTTGAGGGGCTCCCTCCCAACTTCCAGTCACATAACTCTACCCACCAGCCTTGGGCTGCCACATATGAAGACAGCTCGGGCTGTAAGCACAGCTTGTTCCCGCCCTGGTGAAGGCCCAGAAGACAATGACAACAGCTGTCAAAAGTGGTACCTAAGAAGAAAAGCAATCATCTTCAGGGTCACTGGACGTCACAGTTTGCCCTGACCAAGCTCACTGGCTTCTCACAGGAATACTAGCTCCTTCTAGAACTGAGAAAACAACTCTGAGAACACTTGTCTCAAAACAAGTTTCCCCAAGAGACTGACAGAAAGAGCAAAAAGTCTGAGACCTATGAGGCAGAAGTCACAGAGCATGACCAACTCCTGCTTGCTTCACAGAGTGCTCTGGGGAATAGGAGCTGCCTATCCCAGAGCAGGCGCACCCGTGGTGAGGCCTGGATCCTGGGAAGAGCAGAAGGAGGCCTATTTCAGACAAAGCAAAACAAGTCCTGAGTCTCATCCCACTCCCCACAGAAAATCAACTTCCTCTTGTCACCTAGCCCTGCCTTCCTAGACACAAGGTAACAGGCAACAGCAGGAAATGAAGGCACCTCACTGGCTGTCTGTCCGTGTATGCCTGGAGAAAGTGGAGCGTGGCATTCCCTAAGAAGAAAGGACACATGCAAACATCCCCACCCAGCCTGGTACATGCTCCAAAGCGGCTGCTGCTTACTGCCAATGTATACCACATTCAAGGCTGAGAAGATCCACACTGGTCACTGCAGCAGAGAAAGTGCTGGGTGTGAACCTTCACAAAAGTGAGCCATAGTTACTGTGTGTCTCACTTTTCGGGCTGGAGAGATGGCTCGATGCATGCACTGCTCTTGCAAAGAACATGAGTTCTGTTCCCAGCACCCACATCTAGCAGCTCACAACTGCCCGTAACTCCAACTCCAGAGGAACCAACAGCCTCTTCTTGCCTCCATGGGCAACTATGCTCACATGCACACACCCAAACATAACACACACACACACACACACACACACACACACACACACAGAGAGAGAGAGAGAGAGAGAGAGAGAGAGAGAGAGAGAGAGAGAGAGAGAGAGAGAGAGAGAGAGAGAGAGAGAGAGAGAGAGAAATTTGTTTGTTTGTTTGAGACAGGGTTTTTCTATGTAGCCCTGACTATCCTAGAACTCACTCTATAGACCAGGCTGGGCTTGATATCACAGATCCATCTGCCTCTGGCTCCCAAGTGTCTGGATTAAGGGTGTGTGTCATCACTGTCTGGCCAGATCCACATAATTAAATAAAATCTTAGCCAGGCGTTGGTGGCGCACACCTTTAATCCCAGCATTCCGGAGGCGGAGGCAGGCGGATCTCTGAGTTTAAGGCCAGCCTGGTCCACAGCTTGAGTCCCTGGACAGCCTCCAAAACATTACAGAGAAACCCTATCTCGAAGAAAAAATAAATAAAAAATTTTTAAATATTTGTTTATTTATTTATTTGATGAGCATGGGTGCTTTGTCTGTACGTATATCTATGTACCACGTGTACCTGGTGCCCTCAGAGGCCAGAAAAGTGCATCAGAGCCCCTGGGACTAAAGTTACAGACTGTTGTAAGCCTCGTGTGGGAGCTGGAAACTGGGTCATCTAGAAGAGCAGCCAGTGCTCTTAATCATGAGCCATCTCTCCAACACCAATAAAACAAATCTTTTAAAACAATGAAGGCTAACAGTCACCTGAAAAGCAGTCCACTGTAGAACAGACACCCTTTGGAGTCAAAGGCTGCCCAAAAATACAACCTAGTTTTGGTTTTGGTGTTTTTGGTGTTTTTGGTCTTTTTGTTTTTGTTTTATTTGGTTTTTCAAGACAAGGTTTCTCTGTATTGTTTTGGAGGCTGTCCTGGAACTGGCTTGGTAGAACAGGCTGGCCTTGAACTCACAGAGATCCACCTGTCTCTGCCTCCCCATTGCTGGGATTAAAGGCGTGTGCCACCAATGCCCAGCTCACAGTCTGTTTCAGGGATTCACACTCATTCCAACAGTGAGCAACATGGTCTCTAGCAGCCTCTAAAGAAGGCCTCCCAAGATCATACATGAAGAAAGAACTTTCTGGATGGCTGGAAAGAGCCTCCTGCCTGCATTTCAATCGGGCCACACCTCAGAACCAGGGTGTCAACTGAGGTTCAAAAGAGACATGATACATCTCTTGCCAAGAGCTGAGGCTACTGTCTTGGCCAGTATGGAGTCGGGCAGTTCTATGAAGAAGCACTAAGCCGCAAACCCTCCTCCAGGAGTGGACCTGCCCGCTGGAGCCCCTTCTAAAGCCCCTGCACACTCCTAGGAACCTGTATGTGAGGAGCTTCTGAGCTTAGTTCAGGACACAGGATTGGCCCAGGGTCAGCAGGGAGGACTAGACCTGCTTAGGCAATGACACAGAGTCCAGCAGGAATTCCGAACAGCGGAATGCCCTCTAAGTCAACACCACCATCACCAGTGCAGGAAGCAAGGCAGGACCATCCCCACAAAACAGTGAGGCAGAAGAGCTGCCTTAACAAGATAGGGGCAGCCTGCATAGTGCACTATAGTGCAGGACAGGGCAGTCTGTCTAGTGCACTACAGTGCAAGAAGTTTGTGCCTCCTCTCTCAGCAGGTACAGAAATGGAGGGGAATGCATGTGGCAACAGGTTAAGAAACTCAGGAAGGATACAGGCAATGAATGGGTGACAGATATGAGAATACAGCCATATGATGAACCTCACTATCAGTGGCAGGTGGAGACCGCAAGTCCAAGATGCTGGGGACACAGGGTAGGGCTAGGTAGGCTGGCCTTGAAGAAGGCCATCTCCTCTTTGCTACTCTCATCTAGTGAACATTCATCTAGTGACTGAGCAGCAAGAGTAGGTCCCAGACTAGGCCTCATTGCCACCAGCCATGTCCCAGGCACATTCCTGGGTGGCCCTTGGTTGGTATCCATGGGCCAAATCACAACCAATGGATAATGTTGGCAAATTTCAGATGTCCAGCAATTGAACTCCCACTTAGATCCCTAAGATTATTTCAGAAACATCAGTACTACTGAGGATTTAATCACCCTGGGTGTGGTCTGGGTTTTGGAATATTTGAAGTCCCACATGATCTGTGGGTAGGCAATTTTGGGCAAATAGACCTGCCAGCACTCTTAAAGGGACCCCAGAGGCATCATGGGAGACTCTCCCACCCATACCCCACCCCAGCCCAGCCAGCTGTTCACCCTGACTCCTACTGTGTGAGAAGGTTCTAAGTGGGATTCCCATTGTTTAAAGCAGGCACGGGCAATGCAGGGCATGCTAGCTCCAGACAGACCGAGAAGGGAAGGGTTTCATCAGGTGCCCTGCACAAGAGAACCTTTACCTCCCATCTCATAGGTAAGCAAACTGGGGCTGGAAAGGCCAGACAATCCACCTCAGAGCATCACCAGGGGCATTTTTACTATAAAAACCCATCCCTGTCTTTGAAGCAAAGTCCCTACAAGAAAGAGTAAGGCTTCCAGGAAGTCAGGAGTCATGTGGGCACAAAGACCACCTACATTTGCCTAACCCCATAATTAGCAGGCCTCAATCACCGATCACATGGCAGACATTCAGGATTCCCACCAAACCCAAGCCTCTCCGACAGGGGAAGTCTTCTGTACATATGTTTCTCTTATTGGTTGATGAATAAAACACTGTTGGCCAATGGGGAAGCAAGATTCACGGGAGTAGGCTCAATATAGGTTAATATAATTTTATTTGGGGAGAAGGCACTTACAAGAGAAACAGATGACCACCACAAGTTCCCGCTCCAAGGATCCACCCAGGCTGCTCTCTGTGATCCAGCCGGGAGCAAGAGATCGAGCTGGGCTTGGGACCCCAGACCTCCTAGTCCTACCCTCCATCATATCCACACCTGTGACCACGTCCAAACAGGCATGGTCAGCACCACATGTGAGGGAGGTAGATATCTCACTACACCTCTCCAAAAACACATCATCCTACCCACAGCAAGAAGCTGAGGCAGTCACCAAATGGTTCCTTTCTCCCAGAAGCCCTATGCTCATGACCGTGAGAGTCATTGGGACCACGGGCCCTGGAGGTACCCCAAAACAACATAGGGCTGTAGTGACTATCTCTGGTCTTGTCTGTGTTGGTTCCCCTCCATTCCCAGAGGACTGTGTCAATCCACAGGGGCCATTCCATTGCCGACTGGGAACCCAGCTGCCCTGGGCAGCGTCCAAATGTTAAGCTGCTTTTAGAAAACTGGGGATTCATCCCTGGGCAGAAGGGATTTAGCCAGAATTGGGCGACATTTAGAGAAGATTACACCCTAATTGCCCTGGTGTCAGCAGGCAGCCTTCTGCCAGCTGAGCCCTGGGACTGGCAGAAGTCCCTAGAGACCCTGGCTTCCCTATCCAAGCACACAGAGCCCAGCACTGGGGCCTGGAGACCAGCCGTCATCTTCCACAGCAGCTGGCTCAACACGGGACTTCCATTTGGCGGCTTGTGGTCAGGACAGGCAGAGGGATCTTGAGGCCCCATGGGTAGCTTCCAGCTCACATCTGTTTTGGGCCAGAGGAAGACAACTCAACAAGCAGGCAGAACAGCCTGAAGCACAAGAGGCTACAGACCACAGGTACGTGTGGCAGCAGCCCGCCTTTCTTACTGTCTCTAGCCCTCGTCACATTCCTTCATCTCACTAGGCTGTTTTAGCAAAAGAAATCAGAGGGGTTCATGTCCAAAAAATGAGAGGAGAATCTCAAGTATAGGCCATCTCCACCCATGCCCTAGAGGGTTTCTCACCACGGGACCAATAACAAGAGCCCAAGGAGAGTTGGGAGACCATCACAGACTGTGAACACAGATAAGCTTAGTTTTTCAGTTCTGAAGGTTCTAGGCAGTGGTTAAGCCTGTGGACATTACAGCACTGCAGCACTGTCCCAGAATGCAGTGGCAACAGATACCCTGGGTGCACATCCAACCCTGGTCCTCTATGGGCAGGTCCCCGCCACAAGGAACTTGCATACCTTGAAATGGTATCAGTAGGCTCAGACTAAAGGATGCTGGGACTATGTGTCCTGAAAGTTAGAGTGACCACAGCTGTCTGATCTCCGATTCCACTTAGAGATCTTGGCTGCAATACGCCTTGGTCTTGTCAAGTCACCCTGGGTAGCCTTCCATTTCTTCTCAAGCTGTCACATGACTCTCACACATTTCTTTGTTTTGGTTTTTGGGTTTGTTTGGTTTGGTTTGGTCTGGTTTTTTAAGACAGGGTTTCTCTATGGCTTTGGAGGCTGTCCTGGAACTAGCTCTTGTAAACCAGGCTGGTCTTAAGCTCACAGAGATCCACCTGCCTCTGCCTCCCGAGTGCTGGGAGTAAAGGCATTCACCACCAACGCCTGGCTAAATGTGGGGCTCTTAAAGGAGAGGAGACACTAAGGAAGGACGCAAGACAAGCTCAAGTTCTTGGAGGACTGTGGGAGAGGCAGGCCTCTGAGTCTCGCTCACCCTTGGCATTTCTGAGAGTACAAAGGTGTTTCAGACTGCAGCTCATAATAGTAGGAAGAAAGGCAACCCATGGGGAAAACTGAGGCACAGTCAGAGCATGAGGAGAAAGTGTGTCCAAGAGCAGCTGTGGTCCTGAGTAAGAAGCCTCAGGCAGGGGACTGGATACTATGTCACAGGGGACCTGGGATAATCTGGTCCGGAGTTCAGAGTGCCACCCAAATAACCACAAAGATCCTTATGCAAGCATACATACAACTGCCCCAATGTAAAGAGGGAAAGGCACAGGAGGAGAAGGCAATTGTCTAAGAGTGGCTGGGCCCTGGGACTTCAGTGAGGATGGGACAAGGAGCCAGCCGAGGTATAAGGAAGGACTCCCAGAGGAAGGTGCTAACAGCGGGTACCAGCAGGCGCTGTATGAAGATGGGGTTGACACTGAAATGATAGTAGAGGCATCTGGCTCAAATGCATAGTAATCCGACACCCTTTAAGAGGGGCCCAGCACCAGCTCCTACTTAAGTGAATGCCCAAGAACTGGAGCCCAGCAGCTGATCCCTCTCTTAATGGCTGTTTGATCAAAAAAACACATGTCTTATAGGAGTGGGGGCTATCCTGAGTTGGGTTTAGGCAGAAAAGATGACACAGAAACATCCTGTGGACAGATTTAGAAGCAAGAGCATGAGGACACACTAGAGGAGAAATATACTCATTGTTTATGAAAATTGATCCAAGACTATCATTAATTGGCAGTGACCAATGGTAACCCCATTGCCATTCCAGGGACTGGAGAGCCCCAGGCAGGAAGGCAGGAAGAGGCAGTCCTCGGTTTGCATTATGTAGGTATTCCTAAAACTCACTGTGCATAAAGAAAAACTACAGGGCTTCTGAGGAAAGCAGACTGAAACATAACATAAAAACAAATAAGGGGTCTGGGGTGATAGCCCAGCAGCTAACAGCACTTTGTCATCAAGTCTGAGTTTGATTCTTAGGACCCATATGGTGGAAAAAGGACACATGAAAAATGAAAAAATTATGAAAGCAGCTAAAATGCAAGAAACACCTACATGACCTTGGGTTTGGTTATAAAGTTCCAAACAGTAGAAACATGATCCACAGACACAAGAGCAGCACTAAAAAAAAAGTGTCTGTCAAAGACACTACTAAGAAGATACTAAAAGGACTAGTGTGGTTACACATATACTAATGAGATCACTTACAACTGAATAAGAAAGTAAACAACTGGATTGAAAATGACCGAAAGGCCAGGAATGACACAAAATCATACAGATGGCAAAGGAGCATATGAAAAGTGCCCTGGATTCCAACCTAGGCATGGCAAAATGATGATGAAATGAAATGGTGGAAAGATGCCCAGGGCCATGCATCCTCAGAGAAGTGCAAAGTAAACAGTAACCACATCCACTATGCGTGTATTAATGCAGCCAAGATCCAGCAGCAGTAGGGAATGCTACCAAGAATGGGGGCAGCAGGAGCGCTCGGTTACTGCTGCCGGAAATACCAAATGGACCAAACAGTTTGGAAGTCAGTTTTGCTTCTTACAGTTAAACAGTTTAAACCTGCATATTTACCCAAATGATTTGAAAATGTGTCTACAGTAGCTTTATTCATAACTGAAAAAAGTAAAGCAACCAAAATACCCTTCAATGGGTGAACCATCAGTCAAACAAGAGATGAAGACACAGATGAATCTTACATGTTCCAAGTGCATGGCATTCTGATAAAAAGAAAACTATAGAAATGGTAAAATATCAGTGACTGGCAGAGACCTGGCAGAGGTGAAGGTAAGCAGGTGAAATGCAAGGGATTATTTTTCGAGGTGGTAATTCTGTATGACACTGGAAGGGTACACACATGATACTATGCACCTGGTCAAAGCCAGATAACAGAAAGAAAAAAAAAGTCAGCTTTCTGAGACAATGTGTCATGTACCAATGAGGAAATCTGAATATATGTGAATGTTTTAAAAAATTATATTGGGGATCCTAGGATGGAATGTAGATTGTGGTCAAACAATTTAAATTGCAAGTGAGGGGTGCAAAAATATCACGATGGCATAAGTAACTGTGGGGAAAAGTGAAACCTGTAAAATTAAAGGCAAAAGGCTGATGAAGCAGCCAACTGGGGCACAAACGAACCATCTAGATACCTGCACGTGTGAACTAGGACCAGTAAGCTACGCTGTGACAGACAGATGGTGGGTGCCAGGTGTCTCACTGCTGGAGTAGGAGGCTGCAGATAAGCAGGTGGACAGAATGAGCCATGTGGTGACAGATGAAGCTGGACGCAGTGATATGAATTCATATTTGCAGATAGTGTGTGTACATGACTTAGGCGACACACTACTTGCTCTGCAGCTGAAAGGCCCCAGCACTAGTCATACCTTGGTACAATGAGCAACTAGATCTTTGTTTCTAGCATCTCTCTCGTTTAAAGCAACGAGAGCTTTTGGGGAGAAATGTCTGGTTCCAGAACTAAATATAGAACATAACTCTGGGACATCTTGTAGTATCAGAAAGTTTAAAAAGGTGTTAACAAAGACAGGCAGTGATGGCTCACACCATTCCCAGCACTCAGGAGGCAGAGGCAGGCAGATCTCTGTGAGTTTGAGGCCAGCCTGGTCTAGTGAGCAAGTTCCAGGACAGCCTCCAAAGCCACAGAGAAACCATCCTGAAAAACAAACAAAGCAAAAAGGTGCTTAACAAGGGGCTAGCTAGAGAGATAGCTCAGTCAGTAAAGTTCTTGCTGTTCAAGTGAGTTCAAATCAAAGACACCTAATGTAAAAGGCATCTGTAACCCCAGAACTAGGGAGGCAGAGACAAGATAATGGTGGGGAGGGGCCTTGCTGGCCAGCCAGGCTAGCCAAATAAATCAGTCAACTGTAGGTTCTGTGAAAAACACATTCCCAAAAATATGGTATGGAGCAAGTGAAGAATATACCCAATATTACCTCTGGCCTTTTACACATATGGGCACCTGCATACTAACCCCACCCCCCACCTACACACACAAAGTGCTTAGTAGCAAAAAATAAGTCATAATAATAGAGTATACCAGATCATAAGAGACAAAGCTAGAGAAATTTTTATCAGCCAAATTAAATATTATTACAGCCCACAGAATAAAGTACAAGTCCAATCAATCTATACATATAAAATAATAAAGAAAGGGTGAGGAGCTAAGGACAAGTCTACGTAAAACTAACCCCAACATTCTGCTGACTTCCCCCCGAAGAGCAAGCACTTCGTGGAAAAGAAGGAAAGGAGCAACTTTAGTGTAGAGAAGTCTGTGAAGATTGACACATGAGTCCCTGTCTCAAGATGTCACATTGGTGTGTTTGTGGTTATTTTTCCCACATTACCTGGTTTTGACAAGCACATAAAATCATTTTATACCCTTCCAGTGTCATACAGAATTGTTTACCATCTTGAGAAACAATCCCTTGTACTTCACACCCTGCCCACCCCCACGAGTCTCAGGCAGGTATCACAGTCAACAAGAGCCATGGTGAAGCACAGACCTGACATGTTGACAAGACAGGACTATGACTGTTCTCCTGTGAACCCGTAATTCAAGCCTACTGAAAAAAATATCAAATAAAAAATGTCACTAGTAACTTTCTACAAAATACCCGACCAATCTTCCTTAAAACTGCCAGTCACCAAAATAAAGGACGTCTGAGAAACTGTCATACCCCCAAGTAGCCTGAGAAGACAGGTGACCAAATAAATGTAATATGATGTCCCAGATGAGACCCTAGGCTAGAAGTAGGACACCAGGGACAAGCAAAGACAACCTAGACCAAGCACAGGCTTTACAACAACTCCCCAAACCTGGTTCATCAACTTTAAAAGATGTATCACACTAATATACAACATGTATGAGAGGGACAAGGGGGGATGGACAGCTCTCTTTACTATCTGCAATTTCTCTATAAATCTAGAATGGTCCTTAAGTGATTTATTTTTTTAATTAATGGTAAAAAGGCAGCACACAGCTTGACAGAGTCAATGGTGGAAATACAGAAATTTTGGCACAAGACACTTGGTTCCAACAAGGTGCCGAGGGGCTCGAGTGGATGTGGTGTCATGGGCTGGCAGCTCTGGAGCGTCTGTGAGGTGGTGACAGGCAGACTTTTCCCTTGGTACAAGAAGTGTCCAATCAGATGTGCAAGTGTATTCTCACAGGGCTTAGGCCAGCTGTGCCCAGGACTGTGTTCACTACTGTTATGTGAGACAGCATCTCACATAGTTTGGTCTGTCCTTGAACTTGCATCTGAGAATAACCTTGACCTTTTGATCCTCTGGGATTACAGGCGTGCACCACCGTAGCCTGTTTATGTGGCACTGAGGATGAAACCCAGGAATTCATGCATGCTAGCCAAGCACTCTGCCAACCCTTTTGGTGTTTTTTATAAATGAAACTACACACAGGTAAATGCAAAGTTCCCATTATTCTCATATCTTCTCCCCACATACCAATCACTGTGGAACAAAAACTCTAGAAATCTCAATCGAGAGTCAAGGTGGAAAAATGAAATGCTGCTCAGACAGATGACAATGAGGAACTGTTAGGTTTCGGGTGTGAAAACTCAGTAGATCTTGTTCTGTAGGAAAATACTCCTTATTTTCTCAACAAAAGCCACTGCTACAGAAGAAAGGAAGAAAGATGAACTGAGGCACAGAAGCAAGACTGGCCACAGCCAGAAAACGCATGTGCAGGCAGGAGCACGGATGAGTCAGTCCACTGTGGCCTCTCTATTTTTGCCTCACTTAGAGCACTCTTCAGCCTGTCATGGTAGCCCACTCCTTTAATCCCAGAACTCATCGAGGCAGAGGCAGGTGGATCTATAAATTCAAGACCAGCCTGGTGAGTGAGTTCTAGGACAGCCAGGGCTACACAGAGAAACCCTGTCTCGAAACAACAAAACAAAAAACCCTCACCTACTTTTTGAAAACTGTGACATGCACCATGGTTTCCCTGTATCGTGGTGTCTGTGTGTGTCACATACTAATGAAAAGAGGAACCAGCAAGGAGAAACACCCAGTGTTCCCACTTTTCCCTCACTGCACAGGTTCCACTGCACTGGTTGCTCTGCTCTGTATTCTGAAGCCCCTAAAATATACAGTTTTAAACACTGATTTCTAAATAGTGAAGTAGCCCTCCACTCCTGCTCTCTTCAAGGCCATCATCCACCTCCAGGCTTGGTCTAGAGAGGAAGGAGAGCAGCCACACGACTTTCAAGAGTAGGCTTGAGGAACTACTTTGAATACTAAACCAGAAGGGGCCTGGAGCCTAACCCTCAACTATCTCAGCTTGCACGGTCAGTCTTTCTCACATGCTGCCATCACAACATGGCAGAGAATGCAAAGAAGAAATGAAATCATTCTTTACCCTACATGCAGAACAGCCTGGGGAGAAAAAAAGACTGAGTAGTGGGAGTGCTGCCCCATTTGGCAAGAACATATCTGTTCTCCACACTCAAACAAAGGCCTGGGACCCTGAGTGAAACCAACAGGAATGCCACATGAGTCTGGGCCAGGGCTCTTGCTGAGGGAAGGACAGTGACCGTCCAAGTACTCCTAGTGTGCCAGACTGCAGTGACAGGCACCATTATTAAGCCACTAAGGCTTAGACAAAGAAGTGGCTTATTTAAGGCCACACAGTTCCTGAGAGCCTAGGCACGGTCCTCAAACACCCCTCTGGCATCATAGGACTGAGCACCACATGCAACTAGCCTCCTCTCCTGCTCAGGCAATGCCTGGTTTCTCTGAGGCCTGCTGGCTCTTCTGAGAGCTGTGGGCTCCCAGCACGGGGCCTGGGCCTCCCTTTGGCCCCACCTGCTAAGCCTCAAAGTATGCTTGGCATCTCTGAAGACAGCTTGCTCCATCACAGCTGTGCCAGCCCTGTGCCCAGTGGAAGGCAGCCAAGGCCACACCTCCACATGCTGGCAGGGTTAGCCTGGAGCAGCCATTCATATGCCTGGGGTAGATTTTCTGCCAGGTACAGGTGTCTGGTTCCCATGCCCCTCAGAACAGCAGGGTCTGCTGTGGCAGTTAAAGACATTGTTAAAAGTAGAAGAACCTTATCAAACTCCTTCATGACCCCCTGCCCCACATCTGGTGGTTAGAAAGGCAGGCCCAGAAGAAGGGAGGTCACCCAGCAGTCACTGGAAGAAGTGGGACCACAAGGCCACTATCTCTATGCCATCGCTGCCTCTCTTCAACTGCCTTAAGGATTTGCAAGACTCAAGTCCATCACCTTCACACAAACAGTACAATACTGATACCCTACCTGGCCCCACAAAACACATCTGTGGCTCCTGTGCCTGACCCTAATATCTGTCTGCTCAAGAAATGGATAAAATGACAGTCTGAGGATGTCCAAGAATCAGGGAAACCTCATACACATTTAAAAAGAAACCAGGACTTTCCCCTCTCGGGAAGCAAAAACTCCAGGAGGCTGGGCCTCATTCTGAAAAGGCACCAACCTATACACCTTGAAGTGCATCCCCTGGTAATGCCTTTGTCACTCCTGCCTCCTCAAGTGGCTCAGGGGCTGGAAACAGCAGCTCAGGCAAGCCCAGAGTCAAAGGACCTACCAGAAAGTGTCTAAGTCTGAGAGCTGAATGGGACTTCCAGGAAGAAGGGAGAAGCAGAGTGGCCCCACAAACTGGCAAGGCATGGGGCACAAGGCATCCCTCAGAGGTGGCAATGACAGTCGAGCACAGGCAGACAGGCTTGGGGAGGTGCTGCATGCACCACATGGAGGAGCTTGAGGCCTGAGTGAGGTGGAGTTAGACTGACAAAGCCTTTACTGGGTCCAGGTGCAGCGCCCAGTGTGGAGCTGGGCCCCACCCACATGAGCACGATGATGCACAGAACTCAGCACCACCAGAAGTGACAGGGGACAGCAGCCAGGGTGCGCCCAGACCTGTTCTTGAGTCAAGCCCAGGTGGAGCAGAAACTGCTCCCGGGAATCTCACATGACAGAGATGGGGAACCCGAACGCAGCCCATTCACCTACAGTAAGTACCCTGCTCTGCCAGCCCATCATACCGGTATTCCCAAAGCTGCAGCCAAGGACGCAGCAAGCTGCTTCATGGCCACTCAGGCTGGAAAAGTCTCTGTCCCACCATGCTGGATAAGGAAAGAAGGCACAGCGTGACTTGGGACAGATGTGGCCCTTACTAACTCAGACTCAGGCACACACACAATCAGCACAATGGACCACTGGACACCCTCTCTACTTTTAGCCTCAGGCAACACCCAGGCCATGGTCAGCAGGACATAGCCATTCACTCACAAATACAGACAGCGGGGTTAACACTGAGTTGGCTCAGCCGGGCGTTGGTGGCGCATGCCTTTAATCCCAGCACTCGGGAGGCAGACGCAGGCGGATCTCTGTGAGTTCAAGGCCAGCCTGGTCTACAGAACGAGTTCAAGGACAGCCTCTTAGTTCCAGGACAGCCTCCAAAGCCACAGAGAAACCCTGTCTCGAAAAACCAAAAAAAAAAAAAACAACACAAAACACTGAGTTGGCTCACCTACCACAAGCCTCTCCTTAGCTCTGGTCATAAACCCTCTTACCTGGGTCAGCCGGCTTCCTCACCTCAAAGACTTTCATCATTAAACGCAGGCAGCAGTACAAGCAACTCAGCCTCAGCATGACTTGTTAGTAACTAAATCTACCACAGCTAAAGGAACAAACAAGATGGTTCACCTCTCCATGGGAGAAAACTTCCCACATACACTACCTCCTTAAATCCTGATTTGTTTTTTAAGTAGAAGTTAGCATTTTCAAATACAATACTGGCCAAAATGAAGGAGTTTGACAAGGGCCTGCTCAGGCATGGGTATGAGGAACACACACAATGCTGACAGGAGGCAAATTGGCACAAACTTTTGGCAACACCGTTTGAAGCCGATGCGCTCTTCTAGACGCTACTAGGAACTTCTAGAAGAAACCTTATCCACCTTACCAAGGGGAGAGGAGCAGTCTATCCAAGCCTATACAGGCCATGTGGAGATGAGCCATGAGGTGGCATTAGGCTAAAGAGATACCTAAAGACCAACTAGAGAACAGATCACACCCTCTTCCCCCATCTCCTACGGACTTTCCCTCCAGATAAAGACAAGCCTGTATGCACAACATAGTTCTTCAGTGTGCCATTAAATGATTGTGCCCATAATGATGACTGCAGAGACTGACAAACAGAAGTCACTGCAGTGAGGACCGGATAGGTCACCAACAGCCTGGTGAAGCAAATGCTACTGAAGGAAATTTTAATTCAGAAGAGGACAGTAGGCTTCCCAAGAAGTGGCAATCCACCAGAAGTGGGCAGGCAACCTATCTATGTGTATAAAGGGAGTGGCACTATAATTAACAGTTGCTACCTGGCTGGAGAACCAGGTAAAGGAAGGGAAGGGGAGTCCCAGACAGAAGACCAGCTATGGGATGAGGGCACACCCACTCCATCTGTCACATCACCTTACCCCAAGGGAAGGAAGGGGTACGCATTCCACACCTCTTGTCAATCCACTGCCAGTGGAGCCTGGCTTGGGAAAGTTACTGAGGTCCTCTGACAGACAATGGATTTGCAGTGCTGTGTGAGGACCCAATTCCCGCCCACCCAAAGAAGCAGTCACTTCTGGTACTCAGCCAGCCCTGCTCTACCTAGACCTTAAGGACCCATTCCCCAAAAAAGTAACAGAGGCTCTGAGAGAGTTCAGGCCTATCCAAGGCTGTCTGGGAGCAGACGTCCCAGCAGAGATGAGCCTATGACCAATACCAAGACCAGAACTGAGTCTGACAGGGAAGGAAATGGTTGAGATAACCCAGCAAGTTACCTGCTTGGCTTTCCTAATAGAATACTAAGAGCAATACTTCTGGGTTGGTGAAGCTGCACCCCTATTTGGCAGAGGTGGAAGCTAAGGCTTGGGGAGAGCTCGCCCATGGAGACATCATAAGCCACAGGGAAGAGTTGGTTCATACTCCAGTGTCCTCCCAAAAATCATCTCTCCACAGTCTATGGGACAAGGCTGGGGAGTCAAGAAGGATGGGAGACACTAACACCTAAGTCATCCTATGAAGCCTACCCAGGTCCCTCCTTCTGCCCTTCCCCAAGCTCTTGGCCAGCTTGGGGGTCAAATCTCTCTCCCCACAGTGGGATGACACAGAGCACCACGTTTCCTACAGAAAGAAGACAGACACCACGGTGACAGGCAGAGCCCAAGAAGCAGAGCAAGACATGAAGTGGTCAACGGAAGCCATGTATCCCAGCAGTGGGGGCACCACGAACAGATGAGAGAAAAGCAGCTCGCTGAGCCAGAGCTAAGTCACAGGTGGAAAGGACAAGGGGAAACCCAGCCGGTCAAGGGCCACAGGCACCCAGGAGCCGCGACTCACTCAGCCTGTATCCATCCCTTCCCAGCCTCAGGCAGTCGTGAAATCAGATGAAATGCCAAGAGGGGAAGTGATTTGCTCGAAGGTGACAAGCAGTGGCCAAACAGACCGTGGCCCAGGCCCAGCCTTTCCCTGAGGGTCAGCCTACTAACATCGATAGCCTCAGCTGTAAGCGCATCATCTGCTCGCCCTCCACCTACACAGACACACCCAAGGCAGCAACGACCACGGCAGAGCATCGGACCTTAACGAAAGGGTCACCAAGGCCTGCAAAGAAAACTAGCGGATGCATGGGACTGACTGCAGAGAGTCTGGACCCCTCAGCCGGGCACTGGCCGCTGGAGGAGGCCGAGCTCGCTCACTCTCCCGACTGCCGTGGGCCGCAATTCTGGGCTCCCTGGCACCTCCCACCACTGGGCAGGGTGACCTTAGCGCCCCAGGCGGGGGTCGCAGCCGGCCACTCACCTCTTTGAGTTGCTCCATCTCGCTGCGGATGGCCTCATAGTCCACCTCGAGCTCCTCGAACTGCAGCTTGAGCTGGTGCTTCTCCTCGAGCACCGCCAGCCCATACTCGGCCGCCTGGATCTTCTCACGCGTGGTCTCGGCCAGCTCGTGGGACAGCCGCTTCACCTCGGCGCGCAGCCACTCCGGCTGTGCCTCCATCACGAGATGCGCGTACTCCTCCTCCTCCGACGGCGCGGACATGGTGGCGGCGCGCCGGGGCCGGCTCCCACCTTGGCTCCCACAAACCGGGCCCTCTTAGCTGCCGCCGCCGCCGCCCAGCCCCGACGGCCGCCCGCGCCGCCGCACTGCTCCTCCCTGACGCGCGGGGAACACTGGGGGCTGCAGTCCCACCGCTCATGGACTACACAACCCGTGGTCCCTCACGCCCGCCCGCCCTGCGTCTGTGATTGGTCTAAATCCTAAGGGGGCGGGGTCCTAGCCGATGCACGCCTACGTCTCCTTAGCATTATGGGAGACGTAGTCCTGCTTCGCGCTCACGCCTTAGCCCGTTGTGCGCCGCGCCCGCTTGACTCCAGTCGGTGATTGGCCGGCGCCGCTGACGTGACAGAAGTAGGGGTGCCAGCGACCCGAGCCCAGGGGACCCGGCAGCCACCCAGAGAACCTCCAGCCTCGCCCTCCCAGCCTTTGTAGAATAAGGCAAGCCGAGCTGAGTAAGATTCGTGTCCCACCACAATGTCAGGGCATCGCTTCCAGTCTGTGACGCGCGCTCTGTGCGGGATTTGAATGACTGTGGCGCGCGCCACGGGCTCTGCCAAAAGGATGTGGACAACCCGACGCTAGACGCTCACGGGGAGCCCAAACCCGGACACCACTTCCTCTTGTCCCACAGTCCGTTAGAATATTCTTTCATGAAATGAAGGCACTTTTCGTGAGCACGGTGTTTAAATGTTGTCTGCCCCCTGTTTTCGGCGTGAGAGATTATTTCAAGCCTAGCTGTATTCTTCACTATTAGTCTAAATAAAACTTCCCTCCTCCCATGGTGGTTTGGATACAACAAGCTTGTTCTTTGCACTCTGCCCCTCCCCAAACACCACACCCTACAGCTGCAGACCACCATGAAACATAGAGGTCAGCTGGAGAGATGGCTCAGAGAATAAAGCGCTTGCTCAACAAGCGCAAGAATCTAAATTTGCATCCCCAGAACCCACATAAAGCACAGTCTGAGCCCGGCGGTGGTAGCGCACGCCTTTAATCCCAGGACTCAGGAGGCAGAGGTAGGAGGTTCTCTGTGAGTTCGAGACCAGCCTGGTCTACAAGAGCTAGTTCCAGGACAGGCTCCAAAGCCACAGAGAAACCCTGTCTCGAAAAACCAAAAAAAAAAGATGTAACCCCAATGTTCCCGAGGCAAGACGGGAGGTGGAGACTGGAGAATCTCCTGGTGTATGAAGAAAAAAAAAAAAAAAACAAAGACACCCTGTCCCAAACAAGATGGAAGACCACTGACCACTGGATATTTTCTTCTGACTCCAATCTGCATGTGGGGTCCTTGTGCACACCCAGGAACATGAACCCACTTCACACACACACACACACACACACACACACGCATGCACGCACGTGTGCATACATGCATTCGTGCAAACACGCAAAGATTAAAAAAAAAAGATAAAAGAAAATCTAGTGTCAACCCAAGAGTTGTGTAGTAAATAGACTGGGCCTGGTGGAACACACCTTTAATCTCAACACTTAGGAGGGAGAGGTAGGAGGATCTCTGAAAAGTCAAGGTCAGCCTGGTTTATATAGCAAATTCCAGGACAGCCAGGATCCAGAAGCAACAAATGTTGCTCCAACAAGGGCGGAGCTCTACAAATAGCTGTACCTATCCATCCTGACCGGCCTGACTGGGAACCTCCCCACGCAGACCCACACCTGTCTAAGAGCCGAGTGTGAGGAGGGAGGGGGAGACCCATGAGCATCTGGTGCAGAAACCCACCAGGGAGCTTTGAACTTGAAGACAAGCTGATGGCAGGCACGTTAAGATGCAGAGGGTGGGTCACTACCATCACGGGCTTCCTTCCTGAGGCAGGGACAGTGCTGGCCAGCAAGGTTAGCACCAGGTGGAAGTATTCTAGGATCCAGTTTGTCACTGGCAGGGGTGGGGGAACCAGGAAATTCTTCCCTGAGGGAGTGACACCCGGGAGAGAGCCAGAGGACTCCACATCAAGGATGTGCAAGTAGGGAGCCCACAGAAATAAAACTAGATGAACCTCCCCGACCACAGATGATGGGTCACCTCTTGAGGTCTCCCTGGGTCACAAACCTCGAAGGTCTTTGACCTACATCAGCTCACTCTGTGCTCCCAAAACTCCAGTTCACACTATCTGTTTTATGAATGAGGAAACCGAGGTCCACTGCCAAATCCTCCCACTCACCCATTCACGTTGCCAGCAAAGACTGGCACCCTGCATGGTGGTTCAAATGTAGTCTAATGTGGCACTCTTAGGAGGTGTGGCTTTCTTTGTTGGAGTAGGCATGGCCTTGTTGGAGGAGGTGTGTCACTCTGGAGGTGGGCTTTGAGGTCTCCTATGCTCAAGCTATGCCTAGTATCTCAAGTCACATCCTGTTACCTGTGAGTCAAGATGCAGGACTCTCGGCTCCTCCTCCAGGACCAGGTCTGCCTGCTGCTGCCATGCTTCCCTCCATGTCAATAATGGACTAAACCTCTGAAATGTAAGCCAGCCCCAATTAAATGTTTTCCTTTATAAGAGTTGCCATGGAGCCGGGCAGTGGTGGCACACACCTTTAATCCCAGTACTCGGGAGGCAGAGGCAGGCAGATCTCTGTGAGTTTGAGACCAGCCTGGTCTACAGAGTGAGTTCCAGGACAGCCAGAACTGTTTCACAGAGAAATCCTGTCTCAAAAACACAAAACAAAACAAAAAAGAGTTACCATGGTCATGGTATCCCTTTACAGCAATAGACACCCTGCTCCTCAGCAAACACTGCATGAGAGTTACCTGCTTGTCCCAATGGCCATTCCCCAGCCACAGCCCAATCATCTCTGCCTTAATCTTAATCACCTTTCCCCCTCCCTCCCAAGACAAAGTTAAAGTGCCGCAACTACTTCCAAGGCTGGACAAGCTCTAAAAGGCTTCTTTACACCATCTGAATGTTAATTCCCCTTCTGTGCTTTGGTTGCTTCCTTCTGTTGAGCGCTATGGACTCTGACACTGTGGGTCACCGTAGAATGTCAGCTCCAGGAGGCCAGGAACCTTGGCAAGGCCCAGCACCTTCTTCTGGCCCTTACCTGGAGCTCCAGTCAGAGTCCCAAGAGATTCCTCTCGTGCAGTCTGACCTAATCCAGCACTACTCCCCGGAATAGTGCGCCCTCTGGTGACAAAAAAGGTTATGTACAAGAGGATGGAGGCAGCCTAGCAGAGAAGAGCCTGCAGCAAGCAGTGAGGACTCCTACCAGAAATGCAGACAGTGGCCTTGTCTAGTGATGGACTGCAAAAGCCCTAGGGGTGAAGAGGAGCGAATTTCTCCCTAGCAACTTGCTATACCATTGTGAGCAAAGGCTCCAGTGTCACAGGCAACCCAGACAAAGCTGGCCAGTCATGCATCTTTGTGTTGACTGGCTAGGACGTGCCCCCCATGGAGCACGTTGTCAGGCTCTGCCCACTTACTGACGCCTGGAGAGCTGTCCTTGCCCGTGTGAGCAAGGATGCAAAGTGCTCTGTCTTCAGGAGGCAGCCTGCTTGGGCGTGCTTGACTAACCTAGAAGGATGGCACACGATACGGTATTCCGGAACACCATGCTGTATGACAGACTGCAAATGCTCATTGGCTGAAATCTAAACGTCACTCACTCAACAATCTCCTCTGTGAAAGGCCTTGGAGGGCTCCACACATCACTCGTGGTACTACAGGAGACCTTAACGGCCCTTTTAGCATTTATCCTGCTCCAAGGCCCGTGCCTCGGTATTAATTTTTGGGCTATCGAGATGGTTCAGAGGGTAAAGGCACTTGCTCCAAGACTGGTCACCAGAGTCCAGTCCCCAGATACACATAATGAGAGGCTCCCACAAGTTGTTCTTGGACCTAAACACAGACACATAACACAGACACCACACACACACACACACACACACACACACACACACACACACACACCAATCACATGGTCCCTCAATAACAGAGCCCTGAACTGGCTTTCACACTTCCTCTCCTCTCACTCCTGGCTGATGAGCAAATGGATACTCCTCTCCCCTGGGTGCTCCTGCCCTGACCTCTACTTCTTTGCTCATGTATCTGGGGGCATGGGGTCCTGTGGCTTGAGCCAAGACAGCTCTGGATGAGACAGCCCATTGGGACTATCACCCAGCAGTTAGGCTGTTTGCCAGTGCCTCTCCCAGCTTCACAGAGAAGCTTTTGTCCTGTAAAACTCTGACCTACTCCTTAACTGATCCACAGATTCAACATCAGAACCCCAGGTGGCTCTGTTTGTTTTCTAGAACTCTATCAAAAAGGGGAGAGAGCTGAGCACCTAGAAACTAACCCAGGGTTCGCGAAAGAAGGCACCCGAAAGAATATCAAAGAGTAAACTGGGAACCACCTCTTGTCGGATGCAAATTAAGACCAACTAGGATTAAAGACCTAATTGGCACTAAAATACTCCTGAAGAAAACACAGGTGGAGATTTTTGTGTCCTTGGATTGATTAAGCAGTGTTTTTTAGGTGTGACATCTGAGTCTGAGGGGCTGGGGGAGCAAGAGCGATGGAGGAGGAGTGAGTGCTCCCACATTTAAGCTTTCTCCTTCACTGGATGTGGCTCAACCCCTGAGCACAGAGGTATCAGCCACAAGCTGCAGCCTCAGAGCCCCTGCACAGGGTCTTGGACCTCTGCAGGCTGTGTGTGTTATGAGTGCCCCATCTGGGGAAGGGCTGGAACTCACTCTGTAGCCCAGGCTGGCCTTGAACTCACAGGGCTTGGCCTGCCTCTGCTTCCCAAATGCTACTAGAGCAAAACATTTTCATCTGAAGTAAAAGATGAGGTAGTAGCATGGGAGGGGGCGGGATAAAAAACCTACAGGGCCGGGAGAGACGCCTGTGGTGCACTAGCAGTGAAGTTTAAGGATAGCATTAACACCAGCGAGTGCATTTGTTTGCTTGTGATGTCATAACAACAATCACAGACACAGAGATGCAAATCACAGAAATCTATTTTCTCACAGTCCAGGATCACCCAGGTACCAGCACAGCCCGGGTCTTGGTAAATTCGTTCTTCCTAGTTCACATATAGCATTCTTCTTATAATTGTTTTGTTTTGTTTTTCGAGCCTCTGTGGCTTTGGAAGCTGTCCTGGAACTAGCTCTTGTAGACCAGGGTGGCCTCAAACTCATAGAGATCCATCCACCTCTGCCTCCTGAGCGCTGGTGGATCTCTGTGAGTTCGAGGCCAGCCTGGTCTACAGAGCGAGTTCCAGGACAGCCTCCAAAGCCACAGAGAAACCCTGTCTCGAAAAACCAAAAAAAAAAAAAAAAAAAAAAAAAAAAGAGTTGCTGTGGTCATCTGTGGGACCTTGGAGAGTGGAGCAGTATTTATTCCTGGCATACAGAAGGGCTCTGGGAACCCATACCACATGGAAGGATGCTCTCTCAGCCTGGACACAGGGGGAAGAACCTAGGCCCTTCCCAGGATGATGTGGCAGACTCTGAAAATCCCTCATGGAAGCCCTTGCCCTCCCTGGGGAGCAGAGGGGGAATGGAGTGGGGGTGAGGGGTTGGGAGGGTTGGGGGTGGGGGAGGAGAGGAGAGAGAGGGAACTGAGAGTAACATGTGTAAAAAGTTAAATTAAAAAAATATGAGAAAAAAAAGAGTTGTCATGGTCATGGTGTCACTTCACAGCAATAGAAACCTAACTAAGACAGAAGGTAATAAAGATTAAATGAGCTCATATGTGGGGAGAGGCTGATCTAATCTAAAAGGGCTGGTGTGTACATGGACACACAATACCTGTGTAACATACATACGTACATACGCACGCACGCACGCACATACACACTAAAATACAAAAGAAAAATGTGCCTACTGTTTGTTGAGAATCTACTGTGTCTCAGATTTTGTTCTTCAGGCCGTAAGCATTTACCTGTGTTAATCCTTACTGAAGGCTCATGAGTGTGTCAGCTTTCTAGCACTGTAAGGAATACTTGAGACACTTTACAAAGTTTTGGAGGTTTCAAACTATGATTGGTTGAGCCCTTGGCTTCTGGGGCCTATGGTGAGGCAATACTTCACAGAGCGAAGTTATTGTCTCATGACCAGAGTCCCACTGTCCCCTTCAATGGCATGCCTCCCAGTGACTCAAATACTTCCTACCCAGCTAACTAACACACTTCTCCTATAACATATAATTGTTTAGGGAGGTTGTAGTTCAGAAGTTGAAATCACTCCGGATGTTTCAGACTGAAGAAGATTTAAAAGTAGAGATCAATTATGAAAGGACAAAGTCAGCAAAGCAGCTGTCAGGGACCTGTGGCTAGATCTCAAAGCCATGCTGCAGTAGTGGTGTTCCAACTGTGCAACAAGAACATTCAGAAAACCACGGCCAAGGTCACAGCTGCCTCGACCCGGGAAGCTGGATGAGAGCTCGGTGAGACAGGTCCTTCTAAAGTCCACATCGGCCTGAGCCTGCGCATTGCCTGCCACTGTCTGCAGAGCAGTGCCTTCTTCCTTCTCCTTTCTACGAGTCGCTTCTCACTGGCAGACCTCAGGTCTGTCCATCCAGTATTCTAAAAGGAAGGGCCACTAGGAGATGTAGCTTTCAGCTTGACAGCCTTCACAACCCAGGGTACAGAGGAACACCTAAGTGTCGTAGAAGTGGTTTGTGAGTAAAAATAGATAACAAGAAAAGATAGTGTTTTTTTTTTTTGGTTTTTTTTTTTTTTCGAGACAGGGTTTCTCTGTGGCTTTGGAGGCTGTCCTGGAACTAGCTCTTGTAGACCAGGCTGGCCTCGAACTCACAGAGATCCACCTGCCTCTGCCTCCCAAGTGCTGGGATTAAAGGCGTGCGCCACCAACGCCCGGCCCGAAAAGATAGTTTTTAAAAAAGTTTTTTTGATTATTTATATTTATGTGTATGTGTGTGTGTTGGTGTGGCTGTATGCCATGTGTGTGGAGATGCCCAAGGAGGCCAGGAAATGATGTCAGATCCCCTGGAGCTCCAGTTACAGGCAGTTGCTGGAAACCAAATCCAAGTGCTCTGGAAGGGCAGCAAACAGTCTGAGGCACTGAGCCATCTCCCCAGTCACAATAGAAGAGAGTTTTTGCAATAAAACCGTTATTTGGATCTAGATGTGGTAGTACCTGCCCATAGTCCCAGCACTTGAGAGGCTGAGGCAAGAGATAAAAAGGTCAAGGCTTGGCCAGGCGTTGATGGCTCACACCTTTAATCCCAGCACTCGGGAGGCAGAGGCAGGCGGATCTCTGAGAGTTCGAGACCAGCCTGGTCTACAAGAGCTAGTTCCAGGACAGCCTCCAAAGCCACAGAGAAACCCTGTCTCGAAAAACAAAACAAACAAACAAACAAAAAAAAAAACAGCAACAAAAAAAAAAAAAGGTCAAGGCTTGCCTGGGCTACAGAGACAGAGATAGTTCAAGGACAGACTGGGCGATTTAGTGGGAACCCAAATTGGCTTGAGAGATAAGGTAAATAGAGTGCAGGAGATACAATGCTGTGGTGGAGGAGTGCTTGTTTGCTTGTTTGTTTGTTTTGGGTTTCAGGATTTTTTTTTTTAGACAGAATTTCTCTGTGTAGCCCTAGCTGTCCTGGAACTAGCTCTTGTAGAACAGGCTGGCCTCGAACTCACAGAGATCCACCTGCCTCTGCCTCCCAAGTGCTGGGATTAAAGGTGTGCGCCACCAACGCCCGGCGAAGCTTTAGGTTTAACCTATAGTATTGCAAAAATAAATAGATGGAGAGATAACATTACAACAAGATGTTATTTACAGTGTGTGTGTGTGTGCTTGTGTCTGTGTCTGTGTGTGTTCATGTGGTCTGTGGGGATGTTAGTGGAAGTGTGTGTCTGTGCCTGTGTCTGTGTGTTCATGTGGTCTGTGGGGAAGTGTGTGCCTGTGCCTGTGTGTGTGTGTGTTCATGTGGTCTGTAGAAATGTTAGTGGAAGCGTGTGTCTGTGCCTGTGCCTGTGTCTGTGTGTGTTCATGTGGTCTGTGGGAATGTTAGTGGAAGCATGTGTCTGTGCCTGTGCCTGTGTCTGTGTGTTCATGTGGTCTGTAGGGATGTTAGTGGAAGCGTGTGTCTGTGCCTGTGTCTGTGTCTGTGTGTGTTCATGTGGTCTGTAGGGATGTTAGTGGAAGCCAGAGGTTAATATGGAGTATCTTCTTAAATAGCCCTTCATCCTGTTGTTGAAAGTGAACCTGCAGGGCATCAATTCAGTCACACTAGCTGCTCAGCCAGCCCCAGGGATCCTCCTGACTCTGCTTCAGGGCTGGGATTACAGGCACACACTGGGGACTTGAACTCAGGTCCTCATGCTTGTACAGCAAGCCCTTTACTGATGGAGCCACATTTCCAGCCCCATAATCATCAATTATGACCCAATATTGTTATAGGGTTAGTTAAGTCTTTTCCCCCAAAGAGCACCAATGAGTCTGGGAGAAAATAATCAAATAGTGAAACCAAAAAAGCAACAGGCCAATTCACTCAGTGCTCTGGAAATTTCCCAATTGCATGCATCAATCTAAATATTTATGGAATTGCTGATATTGGCTACAAACAGCCTGTGCTGTTCTTGACTAGTAAAATTGCTATCCATGTCTATTTCTCTTTGTTTCCAGATTGGCCAGTTTTATTGATCTGTCTTTAAGCTTTCAATTGTTTGCTCTGCCTTTGATGTCGCTAGTAAGTGCTCCTCTTCAGTTATTATGCTTTTCAATTCCAAAATTAGAATTTCCACTTGGTTCTTCTGTATAACCTGTCTTTGTTGAATTTCCTTGTTTGTTCAATCGCTCATCTTTTAGCTACTTAACTTTTCTAAAACTTAATCTTTGAACTTCTTTAGTCTAGCTGCTTTGAAGGTTTTGTCTGGTAAACCCAGTGTCTGGGGACAATAGGACACAATTCTTTCTTGGTTTCTTTTTTTCTGAGTGTTTGCTAAATGCTTGGCCTTTGAAGTACAGTATTGTACCAGCTCAGATGGTGTTTTTGTTAGTGTGTTTGTTTGCTTCCAAACTCTGTCTCCCTGACGATGTGTAGTGGTTTTGTTTTATTTTTATGCCTAAGCCTTGCTTCCCAGATTTTGCCTCTGTGACTTCATAGCTGAGCATTCAGCCAAAGGCTTGCCAATTCATACTCAGAGCCAAGACAGCTACTACCCCTGGCGAAGAGCAGAAGAGTGGTTCTCACCCTGACCACACCCAAGTCTTCCCTGGCTTCTACACTAGGTAAGACATGAATCTCAACAAAATGACCGCACAATCCAGAATACTTCCCTAAAATGAAAGGTTTGATTTTGCAGAAGGGTGAATGCCTGTGCTAGATTAAGCAGTCAAGCACTCCCGCAGGGTCCACTGGGCTTTTAACCCTAGTGTAAGTCAGTCCTGTGCCTCCCTCTGAGTAGTCAGGAGCTAGACATCACACCCTTGTATGACTGACTAATTTAGACATCAAGGCTGGTGAGGAGAATGACATTTTCAGCACTGAGTACAACCTTGCATACATATATAGTTTTGTTTTGGTTTTTTTCGAGACAGGGTTTCTCTGTATTGTTTTGGAGGCTGTCCTGGAACTAGCTCTGTAGACCAGGCTGGCCTTGAACTCACAGAGATCTGCCTGCCTCTGCTTCCCCAGTGCTGGGATTAAAGGTGTGCACCACCAACGCCCGGCCCTTGCATACATATTTTGATTAAAAAAAAATACAGACCCTGAAGGAATTTGATTGTCTGCCAAGTGACTTCTTTATAATTTTTTATTAATTTTTAAAATTTATTTTACTTACCAAACACAGTTTCCCCTCCCTCCTCTCCTCCTGCTCCCCCCCCACCTCCCAGCTAACCACTTCATACAATTCTTTTTTGTTTTTTTCGAGATAGCGTTTCTCTGTGGCTTTGGAGGCTGTCCTAGAACTCAATCTGTAGACCAGACTGGCCCTGAACTCACAGGGATCCGCCTGCCTCTCCCTCCCAAGTATTGGAATTAAAGGCATGCACCACCACTCCCTGGCACAATTAAAAAAAAAACCAGTTTTGTCTTATTTACCCTTTTGACAGAAAAGATAGTACAAGGTAAGAAATAGCAGGGGGTGGGGGGAGTACATTTCTTTTACATATTCCACAAGAGGGAAAGGGGCAGATGGGGAGACAGGAAGAGTGGATTAGTAGTGGGGAACAAGCTCTCAGGACTCCCTGATTACAGGCCACTAATCCCACGGCAGGAGCCCCACCCTCTCGACCCCCCAAAGGCTCCCAGGGGCTGGAGAGGAAACCTTTCCGGCATACTTGGAGGTGGGCCACTACAAACTAATTCTGACAGTCTGTTGGTGAAGCTCTGACTGAGGCCCCAGTTACATGGGAGTGCTATGGGGAAGTAATGCCTGGAGACGACACTGAGAATGCACAGGAACATTTGAATGGATTTCTGTCTCCTCCAGCGGAATGTGTTTGTGGGGTGGACTTCCTCCCTCCGTGTTGCGAGATGGAAGCGAGCAAGTTTGCTCTGCAGCCGGTGTTCATTGGCTACACTGCTTGAGAAGGTGGCTACCTAATCCCATATACATCGTTATATGCCATTAATTTGAAATAACGTACAATACGTGCTGGACAAAGAGATGACCGCTTTAATTAATGACGATGTTAAACATTGCCATCTTATCACCAACAAACTCTCTTCAGGACATGACATGGCTCTCTCAGAGGTTGACAGCTAGATTGGGGTTGATGGCAGGAGTCCTTGAGTGCCACCCAGTGGTGAGTACTGGGATTTTTTTGGACAAAGACCTTGTCAGTTGCCATGTGTATCTATTGTTAGAGACAAAATTACTGGCTTGCAAGTGGCCATTAACTGGAACTCCACTAAGGCCGAGGGACCTGAAATAATCTTTAAATCTGAAATTCCCACAATGCATGAGAGACAGCAGAGACACACTCCAGGGAAGACAGTGCCGAGAACAGTTCCGTAATGGAGACCATCCAGGGGTCTTCCAGGTCGATGGCCACAATGATGGTACCCCATGAGCAGTCCCCACTGAGCTGCAGAGTTGTAATTTGCAGATAACTATCTTAAAGTGGATGGCTAACATCTGGCCCCAAGGCCACCATGGCATGATCTACTAATGAAGAAACTCAGAGCCAAGGCAGTAAGAAGGAATCCACCCAGTGAGATGGCCTGTGGGCTATGTTCCTTACAGTTGTAGAAGGATTTCACAATGCTCAGAGCTCTTGTGTTAGGAGGCCACCGACTCATAAACAGTGACCAGTGGCTTGGCCATGTGACAGACAGCAGTGATAAAGTGGGCTTTTGGAAGGCTTCCCATGTTAGGCATGGCCCTGTGGAACTCACTATTGACACCCAAAGAACCCTTCTAAGATAAACGATCCAGCAGATCTAGCAGGTGTGTGTCCTAGGGGACTCAAGTGCGATGCCCCCTGGGGTTTGACAACTGAGAGGACTTAGAGAACTGTGGCTGAGTAGAGGTGGGATGCTTGTAAGTGAGTCTCTCGTACCTTCTGGGGTATAAAAGGCCCTTTATAGCTTCCTTGTCAGGTCAAGTAGACAGTCCATACCTGGAATCCCAGTGCTGGGGAGGCAGACAGGGGAATCCCTAGGGCTTGTTGGCTAGCCAGTCTAGCTGAACTGGTCAACTCCAGGTTCAGTGAGAAACCTTGTTTCAAAAAATAAGGTTGTCAACTCCAGGTTCAGTGAGAAACCTTGTTTCAAAAAATAAGGTGGGACTAGGCATAGAGGTCAGTGCTATAATATTTGCCAAGCAAGCTCAAGGTCTTAGGTGCAATGCCCAGTAGCACCAAGATTATGATTACATGGAAAGTAGTTGAATAAGACATTCAACACCAATCTCACTCGCGCGCGCGCGCACACACACACACACACACACACACACACACACACACACACACACACACACACACACACAGGAACTCACTTTTCTGAGAGCAGAGCCAGAAACTAGAATACATGGAAGCCATCCACGCTAGTAAAGCCTTCTTGGAGCTGTAAGCTGGTTCTGGCAGGAGTAGACACCTTGCTCTGGACTTTTCATAGTGTACCACAGTTGAAAATGTTAAAGTATGATAAAAGTACCCAACTATGTCTTTTTATACTGTGAAGTTACATTTCTACAGACCAAGGGACACACTTCGCAATCCACATAAAGCAAAGATATCGTGCCAAATGGGTATGTCCTGGTGCACATAACCCTCAGAGTGGCAATTCATTAGAGCAACGGGAATGGGAGAATGTAATCTCTTTCTGTTTTTATTAGATATTTATTTATTCTGTGTGCATGTCAAGGAGAGGCACATGAGCAGTGTCACTTATGTGGCAGTCGGAGGACAGCTTGCAGGGGACAGTTCTCAGGCAAGATCCCAGGCATCAAATTCAGGTCGTCAGGGTTGGTGGCAAGCATTTTTACCTTTGAGACATTTAACTGGCTTATGAGGTTGGTGAGTTCTAGCTCTTTCTCCTGGGGAGTGGTTCTTTTAGGAGGTGTGGCCTTGTTGGAGGAAGTGTGTCACTGTGGGGTGGGCTTTGAGGTCCCCCATGCTCAAGATATTACAGTGTCTCAGGTCACTTCCTGTTGCCTGTGGGTCAAGATGCAGGACTTTTAGTTCCTTCTCCAGCACTGTGTCTGCCTGCAAGCCACCACATTGCATCACATTGATAGTGGACTAAATCTCCGAAAATATAAACTATTAAATCAAATGTTCTTTCTTTATAAGAGTCACCAGGTGTGGTGGGCATACACCTTTAATCCCAGCACTGGTGAGGCAAAAGCAGGCAGATCTCTGTGAGTTCGAGGCCAGCCTGATCTACAGTGCTAGTTCCAGGACCACTGTCTCACAAAATCAAAAAACCAAAAAACAAAAAAAATAAAATAAACAAACAAAAAACCCCAACAACAACAACAACAACAAAAACAGAATTGCTGTGATCTGTGATCATGGTCTTTCTTCACAGCAATAAAAATCCTAACTAAGACAGAGGCTAAGGATTGACCAATTTGCTAAATCTATTCAAAGGACCAACTGTTGGCTTCATTGATTTTTCCCTAATTCCCACTGAGTCCTGCTGTTATTTTTCATTGTTTCCTTATGTTTGTTTTAGGGTTGTTCCAGTCCTTAGTTTCTCAAGATAGATGCTTAGATTGCCACCCATACACTTCTCTCTAATAGACATCTGTCACAAACATCCAGTGTGAACATGGTTTTACCCACCTCCAACATATTTTAAGATATATATTTTATTTCGGCTTAACGTATTTTCTAATCTGGGCATGGTGATTCACTCTAAAGAGCTCGGCATATGGAGGTGGAGGCAGGAGGATCAGGAGTTCAAGGTCATCCTTAGCTACATAGTAAGTTTGAGGCCAGTTATGCAGACCCCTGCTTAAGCCCCAATCAACCCCCCCCACTGTTATTTTTGTTTCTCTTGAGATTTCTTCTTTGCCCCAATAATTAGTTAGAGGTGTGTTATCTGAGAATAGGAGCCAACCCAGCTATGGGGAAAGTGCCTGAGTTTCTGAATTACAGTGCCCAGACCAGGGCAGGTATAGCCCACGTGATAGCTAAGCATAGCTGACATTGATTGACATCTGTCTCCTGATGGAGGAAGCGCTAAGTATCAGGTATTGCTGACACATTTGGATTGCTGGTGATGTTGTCTGATCTTTGGAAGCAATGCTGGGTTGTGTGTTTCCCAGTCTCCTTCCATGGGCTTCACGTGGTCCTGGAACTCACAGAGCCCAGACTTGAGGCACTTAGAGTGGCCTGGAGGGAGGAGGAGGAGCAGACTCTTGGGCTGAGGAAATATCAGGACATTGGTTTGGGGCCTGGGCAATGTATTCCAAGTATTGGACAGGGTGTTGTCAGCCAACATGAGCACTGTGCCAGGTTATAAGCAATCATGGTGTCAGGGTACCACATTTAGACCCTGATCATTTATGATATAGGTAAAGAAATTGAAGCAGGAGGAACAAGTCTCTTTTGACATACAGAATGAACACTAGCCTCCTGGCAGCAGCTGGCTCCCTGAGCACAGTTCTGTTCCAGTGAGTAAAATGGAAAATATAAGCTAGATATTCAGGACCCAACCAAGTGGTTATGGAAGGTCTGGGACATCAGCCTCCAGACTCATTGACAGCTGATCACTATCCATCATGATCCAGAAGCCCCCCACTTCCTGTCTCACTGCCACCCACTCTGGTCCCAGAGTCACATTAAGGAGGCATCCCATCGTTTCTTCCCTACCCTGTGCCTGTGACAGACAACAGAAAACTGATCCCTTCACGGACCACAGCGAGAATGACAGAGTCCCTCACGCAGTCACCAAGGCAGTTAGTACTGGTCAAGCTTATCTTCAACGTGAGTTTCACCTGGCATCTGGCTGAAGCAACCTTTACACCTTCCATTTCAGTTCCCAGAATGCCTGCCTCAGCCCCCTTCTGGAGATTTCCCACTTAACCCTTCAAGACCCATGAGCTCCTGTTAAGGAAGCTTTCGCTGCCCCGTCCGACTCTGCGCTGGTGGCGCTTACACAGCCTCGTCCACTTCCGCTGCGCCCGTCTCCTCGTTTTTTTAGCTCTCGGGACTCACAGCTTCCTGCTCTGTTGGAGATAGGATGTTGAGATAGGATGTTGGAGATAGGATGTTGAGATAGGATGTTGAGATAGGACCTTCCACCTCTCCATTCTGTAATCAGGGCGGCCTCATGGGTCGTCATGTGCAGTCTCAGGGCCTGACGCTCAAGCCAGCACTTGGTACAACGCTGTGCTGTCCCTATTTTATGATTCTAAACCCTTTTATCACTGAGCATGTGTTTGTGGGTAAAATCCAACGGGATAGGCAGGGCGGTGGTGGCCCACGCCTTTAATCCCAGCACTCAGGAGGCAGAGGCAGGCGGATCTCTGTGAGTTCGAGGCCAGCCTGGTCTACAAAGTGAGTTCCAGGACAGCCTCCAAAGCTACAGAGAAACCCTGTCTCGAAAAACCAAAACCAAACCAAAACAAAAAACCAAAAAAAAAAATCCAATGGGATAATAATCATTCATCAGGAACACACAGGGGTGCCACTATTGCTGCCTTCCTGCCGATCTCAGGGCTCCCTTCCCTTTCTCCCTGGTGTCTCAGATCCTGCCCCCTCTTGCGCCTCCCAGCCAGACAAGATCTGCTACCCTCTGCCTAGTGCTGGGAACAGCTCCTTTTAGGCCAAAGGAGGCTCACATGGGTGCTGAAGAGTTGGAATCAAGGCTATAGACGGTGGGATATCTAGGAGGAGCGAGGGTGAACATTGCCTTAGTTATTCAGACTCTGAGTCTTTGGGGTCACCTGTGTACCACAGCATGGGGTGATGACTGTGGGAAAGGTAGAGGCCAGCTCAGCTGCTTCAGAGTCTGCAAAGCTGTCAAAGGTGTGGTGACATATTATTTATGACTTAATGAAGATTGCCTGAAGTATCAGAATGCAAAGCCAGTCACACTAGTTAATCATAGAAGCTAGGCAGTGGTGGCACACACCTTTCTTTAATCCCAGGACTCAGGAGACAGATGACCTTTCTGTAAATCCAAGGCTATCCAGGGCTACACAAGAAGACTGAATCAATGTAAAAGAGAAACAGTTCACAAAAGGCTCAGCACTTGGGACCATACCTTTAATCCCAACACTGGGATATGACTGGACAGAGAGAGGCATATAAGGAAGAAGCAAAATTAGTCTCAGAAATTGTCTCCAGCCACATGAAGGAGAGGCAGCAGTCTGGGATTGCAGTCTGAGCCTTGGCGGAGCCAGAATTGCCATTTCAGCCTGAGGTAGAGGTAAGAGCTAGTGGCTGGCTGCTTTGCTTCTCTGGTCTTCAGCTTGAAGCTTGAAGCCCAATATCCGTCTCTGGGTTTTTTGGTTTTTGTGTCACACAAAGGGATCCCAGCAGCTGTGGAGCCTGAGTCCACGTTGGTGAGTGCCCATGAGGACCTGCATCTCCCATGAGTGTCCAGGCTCCCTGAGTCTAAGAGCTGGGGACCTGCTCCTCTTCCTTCCAGCCTACCCATCAGCTGGCCCTGGTCTCTGTTCCAATTGCAGCTCCTCCTCCCTGAAGCAGCTACAAAGTGCAGCCTGTTTATGTGGTGATCCTGCCTGCAAGTTAGATGCATTTATATTTGCATTTCAGGTGTGTGTGTGTGTGTGTGTGTGTGTGTGTGTGTTACTGAGGGTTCAACTTCAGGTTTTATGTATATGAGACAAGTGTTGTGGTGGAAGGAGAGAGCTGACTCCTCCAAGCTGCCCTCTGACCTCCATGTGCATGCCATGGTGCATGCGAGGGCGCAAACACACACACACCACACATACCACACACACACACCACACACACCACACACACCACACACACACACACACACACACACACTCCAAAAGTTTGTGTTTTTTGTTTTTTGAGACAAGGTTTCTCTGCGGCTTTGGAGGCTGTCCTGGAACTCACTTTGTAGACCAGGCTGGCCTCAAACTCACAGAGATCCACCTGCCTCTGCCTCCCGAGTGCTGGGATTAGAGGCGTGCGCCACCAACGCCCAGCTTAGAACTTAGTTTTAAATAATTACTTTTATTTTAACTTGCATATATCTGTACATATCTATGTGTAGGTTTGTGCACATGAGTGTGGTGACCAAGGAGTCTAGAATATGTTCTTGGATCCTCTGGAGCTAGAGCTTCGGAGTGCTGGGGAATAAATCCAGATCCTCTGTAAGGGTAGCAGGTGCTCTTTTTTTTTTTTTAAAGATTTATTTATTTATTACATATACACCAGATTGAATTGTAGATGGTTGTCAGCCACCATGTGGTTGCTGGGAATTGAACTCAAGACCTCTGGAAGAGCAGTCAGTGCTCTTAACCTCTGAGCCATCTCTCCAGCCCCCGGTAGCAGGTGCTCTTAACTGCTGAGCATGTCTCTAGTCTCATATTTAAAACTTTAAATTTTCCATGTGATGGTGGTGCATGCCTTTAATCCCAACACTCAGGAGGCAGAGGCAAGTGGATCTCTGAGTTTGAGACCAGCCTGGTCTTCAGAGAGGGTTCCAGGATAGACAAAGCTTCCCAGAGAAATCCTGTCTCGAAAAAGCCAGAAAATAAAAACAAACAGACAAACAAAAACTTTTCTCTGAGTGATGTTAAGTTGTATATGTGAGATACCATGAAGAATCAGGAGTCTTTGGGAGACAGGAAATGAGCTTGAATTACTGTCTTCTGCTTTGCACACACAGCCTGGTCAGTACTCACAAGTCACAGGGCCCAGCAAGCTACAGGAGTTGCCCTTAGCACCCGGCAGAGAAGGGCTCCGAAGGTCATTTGTCTAGCTGAGTTGAACCTGGAGAGCAGGTTTTATTCCAGCCTTGTATGAGGACATCTGGACCCCTGGCCTAGGAACAGGGTGCCTCCTTGGCCCAGCCAGTGTGTTCAGGGTGCAAATGTCCTGGCTCAGGGTGCCTGTTGCACCCTGAAAAGGAGAAGCGAATGGGAAACACCATTGGGGAGTTTGACCAAGAAGGGTGTGAGATCCTAGGAGAATGCTGTCATTTCCAAGTCAACTCTTGCAAATACCAGATACCCAGGCCCATGAGCCAAGTGCTTACCACACGATGCTCTGCCAAGAGCCAGGGAAAGACCTTTAAAAAAAAAAAAGATTTATTAGTTATGTATAGTTTTCCATCTGCATGTCTGCCTGCAGGCCAGTAGAGGGCACCAGATCTCATTACAGATGGTTATGAGTCATCATGTGGTTGACAGGAATAGAATTTACAACCTCTGGAAGACTAGCTAGTGTTCTTAGCCACTGAGCCATCTCTCTAGTCCCCAATACCTTATTTATTTATTTGTTTGTCTGTTTGTTTTTCACCAAGGGAAACATAAAGAAATGAACAAATGAAGCCCATTGACCAGTTCTCATTATGGGTAGATGTCTTCAGGGGAAAAAAACCTGGGGACACAGAAAAACACTCCATAATGGAAAACTTGGGGCCTGTGCTGGAAGTGTTTGTTCCCATAAATGACTGTCCTGCTGGGTTTTGCCTTTTTCCCTCTCTCTCTCAACACTGAGTCATTTTTATTGCAGGCTTGAAGGACACTGTCATTTTGAAACCTGCAGTTCCCTACAACCTAGGCTCCAGCCCCCAGCCTCTCCTTTCCTTAGAGAAAACCGCCTTCTTGAATTTGTGTTTTCTGCAGCTCATGTTTTCTTACTCTTTTGGCCGACTTGTCTATGTGTTGGTTTAAGTTGGGAGGCATGTGCTCCATGCCACAGGGGACTGTATTTCAGGTGTGTGCTACCACACCCAGTTTTTTATGGGGGTTCTGGGGATCTGAACCTAGTTCATCAGGCTCAAACTTTAAGGACTTTTACTCATTAAGCCATCTACCTGGATTTCTTTTTCTTCTTTCCTTCTTTTTTCTTTTCTTTTCTTTTTTTTTTCCAGACAAGGATTCTCTGTGTAGCTTTGGAACCTGTCCTGGAAGTAGGTCTGTTGACCAGGCTGGCCTCAAACTCTCAGAGATCCCCCTGCCTCTGCCTCCCAAGTGCTGGGATTAAAGGCGTGCGCCACCACCACCTGGCCCTGTCTGGATTTCTTGCTCATTTACTATGGTGATACATTGTTTTTGAAAGCTTGCCTAGAGATCAGATTGCAAAACTAGCCACATCACTGGGCAGTGGTGGCATATGCCTTTAATCCCAGCACTTGGGAGGCAGAAGCAGGCAGATCTCTGTGAGTTCAAGACCAGCCTGGTCTACCGAGCGAGTTCCAGGTCAGCCTCCAAAGCCACAGAGAAACCCTTCCTGGAAAAACAAAAACAAACAAACAAACAAACAAAAACTAGCCACAGCCATAGAGGACAGGCAGTGGTGGCGTACACCTTTAATCCCAGGACTCAGGAAACACAGGCAGATGGATCTCTGTGAGTCCAAGACCACCCAGGGCTACATAAGAGTGAATCAGTCGAAAAGAGAAACAGAGCTCATGCTTTTAATTCCAGCACTAGAGAGACTACAAGGAGCTCGGCGCAGTCTCAGAGGGACGGAAGAGCAACTCAGTGGAGACGCAGTCTGTGGTCAGGATCGCCCTTTCAGTCTGAGGTAGAGGTGAGAGCTAGTGGCCGGCTGCTTTGCTTTTCTGATCTTCAGCTTGAGCCCCAACATCTGTCTCTGGTTTTCATTATTCGTACTACAATTTGCTTCTGAGACGGGCTGGCCTCAAACTCATGCATCAGAGAGTGACCTTGAACTCCCAAGTCTCCTGACTCCACCTCCTAAGATCTGTGGTTACTACCGTGCCTGGTTTGTTTGGTGTCTGGCGTGGAACTCAAGGCTTCCTGTTGCTAGACAAGTACTCCACCAACTGAGCTGTATGTAACTCCTGCCCAGAATCTCTTTTCTTTGTACCATTTGCTGAAGCTTGTAGGATGAAGAGGAACTTTGTGTCGTCAAGCACAGGCAGCCCAGTTCCTCTCCCTTGGTCACCACCTGTGGCTCTGCTCAGAGGAGAAAGAGAGGGGTAGCCCCAGCTCCCCCCCAACTCCCAAGCTAGTCTGCTGAGCTGGGGGCCACCCTCAGCACTGGGACCACAGGGCCAGAAATGGCATCGCAGGCATCTCAGCCTGTGCCAGCACTAGTTGGGATGAGCATTACCCTGGAAAGGAAAACCCACCCTTGGGAAGGTGTGATAGTGCATAGCTGAAATCTCAGGAGGCTGAGGCAGGAGGAACCCCAGCTACCAGAAAAAAAAATCTAACCAGAATTTGTGTTCTGTATGAGGTCAAAAGATAGAAATAGCCAGGTGTTGGTGGCTCATGCCTTTAATCCCAGCACTTGGGAGGCAGAGGCAGGCGGATCTCTGAGAGTTTGAGGCCAGCCTGGTCTACAGAGCGAGTTCCAGGACAACCTCCAAAGCAATACAGAGAAACCCTGTCTTGAAAAACAAACAAACAAACAAAAAACAAAAGAAAGAAAGAAAGAAAAAAGAAATAAAATATTGCCATATATGTTGAATAAAAAATCAAATAGAATCGCTTACTAATATTTACAGAATAAGTGATGGATGGCTCACTGTGGACACTTTGAGTGTGCAGGGCACTCACAGCTTTAATCCTAGCACTCTCATGTGGTGATGGACAACTAAGTGGCCTGGGAGCTCCAGGGCCAGCTATCCTGCAGTTCACAGACCAGCCCGAGAAACAAGAGGGACCCTGTCTCAAACAAGGTGAAATGTGAGAAATGACGCCTAAAAATGATCCTGTGACCTCCACGTGTGCACTGTGGCATTTGCGCACGCGCGCATGCACACACACGCGCACACACACACGGGTGGGGGGAGGGGGGGAAAGAGAATGTCACAGGGCTCTTTAGCCTCTGTCCCCCCCTGTAGCAAAGGAGAAGTGTCCCACAGGCACAGCCAGCTGCTAGGCTCTGTTTCTTCAAGCAGTTGAAGCTCAGAGTTAAAAGTGGCCCCATTTTTTTCTGTGTGTCCCTGGGAAACCCACTCTTCCCAAACCTCACATTTTGAATTTGAACTACAAATTCCACTAAGGGCTCAGATCCTCTGGGAATGAGTTCTGTGTGACATGTGGTTAGCACCACCGGAGGCTTCCTTTGGGGATCAGAATTTGCAGTGAATCCTGGAAATGAGGCAGTCCTGCCCCCCACACCCCTCCCCAGTGTTTCTTTCCCTTATTTTTGATACAGGATCCCATGAAGGTCAGGCTAGCCCTCAACTCACTAAATAATCAAAAAAGATCTTGAACTTCTGCTCCTGGCGCCTCCATCAAACACTAGGAGTATAGGCATGTGCCACACGTGCCCTCATCCCTGGTTTGGGTAGTGCTGGGTACAAACCCAAGACCTTCAGTGTGCTGATCAAGTACTCTACCAGCTGAGCTACACCCCAGCAGATTACTTCTCAGTTTTCTTCCCAAGAGATGGGTTAGTCTGGCACAAAATTACCTGGACTTGGACAATTAAACGAAGCCATTTATAAAGAGTGCCCATAACATAATGAATGTTCCAGAAGCAAAGGAAATTCCCTTCTCCCCTCCTTTTGTTTACTATTTGTCATCACAGCAGGAGGGAAAGGAGGGAGCATTTCCCATCGTCCCCCACATGCTTGGCCTGCCTGCCCCACATTTCCAGAAGAAACTTTTTTTTCCCCAAGTGCTAACCACAACTCTGCCATCCTGCCTATTTTGAGTGACTCCCAGTGTTGCTGTGTCACCCTCTGGTTATTCTGGTGACCACATGACACACTCTGCTCAGCTCCTCAGGAGACAAAGACATTCATCCCAGACCTCAAGCCATGCTGTCATTTTCAGGGATTTTCCCGACATAGTGGAGGCCAGACGGGGACAATAACAGCTTCAAAGCCAGAACCGCCTCCAAGCGGGAAGGGTTGCAAGGTAAGTAGTTTTGGGGTACCAAGCAAAGCCTCATGCATGCAGGGTCACTCACAAGGAGATTCCAGCACCCTGTGGGTAGCTGCTGCTGTGGGATTGAAGTGCAGGCCACCAGATCCCTGTTTCCTTCCCTGACATGGCACTCAAGAACAAATCGGAAATGCGGTCATAAAGGACAAGGGAAGAGGGTCTGGATGTGGGGTGTGGTCCAGTGTTTGCCAAGGATGCAGGGGGCGCTGGACTGGATCCCCAGCTGGACTATAATCCCAGCACTTAGGAGGTAGAGGTAGAAGCATCAGAGTTTAATGTCATCCTCAGCTACATAGCGAGTTCAAGGCCGGCCTGAGACGTGTGTCTCAAACAAACAACAAACAAAAACCATGAGCTAAATAAACCTCTGAACATACAAACAGAACTTGAGATCTGGAGGGGTGTAGACCTGCATGCTCTGGGTAGTGTGAGGTACCTTAGGATGGCACAATATTCTCCATCCACCTCTAGGACAGCCATGTGGCTGTGTAACAATGAGTCACTATTTGCGGTTGGCAGCGGAGGCTGTGTGGGTTCGTGGTTCAGGCTGGAGAAGAGAACCTGGCACACTGGGAGAGAGAAGTACCTCATCACTGGGTTCCGCCCTTTCCAACCTCAGTCAGGGTTTGAATGGGGGTGGGATGGGGTGGGGAGGGGTGGGGTGGGGTGGGGAGGAGAAGGCTGAGGAAAACACAGGCCAGGAAGCGGAAGGACTGGGTGGAAAGGGTCTCAGTGGTGGGAGAATCTGAATCCACAGAACAACAGCTGCAGTTGATTGCAGAATGGGAAAACGGTCTATACATGCGGTAGATTCTGGTTAAAGAATAAAAAGTGCGGGCAGACACAGGTGGATCTCTGTGAGTTCGAAGCCAGCCTGGTCTACAGAGTACGTCCCAAGACAGGCCCCAAAGCTACAGAGAAACCCTATCTTGAAAAACCAAGGGGGGGGGGAGGAGAAAAAGTACTATAGCTCAATTTAAAACATGGCATAATAAATAAATAAAAACAAAAAGACAAAAAGTACATGCAAATGCTGACCGCACCTGCGGAAATTACCCAGACAAAGACTGAGCTGCGCCCTAAGTCAGAGACACAGGCATTGGGATCCACAGACTTCTGCAGCACTGAGGAATGAGAACTCACTCAGCGATCTTCACAGAGAGACAGAGCAAGACCCAGCCCTCCCAGTGAGGACTGCGCTCAGGCCCCCGTGGATGCTGTTCGTAGGGACACCCTTTTCCTTTAGAATAGATTCACTACATTGCATTTAATTTGAATTCCACAGTAGCACTCTGGATATTTGACTTCCTCTCTGTCCTGTCACTTCAGGGCCATCTGTGGGACTTTGGCCTTGTTCTAATGAATTCCACATGTGTAATGAGACGGTGGGTATATAGACATAGAACAAAATCTGAGGAGCTCTGGGCTGGGAAGCAGTACTGGTCACCCAGAGCCACTGATTCATGACTTCTGGCCAACTGGTGGGCACTCAGAACTGTAGTTCTTTAGGGTTTACTCCACCTTGTCCATTTATAACAAGTAGACACCATGGTAGAGACTGTCCAGGTTTCTTAGGTTCCTTACTCACAAAACAACACCATATACACACCACTTACCTACAACACAGATAGATACATACCACACACATGCCACATACCCAGACATACACAATGGATATCACATATGTGCCCTACACACCCCACATTGTGCACATCACATACTATTATCCTGCATGTATGCATGCATACTCCAGCACAACATCCGTACATACAAAGATCTCCTTACAAAATCAACACTTTGACTGGGCAGTGGTGGCTCACGCCTTTAATCCCAGCACTTAGGAGGCAGAAGCAGGCAGATCTTTGTGAGTTCTAGGCCAGTCTGGTCTACAGTGAGAATTCAGGACAACTAGGGCTACACAGAGAAACCCTGTCTCAAAAAAAAAAAAAAATCACCACACCACGAAAAGGAGTTCCCTGTGATATTAAAAGTATTCAAAGATCCCTGCAGCTTCAGGACCCTAAGAGTCTGTCAGAAGTGGTAGGTTGGTGGTGGTGTCAGAAAAAATAAGCAGCCTTTCTAACTGCGCTCCCCTGGAGCCCAGACCCACATGGGTTCCTGCTTGCCCAGGCCACTGTCCGCACTCACTACCAGCTCGCCCCACCAGCCTAGCTCCTTGCCATGTTGCTATGGGGACCAGTCTGTGGCATCCTGGGCTGAGCCCCGCCCGCCTGCCTGCCTGCCTCCCTAGCTCTCCACGTGCTGGCTTTGTCAGGGCTCAGTCTCCGCAGCTGTGGCTGGCAGAAGACAACGGTGCTGCCAGGGAGGCAGGACCACCCACAGGACCCCAGGCAGGGCTGGTCAGGGCCTGGAAGCACAGCTCAGCCCTTGACATCTCTGAGGAGACCCCTCAGCTTCCTGCCCTCTGGGACCCAGTTGAGCTCTTCCGGAAGCTGTCCCTCTGAAAGTGTGCCAGCCTCCAAGGTTGCCTGCTCCGGGTGAAGGAAGGCACGGACTCCTCTTGCTTGTTTTAAAATGACTTTAATTCCCAAAGGAAGTCGGTAAGTACCCTGGATTTCAAGTGGTTTTGGGACCTGATTTGGGGGTCTGTCTGTGCGGCCGGTTTCCAAGGGGGTGGAGCTGACAGGACTCTTTCTGAGGAGAAGGAGGGTGTGTAATTTGAAGCCTCCTGAATGAGGCTGTTAGGAAGCCAGTGGGGCAGTCTGCTGTGATTATGGAATTCCTGGCTCCCACACAGAATCAATTATCTAGGTGTTTATTGAACAATATATAGTAGGTTTTGATGAGATTTCTCCACCCTTGGTCCACTCTTCCGATTTTGTTTCCAAGAACAGGAAGGGAAAATAGCGTACTTAAATAATTTATCCTTGCCTTTAAGGTCCTCACCATGGTGGGATCCCATGTCAGGGGACAAGCGTCCTCTTTTTGTTAGTGCTGCTCTCCCTGAGAGTCACCTCTAATGAAAGTGAAAATAAACCAGGAGAAAAGGAGGTCTGTGGATTTTCTATGGGGAATTGGAAGATCATTGAAAAAAAAAAACTTGCTCTTTAGGTGAACTAGGGGAAAACTTTATCAAAGGGCCATGCAGTGTGACCTGTCTGCACTGTCTGCTGAAGGCCCCTGGGCACTCCAGGATGTCCCAGTCACTCCTTCCTTCCTTCCTTCCCTCCCTCCTTCCTTCCTTCCTTCCCCTCCTCCTTCCCATCCCTCCCCTCCTTCCTCCACTCCTCCCTCTTTTCCTTGTTTTCAATGAGGTAAGACAGTGCCATGTAGCCCAGGCTAGTCTCATACTAACATGTAACTGAGTTGGAACTCCGAATCCTCTGCCTTCCAAGGGCTGATATTATGGACACACACTCCAGAATCACGCATCCAGCTCATATCAAGAGTTCTCAACCCGTGGGTCATGACCCCTTTATAGGTTGTAAGACCTTTCACCGGGGCTGCCTGGGACCATCTGCATATCACATTTTTACATTATGATTCACAGCAGTTCATCCATTACAGATGTGAAATAGCAACATGAGTAACTATTAAGGGGTCACAGAATTAGGAAGGTTGAGAACCACTGCTCTATATACATCTGTAAATTAAGACAGCTAGAGAGTTCTCATTTTCCAGAACAACTAAGAGCTAGGCATTGTTGGCTGAGAGCAGCTTGAGGTGAAAAGAATGTGTGTTTAGCTGTGTGGGGTGGCGTGGAAAGAGTAAGCTAAGGATTTGAGCAGGTTGTTATGGGCTGTATTTTGTACACAAAAGTCAGGGATCTCTGTAGCGGTAAATCCAGCTGTTCTTGGCCACAGCTTGTGGCTTTTCCTTCCCTAACCTTGTTCTGGGGCAGCGGGTAGTTTACTGAAGTGCACCTGGCTTTGAGGCATGAAATCCAGGGTTATCTAGGGTGGGCAACTGGTTTCCAGTCTGTCTGTCTTGGGGCTGGGTCCTGGGGCATCTCCTCATCCTTGAGCTCATCGACTCATAGCTCAGACTCGGGAAAGCGGGCCCGTCTCTCAGGCTCGTGGTGAGAGTCAGCCTGTTGTTGGTCTGTACACACGTGGCCTTAGGGTCAGAGCACCCACTGCAGTAAGATCATGTTTCACTTACTGGCAGCTTTTTGTGTTGTGGAAGAGCCAAGGGTACATTTGTGCCGTGAGTGGCTGGCAGCTGGGTCTGATAAGAGCTCCCCGCCTCCACGCCTGGGGGAGACATACACATCTATATCCATTTACTAAGTTAATGGATGCAGGGTCATTTCACCCTTGCGGCTTCAGATGGGTGCAGGGGCATACACTGTCTCTCAGGGAGGGAGGCTGCGTGGGGACCATCTGTACGAGACAGCGTCTGTGTAGCTGGTCACCCTCCCACAGCCTGCATGCTGAGGAACTCTGTTTGGCTCCGTCTCATGGAGTTCAGGTGGTTCTCAAACTTGGCTTTGTAGACAGAGATGATTTTGAATGACTGATCCTCCTGCCTCCAACTCAACTCTTAGAAGCTGCGATTTCATGTGTGTATCACCACGCCCAGTGTATACAGTTCTGGGAATCGAACCCAGTGCTTCATGCATGCTGCCCCATGACATCAGTCTACCAGCTGAACCACTTCCCCAGCCCAGCTGACGAACTTTTAATCTCCCTATGTCCAAAAAGTCCTGTGTCTGCTGCAGGGGCTTACCTAACCAATTGCTCAGCAGTCATAAAACTAAGGAACAGAATCCATCCTTCCTTCCTTCCTTTCTCTGTTTCTCCCTCCCTCCCTCTTTCCTTCTCTCTCCCCTTCTCCCTCCTTCCAGATAGCTCGTATAGCACTGCCGTGGGCATCCTCAGTTGCTGACAGCTCCGTTCTTCCCAGTTACCCACACCCCCAGCTTCCTAGCTCAGCCTCATCCTGTTACAAACAACCTCTAAGCACACACCTGCCATTAAACCCTGAGCAGTTTTCGCTTAGGGAGGAGCTGGGAATAAAGTCTGAAGAGTAAAGGTTGGGTCCAAGTGACGGTTAAAAAAAAAAAAAACATTTAGCAGGATTTAATGTCTGGATTGGATACCGAGAGTAGAGGCAGGTTCCAGCATCGCTCAGGCTTCTGAGTGTGTTCGTGGCTGACTCCACGCAGCTGCACCAAAACAATGCTGGAATTATGGCCTATTCAGGGCCTGATGGAGTAGGGGCGTGGCCACCCCTTTAGTGCCTTAGTTTTTATGGATCACTCTCTATTTATGCTCCGATGCCTTTTTTCTTATATCGTAAAGGGGTGGGGGGATGCCAGTCATAGACTTCGCATGGGGGTAGACACATCAGAGCTTTTTGTTATAAGTAGGAAGAAGCAATTGCTTTCACTTCAGGCTCAGATGTTATTGAAGTGACTGCCAGAGGCACCCTGTAATTATGCCCCCTGTCTGGGGAGCTCTCGGAATGTCACTTAGGCACTGAGCTGGTATTGCTGGTTCAGTTCAGTGCTAGATGATCTGTGGGCTAAGAGGACTCAACTGTCAAATATTTTAAAAAGCCCCCCCCTTTTTTTTAGATCAAGAGGTTAAGAGAAAGCCTGACTAATTAGCTACTCTCTGTTCCCTGCATTTTACATGCATGACCTAGTTGGAGTGAAGGACCCATCCAAGGTCAATGAGCTTGACTGACTTCACACACAAGCCTTTGCCTACAGGTTTGGGCACCCCGGGGCTACTTCCAGAGATGAGAAGGCAAGCGTGGGTAAAATTATGTCCAAGTTTGGGAACTATTGTTCACTCTTGACCTGAAGGCCACCGCAGTTTAATATGACCCAGAAAGTTTCCTGAAAAAAAAAGCTGTTTTTGGAAAAAGGACTCACTCTCAGCATCCCTCTCTTGGTTTCTTGGCTACATTTTTCCTTAGGGAAATTTAAGGGTAGTGAAGCGGGAATTAAAATTTCCATACATAAACAGACACAGAGACAGCTGGCTCTCATTGAACAAGAGCTCTGGGCTGGGAATCTTGGATGAGCAACCAGAAGTTTTGTGATCTTATTTGTAAATGCATTGGCTTTTTTCTTGATTATAAATGTTGAGAATTAATCTCTGTAAAATGTACGAGCTATTGAGGAACTTTGAGAAGAAAACAAAAATCACTGAATGCTCATTACCCAACACAGCCGTACAAGTGGCCCCCGGAAGCTTTTGTTTTCCTGGGTCTAGACTACCATTCTGCAGGGTGTTTAGCTGTTGGACCCGAAAGCTGGCAAGGGTGTCTGGGGGGCTGGGAAGATTGGTCGGTCTGTAAAGTGCTTACCTTGCAAATACCAGCAAGAACTTGAGTATAATCCTCAGATCTTACCTAAAGGAGCTGGGCATGAGCCGGGGGTTGGGGGTGGGGTGTGGGGCGTGGGGCATGGGGAGGATGACTTAGTCAAGATGTGCAAGCATGAGGTCCTGTGTTCACATCCCTAACACTCATGTTTAAACAAAGTAAGGTGGGGACTAGAGAGATGTGGTTAAGAGCACCTGATGCTCTTCCAGAGGACTAGCGTTCAGTTCCCAGCATCTACATAGTGACTCCCAGCCATCTATAACTCCAGCTCCAGGAAGTCTAACACCTTATGGTCCTCTGATGGCATGGCATGCACATGGTATACATACATACATGCACACAGGCAAAACATGCAGATATGGAAATTGAGGAACATACCTGATCTTGACTGATAGCTTCCCCACACACGTGCATACACATGTCTTCATACCTGTATGGGCATATACACATATCCACATAAACAGAATACATATACACATACCTGCATATGCATATACACATACCCACATAAACACACACACACACACACACACACACACACACCCCTGGGCATGATGTTACCAACTTGTAATCCCAGTGCTGGAGAGGTAAAGACAGGTGGATCTTTGGGGTTTGATAGCCAGCCAACCTTGCCTTACTTGATAAATTCTAAGCCGGTAAGAGACTTTATGTCAAAACAGAAAAGTTTATCAAGGCATAATAGCACATGCCTTTGATCCCAGAACTCAAGGGATAAGGGTGTGGTGCAGAAGCAGGTGGATCTCTGCTGAGTTCAAGGCTAGCCTGGTCTACTCAGGGAGTTCCACACCAACTGGACTACATAGTAAGACTTTGTGTCAAAACAAGAGGGGAAGGGAGAGAAAATGTGTTACACCTAAGGAATGGCACTTGAAGTTGACCTCTGGCCTCCACACACATATGTACATAGATGTGCCCACACATGCATGAGCAGGCGCACACACATACATACTTGCAAAGATGCTCCCTGTCCAAGCCTCTTGGAAGTAACGGGAGGATCTCCACCCTTCTGCTTTGTTAGTCTGGTGTTTATTTATCTTTATGGAAAGACAAGAAGCACTTGGACATTTTGCCCAACACTTGGATTCTGAAGGGTCCAGGAAGGGTTTGGGACTTGTGATTCTCAGGTCCCAAAAGTAGATGGGTAATGGAGAACACCTTGCCTTCATGACTGGAGTGACTGGTTGTGGCCCCCTAAAATGAGCAGAAGGGCAACATGGGCTTCCCTTGCTCAGCAAGGTCTCAATGTCTTTCCTTCTCCAGGAACTGCCCTTGGGGCCTGCTGTATCTTCTGTGGATAGCAGCTCATTAGTTAAGGGTTATTGACTAATCCGGTAAGGGCATTTGGCTCTCAGCCTCAGTTGTGGGCTCTGCCCTGGCAAGTGGACCTTCCCTATGGGGTTCCCAGATCAGGTCTCTGCTGCACTGCTCTCTCCTTCAAGGCCCCTTTGAGTCCCGTGTTGACAGACCCTTTGCTTTTGAACTTTGCAGAAGAGCCTGGGTTCGGGGCCTGGCTCCCGCTGAGTCATTTCTAGCTTTCTTAGTAAATAGGGTTTAGGGCCGGGCGTTGGTGGCGCAAGCCTTTAATCCCAGCACTTGGGAGGTAGAGGCAGGCGGATCTCTGTAAGTTCGAGGCCAGCCTGGTCTACAAGAGCTAGTTCCAGGACAGCCTCCAAAGCCACAGAGAAACCCTGTCTCAAAAGAACAAAAAAAAAAAAAAAAAAAAAAAAAAAGGTAAATAGGGCTTAGTTAGGGATCCTGCAGGCAGGATAGGGGCCAGGAAGGGGAGTCCTTCCTCCTGGGAGATGCTTCCTGTGCAGTGAGCTGTTTGGCAAAAGAGAGAAACCTCTCTGTTGGACGTCTGAGGGGAGCCTGGAGCCCATGTGGCCTTCCTCCAGAGCCTTCTAGTCCTTGAGACTGAATAGCATACGCAGACCTTCATGTCCTTGGTGTTACGACTTGAATCTGAAATGTCTCCCACACATCCATGTGTTTGTTTCAGTTTTTTGTTTTGTTTTTGTTTTTCGAAACAGGGTTTCTCCGTATTGTTTTAGAGGCTGTCCTGGAACTAGCTCTTCTAGACCAGGCTGGTCTCGAACTCACAGAGATCCGCCTGCCTCTGCCACCCGAGTTCTGGGATTAAAGGTGTGCGCCACCACAGCCCGGCTTGTTTCAGTTTTTTGAGACAGGGTCCCATGTAGTCCAGGCTAGCCTGAAACTCAGTATGTAGCCAAGGACAGCCTTGAGCGGCTCTTCCTTTCTCCACCTGTACAGTGATGAGTTGACAGGCACATGTCAGCATGCCTGGCTGGTTAGTGCTAGCTTCCTATTTCACCACTGACAGAGCTGTTTGGTGATACCGGAAACCTTCAGCAGGTGGGGCCTAGGTGGAGGAAGTGCGTCAATCACTGGGGGCATTCCTTGGATGTGTGTTACCCTTGGCCCCTTCCAGTCACACCCTCCCTGCTTCCTGCTCAGCCTCTGTCAAGCATCCTGACACGTTCCCACTGCCAAGACGGACTGATGGACTATGAACCTTGAAACCTTTGGCCGGGATAGGTCCCCCCTCCCTCATACTGCCTCTGTCAGGCCCCGTGTCTCGGTGACGTACAATTCCCACGTTTAGGAACACTGCAGGGCTGTCGATCCATTGTAACATGGGTCTCCCCTGCCCCAGGCTGAGGTGATTAAAACGATCGATCGGAGTAAGCCCTCTCCCTTCCCAGCGCACATCCTCCTACCCTGGGAGGAGCTTTCCTCCTTCCGACCCCGGGTCACCTCCTTGCTCTTTTCCTGATGAAAATATTGTACCTTGGATCTACGACTGCCTAGCAAATCACCCAGAATTTAGTGGCTTAGAAAAAGTAGTGGGGGCTAGGAGATGACTCCGTGGGTGATTCGGATTCCATGCACAAGGCAGTTTGTGCAGTTCTTGTCTGTAACCCCGTGCTGAGGGAGGGAAGTGAGTGCATGCCCAGAGCTCCCTGGCCGGCCAGCCCAGCTGAAAGAGTGAGTTCCAGGGTCAGCATCAATCCCTGTCTCAAAAAAAAAAGTGAAAGGCCAGCAAGATGGCTCAGGGATGGTGTCCCTTCAGGGGAGGCTTCCAAGCGAAAGAACAAAGATAGATGGCAACATCAAATTCATTGCTCACACTGGGCGTTAGTGGCACACGCCTTTAATCCCAGCACTTGGGAGGCAGAGGCAGGCGGATCTCTGTGAGTTCGAGGGCAGCCTGGTCTACAGAGTGAGTTCCAGGACAGGCTCCAAAGCAATACAGAAAAACCAAAAAAAAAAAAAATTCATTACTCACAATAGCCAGCAGACACGGATTGGAGAAGTTGAGGCAGGCTGGTTGGGTTTTCTCTCCATGGCTGAGCTCCTGCTCTCTCTTTCCCAGTGCAGGCATCTTCTATCACTGAAAGACAATAGTGGCCTGTTGGAAATGCTGGGCCTTCTAGGTCTTCTCAAGGACACAGTGTTTTTACACTTGGGCTGTTTTGCTGTCCTTTCCTCCTCGTCACAGAGTTTTCTGGGGCAGTTCTTCCCCAAAGACCTTGAAGGACACTGGACATATGCATACTTGGGTCTAAGTGGGGGCCAACTTCCTCTCAAGCCTGATGAAGTGAGTTTGATCTCTAGGATGGTGGAAGGGATCCCATATGGTTGTCTATGTCCCATATGCACTATGGTCCATGTGCACCCCACACAAGCACACAAATTAAATGAAAATACTATTAAGGTTAGGTGGACACTGGTAAGGGAAGACACCCTGTATTGACCTCTGGCCTCCACATACATGTGCACACACAGGTGAACACACATACATGTATATACTCACATCTTACACACACTCACTCATACACACACACACACACACACACACACACACACACATGCACCCATGCACACAGTAGTGAATCTATTACCTCTGCTTAGTTTGACTGGTAGGGATTTGGATATGGCTTGGTTCTGGATATAGTCAGACGGTGGCTGGGGTAAGGATCTTCCATGGTACCTCACCCCTTCACTCAGGACAAGTTGGTGCTGGCTGTTGGCTAGGGTCTCAGTTTCTTCCACATATGTGTCTCCTCAGAGCTGCTTGAGTAACCTTTCAACACAGAGACCGAGTGCACCCTGCCCCAATAAAAACTGCAGTTCTGTGTATGGCCTAGTCTAGGAAGTCATCTGGCCACCTCTGCAGGTTCTACTGGACACTTTATTTATGGTCATTCACAGTGGGAGGGGCTCTGTAAGAGTTTACCAGGGTATAGCCATCACTGGACCATCATGGGGCTCTTTTTAGGGGTGTTACCCCAAGTGGAGGCACTGCTTCCTCCCACTCTGAAACAGAGGGCATTAGGCCTCAGTTCTGCCCCCCCCCCATCCTTTTCTGAGGTAGAATCTCATTATATGGCCCTGGCTGGCTTGGAACTGGATATGTAGACAAGGCTGACTTGACTTTACAGAGGTGCGCCTGCCTCTGCCTCCTGAGTGCTGGGATTAAGGACGAGCACCAGTGTGCCTGGCCTCTGCCTTGTTTTTACGCCAAGGGCGTCTCCCTCACTGCGTTGCCACGCCCGGCCTGGCTTCTCATCTTGACTTCCTCCAGCTGATTCTGTATTCCTGATGGAATGGTTCCCAGTCCTGGTGGGACTCCACTGAGGCCTCCAGGCTCTGGGTGTGGCAGCAGAGGGACAACTGTACAGTGTTGGGTGACAGGTGCTGTGCTTCCTGGCCTGAGTTGGAAGCATCTGGGTGGCCCGAGGCTGCCTTCTCGGGGGACATGGCCCTTCAGGGAATGAAGCAAAGGCCTCTGGGCCAGACAGTGACAGCACAGCAATGGAGATTCAGACAGGGACTAAAATTCTCCAGGTACTGCCTGGGCCAGACCTCATTTCTCACGACACTTCTGACGCATGCCCTCTCCATTTTATGGAAGAAGAATTGAGACTCCGAGAAGTTCCATCCTACCAAGGACACACCTCCTGTGAGCTAAGGTTTGAGCTCCTGGAGATCTTGACCACTCTAGAGTCTCACTTCTGCATACGGCAGCTGTGTGTGTGTGCACGCGAGCCTATGTCCCCCATAGTGGCCAACAGAGTCAGAAGGAACCTGTAAAAGCTCTGCAACACCTCAGCCTTCAGCTTCTGGATTGGGGACAGTGTTCACCTTGCAAACATGAGGACCTGGGCTTGATCCCCAAAACCCACATAAAAAATCTAGGTGTGGAGTATGTGCTGTCACCCCAGCACTCGGGAGGCAGAGACAGGCAGATCCCTGGGGCTTGCTGGCCAGCCAGCCTAGCTTTTACTTGCTGCTCCAGTCCAGTGAGAAACTCTGCTTTTAAAAAAGAAAAATGGGTGGGTAGCAGAGCGGTGGTGGCTAGTTCCAGGACAGTCTCCAAATCCATAGAGAAACCCTGTCTTGAACCCTCCCCCCAAAATGGATGGACAGAACCTGAAGACTGATTCCCAGGCTTGTCTCCTGGCTCCCAGGTACAAGTGCATACAGACATATGCATACCCATGCATGCATGTGCACATTCATATACACACAAAAATTAGCTGAGTATATAGGAGTTTAGAGAATTGAGATGGTTCCATGCAAGCACGAGGACCTGAGTTCAATCTCCAGAACCCATGGGAAAGTCTAGTGTAGTAGCACACACCTGTAATCCCAGCACTAGGGAGGCTGAGACAGGAGGCGCCCTGGGGTTTGCTGAGCAGCCAACCTAGACATGTTGACTGATCCAGGTTGAGTTAAAGAGTAAGTGCCTGAGGGCAACCAGGTCTACAGAGTTCCAGGACAGCCAGGACTGTTACACAGATAAACCCTGTCTCAAAAAACCAAAAAGGAAAAGAAAAAAAAAAAGGAGGTGTAAATTCAAATCGGTTTGGACCACCTGGTGAATTCATGGCCATCCTGGATTACTTGGTGAGACTGTCTCAACAAAACCCAAAGCTGTGGGGATATATTAAAAACATTTGGGCTCGATTTAAAAAGCATTACTTGCTGGGAGGTGGTGGTGAACGCCATTAATCCCGGCACTCAGGAGGCAGAGGCAGGAGGATCTCTGTGAGTTCGAGACCAGCCTGATCTACAGAGTGAGTTCCAGGACAGCCTCCAAAGCCACAGAGAAACCTTGTCTCAAGAAACAAAAACAAACAACAAACAACAAAAAGCATTGCTCGACAGGCAGTGGTGGTGCACACCTTTAATCCCAGCACTTGGGAAGCAGAGGCAGGCGGCTATCTGAGAATTCAAGGCTGTCCTGAAATTCTGTGTAGATCATGCTAGCCTTGAATTCTCAGATATCCGCCTGCCTCTGCTTCCCAAGTGCTGGGATTAAAGGTGTGCACCACCACAGCCCCCAAAAAAGAATGCATTACTAAACTGTGTGTGGCTGAAAAAAAAAAAAAACCAAACAGCAACAACAAAAGAAGCATTGCTGGACAGGCAGTGGTGGCACACACCTTTAATCCCAGCACTTGGGAGGCAGAGGCAGGTGGATCTCTGAATTCAAGGCCACCCTGGTCTACAAAGTGAGTGCCAGGACAGACAGGGCTACACAGAGAAACCCCGTCTTAAACCGCCCCCTCCAAAGTTACTAAAATGGAGTCAAATGCCCCCATTATTTCTTGACTTCCTGAGATAATGAGGGGCCCTTCCCCTTACAGTGGACTGGAAGAGGCAGCACTCAGCCCTGCGGGGGCCAGTCCTCATCAGCCAAGTCACCGGAGGTTCTCCAGGTCTCCCGGAGGAGTCACCTTGAAGCAATCTTTCAGTGATGGAGTCTACTTCTTCCAACCGTTGTAGCCCTTATGCTGTTCCGCCCACCAAGGTTAGAAGAAGACCCAGTGGGGCTTCTGAGTCTGTCTAGCCTGGGTCACATGTCTCCTAGTGCATCCTCTTTCTGCAGCACTCAGGTCTGCTCAGAGGAGCCAACCCATCAAGCCAGATGCAGGAGGAGGATCACAGTGGTCCTGGTCCAGCCAGTTGTTAAACTTGAACTCAGCCCTGGCTGCTGCAGAGCCAGGAGCCTTGTATGGTTGTGACTAAGGATTACGCTTTCAAAGTCATCCCCACCACAATCAGATCAGGCCCTTCAGAAAGCCAACCTCCTCTCACGTTGCGTCATTGCTGCGGAAATGCAAATACGCCACTGTTTTGTGACCAATATTGCAAAAATTAGAAAGAGGAAGTTGGGTTTTGTTCTTGAGTGAGTTCAGCCCTGGAGGAGACACAGCCTGATCTTGGAAGAACGGTGAGTGGAGGTTGGCCCCTGGGATCTTTGGTGAGCCCTAACATATTGTCAGGTGTCGCATGAGGGGGGCACACAGGGAGGGAAGTGGGGGAGCACTAGAAGTCAAACAGGAACTATTCAAGGGAGACAGATGTTTTCAAGGCAGGAAGTTGCCGTGGAGTGCTAGCAGCATCTCAATTCGTGCCAATGGCCTTCAGTGGCTCACATTGGTGAAAAGATAGCATTGCTGTAGGCATTGACTGGTCAGCAAGAGAAGCTTCTGTGACTACGGGGTACAGGACGTGCTGTTGGCAGATGGAGCACAGCTCAAATTTACAGGATGGGCAGTTTGTCAGTCTGTCAGTCTGTCGGTGAAGCTCAAGAAGGGCACAGACCCAAGGCTGATCCCATGCAGTGATGACCCCATTCCAGGTGCCTCAGGTCTCTCTCCTGTCTTCTAGGCTCGGGGGAAACAGAACAGGTCTCTCTCTGTCTAAGCTGAGGAGTTGGTCGTGGGTGGCGTCCTTATCGAGGGATAGGCCTTCCCACTCCCGCTCTAGAATCTTTTAGAATCTACAGTTTAGATGTAACTGTCTAAGAAAGAAAGCTGAGTCCATTAAGGACTCTTTGGAACCCCCAAGCTATGCCTGGGCAGCTCTGGGAGTGGTAGCTTAGGATGCTGGCAGCCCCAGCTAGGGCAGGCAAGATCATAGCAGCAGAGATGGAGTAATGGGATTATGTTTCACGCTTTGACACTACAGCCTAGCAGAGGGCACAGAGGTTGGAGAGGCAGGGCGTATTTGAAAAGCTGGGCTCTGGGACTTGTGGGGAGGGTAGGGCAGAAGTCACTGTCATTGCTGGTGACCAGCGTATTTCCATTTTTCTGGGGATCACTTAGGGTGGTAGAAGATGAGTAGCTGTGGCGGGGGGAACAGACAGAGGACCCTGATGGAGAAAGAAAGCCAGAAACAGAGTTTCTGGGCGGTTGTAGAGCCCCAGAACTGTGTCTTTGGGTAGCTTCTCAGACTCTGCCTCGATTTCCCTGTCTGTAAAGTGGAATCTGAATGCTGCCAAGCTTGCTAAGGTTTAGAGCTTATGCAGCTCTACCTGGGTGTATACTGGTCCTTCCTGACACCCAGGGTGGTCTTTGTTAACCATTTCTTCCCTCCCTCCCTCCCTCCCTCCCTCCCTCCCTCCCTCCCTCCCTCCCTCCCTCCCTCCCTCCCTCCCTCCCTCCCTCTCTCTCTCTCTCTCTCTCTCTCTCTCTCTCTCTCTCTCTCTCTCTCTCTCTCTCTCGGAAGGGGGGAGCCAGAAGACAATCTCAGCAGTTACTCCCCATGACCTGTCTACCTTGTTGTTTCTGAGACAGGGCCTCTCATTGGTCAAGATATCTCCCCAGTTCCTATTGCTATGAGAGAAGAAACAGGCACAGATCACTCTGTCTGCTCATCCTGGGCCCCCAAGCCTGTGAAGGGACTGGTTGGTCACCATACAAACTCTCTGAGCTGGTAATTCACAAAGTCCTTGGGGGGATGGGTGGGGCCAGACCCAGCAAGGACAGGAGGAAGTGGTTTGTCTCAACTGGGCTGCTACAGGCCCCATGAAGCCTGCTTCTGCTCCTGGGGGTAGCAGTGGAGTCTGACTTCTGTTTCTAGAGGGATCGGTACCTCCCAATGTGCAGGGGCCCCTCTGGACTCTGCGTACAGAGGTCAAGAGCACGTTATGATGTTACCACTGGTCTGAGCTTGTCTTCGGTAGCCTGACCGATGAGCCAGAAGTGTGGCCCTGTTGCCCCATGATAAAACCAACTCCATGAACTACAACAGGGACTTTGGGTATCTTAGTGCATGTTCAGGAAGTATTCACTACACTGTACCTTCTTATGGGACCTAGGCAGGCTGCTCACGATTCCCACGTACAGATAGAAAAACTGAGTTTCCTTTGTCAAGTGACTGGGAAGGGAGTTAAAAGCAGCATTGGGCAGATACAAAACCCAGATGAGGCTGGGTTTGTGGACTGTTGTCATGGTCCAGGGAGGCTCTGAGATGGGTGGGTGCTGAAAACAAGGAAGACAGAAGAAAGCACGGCTGGTCATGGCTGTGGCGGCCTGACCAAGCTAGTCCAGGAAGGAAATGAGAGATGAGAAGGCCTTCATTCATTGCGGCCGCCTCCCCCTGTGTGCGGGATGCTCTGTGCCCCAGACACCTAGCAGATGGATGAGTGGCTAGCTCTGACAGGTCTGTGCTGGTGGGGAGCAATGCAATCGGCAGATCCTGTGTAAAATGGAGGCGGCTACATGATGGGCCGAGGGCAAGCCGGCTGCAGCCCGCTGACGTGAGGTCTGGTCTGCTCTTCCTGCTGGTGCCCTGACTCAGGTGCCAGGACAGCCTCTTCCATGACCATTATCAGGTGGTCTCTGAGGCATCTGGGCCTCACATTTGACTTTCCTTTAAAAGCCTGATTGATGAGACCCTGTTTCAATAACTCCCCAAACGGGGCTGGGCCCACTGGCTGCCATCTACATTGGCATTGAACTTAATTTACTGGTCCCCCAACACACCCACCCCAGTGGTCCCTACCATGGATACTATCTATACCACACATGACCTGGTTTGTTAACTCCATACTTGCTGCCTTTCCCTACCTCAGTATTGTTTGCCCATCTCCGAACCACTAGGGATGAGGGTTAATTAGATGCTCGGGTCCTGTAAGGCAGGGTGATCTGAATGCTCAGGTCACATGAGCAAACGGACAAGGCAGCTTTTAATTTTGCAAAAGGGTGCATTGCTGGGTGGCAAGCACATAGAGCAGGTTTTTATCCTAGTGCAGGGGTGCTGTGTCTTTTCCCAACTGGTTGGGCTTCAGCCTCACAATCTCTCTTGCTATTGGCTAGTTTAAAATTTGGTGCAAATTTGTGAGCCTCTGTGCTAACGAACACCTACTGCGAATAGAAACTTCTCTGATGAGGGTTGAAGGGCACATTAATCTATGGGTCTAATAAGTTGTCAGGAGTGTGTTTAATAGTGTCTGTCTGGCAGAATAGCAGTCGTAGGTTCTCCCTTAAGGCCTACGACATGTCTAATCACAGGGTCTTGGCCTGATAATGGTGCCAGATATGTCTTTCATCTTATGGAATGGGCCTTAAACCCAATCAGAAAGTAGTTGTTTACACCCACGATGTTCATGCCACTACTACTACAATAGTGAGCATGTCTTTTCAGGCCAGTCTTTATGGTAGCTGACAGGGCGCAGCTGGGAATGATTGATGACTACTTTCTTCCTCTGGTAACTTGGCAACTTCTAGCACTATGAAAGCTAGCTAGTGGGGATGAAACTTCCAGATCAGTGCCAGTTTTATTTCCTCCATGTTTTATGACTCTAGTACATGGCATCCTCAGCAATTGGGGCTTACCATCAAATTCTGTAGGGTAGCTAATACCATTGGCCTGTAATGTTTGGAAGTCTATGGGGTCTCATTGGCCAACAACTCCAAAAGAGGTAACCCATTCCTGGTCTGGGTATTTTACTTGTTAACCTATGGTGTTTAGGAGTTTAGTAGGAGTATTGTCACCCCATTATAGGGTAACTCCATTTTTTTTTTGTGTAACTCCATTTTATCTCTCTCTCTCTCCCTCCCTCCCTCCCTCTCTCTCCCTCCCTCCCTCCCTCTCCCTCTCTCTCTCCCTCCCTCCCTCTCTCTCTCGTCTTCTCTCTCTCTCTCACACTCTCTCTCTCTCTCTCTCTCTCTCGTGTGTGTGTGTGTGTGTGTGTGTGTGTTGTGCGTGTTAAAGAACCTTGTACAGTAGGTTTTCATATGAGCTTTTTTGAAAGGTCTTTAGTGTTATTTATCCCTTTCTGCAGTCCCTCCTCTACCTTGTCCTCTCACCCCCATCCCAATTTAATCCTTCCTGTCACGTTCTACACAGCCCCGAATGGGACACCTGTATCTCACCCCCTCCTTCTAAGGTTCTGGGATCATTGCAGAGGAGGGAGCAGAAAGATTATTAGAAGCTGGGCGTTGGTGGCGCACGCCTTTAATCCCAGCACTCGGGAGGCAGAGGCAGGTGGATCTCTGTGAGTTCGAGGCCAGCCTGGTCTACAAAGTGAGTTCCAGGACAGCCTCCAAAGCCACAGAGAAACCCTGTCTCGAAAAACCAAAAAAAAAAAAAAAAAAAAAAAAAAAAAGAAAGATTATTAGAGCCAAAGGCAACAGATGACTACAAGGAAAGTGTCCTCTGGACACAGCACAACAGTGGTATATATGAACTCACAAGATCTGTGCGTGCTCTGTGTGATCTGCATGTATGAATTCACAAGATCTGTGCGTGCTCTGTGTGATCTGCATGTATGAACTCACAAGATCTGTGCGAGCTCAAGCCAGACAAAATCCCAGTGTGGAGAGGGGAGGTGGGTACAAAATCCCATGCCTAGTCGAGGAGCTGTTGGCAACTGACAGCTTCTAGAAGAGGGAGAGTAGGTTTCTTTAAGACTAGCCCCCGCTAGGCCGATGGTGCTCCAATGCAATGTCGCACATCCAAGAACACATGAGCAGGGCAAACTGGGATTAGCTGGTTAAAAATAAAAGAAGACACAAATTTGGGTAGAGAAGGGAGTGGATGTGGGAGGAGTTGGGGGAGAGGAGTGGCTTTGATTAAAACATATGTGTGAGATTCTCAAAGAACTGATAAAAAAATGAAAGGAAAAAATGAGTGAATGAAATGAGAAAAGTGCTCCTCTGCCCTGGCCATTAAATTCCGGGAATGGGGTGGGGCCTGTAAGCAAACAAAATGTTTCTGAAGGTGGGGAGATTACAAATAGCTTTGCAAATGTCACATTCCTGTGATCACTCTTTCGATAGAAAACATTTAAGTTCCTTGTAATTATGACCTTCACGTGGGCACCCGGCTCTTGTGAAGTGGGAAGACCTGGGCATATAATTGAAAGAGAAGGAGCCCCATCTCATCCCATAACCCTCGGCCAGGCACGTGAGACTCAGTAGGTACTCGAGGTGAACAAATGAATGGTGGAACTGGAGTCAACGTGCCAGTGAATGTTTAGAACCCTTTCTAATATGCCTACATTCACACAGAGAGCTACGCTTTGACTATGTGCAAATTTTTAAAATGTAAAATGAACATTGAGATTACAGAAAGCACCATTCCACCAGAAAGCAGACCTTACTAGACTAGGCCCATCACATCGCCACGCTCTACCGCCCTGGACCTGTGTGCCCAAGTCATTGCACTTCACAAGACCCAAGTCACCATCTTATCCCACTTCACAAGATCTGAGTATCCAGGTAACCTCACAGGACCTGAGTAATGATATCATTCACCTTTCAGGACCCACAAAACCAGAAATCTACTACACAAGACGTGGGATCAGGTCATTCCATCTCAGAGGACCTGAGAGTCCAGGCTGACCTACCCACAGGACCCGAGGGTCCTCCATGTCATTCCACTTTATGGGACTTGCTATCCCTTGACCTCCACACTCTTGCTGTGGCACACTCATGCCCTGCCCCCTGCACACAAGCATGCATATATACACACAGTAAACAAAAATATTGAGTAAACATAGATGTGGAAAGATTAACTGAGATGGAAAGATGGCTCACAGGTAAAGGCTCCTGCAGCCAAGACTGACAGGTTGAGTCAGTCTTGTAACCCTGGAGCCGGCATGGGGAAGGAGAGAATTGACTCCACAAAGTTGTCCTCTGACTGCCACATGGTAGCTATGGCTCTTACTCACACACACAAACAAATATCTAAGTAGATATAAGAGTGATTTTATTTTGAGATTAAATGAGTCAGGCCTGGCAGTGCATACCTTTGATCCCAGCCTTCAAGAAGCAGAGATAGGCAGATCTCTGTGATCTCAAGGCCAGCTTGCTGTTTATAACAAGTTCCAGACAAGCTGCATGGTAAGACCCTGTCTCAAAAAAAAAAATCAGATGAAAAAGTTCCCAGATTTGACTTCCCAATCACAGCCACCTCATGCAATAAGCAGCTCCGTCCTTGATGTTCTGTAGCCCTGGTGGCCAACCCTCATGCATTCCTGAATTGGCAACCTGTGATTTTCTGTCAACCTAGCTTTAGGCCAAAATTATCGCTGTGCTTAGTACTTAGACTCCCTGGTCCTGCCATTGCTGAATGGGCTAGAGGCCTCCGCTTGTTACAGTGTCCTAAAGTTGTTTTGGGTGACAGTAATCTATCAGATGCATATGCTACATTGCCTATTAGGACGTCCAAAAATGAACAAAATGGCTAATCAGGGTGTGGGGCTGTATGCTGTCCCATGCTTTCAGGAATCTGTGTAGGACCATGCTGTGGGCCTTCTGAGGAACCCAGGGCTGAGTGTGGCCCTGGTTTTTTGTTTTTTTTTTTTGTTTTTGGTTTTTCGAGACAGGGTTTCCCTGTGGCTTTGGAGGCTGTCCTGGAACTCACTTGGTAGACCAGGCTGGTCTCGAACTCACAGTGATCCGCCTGCCTCTGCCTCCCGAGTGCTGGGAATGGCCCTGGTTTTCTAGGAAATAAGGCATATAAGCAGGACCTTGCTCCATGTGAGCCCCCCGGGCTAACAAGGGCCACACTGCCTTGAAGATGGATGAATAGGCTGGAGATATACCACAGAAGTAAATGATGAGCTAGCGCACAGAAGGCCTTGGATTCTAGCTTGGGGTGAGAGCAGAGGGTGTCTGCACGTCTTCCTATGAGACCAGGCTGCTGGAGCCTCTGGAGCTTGATGTTCCTGGATATGCAGGGAATTCTGTCTTTCCCCTTCTGCTTCCCCCATCTCTGGATCTGTCATCCAGGGAGGTGTCTATGGCCTAGAAATGTAGCCCATGAGAAAGTCATTTGCTGAAACTGTAGTAATAATACCAGGGTCACCAGGATGGTCCTCCATGCTGTGCTACCATTCACTATCCCTAGCCCCAGACCTAGGTGACAGGATGTACAGTTGGGCCTTGATCTTGTTTGAGAAGACGGGGAGAAGAGGGCAGTGGCACAGAGAACCAAGGCTGTGCACTGAGCCTTCAACAACAGGTTGGTGGGCGCTCTCTGCATGGCTCCCACCTTTGAAAGTCACACTCCCGGTGCTGCACCCGGCCAGGAGTAAACTCCGGTGTTCTGAGATGTTGACATCTTGCTGTGAATTCTCAGAGCTCTTCCAACCCCCCCCCCCACCCCGGCGTGGTTCAAATAAAAAGAAACGGTTCCCTCTGAGTATGGTGACTTATGCCTGCAGTCACAGCCCTGGGGAGACAGAGGCAGGAGGATGCTGAGTTTGAAGTCAGTGTGGACGATAGCAAGACCCTGTCTCAAAAAAACAAAAACAAAAAAAGATACTGTGTTGTCTTCTTCACTCCGTTTGCCCTCATACTGCCCCCCCCAGGTCCCACGAATACCACCCCCAACTCCAAGGGTTGGGACACCCACTGTATTCTCAGCAGATGGTGGATTCTTAGCCACAGCAGCAGCTGCTAGACTGATCACTCCCAGGTTCCTCTAGGTCGTAAGGTGACATTAATCATGCTGGGTGCTGGTTATCCAATGTGGGCTGAGCAGGCTAGAGGCACCTGGAGCTTGCTACTTGATAGATTTCGTGGATCTTCTTTTCTGTTTTTTCCCCTCAAGACAGGGTCTCTCTGTGTTACCCTGGAACTCACTCTGTAGACCAGGCTGGCCTTGACCTCAGAGATCTATCTGCCTGCCTCTGCCTCCCGAGTGCTGGGACTAAAGGCACGCGCCATTGTCGCCCAGCCTTGGTGGGCTTTCAGTGTGAAGCTACTAAGTTAAGCCAAGGAGAAGCTAAGCAAGGACACAGAGTGGCTTGCCTACAGCTATTCTGTCATTATCCTTAGATACAGTCCTAATGCGTTTTTACTGTTCTTTCCTGATGTTTCCAACATCCTCCTCAGTTATGAGTCAGTTTCAACTGATAGGGCTTTTGGTTTGTTTTTTCCATCATGACTGGTTATATGTGTATCTGGTATTTGGGAGGAGGGATTCCCCCCCACACAAGGTCTATGTAGTCTCTGCCCTCCCACATGGCCAAGGATGACCTTGAACTTCTGGCCCTCCTGCCTTTTCATCTGAGTGATTACGGGGTATATCACCACATCCAGTTTAGCAGAGCTGGGGACTGAACTCAGGTCATGCATATACTATGTAAGCCCTCTACCAACTGGGCTACACCCCCAGCCCTGCCTGGCAATTTTTAAGAAGATGCCAGGCATTGTGGCTTTTTTGTTTGTTTGTTGTTATTGTTTGCGTTTTTTGTTTGATTTTTTTTACCATGCTAGATGATAGATATTATAGAGTTTTCTTCAAGTATAAAATTAAATTGTAGATAGTTTGGTCTTCCTGTAAAGTTTGTTAAGTGGGATGGCAGAGACGGGCCACTGGAAGGTCAGTAATTGATCTCCCACCACCCAGGCAAGACCCTCCTGAGCACTGAACCTGGCACCCTGCAGATCTGCAGTTTTCAGGTTGGACGGTGGTCACAGGAACCTTGCCCTGTGTAGGTGTTGCAAATGCTCCCCGTGGTTCTCTGTAGGGCTGTTCTTTGTCCATGCTTCTGAAGTGTCTTCGCACGTGTACCCAACAGCCCTTGGGAGCATCTCTGCAGATCTCTGGGTCTTTTTCTGTGAAGCTCTCAGTCAGACTTTGTAGCCAACTGGACATCTTCTCACCTCTGCGCGCCCACTGGGCTCTCTTTCCTCCTCCCTGGATCACAACAGTCCTTAGGCAGTCATCCGAGACAGCAAGAGGTCTCACCCACTGGTTCCCAGGTCTCAAGGCTTGTGGGGCTCTGCTGTCTCAAGTGTGGCGTAAACTTTCCTTTGTATGGTAGACAGTTACAGACAGCACACCACTTGTAATGGGCATTTTCATCTCCATTTGATGTTGACTCCACTAAAAATAAATCCAGTCTGAGCTGGACAGTATTTGGGAGATAGAAGCAGAGAGCATCAAGGGTTAAAGGCCAGTCTTGGATCCTTGGCAGGTTTGTCCCCAGCCTGAACTACATGTGACCCTGTCTCAGAAACAAAGATGAGGTGGGAAGATGGCTCAGTGGGTAAGGTGCTTGCTGTACAATGTGACAATCTGAGTTCAGGTCCACAGCACCCACAAAGAAAATCTAGGCATGCATGATAGCCAGTTCCTATAACCCCAGTGCTGAGTAGACAGAGAAAGAAGAACCCCAGTGTAGCCAAACTGAGCTCGGGTTTAGTGAGAGGCCATCTAAATAAGATGGAGAGTAACTAAGTACGACACTCAGTGCTGACTTCTGGCATGCACGCAAACACAAACACATGTCTTGACCTTCAGCTCCCCCTTCAGTGGGGCCGAGCCAGCCTCTACTCTGCCAGATCGCAGCCTCTGACCACACCGAGCTGAACTCAACTCACATTCCTTACAGAGCTTTTCATTGCTGTGTCATGTCTGCCTTCTGGAAACTTGGAGTTTATCTCCCATACTATGACAAGAATGCAGCAAAACATGTATTTTCTGTTTGGAAGTCTAACGTTTCTGTCCAGCGAGGCTGCTAAGAATGTAGCGTGACTTCTAGTTACTGTTTAGCTTGCTACCATCTTGGAGCATGCTCAACAAACGTTTTTCTGGCTGAATTTGACAGGTAAATTCGCTTACAGTCTAGCTACTACAGATGTTTGGACACCTAAGACTCACTGGCCTTGAGGCAGTGTTATAGAGTAACCAGAGTAATAAAGCTATTTCCTTTAAAGAAAAAAAAAAAAGGATGTGACAGTGACGCTAACCAATGAAAACTCTTCCTGGAGCGACTTTGGAGTCACTTACTGAAGAGTCCACCCCAAGGTAGTTTAGACACAGGATGGTGAGAGCCTACGTGGGTGGGAGGAGCTCTGTCCGTTGGCTCAGAGGCAGGGGAAGCCACTGACTCTGTGCCTGTGTGGAGGCAAGGCAGTCAGGTGTAGCTCCAGGACAAGGACAGACATTTTCTCCCTGTGCGCACAGGGGTGTGAGGCTGGCATCTGCACCAATGGTTCCAACCCTGCTCTCCGGGGAAGGAAGTGAGGAAAGAAGCTGCGGGCCAGGGACTATCTGAGAGTGAGGGAGGGAGGGAGAGGCAGCATGTGCATCGAGCTACCGCGTATCCAGTGTAGGAACAGTGTGAGTACGTTGACTGTGTGTGGGGCCGCCGTGTCTAGTAGAGCGTGGCTGTACGAGCTACTGTGTGAATAGCAGAGCTGCTTTGTGTGAGTGGTTAAGACGGCTGCTGTGTGGGGACTCTCCAGTGAGTTGTGTCTGAGTGACATCTGAGTGACAGTGCTAGACAGGACTATGATGTGTCCGGCTCTCCTAAACCTGGGCGTTGCCTACACATTCCAGCTGATCCCTGGCTCCAGGGCACTGCTCACGCATGGGCACCGACCCTGGTACCGTCCTGGTCTTCTTGGGTCACTTGTGTGGTCTTAGAAACCCACAGTGAGCCAGCCTTTCTTTCTGTGCCTTCCATCTGCCCCGAGGAAGCCTGGGTTCTGCCCTGGGTTGGCTATGGTGGGTGGGGCCTAAGGTGTGTTTCTTTAGCTCCTTCCTTTAGAGCTGGGCTTTGACTCTTCCAAGCATCATTCTCTTTTGTGTTTTTCCAGTACTTTCTAAACAGCTCCACTTACAATGGTCTGGGCAAGAGATTTTCAATAGCCAGTTGTAGTCTCCGTTGGGCAATCCAGAGCCCAGGAGGAAGCAGGCGCCTGCCCGTCAATCTCTGTCAGCCTCATTGGGCAACAGCATTGGGTAACAGGTAAGTGACTGTTGTCTGCAGCCCCCTTGTCGTCCGAAGCTTCCCTTTAGCGTCACAGGGATGATTTCAGAGATGGTTTATCTCCCTATAGTCAAGTCTCACCTTTGACTCTCCTCAGAGCTGTTGATGAATTCCTTGAGCTCTGAGAATTGACACTTGACTCTGTCTCCTGTGTAGTGTGCAAGTGTCATGTGAACTACCTGTAGTGCCCAGGCCATTGGATTCATCTCCTAAGAATGTCAGGGTTTAAAAAGCTGTGTGGACACAGTAGTGTGTTATTAATGAAAGCCGCCACCCTTCTGCTGGGTGTGTCACTGTTTCACGAATATATTTGAAATTTATTAAACAGCCAGTAGCCTCATCCTAGGAAGGTCATACAGCATTCCACAGGATTACTTCTGTGTGGATGGGGTGGGGTACATCCGTGTGCATTCGTGAGTGCGTGAGTGCGTGCGTGCATGTGTGTGTGTGTGTGAGACAGAGAGAGAGAGAGAGAGAGAGAGAGAGAGAGAGAGAGAGAGAGAGAGAGAGAGAGGTCACATCAGTGTTTTCTTTTGTTTTTTGAAGCAGGGTTTCTCACTAGAACTCACAGCCCCCACCCCTACCTAGCACAGGAATTACAGGCAGTCACCACACCTAACTTTTGATGCTGGGTCTATATGTCTGAAATCAGATCCTCATGTTTGCATGGCAGCAAGCACTTTACTCACAGACTCCTCAGGCCCAGGATTACTTTTTTTATGTAGATAAAAGCCTTACTTTTCATATAAAACATGTTCCCTTTGCTATTCTCTCAAAGCCTGTCTGGATAGGACCCAACTGAAGCCAATGGGGTGTCCCACACAGCCCCAGCCTGCCCAGTTGTCTGACTGAGGTTGACTCTCTGGGGGTTGCTTTCGGTGAATGTACTGATCAGGCATCTTTCTCCCCAACAGGAAGTTCCTGACCAGCCTCCTAGCAGAGCCCAGTGAGTCCGGCTGTGAAGATGGAATTGGGTAGAAGCTCCTCAACTCGCGAAGAAACCATTGCTCGTCTTGGTGCTGGGCCCAGAAGCTCTCCACTGGGGAAGCTTCAAGCACTTCCCATTGGGCCAGGTGCCCACCCAGGGGCTCCTGGCAGCTCAGCTTCAGCGGGGGACAGCTCCGTGGGGGAGCCAAGTGGTGCCATGAAGATCCCCAACAGGGACAGTGGGATTGACAGTCCATCGTCCAGTGTGGCCAGTGAGAACTTCCCCTGTGAAGAGGGCAGTGAGGGCTCCCCAGGCCCTGCCACACTGGGGCTACACCCTGTGACAGCTGTGGACAGCCAGGTCCCACAAGACACCCCCCAGGAAGAGGAAGATAGTGGCGTAGGTGAGGAGCCTGATCCTAAGATCACCCCTTCCAGGCCAGAGGAGAATGCTGGCTTGGCTCAGGTAAGCTTCTCTTCCTTCCACATCCAACACAGGGTGCCTGGGCAGCACTAGAGATCTGTAGTGTGTAACATCCACACCTGTGCTCAGGAAATGTACCCACACACTCACTCCACACAAGGGAAATGCCCGGGATGGCGTCTGCCAGACAAGGCTAGGTGGGGCTCAGATACCTTGGGTGTGCTCATCCATGGCAAGTGAGTGTGGTTTTTTCCTCATTGGTGGTGGTGGTGGTGGTGGTGGTGGTGGTGGTGGTGGTGGTGGTGGTGGTGTGTGTGTGTGTGTGTGTGTGTGTGTGTGTGCAGGTGTGTGCAGGTGTGTTTCATAGATAGTTATTAACTCTCCTTTAAAAGTTTGGTAGAATTCGTCAGCAAAGCCACCTGTACTTTAGCCTTGGTGGAAAGTTTGGAATTATTGATTCAATGTCCTTATTCATTTCCTTTTTTTCCAGATTATTTATGAGGGTTCTTTTTTTTTAGGTTGTACAAATTGTTAGCACATAATCGAATTTTCTTATATCCTTTTCATTCACATCACCAATTGTAACAATACCACCCCCTCTTTCATTTCTGACTTCAGTAACTGAGTCTTCTCTCTGTTCTGTAAGGTAACCTAGATAAAGTTTGTGAGTTTTCTTGAGCTTTTCAGAAAACCAAGTTTGACTTGGTTTCTCTTTTGAAATTGTTTTTCCATTCTTTGTCTTTATCTCTGTTCTGATCTTTCTTACTTCCTTCCTTTTTCTAGCCTAGCCTTGGGCTCAGCCTACTCTTGCTCTTCTAGTTTTTCAGTATGTGCAGTTAGGTTGTTTTAAGATTTTGTTTCTCTATTTTTTTTTTTTTTTTTTTGGTTTTTCGAGACAGGGTTTCTCTGTGGCTTTAGAGGCTGTCCTGGAACTAGCTCTTGTAGATCCGCCTGCCTCTGCCTCCCAAGTGCTGGGATTAAAGGCGTGCGCCACCAACGCCCGGCTTCTCTATTTTTTTTTTCTGGTGCTGGGAATGGAGCCTGAGACCTTGCACATGATAGATAAGAGCTATGCAAGCACTCCTTCCTTCCTTCCTTCCTTCCTTCCTTTCTCTCTCTCTCTTTGTCTCTTTCTCTCTTTGTTTTTTGAGTGTCTGTTCACATGTGTGAGGGCATATTTATGTACGCAGGGGCACATGATCCTGTATGGGAAAGCGTGTGGAGGCCCTAAGTTGACGTTGGTTGTCTTTCTAGACCTTTCTCCACTGTGTGTATTGAGGCAGGATCTCTCCTTGAACCTACAGTGTAGCTAACCAGCTTGCCCTGGGATCCCCAGTCCCTGCATCCTGAATGCATTGGTGTTACTTACTTTGCCTGCATCTGTGGATTTTCTCCATTTTCTGGCTTTCTTCTGTTGTGACTGAAAAAGATATTTTGAATAATTTCAACTTTCTTTGTTAAGATCTGTTTTGTGCAGCACATGGTCTATCCTGAGCGATGTTCATCATGTGTTGCTGTGTGAACCATTGTGTATGGTGGTGTGGGTTTGCCTACTTCTAGCTGTTAATTTGTTGCGGGTTAGTTCTCCACCCAATGGAGTCACAGTTGACTTCAATTGTTGTTATATCTTCTTGGTGATCTTTTTTTTTAAGTTTTTAAAAAATATTTTTATTTATTTATTGTGTGTACAGCCTTCTGCCTGCAGGCCAGCAGCGGAGGGTACCAGATCTCATTCAAGGTGGTTGTGAGCCATCATGTGGTTGCTGGGAATTGAACTCAGGACCTCTGGAAGAACAGTCAGCGCTCTTAACTACTGAGCCATCTCTCTAGCCCCCTTGGTGATTTTTTTTTTTTTTTGGTTTTTCGAGACAGGGTTTCTCTGTGGCTTTGAAGGCTGTCCTGGAACTCGCTTGGTAGTCCAGGCTGGTCTCGAACTCACAGAGATCCGCCTGCCTCTGCCTCCCGAGTGCTGGGATTAAAGGCGTGCGCCACCAACGCCCGGCGGTGATCTTTTTTAAATCATGCTTTTTATTATTATTTTTAGTTTTTAAAAACATAGTTATTTATTTAGTGTGTGGCGGGGGTGTGGCGGTCAGAGGTCAACTTTGCGGAATGGGTTCTTTCCTTTCCTCCACGTACGTCACCAGGGTTAGTGGCAAACACCTTATTCTTTATGCTATAAATAAGGCCACTCCCTTTTTTGGGAGGGTTGCTGTTTGCATAGGATATATTCTCCCATCGTTCCCCACTGTCATCATGTGTGTTCCTGTATGCGAATATACGAAGGGAGTCTCTTGTGAGTAGCATATGTAGGCAGATTTTTCTGTTCCTCCTGCCAGATTAATTATTATTAATTATGAAACTCAGCCAATAGCTTAGGCTTGTTTCTAACTAGATCTTATAACTTAAATTAATCCCTTCCTACTAATTGACTTTCTGCCTTGTGGTTTTATTGACTTTATTCTGTGCGGCCCACACGGCTTTCCTGATCCTTCCATCTCCGCCTGGTGGCTCTCGGCTTCTCTGCCCTTCTTCTTCCCAGCATCCTCTCTACCCTGAAAATCCTGCCTAGCTATTGACCACTCAGCTTTCTATTAAAGCGATCCGAGTGACACATCTTCACAGTGTGCAAAAAGATTATTCCACAGCAACATATTTACGAAAGAGGGAATGTGATAGTTTAGGTTCACCCTCAGCTATACAGGGAGTTTGAGCCCTGAGTTACAGGAGATCCTGTCTCAAAAAATCAAACAACAAAAACAGATAAACCCATAATTAATTGTTGTTTGCTTGCTCCTTGGTGCCCCAGAATGCCATCTGGATGGTGTGGGATGGGGGAAGAGAGAGGGGCTGAGTCACTTTCAACCTGAGACTGTCTTGAGTCTTGCCTGGTAGCCTAGTTGTCCCTTACTCTGAGTCCTCTGGCTGGGATTACAGGCGTGTGCTACCACACCCAGCTCCAGCCGTCTTTAGTTCATTGACCTGTGTATTTTTCCTGAAGAGTTTAACGTGATTACATGTTAAGTCAATACTAATGGGGAAGGACGTAAAGGCCATTCCTAAGGTCGCTGTCTGTACCTTGTCTCTTTCTTTCTCTCTCCTTTCTTCTCAATCATTTTTCTTTGCATTTATTTCATTGATATTTGTGATGATATGTTGATTCCTTCTATTTTACTTTTGCTCATATTCATAGATGTTTTACTTCTAGTTACCATTGTTGCTACTAAAACATTTTAAATTTGTGGTGTTTTGTTTGACACTGACAAAGCTTTAGTCTTTTCCCCTCCCCGATGTCACAGATTTACCTGTATATGTTACAGAACATTGAAGATAGATTTCACGTTTCTATTGTTATTCTTTCTGGGCTTGTGTAATCCAGGATGACCCCAAACTAATAATTCTCCTGCCTTAGGCTCTTAGGTGATAGGATTGAAGGCATGTGCTCCCACACCCACACCCAGTTTATGTGGCGCTGGAATTGAACCCTGAGAGTCCTGCACACCAGGCAGGTGCTATATATCTGTAGCCCTATCCTATCTCTATTGAAGGACTACTTTTGCCATCCTTTTTCTCCCCAAAGATGTGTTTACATATTTATTGACTATTAGTGTGTGTCTTAGGGTTTCTATTGCTGTGAAGAGGCACCATGACCACTGCAGCTTTTTAGTTTTTCTTTTCTTTCTTTTTAAAGATTTATTTATTATGTATACAGTGTTCTGTCTGCATATATCCCTGCATGCCAGAAGAGAGCACCAGATCTTAATACGGATGGTTATGAGCCACCATGTGGTTGCTGAGAATTGAACTCAGGACCTCTGGAAGATCAGTCAGTGCTCTTAGCCACTGAGCCATCTCTCCAGCCCAAGTTTTTGGTTTCTCAAGACAGGGTTTCACTGTATAGCTCTGGTTGTCTGGTTGTCCTGGAACTTTCTCTGTAGACCAGCCTGGTCTCGAACTCACAGAGATCCACCTGCCTCTGGCTCCCAAGTGTTCCACAGGCAGCAGAAGGAGACTGTGTACCATCCTGGCCATAGATTGAGTATATGAGACCTCAAAGCCCTCTCCCATGATAACACTCTTCTTCTAATAAGGCCATACCTACTCCAACAGGCCACACCTCCTAATAATGCCACTCCCTATGGATCAAGTATTCAAACATATGAATCTATGGGGGCCATTACTATTAAGACCACCACAGTGTGTATGAGTCTGTGTTGTGTGTGTGTAGCGGAGGAACTGCATGTCCCTGTACATACCTAGACATGAAGAAGGCAAAGAAGGCATCAGATGTCTTTTTTTTTTTGAGACAGGGTTTCTCTTTGTAGCTTTGTAGACCAGGCTGGCCTCGAACTCATAGAGATTCACCGGCCTCTGCCTCCTGAGTGCTGGGATTAAAGGTGTGCACCGTTACTGCCTGGCTTCAGGTGTCCTTCTTATCACTCTTTGCTTTTTCTTTTTAGACAGGGTCTTTTCCTGAACCTGGGGTTCATGTTTTTCTCTATCAGGCTTGAAGCCAGCAAACCCCAGTGATCCTTCTGTTCCAGCCCCCTCGGATCTGGTTATAGGAATGGGCAAGACACCAGCTTTGTACGCTCATGCTGGTGTCTGAACTCAGTCTTCATGGTTGCACAAGAGCACCCTTAACTGATGAGCCATCTCCCTAGTCCCAGGACTCATTTCATCTTTTTTTTTTTTTTTTTGAGCATGGGTCCAATAATAGTAAACACAACCCTCTCAGCCTTTTTTTTTTTTTTTTTTTTTTTTTTTTTTTAGGAAAGCCTTTAAAAAGTCTTTGGAGATTTATTTTATTTTATGAGTTTGGATGTTTTGCCTGCAATGTATGAGTAAGTACCACATGCTCGCCTGGTATTGACAGAGGACAGAAGACTGTGTCACAAATGGTCACGAGCCACCATGCTGGGGCTGGGAGTCACACCTGGTTCTTCTGCCAGGGGAACAAGTGCTCCTAACTGCTGAGCCATCTGTACAGGCCTTTTCTGTGAAATCCCTAGTTTGTCTTAGAAGGACAGTTTCACCTGACATCATGGCTTTGGCGGACAGTGTCTTCTCTCAGCACTCAATATATCTGTCCATTCCCTCTGGCCCGCAAAGGCCCCATCAAGGAAGCATCTGGCAATCCCATGGAAGCCCCTGCACATGAGGCCAACCATTTCTCTCCTGCTGCCTTTAATACTGTCTTTGACTTTTAGATCTTTCTATCAGAGGGTGCCTTTGTATGCTGCCTCCTCTGTTATCGTCAAAGGGTCCTCTCTGCGTAGCCCAGGCTGACCTTGACCTCACTATTCTCCTGCCTCAGCCTCCTGGGTCCAGGAGTACAAGCATGAATTAGGTGGCTGGTTGCTTATTCTACTTGGAATTCTTTGAGTTTATTTCTCCTCTCTCTCTCTCTCTCTCTCTCTCTCTCTCTCTCTCTCTTTATATCTTCCTTTCTTTTTAAAGGCAGGGTTTCTCTGTGTAACAGCCCTGGCTATCCTGAAACTCAATCTGCAAACCAGGCTGACCTCAAACTCACCAAGATCTGCCTGTCTCTGCCTCCTGAGTACTAGGATTAAAGGCTTGGGCCACCACCGTCCAGCTGTTCTTTGAGTTTCTTAGATTTGTGTGTTAATTTATTTCCTAAGATTCAGAAGTCTTGTTATCATTTCTGCAAATGACTTTTGTCTTTCATCCTTTATGACTGTCATATTGAGATCTTAGTCAACTGGAAGATGTCCTGAAAGTCCTTTATAATCCTTAATACTTTTCGATGGGTGTTAGTGGCCCATGCCATTAATCCCAGCACTTAGAGGCAAAGGCAGGCAGATCACTGTGAGTTCAAAGACCAGCCTGGTCTACAGAGTGAGTTCCAGGACAGGCTCCAAAGCTACAGAGAAACCCTGTCTCGGAAAAAAAAATACTTCATTCTTGGTTTTTTCTCACTGATTGATTTTAAGTGTCTTCTTTGGGAGCAGGAGAGACCGCTTGTGGGTTAAAAGCACTGGTTGCTCTTGCAAAAGACCCCGGTTCAGTTACCGTTACTCACAACCATGAACTCCAATTTCAGGGGATATTCTGCCCTCTTCTGGTACCAACGGGTACTGCATGCACAGGTGCACAGACACAGCAGGCTAAAACACCCATACATATAAAATAAAAGAGAGACGATTACAGCAGTTTTATCTATTCAAATTACTTCTCTTCAAGCTTGTTGTTTCTTTTGCCTGTTTAAGTCTGGATGGACCCTCTTTATGAGCTCTGCAGGCTACTAAACTCCTGAATGTCTTCTTCATTCTTTTTAATCATTTTGTTTTTATCCCTGTGGATGGTGTTCCTTGTTCATATGTCATTTCTTGATTTTTTAGCACATTTATGACAGATTTTCCCCTATCAAGCAACTCAGAGAACTGTGTACTTGGGTGTGGAGGCCTGAGTACATACAGCCTTATGTCTTTCTTCTGGTGTATCCACCTTGGATTTTTTTTTTTAGGTGGGGGGTTCTTTATTTTTTGGTTTTCCAAGACAGGGATTCTCTGTGTAACAGCCCTGACTATCCTGGAACTAACTCTGTAGAGCAGGCTGGCCTTGAACTCACAGAGATCCTCCTTCCTCTGCCTTAACAGTAGTGGGACTAAAGACCATGCACCACCACTGCCCGGCCCTCCTTGTTCTTTTAGATAGTGTTTCTCACCGGGATTTTGTGCTCACTGATTAGTCTGGCCAGAGAGCCCCAAGGATCTACCCATCTCTCCCTCCCCGGTACTGAATTAACATGCATGCCACCATGACTGGCTGTTTATTTAAGTACTGAGGACTGAACTCAGGCTCTTGTGCGTATGTGGCAATGACTTTGCTGACTGAATTGACCTCCTTAAGCCCCAGATCTGTATTTCTTTAGGGTCAACTTCAGGGGGGTGCTTTCTTCATGTAAGTGGGCCGTATTCTCCTGCTTCTTTGTCTGGTTTATAAATTTTGCTTGCTGCTTTTAGTTTTGGCTGGATGGGAGCATTTGAAGAAACCATCACTCCAGATTTCACCCATCCAGACTTTACCCATCAACACAGTTGGTTGCTCAGAGCATGTGCCTGTGGAACCGGAATCCTAACGTGCTGCTGGCCTTTGTTTTCAGTGGCTTCCACACTCCTGTTCCGGGTTCATCTGCTCTCTACTCATGCAAGACGGATTCCACATTCCCAAATCTCCTGGGTAGAGCCCCGAGGAGCCAGACCTATCAGTGCCTGGCCAAGTTTTCTGTTTCTGCCCTGCAGGCCTAGTCCTGGTGTGGGAGGAGCCCTGGTGTGGGAGGAGCCCTGGTGTGGGAGGAGCCCTGATGTGGGAGGAGCCCTGATGTGGAAGGGCCCTGGTGCAGGAGGAGCCCTGGTGTGGGGGTTCTCGCCCCTTTGCTCCAGGCCGTATTTCAAAGGGGGAGGAATGCTGAAGGGCATTGCTATGGATTGACTATGCGCCCCAAAAGTCACCTGCTAGAGTCTTTTCACCAATGTGATAATACTAACAGCATAATCTGTTTCATGGGCAAGCCTTTAGGAGGTGCTAAGTCAGTGTCCCCACAGAAGGGAGCGGGGACAGCCTGGGCATGTAGCCCAGATGCAGAGTGCTTGCCTTAGCGCGCATTCTGGGCAGGGTTAAATCCCCAGCACTGTACAATAAGGTGGGGATCAGGGAGGAGTTTGCGGGTTCCTTTTCCTCTGTTCCTTTGCCACTTGAGGACGCAGCATCCATCCCTCTTCACCTCTCCTCCTTCCACACTGCGAGCTCAAGCATTAGCGCCACCATTTTCACACAGAGACTTGTGACTTCACCAAACACCAGACTCGCCAGGGCTTTTGACTTTGAAATTCCAGCCTCCACAACTGTGGAATACGTTTCAGGGTTTTTTGTTTGTTTTTATTTTTATAGCACAAATAATAAAAATCCAGAGACAGATATTGGAGCTCAAGCCGAAGATCAGAAAAGCAGAGCAGCCTAGCCAGTAGCTCTTACCTCTACCCAGCTGAAATGGCAATCCTGTCTCTAACCAAATCCTCAGAGATAAATGCTCTCCCTATCTAGAAACTAAATCTCACAAGAGATCCTTGCTTCTTCCTTTTATACCCCCCTAGTGCTGGGATTAAAGGCATGAGCTCTGTTTCTCTTTTAGAGTGATTCACTCTTGTGTAGGCCAGGGTGGCCTTGAACTCACAGAGAGCCTTTGTCTCCTGAGTCTTGGGATTAAAGGTGTGTGCCATCACTGCCTGACTCTATGGCTGTAGCTAGTTTTGCATTTTGATCTCCAGTGGCTTTATATCACCACACTTCTCCTCCTTCTTTGTCTAGATTCTCCTCCTATTTTTTCTCTTCTGCCTGCCAGCCCCACCTATCCCTTTCCTGCCTAGCTTTTGGCCGTTCAGCTTTTTTTAGAACAATCAGGTGCCTTAGGCAGGCAAGGTGGGACAAATGCAGCATATCTTTATATAATTTAACAAATGCAGAAAAACAAATATAGCATCTTTACATCATTGGCAAAGGCAGCAGAAACTAACGTAACACACCTTTACACAGCTACAATAATATTATGCAGCATAAACAGATGTAACGTATCTTTCCATAGTTAAATATTCCACAACACAGTAGGGCATGTATGTGTACGAATGTGTGTGTGTGTGTGTGTGTTGTTAGTGATGGAACCCTAGGTTTTGTATGTAATAGGCAAAATTTCTTTCACTGAACTGCACCCTATCTGTACATTGGATTCTGATGCTGTTGCTATGGCTGCTCCCTACTTAGAAGTCCAGAAACATAACAGTTCCATCTGGACTGTAGTGGCTTTGAGGACACTGGCAGAAACTGCTGTGCCTTTTCTAGAACTCTCCATAGAAATAGCATCTAAGAGAGCCAAGAACCACATCTGAGACTCAGGAGTCTCCATGTGCTCTCTCTGCATCCTGGTGTATTGTGGATAGCCTTGTTAGATGCACCCTGCCCCCTAGTAAGTGGCTTCTCTTCTCTCTGCAGTGCTCTGACCAACAGAAGCTGCTAAATATTGCCCAGGAGCTCCTGCACACAGAGGAAGCCTACGTGAGGCGGCTGCACTTGCTGGACCAGGTAGTCCATAGGGCTGGGAATCCCCTCTCTCATGCCCAGAATTCGCACTGTATCCCTTCAATGGTGTGGGTATTATGCTTAGAGTAGGAATGACAAATACTAAAATTCAGATAAAGGGAAGTCTGGCCTGAAAACATATATTTTGTTCTCAGTGCTGTGTGGTTCTGGGTAGAAGTCCAGTGTGTTCACAATGGGGGACATTTCTTCATGGAGGATGCATCATTTGAACACATGAATGCATGCTGGGATCTGAGGAGATGTTTCAGTCAGTAAAGTGTTTGCCTTGCATGCACAAGGACCTGTGTTTGAGTCTTAGAACTCATGTAAAGATGCCAGGCTAATAGTGGTGGCTAATGCTTATAATCCCAGCACTGGGGAGGCGGAGACAGGGAGATACCGGAAGCTTGCTGACCAGACAGTCTAATCTTACCTACTTGGCAAGATTAAGATTCAGTGAAAAGACCTTGTCAAAACAAAATGAAACAAAAAAACAAGAGTTGGATGATACCTGAGGAATGACACCTGAGATTGGCCTCTAGCCTCCAGAGGCATGCACACACACTTATGTCCATGCACACCCGTACCCACATGGACATGCACACATGCACACACATAGAACATCCATAGCTGGGCCAGCGGGTGCTGTGCATCCCTGCCCATGAGGAAATGCGAAGAGGATCCTGAGTACCCAGGAAAACAAGGCCTGCTCTGTGTGGCTCCTGCCTGTGCCTCACAAGCCAGAGGAGATCTCCTTCCCCTTCTCCTGAGAGGATGATGAGGAAAGATGTCACGCCCCATCTCCCATACACTGTTCCTACCTCTCCCGTGATCCTCAGCTGTGAGCAAGCGTTCAGTAAGACTTAAAGGTGGAGGATTCTGGCTCTGACATCCATTAAGGAAACCTAAGTGGGGCTGGAGAAATGGCTCAGTAGGTAAGAGTGTGCCTTAGTTAGAGTTACTATTGCTGGTTTTGTTTTGTTTTGTGGTTTTTTTTTTTTTTTTTTTTTGGTTTTTCGAGACAAGGTTTCTCTGTATTGTTTTGGAGGCTGTCCTGGCACTCGCTCTGTAGACCAGGCTGGCCTCACAGAGATCAGCCTGCCTCTGCCTCCCGAGTGCTGGGATCAAAGGCGTGCGCCACCAACGCTCGGCTATTATTGCTGTTTTGAAACACCGTGATCAAAAGTGAGCAGGAGAGGCTCATTTGCTTTAGGCTTCCACATCATAGTCCATCTCTGAAGGAAGTTGGGAGAAGCTCAAACAGGGCAGGGGCCTGGAGGCAGGAGCTGATGCACAGGTCATGGAGCAGTGCTGATTCCTAGCTTGCCCTTCAAAGCTCACTCAGCCTGATTTCTTAGAGCATCCAGGACCACCAGCCTAGTGATGGCACTACCCACAAAGGGCTGGGTCCTCTCCCATCAATCACTAAGAAAATGCCCCACAGCAGCATCTTACGAGGCATTTTCTCAACTGAGGGTCCCTCCTTTCAGATGACTCTAGCCTGTGTGAAGCTGGCACAACACTAGCCAACACAGATGTTTTCTGTGCAAGCATGAAATCCTGTGTTGAATCCCAGCACCCAAGTAAAAAGGGCATGCTTCGGAGCTGGAGCAATGGATCAGCATCTGGGGGCACTGGTTGCTCTTCCACAGGACCTGGGTTTGGATGCTAACACCAACATAGAGCCTCATAGCCATCTGTAACTATAGATCCAAAGGCCCCAATGCACAAGACACTTACGTAGTGCATAGACATAACTCAGACAAAGCACTCATAAACACAAGTAGACCCTTTCAAAGTGCACGCCTGTAACCCCAGCACCATGGAGGTGCAAAGACAGGAGGGCTGCTGGGTTTTGCTGACTGCTAACCTAGCTCTAGACCCTACTCAAGAGAATGTGGTGGGAACTGACAGCAGGACACCAATGTCTTTCTCTGGTCTCTCTGCACATGCACTACACACACACACACACACACACACACACACACAGAGACAGAGAATGTGGTGGGAACTGACAGCAGGACACCAATGTCTTTCTCTGGTCTCTCTGCACATGCACTACACACACACACACACACACACACACAGAGACAGAGACAGAGAATGTGGTGGGAACTGACAGCAGGACACCAATGTCTTTCTCTGGTCTCTCTGCACATGCACTACACACACACACACACACACACACACACACACAGAGACAGAGACAGAGAATGTGGTGGGAACTGACAGCAGGACACCAATGTCTTTCTCTGGTCTCTCTGCACATGCACTACACACACACACACACACACACACACACACACACACACACACACAGAGAGACAGAGACAGAGAGACAGAGAGACAGAGAGGTTTGTTTGTTTGTTTGGTCTTTTTGTTGTTGTTTTGTTTTCAAGACAGGGTTTCTCTGTGTAGCCCTGGCTATCCTGGAACTCACTCTGTAGACCAGGCTGACCTCAAACTCACAGAGATCCACCTTCCTCTGCTTCCCAAGTGCTGGGATTAAAGGCTGCCTCCTAATTGAAAAATTTTTAAACCAGCTGCCTCCTAATTGAAAAAAATTTTAAACCAAAAAACAAGTCGGGTGGTAGTGGCACAAGCACTCGGGAGGCAGAGGCAGATTGATCTTTGTGCGTTTGAGGTTGGGGTGGGGGGAAGAACCCAAGAGCCCGCTCCTGTGGCAGGTGTCTGTCTCCCGTTCGGTGACCATTGTGGGCTTCTCTGTGCTCAGGGTTTCTGCACCAAGCTGACAGAAGCAGGGATCCCTCCAGAAGTCACCACCGGCATTTTCTCCAACATCTCCTCCATCTACCGCTTCCATGGGCAGTTCCTCCTGCCCGAGTTGCAGAAGAGGATCACAGAGGAGTGGTGAGTGTGTCATGGCCACCCATAAGGCCCCTAAACCTGAATTCCTCTGCCTGGAAGCCTGACAGGTTCTTGGGGTTTGGGGTTTGTCTTCTGGAGGCCTGGGTGCCCACCTTTCCCAATCCTAGCCCTGCCTTTTCTGGACTGGTGGCTTTGACTGGGCCTTGGGTGTCTCTCAGTTTGTGATCTAGATGAGATTTTGACATCTGGAAGCAACAGTGATGCTGGGTCAGCCTGTTTCTACTTTTTTTAAAAAAATAATTATTTATTACATATACAGTGTTCTGCCCAGGCCAGAAGAGGGCACCAGAGCCACCATGTGGTTGCTAGGAATTGAACTCAGGACCTCTGGAAGAACAGACAGTGCTCTTAACCTCTGCGCCATCTCTCCAGCCCCCTACCCTTGCTTTTTAAAAGGACCTTATCCTCAGGAGTGGCTCCAGGTCCTCTTCTTTCTGCACCCCTCAACTCTTGCCTATTTTCAGCCAAAGCCGCAAACCACAATTAGTGCCCTGACACTGGGGGAGGCCTACCAGTTTTAACTGTGTGCTCCCCGCATTTTGGGAGGCTTGAAGTTTGCCTGCCTTCCTTTGCAGGGCTTGTATGCCCTTCATGGCTCCTGACTTTGCCTTGGGTGACTGGGGATGTCTGTCTTGTCATCTTTGTCTCCGTGTGTGGCTGGGCCACTTTGTGAATCTTCGGAAGCTGCAGAGAAGGTTGCGCTGTGTCCTGCAGGTGTTTAGAGCTGGGTGTGGACTTGTGGTGACAAAGCGGATGTCTGGCAGCACAGGCTTTCTCCTTCCGTGCTCTGGAGGGTCTGTTGGTCCTCAGGGTGTCTCCACAGTCCTGTAATGATGACGACACAGGGCCACTTGTCTAGCATCTCTAGTTGCCTAATTTATAAAAACCAAGCCTCTGTGCACAGTTTCATATGAGTACCAAGTGATGGCCTCATGCCCATGCCTTTTTTCTTTGGTTTTTGCCAATTACTAAGGATAAATCTCCAAAAGAGAGTGCTAAGAAAAAAAAATTACTATGTTGATTTTGCCTGTGGAGATGTGAACACCATCTACTTACCCAAGACAGGGCTTCAATGCTAGACCAATAAATAAATAAATAAATAAATAAATAAATAAATAAATAAATAAATAAAACAAATGGATTCCACCCAATCCCAGCTTAGCTGAAACAGTGAGCATGGGTGACTTCAACGTGGCTGCAGCAGGGGAGGTCCCATGAAAGCTGCATCCCTGGAGCTTCCCCACAGCTTGATGGCAGAGTGGACAGTCTCTCCCAAGCAATCGCTATTGCTTGCATGGCCTTGGAGGGGAGGCCTTCTGGCTCATGCAAGTTTCAGGAGCTTCCTGAAGTTCTGGTGGCTTCCTGAGCCCAGTAAGTTTTACTGCCTGGGTCTTAAGGAGCCTCCCTTTCCTGAAGGGGGTGTTTTAACGCAGAGGAAATAAATGCACAGTTACTATGGCAATGCTTGCTTCCTAGAATCTATTTGTTCACTCAGCGCACTCAGACATTTTTTTTTTTTTTTTTTTACCATTGGTCCTGCAAAGTCCTCCCCTTTTCTCCGTAGCTTTGGCGGCAGTGTACAGAGCCATCATTTTAAAACTGTGCTCATTTAGAATGGCACTTCACCAACCATCTTTGATAACTGTGTTCTGTCACTCAAGGGCAGCACTGTTGCTAAGGCCTTCTGTTTGGTCTCTGGGCCTCAGCCGATGCTGCTGAGGTGTTTAGAGAAATCCTCTTTTAATGTCCAGTCCACAATCTGGGAGGAAACACACCCCGAGAGGGTGACAAACATGCTGAACACCAGAGTACTACTCCACCTAGACTATTGGTCTGACGGCCACGCTCCTCCACACAGGGACACAAACCCTCGACTCGGAGACATCCTGCAGAAACTGGCCCCATTCCTGAAGATGTATGGCGAGTATGTCAAGAACTTTGACAGGGCCATGGGGCTGGTGAGCTCATGGACCCACCGCTCTCCGCAGTTTAAGGACGTCATCCACAGCATCCAGGTAGGTGGCTGCAGGAGTGTGACACACACACTTTTTTTTTTAACTCTGAAAAGATTTTTTTTTTTAAGACGAGGTCTCAGGCCAAGCATGTGTCTTTAATTCCAGCCCTCAGGAGACAGAGGCAGGCAAATCTTTGTGAGTCTGGGGCCAGTCTGGTCTACATAGCAAATTCAAGACCAGACAACAATACATACTAAGACCATGTCCAAAACAAAAACAAACCAAAAAACAACAACAAAACCAAAACAAACAAAATAAACCTCCACAAGACAAGGTCTCTATCCCTGAATAGTCTGAGCTCCCTATGCAGCCAAGGATGACCTTGGACCTCCAACTTTTCTACCTTTACCTCCTGAGTGCTGAGATTACAAGTGTGCACCACCACACCTGGCGTATGAAGTGCTGGGATTCCAAGCCTGCATCAGGAAGTCTGGCTTTTTCTACATGGGTTCTGGGGTTGAATTCAGGTCCTCGTGCTGATGCAGTTACACCCCCCCCCATCCCAGCCCTCTGGAGAAGCTGTGACACTAACTTCTCACATAAGTGTGTAGTATAAGACTCTTCTGTATAGTGAGCTCTACACACATCTCCCTCCAGAGGACAAGGCAGTGCTCAGCCCGAGCACAGGCCACTGTCCCTGTCCACACAGGGCAGAACAGGCTCTTGGGTCTAGCAGGTCCTCAGGTGACAAGGCACCTCCAGGATTGGGATGACAGTTGTCTGCATTGATAGACTCAGCCCTATGCTGTCCCTGAGCAGTGGGTATGGTCTGGGGATACTTCCTACTAGACACAGCCCTGGTTCTGCCTCTTGGCCTCAGCACAATTCAGCTGTTCTCCGCAAAGGCCTGGACTGTGTCTGCTGACCCGATGTTGCTTCTGGTATCTGGAGGGTAGAGTCTGGGCCAGGTCTGCAGGGCACAGAATGCCCCACAACAGCAAATTCTCCTATGCAAAGTCCATGGCCAACGCTGAGAAGCCTCGACCTGGACAAAATGGGATCAAATGACCATCAGGTTTCCCTTGATCTCTGGAGAATTTTTTGCTTGATTCAAAACCTATTTTAAATTATAAGCCTTAAAAAATTCGAATGTTTACCAAGAGTTTGTAAAGTGACCAACTTAAGGCTAGAGAAAGAGCCAAGAACCTGAGTTTGGACCTCTAGCACCAGGTGAAGGCAGGTATGGTGGAATGTAGATGGAATTTCCTGTCCCCCCTGGTTCTGCAGCCATTTAACCCCAAATAAACACACAGAGGCTTATATTAATTATGAACTGTTTGGCAGATGGCTCAGGCTCCTTATTGGTTAGGTCTCCCTTAATTATTAACCCATAACTATTAATCTGTGTATCTCCACATGGTCTTGGCTTACCGGTGATGCCCACATCTCTTTCTTCCTCGGCAGCTACATAGTGTCTCTCTGGCGACTCACTGTCTTCCTCTACCCAGAATTCTCCTTGTTTGGTAGCCCTGCCTATACTTCCTGCCTGGTTACACCTTGCCTGTCTATTGGCCAAAACAGCTTTATTCATCAAATGATAAGAGAAACATGTGTTCACAGACATCCCCCATCAGTGGCATATGTCTGAACCCTCTTACCAAGGGCTGAGGGTAGGGCATTGAGACAGGTAGATTCTGGGATTGATCAGCAAGCCTAGAAGAAGTTCAGTTTTCAGCCAGAGATGTGTATGCACACAGCATACCCAGGCATGGCCACAAAAGGACAAATGTTCAGACATTACAGACACTCTGTGCTATTTACCATTATCTCTAAGCACATGTGATGATTACTGTGTTTTGAAACTCATCTGCAGGCACTGCAGTTTCATCATTCAGTGTGAAGGAGAGTGTGTCCCACACGCCCACATTGGTGACTGAAATCGAGAAGCTCACACGGCTGTCACAGCACTGTCTCCTCACAGCCCACATAGTCATCAGCTATCCCAATGATGAACTTCTAAGTTTTCTCTCTGTGCTTCACAAGCCACACTAGGACCACACACTGCTCTGCCCGTGTCCTCTTGAGGGAATTGACTGCCTCTTGACTTGGGTTTATCTGCGGTTTTTCCATGATTCAGTTTGGGCAGTGTCTCTGTGTGAGTCACTGGAGCAAAGCCTTTTTTTTTTCTTCTTTATTCATAAATTTCTAGCAGAGAGATATTTTGAAACTCTATAAACATCCATTCCTCATCTTCCCTTGATTTTTATCTTGAAATAATGTGTGTGTGTGTGGTATATGCCTGTGAACATGTGTGTGGGTATGCTCATACATGTGTATACTACTGGAGGTCAGATGTCAGCTGAGGTTGAGTGCCTTCTATCACTCCCCATCTTGTTTTGAGGCAGGGTCTCTCACTGAACTCAGAACTCATTGGAACACTGGCCAATGGTATCTGCTTATCCCTGCATCGCCAGCACTGGGGTAACAAGAAAGCACCATGACACCCAGACATTTCTTTAGATTTTCTTAAAGTTTATGTGTATGAGTGTTTTGCCTGCACGTATGTCAGAAGAGGATGTCAGATCCCCTGAAACTAGGGTTACAGACAGCTGCTAGCCATGTCGTTGCTTGGACCGAATGCAGGCCCTCTGCCAGAGCAGTAAGTTCTCTTACCTTGGGTCATCTCTCCAGCACCAATGCTCAGATTTTTTTTTTCATAAGTGCAGCCTTCATTTAAAAACCAAAGACAGGCATTGTGGCTCGCACCTTTAATCCCCCAGCACTCAGGAAGCAGAGGTAAGTGGATCTCTGAGTTTGAGGCCTGAACAGCCAGGGCTACACACACACACACACAAAAATCTTGTCTTGGAAAGACCAACAACAACCAAAACAAAACAAAAAGCCACCACTATGCCTGCCAAAAGACTAATTGTTTTAGGGACTGAGGGGATGGGTTGGTGGGTAAAGTGCTTACCTGAGTTCAGATCCCAAGAACCTGTTACACCCAATAGAGTTTTGAGCCATCTCTACCAGAAGTGTTTGTTTGTTTGTCTTTTGGTTTCCCGAGACAGGGTTTCTCTGTGTAGTTTTGGAGCCTGTCCTGGAAGTCGATGTAGACCAGGCTAGCCTCAAATTTACAGAGATCCGCCTGCCTCTACCTCCCGAGTGCTGGGATTAAAGGCATGTGCCACCACTAGCCGGGCCAGAAGTTTTGATCTGAGGAAGATGTGGGTGGCTGGGCCCCTCCCTGAAGTTGCTGGGGGCAGGGCAGTGGAGCAGGCAGTACAGCAGGCCCTCTCAGCTGTCGATGAGCCAGGCAGCACGGCAGGAGAGCCCACGCGAGCAAAGAGGCAATAGTGCATCAGCAGTCGTCATGGTAGACTTGTGTGCAGGGCCAAGGGTGTAGATTCCTGCTGCTTGCACTGAGGAGGCCTTAACGTGTGACAAAAGGGGGAGCTGTTATCTGGAGGGCAGGGGGGAAGTGTGGAGAGTGGGGACAACATGGGCTGGGCTTCCCTGCACCCCTACTCTTTCCTTCATTAGTTATGCAGGGACCTCGCAGAAGGACTCTCAGCAGCCTCTAGGCATGGGGACTGATACTGGGGGAGCTAGGCACAGGTGGCCTCCACCTGACAGAGAGGGAGAGGACCTGAGGGCGATGAGGGTTGGATAGGAGTGGGAATCACTTCTGTGGGGGGAGCTTCGTCCTGGCATCTGTCTTCTTCAACCCAAACCTGCCCGCCCAGAGTTCCAGTTCTCCCTCCATCATTAGGCCCCTGTGAGCCTCAGTTTCTCCAGGTGTGGTCTGTGCCGATTGTGTCTTAAAGAGCATGTGCTCCAGACAACCTCCAGGGACCGTGGTGCCAGAAGCAGGCTGGTGACCCTGTGTGTGTCCTTTGTTCCCCCAGAAGCAGGAGGAGTGTGGGAACTTGACACTGCAGCACCACATGCTGGAGCCTGTGCAGAGGGTCCCTCGCTACGAACTGCTGCTCAAAGACTACCTGAAGAGGCTCCCCAGGGACGCCCCAGACCGGAAGGATGCTGAGAGTAAGTAGGAGTGGCTGCAAGGCTGAGGGGAATCTGTGGAAGAGGCTGAGAACCCTGGCCTGAGACACAGAGAACGGCAGAATACACACACACACACACACACACACACACACACACACACACACACACACACACACACACACATCAGTAACTAGGAAACTAGGAAAGTGCTGTAATCTTTTCCTATCTGGGGAAGACACTGCCAAGCACTGACTCCATTGAGAGCTTAGGACCCAGCAATGGGCCCCACAGTGAGGACATTCTTATCTCGAGATTCAAGACCGACGTAACTGGCGGGGAACAGAGGACTGGGGACTGTGCAGGAGAGTCAGGGGTCCCACTTGTCTTGGCCGTGGCAAGGTCAGCAAGTGTCTCTCGACTTTGTCTTTTCTCTGGGCCATACCTTTGGAGCAGTCTGGGCGCCCTGAAGCAAGGCCATGCCCACATTTTCACTGTCAGCCTGTCCAGTGAGAACTTGTGGAGTTGCCGTGTGCCCGGGCTCACTCGGTTCTCCTCATTCAGGGTCCCTGGAGCTCATCTCCACCGCTGCTGACCATTCCAATGCTGCCATCAGGAAGATGGTGAGTTCAGAGTGCTGTAGGGGAGCAAAACATGTGCAGGGAGAGGGGGGAGGGCTGACCGTGTAAGTGAGCACTTTGACCCTGATTCTAAGTGGGCCCCATCAGTGAGCACATATATGCCCAGTCTCCCTAGGATCTGCCGGGTGCACATCCTAGTACCAATACCAAGTGCATGCTCAGCCTCTCTGTACAAACCAGGTAGGCATACGAACACTCATAGTTAGAACTTCTATTCCTGTGAAGAGATACCATGACCATGACAACTCTTATAAAGAAAGCATTTAACTGGAGTGGCTCACTTACAGTTTCAGAGGTTGGGTCCATTATCTTAATGACCGGGAGCATGGCGGCATGCAGACAGACATGGTGCTGGCTACATCTTGATCAGAAGGCGACAGGAAGGGGTCTCAGTGTCAACTCTAAGCAACGTTTGAGCAAAAGAGACTTCATAGCCCACCTCCACAGTGACATACTTCCTCCAAGGCCATACCTACTCCAACAAAGCTACTTCCTATGAGTGCCACTTCCTATGAATTCATGGGGGCCAATTGCATTCAAACTACCACAGCCACCTTCCCAGTGCAAGCTAGGACATGCCATGACTGTACCTGTATATACTGCTCCTCCATATACCTGCTGGCTCCTGCAAGGTCATTCAAGAGACAGAAGGGCAGACTGACCTGCCAACTTCTAGGTACACAGGGAGAAATTGCAAGTCCAAGGACAGGCCATCTGAGGCCTAGCAGGCCCTGCCCCAGCCCATGTTGCTACTGCCTAAGTCCCTACAGGCTCGATTCTACTGTGAATATTATTGAGTTCTAACCAAGAGCTAGAGCCATGAGCTGTTAACCTTGTCCCCATCGTACCTTTGTGCCTTGTGACTCCCCAACCAGGTCTGGGGAACATACGTAGATTGGCCCAGTCTGGGTCATAGCCACTCAGCTGATTCCTGCACACCTCAGTTTCCTTGTCTGTAAACTAGAAATAACATTGCCACTCACCCCATAGGGTTTGTGCTAGAGTTAAATAATTAAATGTAGAACAGTCCCCGGCACATGACAGCAGAGGTTTATGAGTTATCATTTCCTGAATGTTGAGTTTCCAGTCGCCCTTCAATACTCAACTCGAGTGTCATCCTGTGCCTGCTTCCCTTTTCGCTGGCAGCCATTTTGCTGCTGCAATGGACTCTGAGTCACAGTCGCAGAGCATGGCTTTGCTCACCTCTGGGTCCCAGGCAGTTCCCTGGCCCTTGGTGACTCTGCAGCTGCCTGAGCTTCCTGTCTCTTGCAGGAGAAAATGCACAAGCTCCTGGAGGTGTACGAGCAGCTGGGTGGGGAAGAAGACATCGTCAACCCAGCCAATGAGCTGATCAAGGAGGGCAACATCCAGAAATTGTCGGCCAAGAACGGCACCACGCAGGACCGGCACCTCTTCTTGGTGAGCCAGGTGGCCATCCCAGCCACAGAGCCGCCCCCCCCCCACCTTCTCTGGCTCTGGGCAGTACTGGCAAGACACAGACGGCCAAGGAGGGCCTTCTTCTGTGGCCTCCCCTGATAATTGGCTGTGCTACCTCTTGTCAAGGGCTCTGCCCTGGTTTCCACAAGCATCTAATATGGATGCTCCTGATATCCAGCATTTCTGTTTTTAATTTGATCTACCTGTGATACAACGAAAGAGTCTCCAGAAACCAGAAATATAAAGAACTGTAGCCCAAACATCAAGACCCCAACTTTCCCCGGAAGCACACTGGTTTATAGGGAGGAGAAAAAGCAGGAAGGGATTATAGGGAGGGATCCATCAATACCTAATATAGGAAGAGACAAGATTCTTTTTTCCCCATTTTCCTATAGCTACTTCTCTTCTTCCCCTACCTCCCCTTCCTCTTCTCCTTCCTCCTCTTCTTCCTCTTTCTTCTGCTTCTTCCCAAGGCCTTACATTTGCTAGGCAAACACCCTGTCTATCACACTGCCTTATACTGGTGGCTCTCTAAGGAGCTGGATCTTTGAAAGCTTCCCTTTTTTAACCTCAGGCCTGTGGCATATCTAGCCACAGGTTATTGGCTAATAATGCTAGGGTTAGATTTCATCTTGTGGCCTTAAATCCAATCAGAAATTGATTGGTTTCTCCCTAGACATTCGAGCCACTATTGTACCAGTGGGAATGTCTTGCTGGACCCGTTGTTAACATAGCTCACGGGGTTCATAGCTGCGTATGGCTGATGCTTATGTCTCCTCTGGTAAAGTGCATAGCACCTTACCATCAAGTTCTGGAGGGTAACAAGATCATTGGCAGTAGCCTGTACTGTGTGGGGCTACTGGTATTTAGTGGGGCCATCACTGTCCATTACCGGCTCAGAATCTGCCTTTTGAAGGTTGTGCTTAAAGGCATATGTGTACATCTTTAAATAAATAGATATAAACTTACACATGTAATATATATATATATATATATGTATGTATATGAGACATTAAAGAAAGCTTATGTGGGTCCCTATGAGGGGCTTCCTGTGACCACCTCTCCCCATGACATCTTTCTTGCAGTTCAACAATGTGATACTCTACTGTGTACCCAAACTGAGGCTCATGGGCCAGAAGTTCAGTGTACGGGAGAAAATGGACATCTCTGATCTCCAGGTGGGTGGGTCCTTCTCTCCCCTCTTATACTCTGGAAGGGGAACACGCAGGAATGGGGATGCTAGGCTTTGATGGCCAGCTCCGTGACTTAAGGGTTTCTGAGACAGCATCTTGGTCCCGGTGTACTGTACTAGCCTTGGGAAGGCAGTGCTGCCTGTGGTGTACTGTACTAGCCTTGGATTCTACCTTCTGTCAGTCCCTGGTGGTCTCATGCTGAAGGGGCAGGAGGCTGAAACTAAAGTTCACAGCCACGGGGGTCACATAGACACAAGATAGGCTGTCTAAAGATCCAGAAGTGAAATTGAGAATGGCGTGTGGGCCTACTCGTGTGGTCTGTACCCTAGACCACAAATTGCCTCATTTCCTGCATGATCTTAAATCCTCTGTCTTTGCTCCCCTTGATCCAAAAGCCTATTCCATATGTCATGATATTCAGGGTTGATATGGATTCTATCTGCTACTGAGAGAGATTTGAATTAATAATTGATACAAAAATATTTTATTTTTTAAAATAATTTATTTATTTTTATTATGTTTTGCTTGCATATATGTCTGTGAGGATGCCAGATCTGCTGGAACTGGAGTTACAGACAGCTGTGAGCTGCCATGTGGGTACTGGGAATTGAACTCCGGTCCTCTAGAAGAGCAATCAGTGCTCTTAACCACTGAGCCATCTCTCCAGCCCCCCCAATATCTTCCAATTAAATGATTCTAACTATCTGAAAAAGCCAAGATTTGATTAAACAACTACCCACTCCATAGAAATTCCCTTGGAATTCTCTTGATCCAGGTTAAGAAATGGTTATAAGCAGTTACTAGCTACAGGGGAACAAATTGCTTCTTCCATAGTTAGAAGAAGCCACTTTTGCGGAGTCGCTCTATGAGAAATCAGTCCTGGGGCTAGAGAGATGACTCAGCAGTCAAGAGCTCTTGTGACTCTTTCAGAGGACCCAACTTCAGTTCCCAGCACCCAAACTGAGTGGCTCACAACTGCCTGGAACTCTAGCTCCAGGGGATCTAATTTCTCCCTCTGGCCTCCTCAGGCACCTGTACTTGTGTACATAACGGCACACAGACACACACATAAATTAGTCTAAAAAGACAGTCCTGGTCCAGGCAGTGATGACACACTTGTGAGGCAGAGGCAGGTGGATCTCTGTGAGTTTGAGACGAGCCTGGTCTACAGAACTAGTTCCAGGACAGCTAGGGCTATTACACAGAAACTCTGTCTCAAAAAAGAAAACAAAACAACAAAACAGCCCTGTTTTAGTGACTATCATATGTTAATACCATTTTCAATGTGCAGTGGGAAAGTCCAGAGTTTGTTTCTGGCTGGGTCCAGGTCCAGGAATGCCTCCAACAGACTGATTGAGGTCAGGGGCTCTTACAGGGACCAGTCCAAGAGCTTCCAGGAGCAAGTGTGCTCTGTGGTTTTCTGTTGATTGAAGAGGGTGAGTTCTGAGAGCCTGTAAGGATATGATACTACTCCATCAACTCTGTCTGGGTACACTCCTTTACACCCATAATGCACCTGCCCATGTGGGCTCAAGCACCTTCTGAGGGACGGAGTCAAGGATCTTCTCAGATTTTCGTCCCTCCCAGGGAGGTGCATGCTGTGCTGGAGGTAAAGACATGCATGCTGGAAGGGAGAGGCTCGGTCAGGGCTGTGTGAGGACAACTGCTAAAGGACAGGTATATTCGCCAAGCATCTGTCTAAACACAGAGACCGAGACCCAGCTCTGCGTGGGCAAGAGGAATGGCCTGCCCTCCCCCCTGAGCCTCAGTATCCCAACCTTATAGGTCTGAGAGCCCATGGGGGTCACCCTGACACTTCCACAGGAAAAACAAAAAACAAACAAACAAACAAAAAAAAAAAACCTCTGAATCAGAGAGCATGGGTCTGTCTATGTCAAGGAGCACCTAAAACGGCAACTTGCGTTCATTTGCTCTGTTCTGTGTTGTTCCTGCAGGTGCAAGATGTTGTGAAACCAAATGCAGCACACACATTCATCATAACAGGAAGGAAAAGGTCCCTGGAGCTTCAGACGCGGTATGGCACTAGCACCTGCAGCCGCATGCATGTGCATCTTTGACCTGAGATTGTAGCAGATGGCTTCTTTTACTGAATGAGATAACCCTTCAATATGTTCTTATTCACTTAGAGTTCAATGCTTCACGTAACTAAGGATGGTTAGCAACGACTAAGAACTAAGCTTTTAATTCTAGGTGTGTGTGTGTGTGTGTGTGTGTGTGTCTGTGTGTGTGTGTGTGTGTGTGTGTCTGTGTGTGTGTGTCTGTGTGTGTGTGTTTTAATTAAAGATGGGAAGATGTCGCAGTGGGTAAAGTGCCTGCCTCATGGCATGAGGACCTGAGTCAGCCAGACACAGCAGTGTGTGTCTGTAATCCCAGTCCTGTCCCCGAGGCTTGCTCTTTAGCCATCCCAGGGGAATCAGTGAGCTCCAAGTTCAGTGAGAAGTCCCGCATCAAAAGTAAGGTGGATAGTGATTGAAGAAGACACGCAATGCTGTCCTCTACATACATGCATACATGAGCACATGAATGCATGTGCACACACCCATTCAAAGGTGGCTGTTACAAACAGCATGTGTCTTGGTAAGGATTTCTTTTTTTTAAGATTTATTTTTATTTTGTGTGCATTGGTGTTTTGTTTTGTCCTTATGCATGTCTGGGTGACGGTGCCAGATCCCTTGGAACTGGAGGTACAGACAGTTGTGAGCTGCCCTGTGGGTGCTGGGATTTGAACCCAGGTCCTCTGGAAGAGCAGTCAGTGTTCTTAACTGCTGAACCACCCTTGTTTACAGTTTCTATTGCTGTGATAAAACACTATAACTAAAATCAACTTAGGGAGAGAAGGGTTTATTTCGCTTACACTCCCAGGTCATATCCAACACTGAAGGAAGTCAGGGCAGGAACTGAAATAGAGGAACCTGCTTACCGGGTTGCTCCCCATGTCTTGCTCAGCCTGCTTTCTTTCTTTCCTTCTTTCTTTCTTTCTTTCTTTCTTTCTTTTTTTCTTTTATTTTTTTTTTTGAGACAGGGTTTCTCTGTAATGTTTTGGAGGCTGTCCTGGAACTCGCTCTGTAGACCAAGCTGGCCTCGAACTCACAGAGATCTGCCTGCCTCTGCCTCCGGAGTGCTGGGATTAAAGGCGCGCGCCACCAACACCCACCAGCCTGCTTTCTTATATGACCCCAGGGCCGCCTGCAGAGGGGTGGTACCACCCACAGTATGCTGGATCCTCGCAGATCTTTCATTAATATAAAGAAAATGCCCCAAGATTGCCTACAGGACATCTGATGGAGGCATTCCCTCGACTGGAGTTCCTCTCTACATAACTCGGCCCGTGTCAGTTTGACAAAACACTAACCAGGACGCCAGTCCTTCATCTGGCTTTTGTCAGTTAATGTGCCAGGATTCATCCTATAATCTCACATATTTTTCCAGAATAGCCTGTGTAAGATGAACCTCTGAGGGGGAACTAACCCTTAGCATGTGGCATGTCTTGCTGTATCTGGTCACACTGTCCCCCGAGGCCAAGCTTGAGCTCTCACAGGCGGTGTGTCAAATCCAGTGTGTCACATTCCACCCAGAGCATGAGAGCTTTGTAATCGCCTGCCAGGGTCTAGGGTGCTGTGGGTCTGCAGGGCGAGCCTGGCCCCACAGGCCACGTGTATTCTGAACACTCAAGCTACCTTTCCAGCCTTGAGCTGCAGCTACAAGGCGGTGAGTGGTTAGGTAGGCATGCAGGGGGTGTCGGTGGATGGAGTGATAAAATACTGATTTTTGTCTTTGTAGGACAGAAGAAGAGAAGAAAGAATGGGTTCAGGTGAAGCCTTTCAAGTCTGCTCTCTCTGTCCCTCCCTCCTGAGCATCAAACCTGGAGCCCGGGGCCCGCTCAGCAAAGGCACTGCTTCTGAGCGGCATCACCAGCCCTTGGGGCTGGGGGATAGGTTTTGGTTTGGGGTGTTTTTTTTGGGGGGAGGCTGAGACAGAGTTTCTCTGGGTAGCTTTGGAGCCTGTCCTAGAACTCACTTTGTAGACCAGGCTGATCTCAAACTCGTAGAGATCTGGGGATAGGTTTTGTTGAGGGAACAACATTGACTTCAAACCCTCGGCCCTCCTGCCTCGGCATCCTGAAGGCTAGGATTTCAGACATGCATCACCATATATGGCTTACATCCTCATGTTATTGTGGTATGGCCATTTCACGTTGGGCCACATGACCTAGGGACTCTTCCCTAACACTGGCACTGCCTGTCCTCAAGTCTGAAGGAAGGAGTGGCCATGGGGTGCCTCTATGTATGCTTTCAGGTACCACAAGCCTTCCAATCCATTTACTTGTTTGAGCCCCTTCTCCACAAGGAAGGAACCAGGGCCAGGAGGGGCCTCGGGCTAGGTGTTGTCTTTCTTTGGTCGTGGAGTCATCAGTGAGGATAAGATGATCAGGGTTGCTCTGTGGACCCTGCGCTCTCTGTGTCCTTCCCTGGCTCTCTGACAGCCCTGCGACTTTGCTGTGTGTCCAGGTTATTCAGGCCACCGTGGAGAAGCACAGACAGAAGAGCGAGACCTTCAGGGCCTTCGGCGGGGCCTGTAGCCAGGATGAGGAGCCCACCCTGTCTCCAGACCAGCCCGTGAGTCAGCAGCAGCCTGTTGTCTGGGGGAAGTGGGAGTTAGCTCTTGACCAGGGAGAGAGGCCTAGGGTAGGACGCAGACAGCTCGAATACACATTCCCTGCTTGCCCTGTGCTGAAACCACTGCCACCCGCTGCATCTGCTGCCTTGCAGGTTGATGTCCATGTGGGGGAAGCCCGCCCCCCCCCCCGCTTAGTGCTGTTTTGTCATCTTCATGCCTTCAGGAAGGCAGCCATGAGCATCAAGGAACCTTATCTTCTTCCTATGGAACCGGTGACACTCCCAGGCCATCCTCAGGTCATGGTGCCCATCTCACACTCCACTTGGAACAGCAAGCGATGTCTTTTTGTGCTTATGTTTTCTCCCCAAATCCCCCTGCACGCCTGGGGTGTCAGCTCAAAACCCTCTGCCAGTGGCACCAGGAGTGTACGGTTCCACGTCCTCTGTGCAGTGGCCCCAGGGGTACAATAAGGAGACATGACTGAGGCAGGGACTAGGGATGGCCATCCCTCATGCTGGGGCCTCCCCAGACTTAGAAAGAGCAGACTGGATGTTGAAGATGGTTTCTGCCCTGAGGGAGGACAGCCCTAGAGGCTGCACCGGAGGCTGCAGCAAAAACTCCTGGGAAGACGCACTCTGGGACAATGATGTGCGTCCCCACCCCTCCATCTTCATGGGCTTTTCCCACACTCACGGGTGTGTCTGGAGGGAACACCTGGCCTATCCCAGCTCCTCAGCCTACCCACCTCCAGCTGGCTGGCCTCCTGCCCCCAGAGGTCTGCCTATTCCTTCTGATTTGCATCCAATCCACTCCCATTTTTTCTTCCTGGATATGTATTTGAGGAAACATTAGCACTCTCCTTGAGGGCAAGCGACTTGGAGACAAAGGGTACAGACAGGCTGTTGTTAGTCAGCTGGGCCTAGAGCATGAGAAAGTCTGCAGGACAACCTCATCCTTCCACAACGCGTGATTTTTCAGTATCAGGGCCAGGGTGGGCCAAGCCAGCCTTCGGTTCAGGGAAGGGCGTGGCTCCCGGAGCCCCAATTTATCATAACAGCTGTCTCATACACACTCCTCCTCCATGCACAGAGGTGATAGGTGGAGGGAATGTCTTCGGCTACACGGGGCGTGTCATGTGACTGCGAACCCTCTTCACTCTGGTCTCTGTTCTCTTGCAGATCCTGAGTGCCAACTCTGCGGAAACTGCAGGGGTAGCTGACAGCAGTGGGGGTACTGCAGGGGTGAGTGACTGACACCCAGGGATTATTAGCAGGAGCGCGGGAGGTGCTGGGGGTGGGGTCAGACCAAGGCATCCTGAAGGGTGAGCATCTGGGATTCAACTTGCCTGAGTGTGCAGATGTGAGGCTGTGCCTGAAGCAGGGTACTGATGACTTAAGCAGCAGAGGTGGAGGTCACAGGAAGCCTGTCAGCGGACGTCACACAATTACATGTGCCGTCTGGCCTCTGTGTGAACACTGACGAGCTTGCTGTGTGGGAACTGCACTTTGATAAGGTCTTCAGTAAAGAAGAGCAGCAGTGTGCAGACAGGTCTGTCCCTCATACCGAGCAGGTTTTCTGGAGGCTGTGGGCTCTCTCCCTTTGTGCTCTCAGGACCAGGCTCCTGTGCCTTTCTGATAGGGACTGACCATGGGAACTTGGGGGGGGGATTTTAATCTGGGGATGTCTGATAGGCTGAGGTACACACATGTTTGCTGTGGACCAAGTACCAGCAACTGAGCCACACTTTGGGGCTTGATAATCACAGGCACGCATGACAACAGTAGCTGGGCAACTCTGGACCATAGCTTCACTTGTAGTCTGGAGTGATAATTCTGCCCAGCGTCTTGCTGGGCTCTGATGGACTGCTGTGTTAGGGGAGGGAGTGACTGATGCCACCTGCTAAGGTATCTCCAGCCCATCCCAGACACGGGCTCTTCTCCCTGGGCCCCTTGGCACTACTGTGGGGCACATTCCTTTGTTCTCTCCCTACCCGTTGCCTGCTCTTTACCTCCCCCATTCTCTTGGTCCCCCATTCTGTCTCTGGGTCTCTCTTTCGCAGTCTCTGTCTCGTCTCCTCTGTCTTCATCTCTCAGTTGCTCATGCGTAGCCCCGATCTCCCATTGGAGACAGGAAAGAGCTACCCAGACGGGGCTCAGAACAGATGGTGACTCGGCCCTGGAGCTCTGAGAATATGGCCTTGTTCGATTATGACTGCTGGGTTTTCCTTCCCATAAAGAGGAGGATGTGGGCCCAGGTCAGTCAGGTGAGCTGCCTTGAAGCAGGTGAGGGACAAGTTGTGGGCGGAGCCGCCTGGGATAGAGAACAGAAGAGGGTTGGTGTGACAATGAGTCCAGGTCACAGACTGTATGGGACCACGGCCTGTCCGGGTGGGCCTGAATATTGCTGTCCCCCTTCCTAGTGACCACAGCTGCCACAAGTCCCACAGATGTGAACTCATGCGGGCCATTGTTAGGCAACCTTGAGAATGCTTGAGGAGGGCCGAGACATTTCAGAGGTTTGATGAGGAAAGAGCAAGGTGAACCCTGAAATAAACAGGAACTGGACGAGAGGAGAGACCCTGTTAAAACACTGCTGCCGCCGCTGCCTGGCCTCTGCAGGGTAGACAGGCACCCAGGGATGAGCTCCATTGAAACTGGAAGTCAGGAAGTCTAAACATGTTGCATGCAGCCAGAGGGGAAACAAACATCTAGACACCCCAGTGGTTTCCTACACTAGTTTGTCTGTTCCCGACATCTACTGGAATAGTTCTGACCTCCCCTGGCTCCACCAGACCCCTGGCCTTTATACCCAATATCAGGTCTGCCTACATCCAGGAAGTCCCTTGTCCCAGGGTTCCTGATAAACACTTCTCATTCTCAACGCCACCTAACCTAGTGTCAACCTTCTGAATTGCTAGTGTGTGTGTATATGTATGTATATATATGAGGTTAGCTTTACCCAGAGCCATGCAACCTGTTAGTCTCTTTCCTGAAGCTTGTGGCTATGTGGCTGCACCACAGTTGAGCTTCCAGAGGGACACACGGTTACCTGGTCAAGTCAGCATGAACCCATAGTCTGAAATACTCCCAAGCCACATCTTTTGGCCAGGAGGGGTACCCATGACCATCTCCCTGATGATGCCCTGGACTCTGTCCTCAGCCCTGGGGTGGGCTTGTGGAAGCATTGCTGGTGACCAGCTCATGGCTAAGGCTTTCAGGCCCAGGAAACCCACCAGTCCTTTGTTCATGCAACTGCCAGGGCTGAGTCCACATGCCCAGGAGTTGCAGGCAGGCAGAGGTTCAGGGTGGGGATGGGCACTGTTTATAGGAACAAGGGTGCCTGGGACTGTCCTGAGGACATTAGCTGTGCTGCTCTGCAAGTGAGATGTCTCACAGCTGGGGCTAAGTGAGGACAGTGCCTAGATTAGGAATGTGCAGCTGGACCGAGGTAGAGCTGGATCTGGATTGAAGCCTCGGGTAGGTGTTGCCTACTCCAGCCTTACCGTCTTCTGAGAGAGTGATGGGGACGCTCTGGGGGTATCTAAGACAGGCTGCTCTTGTCAGCTGCCCATGCCCTTTGATTGGGAAGAGACAGCTTGGAGCCCCAGTGTTAAGGCCTCAAGCCATATCCAGGACGTGGTCACCACAACTGCTGGGCACCAGGCCATACTTCATGCCTGGTCTGTCCCGCTTACTTTTCCTGCTTCTGTGCCAGGACAGAGCCTTTTACAGGTTCACAACATTCACCCCACAGCAGCCCAGTGTCCAGTTCTGATGTCCCTGTCCCTTTCTCCTCACCAAACCAAGCTGAGGCCAGCCCTTCTCCAACAAACAGGTCCACAACAGCAGATACTCCAGTAGATATGGCCATGGGCTGCTCCTTCCATTCCTCCACTGAGCATAACTGAGCTGAGCCGAACTGAGCTGAGATTTTGGTGAGCTCAGCATGGGTGGGAGGCATCTGTGGACCTGCACTGAACAACACGATACCACAGAGGAAGCCTACAAGATGCTCAATAGCAAGGTTTCATTTTTAATCAGAAGGGCTTTGGCTGTGGGTGCCAGACTTTACTGCTTCTTGGCATGTTTGGAGAGGAAAACAAATTCCTCCACTATACTGGGCTTGTGTCCTGTGCCTAGGTGTCTTCCAACGCACATTCTCTGTCAGTCCCTCTTTACTAAGAGAAGCCAAACCCTATCCAGGAAGTTTCGCAAGCACCTTGCAGAATTCAAAGGCTTCCTCATTCTGTTAAAAGTCCAGTTGCTCACAACAGAAGCAGGCACGCACACATGCACTCACACACACACACACACACACATGCACACATATGCACACACACTCACTCATAGTCTGAAAGTCCCTCTTCAGAGCTCCATAACTACTCTGAGTAACACAGACCTGTCCAAGATGCCATCAAAGCACTGTCTCTGATCACCCACAAACCAATGGCTTCCCAGTGACACTGGGCCTGCCTTTTCTCCATAAAGCCCCATTCTGTACCTGTAGTTAGGCTCCAGAACAGACATGCCATTAGAGGAGCAGAGGGACCAGGCTTGGTTTCAGCTGAGCCCAGCAGGACCTGATGTCCTTAACCTGTGTCCCAGTGGACTGCTGGGTCATTTTATGACTTGATATAGGCCACCGACTAGGGGTCACATCTGTCTTACTGGGAGGTCCCTTAAGCCACCAAGCTAAATTAAATCACTCTATTGACCCTTAGGGGAGAACAGCTTCAGGGTGGATATTGTAGATGCTTTTGACTAGAACTGCTTTGTCAGTTACTTCCTGGCAGTCTTGAACCTAGACTTCCTGTCATGCCCCACTATACAGGAAATGTGGCCCGGGATCCTTTGGTCAGCCCTGCCTGATGATCTCATCCATGAAGGAAGTGTACTTGGTTGGGAGACCTGCCCTTGGTTACACATGTAACCTGTCGCCAAGTGTTCATGCCTTGGCTCCCTGATCCTCCGTGATCCACAAATCCAATCAGGCCTCTTGTGTTGTGGACGGCACGATTGGAGAGCCAGTCACAAGAAGGTTGGGCCACAGTGGACCTCAGCATCATGGGATCCATGTGGGGCTAAAAGCCCCTGTCTGGCACACATTTTGGCAGCTCTGTCTTGGTCAAGTGATGCTTACTATCGAGTAAAAGAAGCTGAGGGGCTTCTGTCTTCTAATCAGTCGCTGAGTCTTAAAGCCCTGCTTCAGGAACTTCCCTTTCCCATTGGTCATACCCCAGCTCACCTCGGCTTTCCCTCCATCACCAGGTGTCCTACTAGGGTACCCTAGTGACCCCCAGAGCCTCCTGCATTCTCAACTACCTTGTCAGACTAACAGCTGGGGCCTCTGTCTGAGGTCCCTGAGAGCCAGCACAAGCCAGGACTACTTGGCCAGCAACTAATCCCACCACCTTGGCATTTAGATTCCTCACAGGAAAAATAGGGGTATGGGCATCTTGACTGTGGGCAGAGGGCGGAGGCTGCAGGACTACAGCACAACCGAGGATGGGCTGTCCTCTCTCCGCTGTGTCTTTCCCGCCCCAGGCGCCCCCCCCTCTCAGTGACCACTTGGACCCTTCAGTGGCCCCTACAGGAGGCCACAATGGGAGTCTTACACAGGGCTAGGTGAGGGGGACACTTCCAGATGCAGGAGGACTCAGCCCTTGGGAGCGAGGGTTTTGCATGTCAGGTCTGGAATGCCGGCCCACTGGGCAGAAAGCCTTGACAGTGGGCCTGAGAACAAGGTATACTGCAAAGGGAGGAGGCCAAGGCCATCTTCCACCTCTGTCCTTGGAGCAAGGACTCACAAAATGGAGGGCGGCGGTGCTTCAGGAGACACAGCGAGAGGTCAGGTCTGAACACCACCTCAGCTGCTTTGGTTTCCTCACAAGACCTGTTTCTGCAGGACTGGCACACAGGCAGGTGCACACACGTGTATGTTTATGCATAGGAGGCATGTGCACACACATGTATGTTTATGCACAGGAGGCTTGTACACACACATGTATGTTTATGCATAAGAGGCATGTGAACACACATGTATGTTTATGCATAGGAGGCCTGTGCATACACATGTACATTTATGCATAGGGTGAGCCTGTCGCCAAGTGTTCAACACAGACTAGGCCTGTGACAGGGTGAAGGATGACCCTCAGGATTTAGGGGTCACAGGATCCCTCTGGGCTGCAGTCAAGGACTCCCCAGGCTCTGGCAGCAGGTGCCGTCTGTGTAGACTCCTGTCCACACCACTTTAGGGGTCACAGGATCCCTCTGGGCTGCAGTCAAGGACTCCCCAGGCTCTGGCAGCAGGTGCCGTCTGTGTAGACTCCTGTCCACACCACTTTGCTCCGTTTTGCCTCACAGTATTTTCTCAGACCAGGTAAAGCCACTGACCAGGCTGTCTTGACCTCTTGGCACCTTGCTTCAGGCAGTGTGTGGAGTGACACATGATGCCCTGGCGTGGTCCCTGGGAAGGGGTGCAGCTGCTTTAGCTCTGCCTGTTCCCTTCTGCAATGTCCACTCTTGCTCTGGGCATTGTCACTTGCAGAATCCCTAGCTAACCGCCCCTCTCCTCCCCCCCCCCCACCCACAGTGGACCATCATGTGCTCACACTCCCACAGTGGACCATCATGTGCTCACACTCCACAGTGGACCATCATGTGCTCACACTCCCACAGTGGACCATCATGTGCTCACACTCCACAGTGGACCATCATGTGCTCACACTCCACACACACACAGTGGACCATCATGTGCTCACACTCCACACACGCACAGTGGACCATTATGTGCTCACACTCCCACAGTGGACCATCATGTGCTCACACTGCACACCCACAGTGGACCATCATGTGCTCACACTCCACACACTCCACAGTGGACCATCATGTGCTCACACTCCACAGTGGACCATCATGTGCTCACACTCCACACACACAGTGGATCATCATGTGCTCACACTCCACACACACAGTGGTCCATCATGTGCTCACACTCCCACAGTGGACCATCATGTGCTCACACTCCACACATACACAGTGGACCATCATGTGCTCACACTCCACAGTGGGCCATCATGTGCTCACACTCCACAGTGGACCATCATGTGCTCACACTCCACACCCACAGTGGACCATCATGTGCTCACACTCCACACCCACAGTGGACCATCATGTGCTCACACTCCACACACACACAGTGGACCATCATGTGCTCACACTCCACACCCACAGTGGACCATCATGTGCTCACACTCCACACACTCCACAGTGGACCATCATGTGCTCACACTCCACACCCACAGTGGACCATCATGTGCTCACACTCCACACACTCCACAGTGGACCATCATGTGCTCACACTCCACAGTGGACCATCATGTGCTCACACTCCACAGTGGACCATCATGTGCTCACACTCCACAGTGGGCCATCATGTGCTCACACTCCCTCACACACCCACAGTGGACCATCATGTGCTCACACTCACAGCTGATGATGGCCACTTGCCTCCTTGTAGGTGGAGTCCAAAAAGTTGTCCTCTAAAACAAGACGTGACAAAGAAAAGCCTGGGTGTAAGAGCTGTGGTGAGACCTTCAACTCCTTCACCAAGAGGAGGCATCGCTGCAAGCTGTGTGGACAGGTGAGCATGGGACAAGTCAGGGAGGAGGGTGGATCGGACAGGGCCGGGTGGCCACTCACTGGGTCTTTACAGGTTCTAATGGCTGGGCAGCAGCCACCACGAGCAGGGTGGCACGTGCTTCTTAAGAGTTGTCACGTGCACTGCTAGTGAGCTCTGAGCCACAGGGCAGCTCTGCAGGGCTGCCTCCTGCGTGACACTTTTCTCGTTGCTGGGTCATGGGACACCTGACAGGAAGCAACTTAGTTTGAGGGTACACAATCCATTGTTGCAGGGAAGGCATGGCAATTGGGGGTGGGAAGTACCTGGCCATGTTGTATCTGCAGTCAGGAAGCAGGAAGTGGACAGGAAGTGGGGATGGGCTATCAAACATTAGACCCCACCCCTAGCGACTCACTTCCTCTAACGATGTTTTCTGCAGTCTTCCAAAGCAGCACCAGCTGTTCCCATACATGAGCCTGAGTGGGACATTTTAGATTTAAACCAGGGCACTGTCCCCTAGACATAGACGTCCTTGAGCATGAACCTCTGAAGGGAAAGCTAATTTCTGGGCAGTTCTGATGTCTGACAACATTCCTTCCAGCTGGAAAACTGCTGGCCGTGTGCCTCGGTGCCCCAACTGGGAGTGAGTAAGACATAATGTTTCCATCCTGTGATAGATAGAGAGATGATGTAACCTTATGCAAGGTGTCCAGGCAGGAGAAGGTGGAGGGCTTGGCCATGGTGGGAGTGCTCCAACGGTGAGGAATGTCTGACGGGATCGTGCAAGCAGGGGCTACCACTGATCAGTGTCCGCAAAATATACCAGCTCCAGTCCTCCCCACTGAAGCCCAAAGGCCCTGCTCCTGACAATGAGCAAATGAATCAATACTTACTGAACTGCAAAGTGTCCTTGGAGAAGGAGCTGATGACCTAAGCATGTTTACACTTAGATATCAAAGCTGCACCTGCGGGGAGGGATTGAAATGGGAGGAGAGGGAGGGAGGGAGGGAGGGAGGGAGGGAGGGAGGGAGGGAGGGAGGGAGGGAGGGAGGGAGGGAGAAAGAGACAGCCTATGTATCTCACAGACTGACTTGAAGACTGGTGTTCTCTGATTTTACAGTTTCACAAAATTTCACCATACTGACTGGAAATGGGGAGAGGGAGGAATAAAATAATGAATCTTTGGATGGAAGATAGATAGATAGATAGATAGATAGATAGATAGATAGATAGATGATAGATAGATAGATGAGAAATAGATGATAGATAGATGATAAATAGATGATAGATGATAACTAGATGATAGATAGATGGATGGATGGATGATAGATAGATAGATAGATAGATAGATAGATAGATAGATGGGCATGTGATGGGTGTACAGTGGATGGTGTATAAATTAATATCTAAACAATGGATGTATAGTAGATTGATGGATAGAAGGTAGACAGATGGTCAGTGGATGGGTGAGTGGGTGGGCGGATTGATAGCAAATGGTAGGTGAATGTTCAGTGGCTAGGTAGACAGATATGGATGGGTGGGTTGATGAGTGGGTTAATACATGATAGATGGAGAGGAGATTGGATGGGTGAGTGGATGAGTACAAGAGGAATTTGGAGAGTACAGGATAGCCTGTAGGCTGGGGATCCAGCCCAAGTGCATGGGCTGGAAGATGTCATCAAGACTAGGAGGAACCTGGTTCTCCTGGAAGCTTTGCAGTGGGTTTCAGTGATTGCAATTGATATAGGAGCGCCTGGGAGACAATTGGAGTCTGTGGTCTCTATTAAGACAGGAATGGGCTGGGCACTCGGATATTAAAGTCACTCTCTGCTATAACACAAGTTCTAATAGGCCTTAGTAAGAAAAGCCTGGAGTCAGATATTAGGGGGTGAAAGCTGAAAGATCAGAGAAGCAGAGCAGCAAACACTAGAGCTCTTATCTCTATGGAATCCTCAGACTGAAGAGAAAGTGAGTTCCTGTCTCATTCTGCCTATATTCCTCTCTGCCCAGCCATCTCACTTCCTATCTGTCTGCACAGACCTCCAGACCTCTATGGTTAGCTGGTGGCTAGCTCTGCCCTCTGCTCTTCAGGCAAGCTTTATTTGTTAGAGTATAAGCAAGGTATCACCACACTCTGCCCTTAGATGTGGCTTCCAGCATTCCAGGACAAGCATCATCCCCACCTCCTCTACAGATCTTCCCCCCACCTCTGCTCAGGATGTATGCATGGTCAAAGGCACCCTCTTGTCTTGCAGGTCATCTGTAGGAAGTGCTCAGAATTCAAGGCTGAGAACAGTAAGCAGAGCCGGGTCTGCCGAGAGTGTTTCCTGGAAGAATCCTTGGTCCCTGCAAGCCCTAGCTCTGAGACTTGCACAGAACTCAAACAGAATGCAGAGGTGGGTGTCCCTGGTTCCTGGGACCAGGACGGATGCAGGGGGCATCTCAGTGTGGTCCACAGGTCTGGAATCAGAGAAAGATGCTTGGAGCAGGTGTGTGTCTAAAGCCATCTCAGGACTAGTCAGGGCCAGGAGTTAGACGGAAATGTGTGTCAGCTCCGTTCCTGGCCTGACTGGAGGCACAGCGTGAAACTGCCCCGATCTAGGCACTGAGGTTCATGGAGCACCTCCTTCACTTTAGGGCAGGTAAAAGTGCGTGAGTGCGTGTGCCTGAGCGTGTGTGTGTGTGTGTGTGTGTGTGTGTGTGTGTGTGTGTGTGTGTCAACGCGCGTGTGCATGTGCACGTGCATGCATGCTGGTGGTTAATGATGGGGTAGGATTATAGGAAGGTTGTCAGCTCCTCCTCCATTACCACATCTTCTTCCTGAGTGTGGCTGTTACTTTTCCAGCCTTCTTTCTTAAAGGACACAGTCCCTTTTATGGAGGAGCAGGACATCTCTGAAAAGGATCCCTTTGTTTTCCAGGGAAAACACATTCTCCTTTGTCTCCACTTGTGGTCTCCTGGGGGTTCTCTCAAATGTCAGTCTGCTTCCCAAAGATGGCGTGAGATGGTCCGAGAGGGCTAGGGTCCGCAACTCTCAAAGCTCCTGCCACCCTGCGTGCAGCCAAGATGGCAAGAGCTTTGGCTGTCTAGGAAGTCAAGGACAAACAGCTGTTAAGGACTGAAACTATGGTAGCCTTGATGGTCAGAACCAGGTCCATGTGACTCAGGGGTCTTGTTTCCATGATAGCACTGAAACATCAAAAGGGAAGCAGAGTCTCCCAGGAGGTGTATGTGAGGTATGTGTGCGCACGCGTGTGTCACGTGGAAAGTGTGTGTTTATGTGGTGAGTGTGTGGTGAAGGGTATAAAGTGTTTAGTCCCTTTGCCCTGTGACCCATACTCTTGTACTTACTGTTGAATTTCCTCCATTTATTTATTTATTTATTTATTTATTTTGTTTTTACGAGACAGGGTTTCTCTGTATTGTTTCGGAGGCTGTCGGTCCAGCCCGGCCTCGAACTCACAGAGATCCGCCTGCCTCTGCCTCCCGAGTGCTGGGATTAAAGGCGTGCGCCACCATCGCCCGGCCCTCCATTTATTTATTATGTCGCCCAGGCTAGCCTGAGACTTACAATCCTCCTGCCTCAGCCTCCTGAGTGCCTGGCTTCCCTGTGTTGTCCTAACCTGGAATGGGCTCACTCTTCCAAGAGGGCCCAGCTCCAAACCCTACTTGATACCACATGCCACCCTCCCTCTGGCCTCCAGTGACCCTCAGAACCACATAACACTGCCTCAGCCTGTATCCAGGCCTTAGCTGTGTCTATGTGGTCACCTCCTTCCAAGCATAGGCCCTGGTTCAGGCCCAGTCTCCTCAGGGGACAAAGAGATCACTACAGGTGAGACTAGCCCCAACCTATTGTTCTGTCTCCAGAAGCCTCCTTCTGTGGATCCTCGGCCTAGCCTGGTCTGTAGCACTCTGCGTCTGTCCGACAATGGTACAGCCTGGAGTGAAGTTTGGGCAGACATCCCTGAGTCAGATCCCCAGGTGCTAGTCCTGCTGGCAGGCAGGCAGGTACGTGTCCCTGTCCCTTTTCACGCCCAGGGCTATGTGCTGTGAGATGTGCTCTGCTACCACAGTACAGAGCCTCAAGCCTCAAGTGCCCATGGCAGGCCCAGTCATGTGACCTGCCCCTCAACTTCTCCCAATGCCCAGAATAACCCTCTGCTCCCCTCTCATGGAAAACATGTCCCTGTATTGTCAAAATGCCAAAGACAGCTGGGGTGGGGGCAGGCATAGTCAAGGGACACAGAGGCTGGCCCCTCCTCCCCACACATACTCACTCATGACTTCGTTCACTCATACATCTTGGGCAGATGCATCTAGGCACTGCTGAGCCTTGTTCTGCTACTCTCAACTCCCGTTGCTAAGTCATAGGAGTTATCCTGCCTCACCTACCCATGGGCAGGGGTTCCGAGGGAGGTATGTTGAAGCAGCCAAAACCTCATCCCAGCAACTACCTGAAAGTCCGTCAGGCAGCCTGTACTCAGTTGACCTGGTGACAGGTTACGCCAGTGGACCTGCACACAGAGGCCTGCTCGGGTGGCCACTGGCATGAGCTGGAGGCCTGCTAACCCTCTGTCTCTGCTGCAGGCTGGAAGACTGCTGCATACCATCCCACTGTCTGGCTGTACTGTAACGGTGCCTGACTCTGAAGTAGGGCTGGAGGCGGGGTGTGTGTGGAAGCTGCATCAGGGCCCGCAGACCTGGTGGCTGAGTGCCCCCTCCACAAAGCTTCAGCAGTGTTGGCTGGAAGCTCTGAGCACAGCTGGCTGTGGGGACACAGCTGGGGACAGACCAGGTGCCTCGCAGCCCCAAGCCTCTGCAAGCACCAGCACTCCATGAGCTGGGCCTCCTACTGTCCTTCCCGCTACCGTGTTCTTTTTGGCTAACCTTAAAAGTCACATGAAGGAATGAGGGACTCCTGGAACCACTGAGGATGAATGATGGCCCACAGAAGACTAGCAGTGGGTCCAAGATCACTCGACAAGTCTTAGACAAGGGTCGGGCTTCTGACTCTAGCCCCTTCATTGTGACCAGAGCAGGGGGGGCATGGCCACTACAAAGCAAATGGCATCTGAGCAGGCTTGGCTGGTGATGCCAGCCCTCAAAGGCACAAGGAGGCCAGGTGGGCACTGCCCAGGGGTGATCATGTCTAACCTGGTGTGATGTCACTCTGGGGACGGCAGAGATGTCTGGAGCCTGACCTGTATCCACTATGTGAGCTAGATCGTGACCTGGGTGCACCCCTCTGGGCTTCACTTACACACTCTGTCCTCTCCAGAAGCATTGCTCATCTGCTATTTCTGCAGAGCCCTTGAAGGGAAAGGAGGGAGGGCCTTCTTATCCTACCCTCCCAAAGCATCCACACTCAGAGACTGTGGGGAGGCCGGCTCTCACCCCTGGGTGGCAGGCTTATGAAGTTTCAGGCTGGCTGCTCTGTGGGCAGGTGCCATGCTTGTCAGGATAAATAAATGCTGGCCGTCAGCCTCAAGACCTTCAAATCCACTCTTCACAGGATTCTCCCTCAAGGCAGGTGGCTAGAAGAGGGATGGCAGATAAAGGTAACAAAACGGCATGGACCACACACTTGTCTGGGAGAGCAGCTCTGTCTCCCAGATGCCGTAGTGAGTGGGTGAGGAGCTAAGCCATACGGCAGGGTGGGGATGCTGGCAGTCAGGTTTGTGGCGGTGTGACAAAGGTCATGGGGCTCAGGGTGTTGCCTCTCGAGGAGTAGGAACTTTAGGGAACAATGATGGAGCTCTGGTCCTTCAGCATTCCCGCCCTCTAACATCAGCACAGTGCTGTGTGGAGACAGCTAGGCAGGCATCAGGCCAGCTACCTGGACGGGAGAAGGAATGTAGAGCCAGAAATGAGTGCCGGTTATAGGTAACATTGGGAGGCGCAGATGAGGCGGGGCCTCACGTGAGATGGGGGCCCAGGTGCGGTAGGATGGCGGTAAAAGTAAAGTGGGTGGGAGCAGAAGTGACGTGGACAGGATACAAGGGGACAGGGGAGGTGTCAGAGCACGGCTGAGTCTATGTAAGAGCCAGCGGGACTGGGCATAGGCTGCCTCGGGATTGCCTGCAAACCCCTGGTCCCCTGCCTTGCCCTCACCATGCTGAATGGTCCCAAATCACCCCAAGGAAACTGCAAAACAAGCAGAGCACTTCTACACCGGGAGGGATGAGGCCTTTTAGCTACTACCAAGGAAACGTAGCAAAGTCCATCCGACCCATTCCTGGATGGGGCAGTGGTGAAGGTGGCCCACCTGGGACAACAGGAAGGAGGCGCCTTCCTTGGCTCTGCACACGGCATGGCAGACACACCAGACGGACACAAGTCTTCAGCCTCTTTGCCATCCTCCGCTGCTTCCCCCTGCTTGTAAAAGTTCTGGCCTTTGCATTTCAAGGATTCCGAGTGCCCATCCTCTGAGGAATCAGAGCCCTAGGAGGATGCCTGTGTATCCTGCCCCCAGGATGTGGACTAGTCAGCTGGCAGCTTGGGGGCCCTGATGCTACCTGAGCGGAAAGGTACACAAGTTACTTTGCTTGTTGCGGTGACAAAACATTGGACGAGAGCAACGTACGGAAGAAAGGGTTTGCTTGGCTCACGGTCTGAGGGTACAGTCTGTCTCGAAGGGAAACGTGGTAGCAGGAGTGCTGGCCGCATTCCATCCACGGTGGGAGAACAGAAAGGGACAAACACCGGGCTCCACCCACCTCCTCCTTTTTGTTCATCCGGGGCCCTAAGCCATAGGATGCTGCTGCTCACCTTCAGGGTCGTTTTGTTTTTGTTTTTTTTTCTTCTTCTTCTCAATTAAACCTTTCTGGAAACACTCAAATGGCATGGTCTGAATTTTGTCATCATGGTGATACTGAACCCTTCCAGGCTGGCAACACCAACCATCACAAGTCCACAACCCTTGTGGACTTGGTACTCAGATACATCACTTTTAAACCTCAACACCCACCCTTGGAAGCCTCGTGCCTTTGCAGACTCTTCCCTTTCCCAGGGTGTAAGGGTGGAGTCTGCTGAGTCTCAGGCAGCCTCTTAACTTCGAGGCCCTTGAAATAAACAATGCACACATACTTCTGACACACAATGGTACAGAGTAAGTGTTCCCATTTCAAAAGTGAGCGTGGGACTCAAAAGGAGACTCAACGATTAGAGTGCTCACTGCTCTTACAAAGGGACCACAGCTGTTTCCAGCACCAGTCAAGTGATTTACAGCTCGCCATAACTTTAGTTCCAAGGGATCTGATGCCCTTTTTTGACCTCTGTAGGTACCCACATGCATGTGAGAAAACACACACACACACACACACACACACAAAAGTCTTCAAAACTGAGGATTACAGGCACAACCAAGTAAAATTGAATCAAAGCAAAACTGTAACCCAGCAAGCTAAACATCAAATCTCGATCCAGCACATGGGCTACAATGGCATCATCTAGGCTTCAACAGCCTTGGGTATCCCCTCCCCTCCCCTTCTGCTTCCTGCAGCCCGTGTTTTCGCTCAGTTCCACCCCATACCTGCAGCTTTCCTCAAGAGGCATCTCATGGACCTGGCACCTTCCATATCCTAGAGTTGCGACTCTACGCTCTACCTTCAGGGCTTCACACAGGGGTCTTTCAAATCTCTTCATTTGAAGAGAATCTGACCACATCACACATTGTCTGGCCTCAAGCTGCCTTCTAGGACTCTAGTGCAAGCCTCCCAAACACTGAAACTCTTGCATCTTGCATGCCTATAACCAGCACTAAGTTCTGCTTCCGGCTCCAGATGCAGTCTGGCTCCCTTCGACCCCAGCTGTGGTGACTCAGGTGTACCAGGGTGGCCTAATCGGAGGAAACACTTCTCTAGGTGGTTGTTTTCAAGCAGGAAACCTCAGTGGCATTCACAGGCCAGGCTCTCTCCTTTCAAACAGATTTGTGGTCTACAAATGGCTCTTCCCCATTGTCTTGGTGCTAAGCTGGGGTTTCTCTTTAAGGGTGTTAATGTCTTTAACAATGACAGCTACTTTCCCAGCAAGGCCTCGCATGGACCTCACAGGCCCTCACACTTGTCTGCTCACCAAGCTGCACACTTTTCTTATTTTTCTGCTCCAGTTTCTGCTTTGTTTTAATATAGACTCAAAAGAGAAAACAGTGACCATGCCACAGGCCAAATTCTATCCTGTCTTGAAACATCCTCCACCAAAGGAACTAGCCCATCCCCTTTGAATTCAGCCCTATTCCAGCTTTTGGAACATGAATAGACTTCAGCCAGATTCTCTGCCAGAATATCACACACATGGCCCACAGCCCAGTCCCTAGAGAGTCCTTGTTTCCCTCTGAAATCTCATGAGCCAGGCCCCCTCATCTTCTCTCTGAATTCTGGGCCTCTAAACTCCTACCAGAAAGCTCTATTTACATGGAGAATTCTAGGGCTTGTCCTCTAGCCTGCAGCTCTGAATTCTGACACTCACTTTCCTCTTGCGGGCTCATTCCAAAGCCCCAAGAGCCACATGGTCAGGTTTATCACAGCAATAACCCTACTCCTTGGTACCAATTTTCTGTATCATTTACCTTTTCCTTTGCTCTGACAAAGTCAACTAAAGGAAGGAAGGGATTGGGGGTGGGGCTTACAGTGAGAGGATATGGTCCTTCAGGGTAGGGAAGGCGTGGCAGCAGGGGCATGGCAGCTGGTCACATGGCATCCGCAGTCAAGTAACAGAGAGCGATGGGTGCTGCTGCTTGTTCAGCTCGATTTCATTATCATCATCATCATCATCATCATTATTATTATTATTATTATTATTGTTCAGTCCTGGATCCCATGTTGAGGGTGGGTGGGCCCTCCGTGGGCCCTCCCTGGCCCACCCTGCTTAGCCAGTCCTTTCTGGAAATACCCTCACAGTCGGGCACATTTTTCCTTTCTTGGTTATTATAAATCCTAAAGGTGACATTTCAGGACATCAGAAGAAACTCCTAGATCCACGTGCACAGGAGATGGTGTAACAGGGCTGGAGAGACGGCTCAGAGGTTGTGAGCACTTGTTGCTCTTGAGAGGATCCCGGTCTGATTCCCAGCAAATGGCTCACAGCCATCTGCAGCTCCCTTTGAAGGAAAGGTGTAGAACCATGGAGAGCATGGAGAGGGCAAAGCCCAGCCGCTGTGTCAGCACTCAGCCCACCGCCCGTCTCACCTGGCGCACCATCCCCTCGATGCCCGGAGCACTGGCTTCATCCCCAAGGAAAGGAGGTCAGCCTCCAAGACAGCTGGATGCAGGACAGGCTGGGCCGGGCGTCGGAATCGTAATTCATCTTGCATGGTGCCAACTGAGGCACAGAGAGGGACCTGCTTGAAGTCACACAGTGAGTGAGAGGGCCAGCTGGGGTTCACATACCAGGCACTGCGGCCACATGTCCTGAGTGCCAGCCTCATGGGGGCGTGGCATGTGGGGAGGCAGATTGGATGTACTGAATGTTGCTTCTGGGATCAGAAGTGTTGGATGCTCAGGACAGCCTCCAAAACAATACAGAGAAACCCTGTCTCGAAAAACCAAAAAAAAAAAAAAAAAAAAAAAAAAGAAGTGTTGGATGCTGCCTGTGGCTCCTGGCCCCGCCGCCACACTTTACCCTTTTTTTCCCCTGCTGTCATTCCCCCACCCCAAGTGCGTGCTCTATCTGCCAGCCTGCAGGAACAGCTGGCCTCCTGCTGCCTCAGGGCCTTTGCACGTGTTGTTGCCTGTGCTGGGGCATTGGCAGGGCTCTTCCTATGAGACCTGATATGGCCGCCTGTGAGAGCCCTGGTCCTGTCTAGCCCTAGTCCTCCCACATTGCTGTTTAACTCTTAGCTCTCCTGGTCATGCTATTGCCCCATGTGAAGTTGGAGTGCCAAGAGAGGGCTGGGATGGCTCAGTGGGTAAAGTCTCTCAGCAAGCATGAGGACCTGAGTTCGGATCTCCAGACCCCACAGAAGAGCGCTGAGTGCATCTGTAACCATAGTTCTGGGGAAGACAGACATAAGCAGATCCGGGGGACTCATTGGACAGCCAGCCTACCCAAGGTGATGGACTCCAGGTTCAGTGAGAGACTCTGTCTCAAAAGTGAGGTAGAGCCGGTGGCGGCGATAGCGAATGCCTTTAATCCCAGCTCTCGGGATGCAGAGGCAGGTGGATCTCTGCGAGTTCAAGGCCAGCCTGGTCTACAGAGTGACTTCCAGGACAGCCAGAGCTACACAGAGAAACCCTGTCTCAAAAAACAAAAAACAAACGAGAAAGTGTGAGAGAGAGATTGATGAAGACACCTGATGTTGGCCTCCACACACATGTACACAAGCACATGCATATGCATGCATCCACATGAACACATACATATAAAACACACACACACACATACACTCACACATGTGATACAGCCTCTGAGTGGGACCTGGCATGCAATGGGAGCTCAGTGACTAACTGCAGGCAGCTTAGATGGGCTCAACATGGCCCCTGAATATGTGAGAAGTATGTGGACTTCTCAGTGACAGATGGGGGAAAAAAGAGACTGCCAAGGTTGAGGATGCCTATACTCCCCTGACTCAGCCAGAGTCCCCCAGGCATCAGACGCAGCTCTTGCTCATATACTCACTTTCACTGTAGAGACAGGGAAACTGAGTCCCAGGCAGGACACTATACCCTAGGACCATAACCTAGGTAGATAGGAGTTTGCACCCAGTGGGTCAGACTCCAAATGTGCCTGCTTCTAACTCTGCCATGGAGGCAGTAGGGCTAGCCCAAAGCCTGAAGTTGCCAAATTCTACATTTCCTGGCATGCTGGCCACTAACCCTCTCTGCCACCCGTGTGGGCTCTGGTGTTTGGGCATTAACCACCAGTTGCTCAGAGATCTCTCTTGTTGCCCTTTAGCAACCAGTCCAGGCACTGGGTGTCCAGGGAATGGAGATGCTCACCTTTGTCTCTAGACAGCTCCCAGGAGTATGGCAGGGAGAAGTCTGGACCCAGCTGGTAGTCATGAAGGCTGCTACATGGTGATTCCATGGCTAGATCCTTCAGTGACTGCCTTGAACTGTCTCCCTTGCAGGGTTCCTCATGGGCACGGGTGAGGCCAGGTGTCCATGGGTGGGGTCTAAACCTATCTACCTTCTCAGCATTGCCAGAATGCTTCTCCCTTCATCATCCATCACTGTGGGTGGGGCACTCCTGGGGAGAAGACTTCGAGAGGGGATCCACCCAGACCATAGATTCCTCCTCCCAGCGAGGGCACCCCCTCTGGTTGCTGGGATGTCTTGATGCCAGGGCTGTGGGTCTGGGTGAGACAAGGGGGGAGGCAGCAGATCAGAGCGGGCTTTGGGAAAGCAGCAGCCCTTACAACATTCTACACGTTTCAGGTGTCCTTGGCCCACCCAGCCCATGGTGTCTGAGTTGGGTGCCTGCTCCCAGTCAAGAACTCTAACACAGCCTCTAGCAATCCTCCAGAAATCTGCTTCTTAGGCACCAGTGGGACAGGGTGTGGCCTCACAGCAACCTTGCATCACTGCCCAACCCATCAACCTCTTTATTGCCTTTGGATCCTGAGGACTTCCAGACCTCTTCCTGTTGGGCCATAGGAAACACATACCTACAAGTTGCCCTGGATAGGAGCATCCCCAGAGGTCTCTGAGGATGGTACCCACCCTCTCTGCCATCTTTGCTTCCTCTGTGTTTCACATCCCTGCAAAGCCAAGGATGTGCTTGCTGGCCAGGGATTGGACTCAGCCATCTCTGACCAGCTGGGGCAAGATGCAGGACAATGGAAGACTGTGCAAACAGGTGACACAGGACAGCAGGAGACTGTGCCAATATGTCTCAGGAACACCAATCATCTGGGAGAAGTGTTGGAGGCTGGGAATGCGTCACTGCAGCTCTGAATTCTGGGAAAGTCAAGTGTATGCTGAGAAGTGGGCTCCCAACTCCGCATCCATGGCACGGGGAAGACTAGCACATACCCAGTTCCTTCAGTTCTGGGGATTGGCTCAGGGTGCCACTGTGACCCAAGATGGAGGGTACTGTGACCACAGAAGGAACAAGCTACTCATGAGTTCAGGTCATTTTGGAGCCAGAAGAAAGAAGCTCTCACTGAGTTCCAAACCGAGGCAAGGAAGACAGGCTAAGCTCTGATTACACCTCAGGCAGAGACACCAGAACAATGGTTCCCATTAGACCAGACGTCCTAAAAACAGGTGACCTGCCCACAGGACCCAGTCAATGTCTGTTAGACTCTCTTGCCTTGCCCATGTCTCCCGGACCCAGAACCCAGGCTCACAGCACTTCCATGAGGGATGAGACCCTTTCTCTCCTGCCAGGGCCGTTCCTCCAGGAAGCTTAGTCTTCAGGGTCTCATCAACTCACACAAACACTACGGCCCCTTTCCTCCTGAGTCTCCATCACAAAACAGAGCTCAGTTTTCCTTTTTCTTTCTTTGGTTTTATGAGACAGGGTTTCTCTGTTTTGGAGGCTGTCGGTCCAGCCTGGCCTCGAACTCACAGAGATCTGCCTGCCTCTGCCTCCCGAGTGCTGGGATTAAAGGCGTGTGCCACCAACGCCCGGCCCTTCTTTCTTTCTTTCTTTCTTTTCTTTTCTTTTCTTTTTTTTTTTTTTTTGGTTTTACGAGACAGGGTTTCTCTGTATTGTTTTGGAGGCTGTCGGTCCAGCCCAGCCTCGAACTCACAGAGATCCGCCTGCCTCTGCCTCCCGAGTGCTGGGATTAAAGGCGCGCGCCACCACTGTCAGGTCTGTTTTCCTTTCTTTATCAGAACTCAAAAGATGTAAATTATTGCCCCCTTTGAAGAAAAGTAACTCCTGTCTCCAAACGACAACTGGAAAACTACTGACAGCTCCAAAGTCCATCTGTTTCTAAGGAAGATGATTCTCATCTCAAAATAGTCACTTGAGTGGAGGAGGGGGCTCTGAGTCCTCTGTCCTGGCAGAGCCTCATCAGAAAGCTTCTGTCCTTCTCCACTTACACAGATATAAAGTGTTGAATGGTGCCCTCCAATTCCTGTTTCCCTGGAACTTCAGATGAAGTCCCTGCTGTGATTTGTAAGATGTGAGACTTCAGCGATGGGGGATGGTTAGGGATACTTGGACCAGAACTGCAAAAAGACGGTGTTTATTAGAGTCCAGAGAGTAGCGTATGTCACAGGGCCTGTGTCTTTGCTGGGGCCCGCAGTGCTGCAGAGGTAAGTCTCCTGAAACACTAGACGGGTTCATCTGAAGGTTGCATGGGGCTATTTTGTTTGTGTCAGAATACCTGACTAATGCAAGTTAACAGAGGGAGGGTTTATGACTCACACTTTCAGGGCGCAGTCTGTCACGGTGGGAAAGCCCTGGCAGCAGGAGTGATGAATGCTGGTGCTCAACTCACTTTCTCCTTTTTTATTGAGTTAAGCACCCCAGGCCATGGGGTGGTGTTACTGACATTCAGGGTGGGTCTTTTTGGTTGTGAAAATGTCTGCGCAGACCCATTAGAGGTGTGTTTTGATGGTGGTGTGTTCCAATGATGGTGTGTTCCTATGGTGGTGTGTTCCAATGGTGGTGTGTTCCAATGGTCTCTGTAGACCAGGTTGGCCTCAAACTCACAGAGATCTACCTGCCTCTGCCTCCTGAGTGCTAGGATTAAAGATGTGCGCCACCAATGCCCGGCTGGTGGTGTGTTCCAATGGTGGTATATTTTCATAGTGGTGTGTTCCAATGCCAGTGTGTTCCAATGGTGGTGTGTTCCAATGGTGGTATATTTTCGTAGTGGTGTGTTCCAATGGCAGTGTGTTCCAATGGTGATTCCTCATCTGGTCAAGGTGGCCGTGAAGGTGAACCATCACAGCCGCCACGGCTTGAGAGTCAGAGAAGTGGCTGAAGGGCTCTAGGTATGGAGCCTTATCTGTCTAATGGAGGACCTGAGGGAAGAATGCCTCAAGAGGTGCAGGTCTCCTTGTATTAGTCTGGGACAGGGCAAAAGGTGACCACCAACACAGGAGGGTGGGGCTGTAGCTTAGTTGGCAGAGTGCTTGCTGTATAAACCTAGTGACCATGCCAGTAACCCCAGCAGCACTCAGGAGGCAGAGGCAGGAGGATAAGAAATTCAAGGTGAGACTGGGCTGCATACACTAGTGAGAGAGATAGAGAGAGAGAGACAGAGAGAGTCAGAGAGACACAGAGAGAGTCAGAGAGAGACAGAGAGGCACACACACACACACACACACACACAGAGAGAGAGAGAGAGAGAGAGAGAGAGAGAGAGAGAGAGAGAGAGATTGAGAGAGAGAACACTATTTCAGAGAGACAAAAACAGAAACCATACTGATTAGAAAGTACTGAAATTCAATGGTTTGTGTTTTTCAAAAGGAGGACACGGTGGCCTTACTGCAGCCAGGGCTATGTTGATGCCCGAGGCTTCTGTTACCACTGAAGTCCATTCAGACACCCAAGGCCTGGGGCCATGCTAGTGTCCGAGGGCCTTGCTAACCGCTGGGACCACGCCAGTCTGAGTGGCCTGCACAGCCACCTGGGACAACAGTGACAGCCAGACCTGGCTACTACCGAGGACCATGTATGGATCTGTAGTCCTACTGTGGCTGGGGTCTGTGTTGAAGTCTGAGGCCTGTGTTGCCACCAAAGGTCACATGGAAGACTGGGGTTGGGGCTGCAAGCTGTGGCCTTGTGGTATCTGGGGCCATGGTGCCACCAGGGCCATCCTGATCTGAGTGGCCAGTGCTTCCACCTACAGCCAGGATACGGTTTGGGTCCAAGCTGCTGCAGGGCTATGTCTGGGTCCATGGTCCAGCTGCAGCTGGGTCTGTGTTGATGTCTGTGGCCTGTGTCACCTCAGGGGGCCATAGGAGCCATGTGTGATGAAATCAGAGGGTCATGCTGAGCAGGTCCCGCCCTTCACCCCTTGCTGGCCCAGGGAAAGCTGGCCCTGCTTTTCACTGGATACTTTAGCAAGAGAGCTGGCCCCACCCCTCACAGAGAGAGTTGGCACCTGCACTCCGGAGAGATGGTTCCACCCCTCACTACAGGCCAGGGACAATTGTCCCTGATGCATGGGCACTGGGGAGCTAGCCCCGCCCCTCACCTGAGACGGGTGGCCCCAGTGGTTGGGACTGACCAGTTCAGCTACCACCCAGGCCCACAGCCTGGCCTTTAGTTGGCCCACTCTAACATCTACCCCATCCAGGACCTGCTGGAGCTGGTGAAGGGAATGGTACCTGCAGGATCTCCACGACTTGGGACAGTCACAGGGTATCCCAGAGGAGTTTCAGTGAGGATCCAATGAGGATGGTGTACCAGAAAGCAGAGGCCTTGAACCAGACAATGACTTACTGCAATGAACATTTGTTAGTAAAGCTGGTTGGACAAAAGGGTATGCTGTGTGACACACTGCTCCCAGTGCCACCAGGGGGAATGAGGAGGTGTTGGAGAAGCGGAAAAGATGGAGAAACCAAAAGTTTTTTTTTTTTTGCTTTGTTTTGTTCTTGTTTTTGTTTGTTTGCTTATTTAGTTTTATTTTATTTATTTATTCTTTTAGTTTTCTCTTAGGGGATGCTGCAGGGATAAAGGGAGGATATGGGGGACTGGGAGAGGAACAGAATTAGGGTACATGGTGTGAAATTCCCAAAGAGTCAATATGTTAAAAAAAAAAACTAAGAGGACACGTAGAAATATAGAACAGAGGTCATTAGACAACAGAAGCAAAGAATCATTTCTAAAGTTTTCAAAGCATGGAGGGCAGAGCAGAAGCCTCAGTGTTAGACTTGTAGCCTCTAAGGAGGAAGAAAGCTTTCCTGATCCTAAGCTGCCATGTTTGGTAATCAGGCACAGCAGCACTACAAACTGCAGCTGATTGTGTTACAAGCCTGGGGGGCGGGGCAGGGGTGACTCGCTGTTGTCACAAGTGCTTGAGAGTGTGAAGGTAGCTTTCTAGGTTGGAGGCCCCGAGAGTTTCAAGGGATGCTATAATGTGGAAATTGGTAATTCCCTCAAAATCTCACTTATTAAAGGCCTAGTCCTCAGCACGGTGACAAGGGTGGGACATTTAAGAGGCAGATCCTGGTGGGAAGTCTTTACCTCACTGGGGCATCTCCTTGTAAAAAACTGTGGGAGCCTACTCTCTCTGTTTTGAGAAGTGACCTCTCCCCAGTGGTTCTCATCCTGTGGGTCACAATCCCTTTGTTGTTCAAATGACCCTTACACAGTGGCCGTATATCAGGTATCTTACATATCAGATATAACAGAAGGAAAATTACACTTGTGAAGTAGCAACAAAATCATTTTATGTCTGGGGGTCCCCATAATATGAGGAACTGTATTAAAGGTCACAGCATTGGGAAGTTTGAGGACCACTATCTCCTCCCATGAGCACACTTGTCATCAGTCCGCACAGAGCTGGTAGACACTGACGTCATTTCCTTGAACCTCCAGAATAGTGAGTTGAATGAACCTCTCTACCTCTTAAAATTCACCTACTTCAGATTTCAGGATTTGTTTTTAATAACAAAGCAATATTCACTAATACAAAGAGCTTCGTAAATCCTAGAGCTATGACATGAAGGTTGTGGCATGGATGAGCTGTCCCCTATAAGTCTCTGGTACTTGAATATTTGGTCTCCACTTAGTGGCTGTTCATGGAGGATTAAGGGGTTAAGGCCTTGCTGGAGGAAGTATGTCACTTTGAGATTTCAAAAGATACATTGCATTCCCAGTGTGGCTTCTGTCTCCTACCTGTGGATGGATCAAGATGTGAGCTCTCAGCTGTTCCGCTGCCACCCATGCCTTGGCTCTGCCAGCATGGAATCTAACCCTCTGAAACCATAGGTCCAATTAAACACTTTCTTTAGTAAGTTGCCTTGGTCATGGTGTTTTGCCAGCAACAGAAAAGCAACCAAGACAATTGTGTTCCCCAATAGCATGAGAGAGATTTTATGACAGTTTCAGCAGTGTTGAAGTGAGACCTTAAATCCAGGACTCTAGCGGCAGATATAAGGTAAGGCCCTCCCCTTCTGACCTGTGATTTGTTAACCACTTTGCAATGCAGGTGGAAGGTCCTTGTCAGATGTCAACACCTGAGTTCTAACTTTCAAACCTCCAGAACCATGATAACTATAACACTGTTTATAAATTACCCAGCTTGTGTTATTCTGTTAAAGTAACATAAAATAGACTAAGAAATATACCAATTGCCGGGCGTTGGTGGTGCACGCCTTTAATCCCAGCACTCGGGAGGCAGAGGCAGGCGGATCTCTGTGAGGTTGAGACCAGCCTGGACTACCAAGTGAGTTCCAGGACAGCCTCCAAAGCCACAGAGAAACCCTGTCCCGAAAAACCAAAAAAAAAAAAAAAAAAAAAAAAAAGAAATATACCAATTGCCTTCAAGTGACTCTTATACTTTTAAAAGTGTTCAATATCCTTAGCCACCAGGAAAATTCAAATTAAAACTACTTTGAGATACCTCCTCACTCTAATTAGAATAGCCATCATCAATAAATCTGAGAACAAATGTCAGAGAGCATTTAGAGAGAAAGAGAAAGGAACATTTATTTACCTTTGGTAAGATGACAATTAATACATCCATTGTGGAAATCAGAACTACCATATGACCCAGCTATTCCAACACTGGGTGTATACCCAAAGAACTCCATACCATATCATAGAGATATTTGCAGAACTACCATAACCCAGCTATTCCAACACTGGGTGTATACCCAAAGAACTCCATACCATATCATAGAGATATTTGCACCTGTGTTTATTGCTGTCCTATTCATTACAGCTGAGAGTTGGAACCAACCTGGGCATCTATTAACAGATTAATGGACAACGAGAATGGAATACATATAAAGTGGAAAATACTATTCAGCTCTTACTAAAAAATGAAGTCACAAAATTTTCAGAAAAATGGATGGATAATATTAAGCAAAGTTACACAATCTCAGAAAGAAAAGTGTGCATTCTCTTTCATATGCAAAACCCAGGATATATATATATATATATATATATATATATATATATATACACACACAAACTTATGTGTGGGTACAGTATAACATGAAGAAAAGAGAACAAGAAAGACTAGATATTAAGGTTGAGGAGAACTAAATGTAGGTAAGGAACACAGGCTAAAAAGCTAATGACACCTGGAGGTGGTAGTGGATGCCTTTAATCCCAGCACTTAGGAGGCAGAGGCAGACAGATCTCTGTGAATTCAAGGCCAGCCTGGTCTACAAGAGCTAATTCCAGGACAGCCTCCAAAGCCAAAAAACTAAACCAAACCAAACAAACAAAAAAGCTAATGACTTTTTCTAGTTCTAACTTTGTCATTGAGTTTTGTTTGTTTTCATGGTGGATGAGTGTTTAAAAACATACTCAATAAAGAAAGTATAAATGCTCCACAGCTTCAGAACGGCTGTTCTAACTGTATAGAGGTTTGTTAAGTCTTTGGATCAGGTTAATTTTGATTTGTGATTCTTTCTTGCTACTTTTTAATAATTAAGGTCCAGTTTTGTTTTAGGTTTAGGGGTGATTGTTGTAGAATGTGGACTTTTAAAAAGGTGTTTCTAGTGAGGACTCAGAGAGAAAAGAGAAGCAGAGAAAGCTCTTGGGACACATCTGCCATGAACAGAATGTGAGCAGAACCGCTGAGCTGTGTCGAGCCTGCAAGGGGGGGGGGCTGGAAGGAATGTAACAGACACTGGTTGTTCTATAGTGCTGGGCAGAAAGAAAGAAAGCATTGGCAGTGAGGTTGGAGAGCTAACCAAGGAATGCTTGGGTGATATGGCCTAGGTTCTCCTGGGTGCTTGTAGTAATCACTGAAGAGTAATCACACGGATGTGTTTTGAAACTTCATGGAAGATGCAACACACACATCTACTCCCCACAGAAAGGATCCCGTGACACACCACCAAAGTCCAACTTAGTGAACCAATGAGTTTTATTGGGGTTACTTACAGGAGCAGAAATGACTCAAAGACAGCTGCATCACCAAGGCCCACATGGGGGACAGCTCACAAAAGCTGGGAACCTGGAGCACACTGCACAGCCTGCAGGGACTTCAATAGGTTGGAGAATGTCCTTTCCAAGTGACTCTGGTCTAAATCTCTCCCAGGAAGCGGGTTCAGTCTCAGAGTAACTTATCTCTTCTGAGAGTCTTCTTTGCAGCTCGGCTTCCATTGAGCTGAAGGGACCCTTGGCTTTTACTGTTTACTCTGGCAGGGAGGGGCCTAGAGAATTTGATCAGTTTCATGAACTTCCAGAAGCTATTTTGAGTTGTTTATCTACCTGCTGGAGGAATTTCCCTGCAGGATACAGTGAGAGAGAGACAGAGAGAGAGAGAGAGAGAGAGAGAGAGAGAGAGAGAGAGAGAGAGAGAGAGAGAGAGAGAGAGAGAGAGAGAGAGATGATTGGCCAGGTCCATAGCCTGTCCAGATTGCTAAAATTAGGAAATGAGTGTTGAGAAAGGGTGGCGCATTCTTTTAATCCCAGAACTGGGGAGTCAGAGGCAGGAGGATCTCTGTGAGTTCAAGGTCAGCCTGATCTACAGAGCAAGTTCCAGGACAGCTAAGGCTACACAGAGAAGCCATGCCTTGGGGAGGGAAGAAAGAAAGAAAGAAAGAAAGAAAGAAAGAAAGAAAGAAAGAAAGAAAGAAAGAAAGAAAGAAAGAAGAGGAGGAGGAGGAGGGAGGGAGGGAGGGAGGGAGGGAGGGAGGGAGGGAGGGAGGGAGGGAGGGAGGGAGGGAGGGAGGGAGGGAGGGAAGAAAAAGAAAGATCAGAAGACAATGCTCAAAGTGTTGTGTCAGGGCCCATAAAGATGGCTCTGCTTCATCTTGGCTCAAGCTCAGAGAGTTTAAAACTGTCCTTAGTAAGTCATAAGACAGCCGGGCGTTGGTGGCGCACACCTTTAATCCCAGCACTCGGGAGGTAGAGGCAGGAGGATCTCTGTGAGTTCGAGACCAGCCTGGTCTACAAGAGATAGTTCCAGGACAGGCTCCAAAGCCACAGAGAAACCCTGTCTCGAAAAAACAGAACAAAAAAAAAAAAAAACCCAAAAAAACAAAACAAAAAAAAAAAACAAAAGTAAGTCATAAGACCTAAAGGACATTTGATCTTGGTCTTGGATGTCTTATCTAAATAACAACAGACTTGTTCTGAGGTGTGGTTACTCTTGACCCTCAAGGCCTTGTACATGATAAAGAAGTCTTTTGCCATGTTCCCCTTGTCGGTTGGGGTATTTAAGAACGGTGAAGAATAAACTTGGAGCATCCAGTATTCAATGGATTGCCCTCCTGACTCTATCCCGTGTCTCAGTCTTTTTCTAGGTGTCTTTACCTGCCGTTTCTCAATCCACACTCCCCCTCTCAGGTACGAAACGGGCAAGTTGTCCGGATTCCAACTGAAGCCCCACAACAGTGTTGCTGAACATTACTTGTCAGAGAAATTAGGGTGTGGCTCATGGGTAATGGTTTCATCTCAGAGTCCAAGAACAGAGAGGAGATTCAGAAATATCTGGGGGCAAAGACTCTTGCTGGCAGGCATGCATGAGTTGCTCGGGACAGACAGGTTTTCCGAGGCTGTCACAACAGGAGACACATGGCTAGCTTGGACTAGGAGGCATAGATGGGAGAAGTGAAAGAGCCGGAACTTGGAGGGCTGCCGGGGCAAGCTGGAGAAAGCAGGCTGCTGGCGGCTCCCAAGGCCCCACGGCAGGGCCCCTACTGTGGGCTCTGGGGACAGAGCATCAAGCTATGGAGGACTGGTCTAAGACCATAACTCCTAATGCAATTTGTTGCTGGGGCTCAGATTTGTCTTGGACCAAATCACTCTCCAATCATTATCCTTTCTACGACTGTAACAAAATACCCAAGGTAACTACTTAGGAGGAATAAAAGTTTATTTTGGCTCATCATTTTGGAGGATCTGGGATGAACTGTGTTGTTCAGGGCAGACCTTCCCCAATGCTTCGGGCCTCAGTAGAGTGGGAGATCTTGGGAGATCTTCAAGTAACTTCCAGGGTTAGAGTCATTCTTTTTTTTTTAAGTTTATTTATCTTTATGTGCATTGGTGTTTTGCCTGCATGAATGTCCCTATGAAGATGTCAGGTCCTCTAGAACTGGAATTACAGACAGTTGTGAGCTGCCATGTGGGTGCTGAGAATTGAACCCAGGTCCTCTGGAAGAACAACCAGTGCTCTTAACCTCTGAGCCATTTCTCCAGCCCAAGTCTGAGTCATTCTTATGTCCCCATATGGATGAGCCCTGGCCAGTCTTAGAGAATATTGAGACATTCTCCCAAATCCCTGTCCTGGAGGAGTCAAGAATCACTGGCCCCTAGAAGCTGAGGAACTTATAGGGCTCTCCCCTCACTAAGAAACTTCGTCCTCTATGGTATGGCCATTATTTATATGCCTATGCTCCTGTAAGCAAACCCTAATGAGACTCACTGGATCACAAAAAAGAATACCTTCACTAGGATGCTTGGCATGTCACAAACTGTCACTCCTTTTCACTGAGATATGGAGAAAAAGATAGGAGCCCTCAAAGAGGCCGAGACTTACCCAGGGCCCCCAGAGGCCAGGCCCAGCAGAGACAAGAAGAGTCAGAATTGAGGCACAGGAACCCCACAATTGCTAAGACTAGGCAGCTACTGGTCTAGCATGTGTGAGGGCATCATGGGAGAGGGGAGGAGAGGGGCAGGGCTGTCACACTTGGAGGCCAGCCCCAGAGGCCTGCCCTTCTCCACTGTGTGGGGCTAGGTTATCAAAGCAGCTTAACTGGCCCTGAGTATTAAGCCTCTGGTCACCGTTGGGCTACCAGGTCACCTTCTTACCTCCCAGCTTATCTGGGAGCAGCCTCCCTCCCACTAATGAAAACACAAGGCTGCCTCTGGAAAGCTATGCTTAGAAGAGAACTCTTCAGATCATCATAATGAGGCTAATCCCAATAGCTAAGTGACCTTGGGCTAGATGGATCCTTCTCTGAAACTTGGTTTCCCCATCTGTAGAATGAGGGTCATCTCATACCTTTCCTGCCTTCGTCTGCCTCTCCCTCCCTCCCTCCCTCCCTCCCTCCCTCCTTCCCTCCCTTCCTTCCTTCCCTGTTTCTTTTGCTTCTGGCTTTAGTTTTCATTCTGGTTTTTGAAACAAGGTCTCACGTATAGGCTGGCTTAGAACTCCTTATCCTTTGTCTCTGCCTCCCAAGTTCTGGGTAACAAGTATGGGCCACCATGATCATCAACTAGCCCATGTCTTTTCTGACAACCACAAAGCACAATGGCCTTGGGTATGTTTGAGATTGTTTACGTGTATGAAACTATAATCTGGAACTATAATCTGGAACTGGAGTGTTGGTTCAGCAATTAAGAGTACTTGTCGCTCTGTTCCAGAGGACCCAAGTCTAGTCTGTAAGTTCCTCAGCTTCTAGGGGCCAGTGATTCTTGACTCCTCCAGGACAGGGATTTGGGAGAATGTCTCAATATTCTCTAAGACTGGCCAGGGCTCATCAGGCAGCTCGCAACTGCCTGTAACTCCAGCTTCCAGGGCTCTGGTGCTGTCTCCTGGCATCTCTTCCACATTTTTATTCCCTCCTCAAATATCTGTTTCCTGTTTTGTTATTTTATTTAGCATGTGTATACGTGCATGCATGAGTGTGTGTGAAAGCAGAGGGTAACTCTGTGGAGTTGGTATTCTCCTTCCACCTTTAGTAGTTTCTGGGGGCCAAACTCAGATTACCAGGCCCGCACACAAAGTACTTTTACCCGCTGAGCCATCTTGCTGGTCCTATTTCCTGTTTTCTGATAAGAGAATATGCTCATTCATTGCACCAAATTCAGGAAATACAGGGAAGAGTAAAAAGGCCAGAAGAAAGAATGCCTGAAACCTCACTGCCCTAAAGTAGCCAGGTATGATGGAGGAGGAGCCAGCTCCCAATAGGCAGTGTTCCCCTTCTACCCTTTGTGTTCTCAGCTCCTGAACTGGCCTGCTGGCCTGGTAGGTAGCAGGGGTTCAGCAGTCACACACACACTCACACATCTTCAAGGTGTCTCCGAGCCATCATTTCTGAACCTGGGGGTGGTGCTAGTTGTTGACAAGCTGACTCAACTGCCAGGTAGGACTGCGAAGTGGTCATAAACCAGACATCAGCAGCACCCCACTCATATCCTTCCCCTAACCTGACATCAGGAAGCTAACCCCAGTGGTTCCCATGGAGGGCTCCAAAGGAACTGGCAGAAACATTTAAAAAGGAAAGTCTGGTTTTCCTTAACAGCTAGCTAGTTGGAGGTACAAATTCGGGTTACTTAAAAATCCCTTTTATTCTTAAAAGGCAAAACATCTTTAAAAAGAGCAGAAGCCCCCAAGTCCTTCACATATATTTGAATCTTATTAGCCTTGACAATGGAACTTTACAGGCTTGGTCCATTATGAAAGGTTTTGAGGATGAAATTCCCACTTTTTTTTTTTTCGAGACCAGGCTGGCCTGGAACTCACAGAGATCCACCTGCCTCTGCCTCCCGAGGGCTGGGATTAAGGGCTGGGATGCAGGCCAGCTGCTCATATACATAAAGTAAAATAAATCTGGCCCTGCCCAGACCCCATCCATCTCCACCTTCCCCCCTCCTGTGGGATGAGATAAAAGATTCTGTTGTTCTGTGTGGAGCTCTATCTGTAGCGATTTGTTTTGCAAGCCTAGGAAACATCCCCTAGTCTGTGGGCCAGCACTGCTGAACACCTCAAGGCCTGAGCGACACAGGGTGGTAGGTGCCATTTCACAGCTTCCACCCGCAAACGAGGGGCACTTTAGATCTCCCTGAGTCCCATCCATGATCCTACAGGCCCTCCACTGGCAGAGAGGGGCCACACAGGGCAGTGGGATCTCTGGCTATGTGGCAGGGAACTGTGTCTCAGAGTGTGCTCCACCAGAAGGGGAAGGGGGGTGGGTATCACAGTGGGGTCTGTGCATGGACCCGCCTTTTCGCGATGTGGCAGAATGGACATAAGCTTGATTTCGACTTACGGAATTTGAAGAAAGTCATCACGGGTGACCCACAAGTGAAAAGGGGATATTAGTGGGTATAATCAACCCTGATTCTGGAGGAGAATGAGGAGGCATCTCTCACCGCTCAGAAAGCAGAGGCTGGAGAGCCAGCCTGGCTGGAACTCGGTTCTGTTATCTATCGGGGCATACACAGAGAAACCCTGTCTGGGGGGGAGTCACCTGCCTGCCTTCCAGAGAAGGGTCGGGAGAGGAAAGGTACGCAGACAGACTACGAGAGGGACGTTAGCTCAAGGGATCCCTTCTGAACGATCAACCTGGGGCTCCTCAAAAATCCGCTTCACCAGGTGTCCAGTCCCCCCTTCAGTCAACCCCGCCCTACCCCAAGGCGTAGGCGGGATCTGACTAAAGTTCAACCCTGGCGTCTTGGAGGCGTGCCCTGGGTGTGGCTAGAGACAATCCCGCCTCCTAAGGACCCGCCCCTCCGTTAGGCCCCGCCTCCGCCCGGACAGGTTTCTCTGACCGCTGCAGAAGGCTAAGGATGCGCCGGGTGTCTGCGACCCTCCGCGGCAGGGCGAGGCCCCTGGGGCGGGCCGGGACCACGACCACAACGCCGGTACCAGGGAACCAGACAGGTGAGGGCTGGGGCTGCGGGTCTCAGCGCCCTTTTCATAGACCGAGAAGCGGAGGGGCGAGGGGCTGCCGTGCTGGGGACGGTGTCCAGGAAGGGGGCGTTCGTCGCTCCGCCGAGGCCTCCTCGAGAAAGAACTTTCCCGACTTCCCACGGATCCAATGGGCGACCCCAACTGAGCCGAAACCGGGCTGCGAGCTACTTGAAACCAGGTGGCGGGCATCTCTTAGCGTTTGCACGAGTTTGGCGATAGTCGCCCCGCCGCCGTCCCGGCCGCCTACGGAAGTCGAAACCCACTTCACCTGTCGGGGTGCGCGGCCCGGGGGCGGAGGGAGCTGCCGGGGTGACCGCTGGGTGGGAGAGAGGTGTTATCTTTGGAGTTCTTTGGTGGCTACTCCAGCCTCACTTTATAAAACGGGAAAGTGAGTCTGGGAGAGCAGAGAGGCTGAGGTCACCCAGTAGCAGGGACCCGGCTTGTGCCTAGACTGTCAAAGATCAGAAGTTTCTGGAAGGAGGGAGAGTGACTTTAAGTTTGTCATTTCTAAAATTGCTGAAGAGGGATCTATGGTCAGCTTTGGTAATTCTTAGAAACAACCAAAACGGAACCCCCGCATTTCTCCCAAGAGCTCAGTCCTGTGCAGCCTGGAAGTATCTGAGGAGGACTTGACCCCATTGCACTGAAGGTAGCATTGCCCTCACCACCGTAGTTCAGTGGTTCTCAACCTTTTTAATGCCGCGACCCTTTAATAGTTAGTTCCTCATGTTGAGGCAACTTCACAACCATGAAATTGTTGCTACCTCATAACTGTAATTTTGCTACTGTTAAGAATCATAATGTAAGCCCGGCGGTGGTGGCCCACGCCTTTAATCCCAGCACTCTGGATGCAGAGGTAGGCGGATCTCTTGTGAGTTCGAGACCAGCCTGAGAAACTCTGTCTCAAAAAACAAAAAAAGAAAAACTATCTGTGTTTTCTGATAGTCTTAGGCCAACCCTGTGAAAAGGTCGTTGGTTGAGAATTTTACCTAGTGGGTTTGATTTGTTTGAAACCATCCCACCTGTGCCCGGGGCCATTGTTGGTCCCACAGGTGCGCTTAGTTTTAGCTTCCTAATTGTTGCTCCACAGGAGTGCCTTTGTGTTTGGGGAGTCCAACCTTGGGCCTGGTAATGCTGGAGAAAGGGGGTAGTCTGTGAGCACCTTCTGCACAACAGCCTGGAGGAATAGGTGTCACCAGCTAGAAGGGGTGGCTGGCCTTGCCCAGGGTTAGCTCAAGGCCCTGGGTGGCTTGGGACCCCGCTGAGTTTGCATACAAAAGGCTATTTGGTTGAGAGTCCAGTGTCTTAGTTGTCTCTTGCCCTGCCTGGCTTCAGGAAAGATTAGTGTCCTTGCAGTGGGTCCTTTGGGCCCAGCTTCCAAGCCAGTCCCTTGTTGAAGTTTTGGTTGTAGTTGTCTCAAACCTGAGATGAGTCCTTTTCCTGTGCCTCTGTTCCCTTATGAGATATAAGGTTAGTGGTGTATTCCTGCCTCCAGGCTGTGGGCAGAACTAGCAGAGTACAAAGAGAGGCCTTGTCCTTGAATAATGTAGTACGTGGGACTTCCCGCCTGTCCTGTTTGTTTTATACTCTGGGAAGGCAAAAGAAGGGGCCTGAAGCCACAAGGAGACAGTTTGGTGTTAACAAAAAGAAAAGAAACAATAATTGGGATGTAAAGTAATTAGGATGTATGGCTCCTACAGTCTGTAGCATGGGCGCATTGCTGAGTAGGCCAGAGGCATTCTGGAGGTCTGTGGTCTCTGTGGGTAGAAAAGGCTGGCTCAGGGCAGGACTAAGAGTGTTGCCATTGTCCCCACCCCCTTCAGCCAGGGTCTCCTATCTGGATTGGATGGGCAGTTTTGGCTCTGCTCCCAGGGCTACTCCTGAACTCTAGTCCGGGAGGTTTTCCAGGAACACAGGGTTCCAGTGGCTGGAAGCCACCTCCTGGTAACTCCAGGAGGGACCTTGAAAAGTGCAAAAAGCAGCTGGATGGGTAGGTGCAGGTGTGCCATTCGAGTGTGCCCTTGCTTCATCCTTGAAGCCTGCTGTGCCCATGTTATATAGGGTAAACTGAGGCCCAGTGATGACCAGTGTGAATCAGTGTGAGGTTCCCCTCCCCTGGTCACATACTCCCCCAGAAGATCCAGGGTTACACTTTCCTTGGTTAGAATCGTCTCTGCCCTGCCGTGGAAGAGAGCACATAACCAGCGATGTGGAGGCCAGCCTGGTTGGCCCACGGTTTCAGGGGCATGGGAAGATAGGCTCAGAGGGGACAGATGGCTGTCCAGGGGAATCACAGCCCGTGTTACCGCCACATGTTGTCCTGGCTGCTGGTGTCTCAGGGGCCCTGCTGTCAGAGCGCTTGTGGATGCATAAGTCAGTCATCTCTAAGAACTTTGACCCCCCACCACCACCACCATGATTCCCACTTGGCATTTGGAGAGATGCAGACCCAGAGCATAATTACACAAGGATTCACTGGCAGGTAGGGGCACAAACCTAGCTACCAAGTTCTGGTGAGGCCGTGCCCAGAGGCCTGCCACACAGCCTCTGCCAACATAAAGGGGAACTTATTAAGGTCAGGGTGAGGGGGCCATGGGCCTCAGGAAGGACAGAAGATGCTCCCCCCCCCTTCCCCTTGCCTGTGGTCCAAGGTTCCAGATAAAAGATTAACAAACAAGGTCTTCCCAGGCATCCAGCTGGCCTCAAGGACTGGGGGAGGAGGAGAGAGGCCCCTCCCAGATCCAGTCATGCGCACCTCAGGGTAGAAGGACTTGAGATGGCAGCCGCTGCAAGTGGACTGGGTTGAGGTGTCAGTGGGACAGGCTAGAGACCCTCACGGGCTGGGAGGGTCGCCTTGCTGTGCACATCTGTCCTTGGCTCTATCCTGAGCCTAGAGGACCAGGCTCGGTCATGGTGTGTTTTTCCTGTTAACATTAATCCCATTTGCTTCTTTTTTTTTTTTTTCTGTTGCTTTTTACTCTCTTGATGGTTTTCACATGGAACAAAAAAGTGGCCCCCAGGGTTACTGAAGTGAAACTGTACCAGAACTATGGCTGGAGGAGGGAGGGTCTGGACACAGTGAAGCCATGCTGTGTCCATTGTCCAGAGTCAGGGCTCAGAGAGGGCTGAAAGTCACCTGTTGTCACTTAGCTGGCTGCTTTCCTGGGAACACGGGTGCCTTCAAGTTGTATTAGGAAGTCGTGTGCCTGCTGGGCCTGGGTTCAATGAAACGTTTTGAACTGTGGAGGAGCAGAGGGGTGTGATTTTTAGACCCCAAGCATGGGAGTCTGTGGAGTTGTTGATGAGGAGTAACTGGGGGTCTGTAGGTTGAGTTGGGAGTCTCTCTGTAAGTACCCTTTAGTTTTTTCTTCTTCTTCAATAAAAGGTCCCTATGTAGCCTTGTCTGTCCTGGAATTTGCTCTGTAGATCAGGCTGGCCTCTCTGCCTCCACCTCCCAAGTGCTTGATCTAAAGGCTTGCAGCACCATACCTGGCTCTTGACAATACTTGAAGCATCCCTTGAAGAGGTAGGTCTGCTTGTGTCACTCAGGCTGGCCTTAAGTTCGCTGCCCTGCTTGAGTCTCCTGGGTACCTGTGCCACTGCACCCAGAGAGTCCCAGGCCTCATAGACTTCGACAGCATACTCTACCTGCCCAGTGCTGTCTGCGTTCATTTAAAGGCCACCTGAGGCTGAGGAAATCCAGGTGCCCACCCTGGTGTTTGCTTTGAGCAGATCCGTGGGCCTCAGCCTCCTCATCTAGGAGATGAGTTCACCCCAGAGTACAATCTAGTGGTCTTGCAGACCCAGGGATGGGTGAAAGAGACCCCTGTCAGGGGATGGAGGTCCCTTGTGCTGTGGACTTGGGAGAATGGAGACTGCTTGTGTGCGTGCATGCATGTGTTTTAGTTTCCACCGTGGTCTGGAGAGCTTGAGACGTGGCTTAAAATCCTACATGAGGGGTGTAGTTGGTGGAGTACTTGCCTAGCGTGAATGAAGCCCCGGATTCCAACCATGGCATGGTATAGATCCAATATGGTGACACACACCTATAATCCTCTCATTAGGGAGGTGGAGACAGAGGATTAGGAGTTAATTCCATACATGATAAATTCATGACATGAGACACTGACTCACGTTCCACCGAGGCAAATGCTGTTAACCAGCCCTGCCTCAGTGTCTCTACCACATAGCCCCTCCCCCTGTGACCCAGTAGGACAGAATGCCCACTTTGCAGATGGGGAAGTCTGAGGCCAGTGTGGAATGTGGGCTGGAACTCACTGCTGGATCAGATCCAGGAGTCCATGTGTCTTTCCTTGCCCTAGGATGGGGGGAAAGTCTGGGGGCTTATGTTGGGGAGACATTCCCAGTCAGGGCCATTTTCTCTGCTTCCTTCAGCTCTGTTTAAAGGAAGTTGCCCCCTCCCTTGGCCGGAAGTCTGCTTGAATAACACAAGGAGGAAGGGCTTATCCCCACTGTCCACCTCTGACCTTTGCCCAAACTCTTCTATTTAACTTTTAAAATGGAAAAAAACAATAATTAGGAGGCTGGGCTCTACACCCTGTGAGTTCCCTAGAGGGCTGGCTAGAAATGCCTTCTTTGGGACCAGGACTGCCCTCGAAGCCCCTCCATCCCTAAGCCTGCCCCAGGCCGCTCTCTCTCCCCACACCGCCTTCTTCATACCTTCTGCTGTGGGGCTGCCCTCCCTCTTGTTGGGCTCGCACTAGAAGTGTTTCTCTGCTTTTCTTTAGCTCTTTAGTTTGATGGGAGCCCCGTGGGCTTCTGACAGCCGGTGTGGCAGGGCTAACTTGTCCTCTTTTCTTGGTTGGGGTTGGTGACTTCACCCTTCATCTCCCACAGTTATGAGGCTCAGTGACAGGGCAGGAAATCTGCACTTTAAGATTCATGACTGCCTGGCTGTGAGGTATACCAAGGTCTACAGTCACTAGCTGAGGGCAGGCACCCCGTCCCAGCAGAGCCCTCCCCAGAGCACCGGATGTGGCTGTTGACAGACATAGTGCGAACCAAGTGGGGATACTGCCGTGCCCCACCCGCTCTGCAACTAAGACATATTTAGGGGAAGTGGACCACGGGTGGTTTCCTTGCGGGGCCACAGACTTTTCTTCATCCAGTCCTCTCACATCGCTGCCTGGTGTCCATTTGCACAAGCCCAGGGAAAGAGGTTCTCAGATGATAAAGGCAATGCTGAACTCGGTCCCCTGGCTTTACAGCCTCGGGTACATAGAAGGCTGAAGCCCGTCGTGGCCATCCTATATGACGGCTACTTCTGCTTCTCGCCACCCTGGCAGCTAGGACCCTTTGGGATGAAGCTCTAGTTCAGTAAAGCACTGTGCTGGTGGGGCTGCTGTAGGTGCCGCCCCCCCACCCCCATCCCCTCTCTGTCTGGCTGTGACCAGGCTGGTGGCAGGTGGTCAGGGTGGGCCCCCACTCTGTCAGCTCAGCTGCAGAAGAATGCAGAAGTTGTGACTCTAAATTGAGGACTGGGAAGTGTGGCTGCCTGGCATCCTGGTGAAGGGCCCTGGGGCTGGCCAGTGTCTGCCCAGCCTTGTCTACTACAGCTACAAATATCATGTCCACTCCCCTGGCCAGCGGGATAGTGTGTTTCCACATTGCAGGATTCTGAGAAGACACGATAAGTCTGTGAAGTCAGCTTCCTTCAGTCTTATCCAGGACAGCCGGGGATACACAGAGAAGCCCTGTCTTGAAACCCCCACCCCCAAAATCAAATTATGGCTGTACCTGTGACAGCTAGTGGCCTAAAGTCAGTGAGAGGTAGCTCAGGGTACTGGTCTTCATGGTTTCATGACAAGCATTTTACCAAATGAGCCAGCTTCTCACTGGCCTTTCTGTGTCCCTGTTTAAGGACAATGCTGTGCCTGCTTCAGGGCCTTTTGCTGTAATTGGCAGCTGTGCATCAGCATATTTGTTCATACCTGCATGGGTGAACCTATGCTGCTTGCTACAGATGTAGGTGCTCTCCAGAGTCTGCTGTCCTGCCAGGCTGGTAGGCAGACAGTCTGCCCACAGAATGGAGGCAGCCCTCACCCTCACCAGACTCCTCCCTTTTCTACCCCAGGGGATACTGGTTTCCATCATCTTTATTAAGTTGTATGGTGCTGGGAGGGAACCCAGAGCCTTGATGTTAGGCAAGTGTCATACCAGAGTGACACCCTCATCTCCTTTTTTCCTTTTAATCTCAGCCACCCTGGGGCTGGAGGGGTGACGCCATGGTTAACAGCACTTGCAACTGGGCCTGGTGGTTCACATGTTTTTGTTTTGCTTTGTTTTAAAATTTATTATGTATATAGTGTTCTACCTACATGTTTGCCTGCACACCAGAAGAGGGCACCATATCTCATAGTTGGTTGTAAGCCACCATGTGGTTGCTGGGAGTAGAACTCAGGACCTCTGGAAGAGCAGCCAGTGCTCTTCACCTCTGAGCCATTTCTCCAGCCCGCTCACACGGTTTTTTGTTTTTGATTTTTGAGGCAAGGTTTCTCTGTGTAGCTTTAGAGCCTGTCCTGGAACTCACTCTGTAGACCAGTCTGGCCTTGAACTCACAGAGATCCACCTGCCTCTGCCTTACAAGTGCTGGGATCAAAGGTGTGTGCCACCAATGCCTGACGTCAAAACTTTTTAAAACTAAAATCTTAGCCACCTTGCTGAGGGAATGATCAGCTGCCATTCAAGTTCCTTGGCTTGCTGTGCGGTAAGCATGTTTTGTGGCTGCTAGTCATTGTACCTCTTGCATTCCTTGCTTACACGTTAGCCCAATTTTAAAAGAAAATTCTATGTTCGACTCTCATAGGTAAGATCGCTTTAGAGTTTTTACTTTCTAAATATCTTTCCTAATTTTGTTTATCTGAGTTAATGTTTATCTTTCCATGATTTGGAGGTAACAAACATCATTTTTCATGTCTGTCTCTCCTCCCCTCCTGCCTTTGGTTTTGTTTTGTTTTGTTTTTTTGCCTGGGAGCGGTTTGTTTTTCGAGATAGGGTTTCTTTGTGTGACAGCTCTGGCTGTCCTGGAACTCACTCTGTAGACCAGGCTGGCCTGGAATTCACAGAGATCTGCCTGCCTCCCAAGTGCTGGGATTAAAGGCGTGCGCCACCACTGACCGCTCCTGCCTTTGGAACAGCATTTATCTAACCACTGTGCATTGTCATTGTCTTGTCACAGTCCTCAGACCTATAGATTGTGTTTAAGGTCAGTCCAGCTCTGGAGGGCCTCCTGAGGAGCTGTGGCATGTCTCTCGCTTCCTGCTGACCGCACCCCAGCCTCACAGCCACCTCTTTACAGGCACCTGTGCCCAGCTCCACCCGCCCCCTCGAGGCACCTTGCAAGTTGTCCGTGGCAATGGCACTTCACTGGGGACGGTGCTCGTGTTCCACTGCCCCTCTGGACACCAGATGGTGGGGTCTGGCCTCCTCACTTGCACCTGGAATGGGAGTATTGCTGACTGGTCTTCAGAAAGCCCTGTATGCAAAGGTAAGCAGCACCCCGCCCCAGATGCCCCAGACCCCAGCTCAGCCGCTGGTGGGGTGGCGAGATGGGGATCCCAAATGCTGTCATATTCACATTGAAGGTCGTTGGTGTCCCATCATAGGCTACTCCACATTGAAGGTTCTCTTCCCACTCTTGCCTGCTTCCACGACTGAGTACAGATACCAGACTCAGGGCTGGCTTCAATCCTGCTGCTGCCCTGGCCCCTGACTGGTCACTAATGGCGTGCTCACTGTCATCTGCAAAGTGGGGAAACAAACCCTAGCCATTTCCTTACCCACTTTCCCTTCCTTCATGAATGCCTCAGGCAAACCCTGAAGGGTGTTCTAGACGCCAAGAATTCTAGGAATTGGGAGTGCAGAGGGCTGTGATTGTGCCAGCCCTGGATGGCCTGTCTCAGGAAGGAGGATGCAGTTGCCAGTTGCCTAGTTGTATGTGCAGCACAAGCAGAACCTGTCTTGACTATCAAATGTCCCACGTGACCTTTTCCTAAGTGAAGGCTGGTATGTTTTGTTGGTACACAGAGCCTAATTAGTTTGGTGCTTGTTTGTGAATATGCATATTACAGAACTTTTCAGAGCCTTTAAGGCCCTGGTATTGGCTCAGTCTCTTGAGATGAGGGTGCCTGGCAGGACTAGGTTCCGAGAGACTGAAAGCCCAAAATGGCAGGGCTAACCTGTCAGCATCATAACCCAGGTGGTGGCAAGGTGTCCCAGGAGTGAACTCTATGGGGTTAGGCCCCTAGGGCAAAGGATATGCACCCTCGTGTCTTGTGGATGATGCTTAGCTGGTGTCCCACGTCACGGCTCTTTACCCACCATTGTTCAGGCCTGGCCTGTGTGTGAGAGCTGGAGTCTAAACTCTCAATGGTCAGCATCCAGCCAGGGCGCTAAGAATGGGATAGGGACCTGGGCTACGCCTGCCGTGGGTATAATGCATCTACAATTTGTACAATTTTTTGTTTATTCAAATTATGAACTTGGGCCTTTTTCAAAGACTATTCCTGAGAATCTAATGGAACGTGTACTCGGTGACAGCTGAGGTCGCACAGCTGGCCCTGCACAAGGGTAGCCGTGTCCATTGTCTTTGCCCCTTTCGGGAAGATGAGCTGAGAAGGCCCCTGAAGAATCGCATTGGGCGTTGTAAAAACTGCTCTGCTGGTGCCTTCTGTAGTCAAGACTGCAGTGGGTAGGGCCCAGGGGCCTCCATGCTGTACTCCTTGTTAGGACTTACCCAGTTTACTCTTCTGCGAAGTCCTGTGCACCCTGCCAAACCCACCTCAAGCGCCACTTCTTGAGTGTGTCTTCCCCCATAACCCCCTTAAATCTATTCTTTGCGTTGGCCACTGGAGCCTTGAATGCCTTCCCCCCAAATGGAGCTCACTGTGGGCCCCACCCTAGCGGCCCTGAGCTGGCAGTCAGGTCAACTGTGCCAGGAGCTGCTGTTTTCTCCCTCTAGCTGTGCCGCCGCACGAGACCTTCGGCTTCAGGGTGGCAGTGATCGCCTCCATTGTGAGCTGTGCCATCATCCTGCTCATGTCCATGGCCTTCCTCACCTGCTGCCTCCTCAAGTGCGTGAAGAAGAGTGAGCAGCGACGGGCCGACAGGTACAGTGGCAGCTGTCCTTCCAGGAGGTGGGCCTGGCTGTGCGTGTGTGTGTGTGTGTGTGTGTGTGTGTGTGTGTGTGTGTGTGTGTGTGTGTGTGTGTGTGTGTCTACACTCGAGTGTGTGGCCTTCCTGTCTATGTCTGTGTGCGTGTGCAGTTGGCCATGTATGAACATGGGTGCATGCATGTGGAAGTCACAGGACAAACTTGGGTGTCTGTCAGGGAATCTCTTTTTTTTCAGCCTCTTGTCTCCTTGGGAATATTGGGATTACAGACACTTGTATTGTGCTCAGCTTTTTTTTTTTTTTTTTTTTTTTTTTTTTGGTTTTTCGAGACAGGGTTTCTTTCTCTGTATTGTTTTGGAGGCTGTCCTGGAACTTGCTCTGTAGACCAGGCTGGCCTCGAACTCACAGAGATCCACCTGCCTCTGCCTCCAGAGTGCTGGGATTAAAGGCATGCGCCACCAACGCCCAGCTTCGTGCTCAGCTTTTTACATGAGTTTCCATTGAGCCATTTCCCTGTGCACATACAGGGGACACTTAGTGAACCTGCACACACATATGATAATCTGTTGTGTTGGTGGCATTTTGGGTCGCCGCAGTTAGATGCCCCGACAGGTGTGCCCCACCACGCCTGGCAGCAATTGACTCCTTGCTCGTTGTTTCAATGTGTTTAAACATAATGCACATAAATTCACATGTTACTGTTGAGGGTGCTATTGGGGGGAAGTATGAAGGCTCTACTGTCAAATCTGATGATCTGAGTTCTAATCCTGGAGCCCATACAGGGGAAGGAGAGAAATGACCCACAAGTTGTCCTCTGACCCCCACATATGACCTGTGGTACATGTGTCCTTCACCACAAAATAAAAACGTAACTTAAAAAATGAAGATCCTATATGTATGTGCTGTTCACCACTGCAACAATAAATTAATGAATAAACAAACCAATTTTTTGGAAGCAGTGCTGTTTGTTCTGTGACTAACAGCATGGGATGTTCAGCAGTCAACACTGCCTCATGCTAGAAATTTTCACCTCTTGTCTGATAAGTTGCTTTTCATTGGAGCCTGCATGCTTTTCCCGTCCCTGGCTGCTGGATGGATCGGCACAGGTGTCCGGTTCCCATGCCTGAAGTGTTCTGCTGCTGTTCACTGGGCCACTGCCACCCAGAGCCAAGATGAACTGTGTAAAGATGTTTCTGCATGTGCACAGCTTGGGGACGAGGGGCCCCGCCAGGCGCTTCATCCTGAACTTTCTCCTCCAGGACAGCACAGCTTTGGTACCAGCTGAGAGGCGAGGACCTGGAGACGGTACAAGCTGCCTACCTGGGCCTCAAGGGACACAACCACAATAACAGCAGCAGCATCGGTGGTGGCGGTGGTGGCGGCAAGCCGGGGATTCGGCACAGCCAGGCCCATGACAACCACAGCTTTACCACGTGAGTTACCCGGGTCACGGGCTGGGGGTGTGCTAGGGGTGTCCTTTTCCCAGCCCAGCCCTGACAGGTCCTGGATCACTTGCCACCCTACGTCCTGGGGACTCAGGTGCGCCTACCTCTCTGGTGCCTCAGCTCCCAACCCCAAAGCTGTTCCGGCAGTGCTGTGTCCTGACTGGCATCCTAGGCCTCCCACTTGCTCTATCTAATGTGATCACCTTAAGTAAAAGCTCAATGGGCTGAGGTAGCTGGCCAGACCCTCTGCCCTCCCTCTGCTGTCTGCTCTACCAGAGACCAGAGTTACTCGAGTGTCTCCCTCTCGGGTCTTCACATTCCCTCACGCTCTTTCTCCTAGGGCCAGGTAGGCAGCAGCTATGGCTCTTTCTCTCCATATTTTTATATTTATATTTTTTACTGAACTAGTTAAGCACAGTCCCTCCCTCCTCCTTTCCTCCTTCCCTCCTCCTTTCCTCCCTCCCTCCTCCTTCCCTCCTTCCCTCCCTCAGTCCCTCCCTCCCCCCCCATAAGATCTCACGTAGCCTAAGCTTGTTATGTATAGCCAAGGATGACCCTGAACTCCCAGTCTGCCCACCTTCACCTTCCATGTGCTGGAATTACAAACAGGCACCACCATACTTGCTCTGTGCAATGCTAGAGATTGAACTCAGGGCTATGTGAATGCTGAGTAAGCACTCTTACGAACTGAGCCATATCCTCAGCCCCGAGACATGCCTTTTCTGACTCTAGAATCTGGCTTCCTTGATGATAGGTAGAGTAGAAAACACCCCTAGGGTTGCAGTTGGCATTGGTGTGTCTGCCTTTGCACTCACACCTGGGTTCTGCACTCCTGAAGTTCAGGCTGGAGGTCTCATGGATGCCCTGTCCTAATTAGGACTTCTCATTATGTGGTGAAACATGATCAGAAAGCAGTCTGGGGAGGAAAGTGGTTATTTGGCTTATACTTTCACATCATAGTCCATCACTGAAGGAAGTCAGGACAGAAACTCAACCAGGGCAGGAGCTAATGCACAGGCCATGGAGGGGAGCTGCTTACTGGCTTGCTCACTCTGGTTTGCTCAGCCTGCTTTCTTACAGAACCCAGCCCAGGGATGGCACCACCCATGATGGGCTGGACCCTTCCCCACCAATCACTAATTAAGACAATGCCTTATAGCCAGATCTTATGGAAGAATTTTCTCAGGCTCCCTCTATTAAGAGAAGCTTTTTCCTTGAGAGAAGCCTTCCCGCCAGCCTGGTTCTAGAGCCTCATGAGTCCCAAATAAACACACAGGAAGCTATATTAATTATGAAGCTGTTGGCCTTGCTTGTTTCTTACTGGCTAGCTCTGACTTAAGTAATTACCCCATAATTGTTAACTTAAGTATGTCTCTTACCGGAGAAGTTTCTGGGCTTCCTACCCCATGGTGTTACATCTCGACTCTCTGTGTTTCTTCTTCCCAGAGTTCTTCTGGACTCCTAGTCCCACCTATCTAGATTCCTATTGGCCCAACAGTGCTTTATTGACATAAGACTTCCCCAACATCTCCTCTTTTCTGTCTAAACAAAAAGAAAGGTCTTAACTTTAACATAGTCAAATTATATATAACAGAACAGTTATCAAGTAAGAACACAGTTACAATATTTTAGCAAGATTTAAAGAAAATATCATCCATCCATCCTTGTGAGTCCAAAGTTCTATAGTAGCTTATCTTTTATCATAACTAAGGAAAACTATAACTATAACTATCTGTCTTCAACTCCATCAAAGACCACAGAAGGATAATATATAAACACTAGGATTGACAGAGACATCTTACTGCCTGGACAGTTGCCCGAAGTTCCTCTGTAATGTTGGGGCATCCATCTTCAGCCCATAGGCCACAATGTGTCTGGAAGATTTCTCAGGAAAGCAGGAAATTTCAAACTGTCCATCTGCATTGGCAGTCTGTCAGTCATTTCTCTGTGTCCTGTAGAAAGTCTTGTAGACTCTTCCATGAAGCAGGAACCCTGTAAGACTGAGTTCAGCAGTCACTTTCCTGTGGGTCCTGCATGTCCATATTATACAACAACAGTCAAGCAGTACAGGCAAGAGCAGTTTCTTGCCCAAATGGCTAATCTTGCCATGTTGATACATTGTCTCTCCACACTCCACACTGAACTGTGAGTTCTAACCAGGGGTCTTTGTGCAGGGTTCTATCAGTTACTTTTCTGTTATTGTGATAAAAATACCATTATTGAAAGCAGCTCCAGAAGAAAGTTTGACACCAGAGGCAGCCAGAATAAGAAGCTGAGAGATCACCTCCCAATTGCAAATGGAAAGCAGAGAGCGGACTGGAAGTAGGGAGAGGCTGTAAACTGTCAGAGCCTACCCCCAGTGATTCCTTCAGCAAGGCTGCACCTCCACAGGTTCCATAACCTTCAAACAGCGCCACCTACTGGGCACTAAGTGTCAAACACACAAGCCTATGGGGGGGGGGCATTGCTCATCATCCAAACCACCAGAGCAGCAGCAGTTCTCAACCAGGGGATCACAACACCTCTGGAGGTCCAATGACCCTTTCACAGGGGTCATTTAGGACTTAAAACCACAGATGTTTACAATTCCCAACACTGCCAAATTACAGATACAAAGTAACAATGAAAGTAATTTTGTGACTGGGGGTCACCACAACATGAGAAACTGTTAAAGGGTTGCAGCATTAGGAAGGTTAAGAACCACTGTGACAGAAGGTCACAGACTGCCAGGGAGAAGCCTGTGGTCCCTGTGCTGAGGCTGAGTCCTTTGGGTCCCTCTATCATCAGGGTATGAGGGGGTTCTGAGTCCAAGGTGATCCCCCTGGATCTGTGATGATTTGGGACTCACCAGAAGAATGACTTTGCTTATTGACTTGCAAAAGGAGCCACAATGGGCTCTTTAATTCTCCTTTCTGTGTTAATTCCATTGCTATAGTTTCATAGTGAACTCGTGTTCTTTTTGAGAAAAAAAAAGAGTATTTTGAGTCCAGGCCTCATAAAACTCAAGCTACTCTCAAATTCACTGTGACTGATCACAAATTTGAACTCTAGATTCATCTGCTTTTACCTCCCAAGTGCAAGGATTATAGGCATTTAGGACCACGCCCAGGAAGAAAATTCCAGGAATACAGAAACGTCCAGGAGAGCCATCCTCTGCCTGTCCTCTTCCCTTTTTGGCTCCCATGGCTTACTTGGCAGCAGGAGCCCTGCCTCACTGCATTCTGGGCCAGCTTGTACTCCTCACTGTCCCACCAGCTCACCTCTTGACTTCCCTCTGGGGTCGTGGCTTCTCCACACCTCAGCTGCCTTGTTTGTCCTGCAGGAATCAAGGGCTTCTTGTATCCTACACTGTTTTTTGAGACAGGGTTTCTCTGTGGCTTTGGAGGCTGTCCTGGAACTCACTCTGTAGACCAGGCTGGCCTCGAACTCAGGTTCACTTGTCTCTACCGCAAAGGTGTGTGCCACCACCGCCTGGCACATCCTACATGGTTTAGATGACCTGAGTCCAGGTCTGTGACTCTGCCCTGGGCTCATTTGAGAGCTCTTGAATACTGGCTGTGATTATTGTTATTTCGTCTGTCCTGTGTAGGAGAGGAAACTGAAGCATGGAGATGGCCACCTGTATGGTTACATGTCCCATATGTTGTATCAAGCCTGATGTTTGCAAAGAAAGTATCCCTCTTCCTGTCCCGTCACATCCCGTCTGAAACTGGCTGTGCCTTCAGGCTTTCTGCTATAGACCCCACCCTGGTTGCTATCTTTCTGAGGCAGCATCTTTGGGCTAAGCCTAGGAGTGGATTATTTAGTAGCCTGAATGGTTTGATTCTTTGTCCCTCACAAGTTAGCTCAGCCTATTCTTTTTTTTTTTTTTTTTTTTTTTTTTTGGTTTTACAAGACAGGGTTTCTCTGTATTGTTTTGGAGGCTATCGGTGCAGCCCGGCCTCGAACTCACAGAGATCCTCCTGCCTCTGCCTCCTGAGTGCCGGGATTAAAGGCGTGCGCCACCACTGCCCGGCTGCTCAGCCAATTCTTATGAGGAACGTGGCTCTCAGGGACTAATGTGGCTTGGTTGAGACTGGGATAATGCGTTTACTTTCATATAGTCAGGTTGCCAAGTCAGGCTGTCCTTACCTTGTGGCACCCCCTCTGTATTATAGTTGAAAGAGACCCCCTGGGTCCCCAATCAGGCACAAGCCACACCCAAGTGCCTGTTTCCCAGAGAGATCCTTTATTAAGTGGGGAAGAAAAGTTAAAGTGGCTGCTCTCTGACTCAGGAGAAAACAGCAGCAAATGATCTTGCAGGTGTCATTTTTTTTTTTTTTTGGTTTTTATGAGACAGGGTTTCTCTGTATTGTTTTGGAGGCTGTCAGTCCAGCCCGGCCTCGAACTCACAGAGATCCGCCTGCCTCTGCCTCCCAAGTGCTGGGATTAAAGGCGTGCGCCACCACCGCCCGGCTGCAGGTGTCATTTTTAAGTTGAGGAAGAGGGGAGGTCTGCGTTAGAATGGGCTAGGATGCTGTGGTAGAGGAGATAGGGGTCAAAGGGGAAGGGGCATTTGTCCCAGAGGGACAAAAGACTGCCTCTGAATAGAGGAGACAGACATGGCACATAGGCAAATGTGGTTTATAAAGGTAAAGGGGGAAACCCTGTGTTAGAATGAAGTGTTTGATTTTAATTAGGCATGTTAATTAGGTGAACCAAAGGGGACTTTTTGATTGCTAGATTTAGTAGTCAGCTGCAGGAGAAGGAAATGGCCAAATAAAGGAATAGGCCTTGGTGTGGATAGCTTTAGGGATGTAATCTAACTAACGGTTTTCAGCAGGGCGGCGGGAATTGGGAAAGGAAAAAGGCCTGCCAGAGCCGTGGGCACCACACTCAAGCTGACCAGAGTCCCTTCAATAGTGCTATGACCAGATCCTGTGAGATGGGAGAGTGGAGATGCTTTTTCTCGGGGGATCCTGGTACCCTGGACCAGATCCCTGCCATTTCATTGACTGTGAGGCTCAGGGACTCCTGGGGCCACATGTCTATTTGTCCTTCTTTAATGGATAGCAGCTATTAGGCCTTGGAGATTTTACTATTAACACCTAGGATGGTCACAGAGTTGTGTAGGCAATTATGTTCAACTCCCTGTTGTGTGATAAAACTTTTCCAGGAAAACGCAACACACATGTCTACTCAAACCAGATAGGGATCCCACAACAAACCAAAGTACCGACACCACCAAAGTCCAATTGGGTGGACCAATGTGCTTTATTGGGGTTACTTGCAGGAGCAGAAATGACTTAAAGACAGCTGCATCGCCAACGCCCACATGGGTGACAGCTCACAAAAGCTGGGAACCTGGAGCACACTGCACAGCCTGCAGGGTCTTCAATAGGCTGGAGAATGTCCTTTCCAAGAGACTTTGGTCTAAGCCTCTGCCCAGCTGGTGTCTGCTTCTTCAGGCAGCTTTTCTTTCTGAGAGCCTCTGCAGCTCACCTGCCTTCTATCTGAGGGGGACTCTGGACTTTAATTGTTTACTCTGACAGGGAGGGGCCTAGTGGAGCTTGTCAGTTTTAGGAACTTCCTGAAGCTCTTTTGGGTTGTTTATCTTCCTGCTTAAGGATTTCCCTGCAGGATGGAATGCTTCACTCATAGAGGACACTGTTACACAACACTCTCCCTGGGTGTTGCTCTGGGTTACATGAATGCCCTACCTAGAGGCAACTATCATGAGATAGGGAATTCTGGTTTGGGGGGAAGGTCACTCCAAGAGTCAGCTCTAGTGATGCTAAGATGGGTGGGGCCTTCTTGGAGCTCTCAGCCCAGTAGTGGGGTTCAGAAAGGGCTGTTTCTGCCCAGATCTGCTAGCATGGTAGAGGCTCATAGGCCTGGGGCCATCTGCCCCTCAGGCAAAGCCTGTGCTACCTGGGTATTGAGCTTGCCCTGTGATCTTGCTGTGGGGCATGCACTGTAACCAGTATTGCTGATATGTGTAATACTGTCCTAAATTCTTCCAGATACCTGGTGCCTTCTAAGTGAGGGTACTGACATTTCCCCCTTTATAATAAGGTTTAAAAACTTGCCAGGCAGTGGTGGCGCATACCTTTAATCCCAGCACTTGGGAGGCAGAGGCAGAGGCAGGTGGATCTCTGTAAGTTCCAAACTAGCCTGGTCTACAGGATGAGTTCCAGGGCAGCCTCCAAAGCTACACAGAGAAACCCTGTCTCAGGGAAAAAAACAAAAACAAACAAACAAAAAACAACCAATGCTAGCTGGGTATGGTGGTACACACCTTTAATCCTCACACTGCTTAGACAAAAGTATCTCTGTGAGTTTGAAGCCAGCCAGGGCTATGTGGAGAGTCCCTGTCTCTAAATAAAACACCAAGGGGTGGGGGGACACATGTGCTTGGAATTTGGAATATATCATAATAGCTCAGCTGGCAGAGGGCTGGCCTAGCATACATGAAGCCCTGGGTTCAGTTCCCAATACTGTGTAAACTAGGTTTGCTGTCATATGCCTGTAATCCTATTTAATTCACTTATTCACAAAAGGGACTAGGCCATTGCTTAATTTCTGCTACCTGTAGTTTTCATGGTAGGGAGATGTGGGTGGGATCATCTATCTGGAAATGTTTCTAGGAGATTCTGGAAGTAACTGCTCAGGGGGGCAGAGGGAGAGACAGCACCTTAGGAAAGAGTCATATCTGAGAAGAAAGGGCAGCAGGCACCCTGAAGAACAGAGGCCTAAAGTGTAGAATGGGAATGGGGCCACCCAGTGGGCAGGGTCAGCTCTAATTAGCCTAGAGAATAGGCTTGTGTTTGGGGAGTGAGGAGGCTTAGGAGATTGGGAGTATAGAAGTTAGGTTGCCCAGCTCCAGATCCTAAAGGGAACAAGCCAAGACATCCTTTTCCTGCCTGGGTCACCCCCAGGTCCTGGCCAGGCAGCTGGGCTCCTGTGGTTCTCCATACTCAGATGCAGCCCCAGGAAGTTCCTTTTCTTGGGGAGCTGGGCATGAGAGAGCTGAGGCCCAAGAAATTGCTTCTATTGCAGGGTTTGGGTGGGAGGGTCACTTCTAGTAGAAGAAGATGGCCCCTTGGGCAGTGGTCTAGCCTGAATCTGTTAAGGTCCTGGATGGGTCCAGAAAAAAAATTCCTTTCTTCCCACAGAGACCTCAGCGACATCAGAGAGCAGGCTGGTGTAGCCCACAGTGTGGACAAAGGCCCCTGGACTTTCCGGATGGGAACCCCGAGCCCTGGTGCCTCTTCCAGCTCTCCGTGCACTTACGTGATGGTCCACCCAAAGAACTCTGCAGGGCTGGCCCCTGGAATGCCCATGAGGCCCAAAGCATACCTCCCAGGATGACCCCACCAGCCAGAGGCCTGCAACCCAACACTTGCCCAGCTGGAGATGGGCCAGGGCAGTCAGCTCCCATGTATAGGGAGCCCTTGGGGGCCTAGCTGACATTAAAGGCTGGGGCCTCAGCAGGGGACTGTCTGTCCTGGAGGGGAGACCTTTGGTTGTTATAGGACCTGCTCATTGAACTGCTATGGGGATGAGGTCCCAAAGAAGCTGCTTCATGACCAGGGCTCTTTTAAAAAGACTGAGAAATTTTAAGCAGATAATAGTTTTGCATAATAGAACATGAAAATGTTAATAAAGTACTTTAAGCAATACAGGTAGCCACCACATCATGGCCCAGAAGCAGGGACCTCAGGATTTTCATCTGTAAGTTACAGGTGAGAGATATAAATGTGTTTTCTTTGCATAAAAACACAAAAAGGCGCGGAGGGGCTGCTCAGTTGGCAAGATGCTTATCTAGAATGCAGAGCAAGGCTTCAATCCCCAGCCCCACGAAACCAGGCATGGTGGAAGGAGGGGACATGAATTCCAAGGTCATCCTCAACCACATACTAAGTTCAAGGCTAGCCTGTGCTACAGAAGACCCCCTCTAAATAAATTATAGAGCCAGGCAGTGGAGGCACACACCTTTAACCCCAGCACTTAGGAGGATCTCTAAGTTCAGGGCCAGCCTGATCTTGAGTTCCAGGACAGGCCCCAAAGCTACAGAGAAACCCTGTCTCAAAAAAACCTAAGTAAGTGGATTATAAACAAACTCACTTTAAGGTAGAAACCCCTGTCCCACTTGCTCATCCCAACAGACCCTCAAACCAAGTTGTCATAAGCCTGTCCTGTATTTTCACCCCCTGGAACTCTGAGCTTGTTGGAGGCTTTATTACTAATACTGATGAGCTTCTGGGTAGTCATGGAACGCCGGGTACTCACAGGACTGCTGCTGGCAGTCCGGGCTCCTGGAGTCTTAGTGGGAACATTCTCCCTTTCACAGTCCCCCTCTCCCTTTCACAGCCCCCCCTTCCCCATTTCCTTATAGCCTGGACGTTGGTTTTCAAGGTGAGGTGTAGTGTGAGCTCCAGGTGCCTTTCTGCCCTGAAAGTCACTTTTCTGGTTTCTACGGGTACTTATATTCATGTATACATACAACATAATTTTAAAAATGTATATATGCTTGTATCCTCCCACAATTTGGGATATGGCCTGTCTCTAGCCATTGAGAACAGTCAACTTTGTCCTGTGTCCTTCCTGGAGGAGCAAAGACATGTTGGAGCCATGAGTAAGAACCTGAAGAAGCAGGCAAGAGGAAGCTGGAGCACCTGCCCATGGACCTCGTTGTCCCTTACCTGCTACAACCATGGTTCTATTTCCTCATAAACAATAACCATATACCTGATAGGAGTCACACTGTCCCTCTGATGAATGCCCTGTAATTTACATTCTATAAAATATATGAGATGAATACTATATATGTGTGTATATATACATATATATATGTACACACACGCAAAATGTAAATTATACATCCCAGCTAAAAAGACTGGGTAGTTGGGTAGTTTACATTCCCAGGTGTCACTTTTTTTGGATACTTGTCCTGATGCCCTCACACTAGATTTCCAGGGTCAGAATTCAAGTCAGTGGCACATAGGCTGGCAGGCTCAGAAGTGCTCTCCCAGCTTTGTTGGTTGTGGAGAGCGGTGTTCTGAGGGTCTGATGGCCTTAGCTTCAGGTCAGGTCTGCTTTGCTATGGTGGATCTCGATGTTGGTCAGACTTCAGTCCACCAACCCAGGTTTGGATGGACAGCAAAGGCCCTGGGTTTCACTAAGTTCCAGTCCCTGTCTCCTGGTAGTAATCAATGGCAGAGGTTGGACACCCCTGAAATTTGGTGCATAAAATCTTTGTAATGTGTATGAGTGTTTTGTCTATATGTACGTGAATGTACCATATGTGTCCCTGGTGCCCACAGAAAGCAGAAGAGGGCACTGGATCCCCCTGGAGTGGAATTTACAGTTGTAAACCATGTGGGCACCAGGAACCGGACCTAGGTTCTCTGCAAGAGCAGCAAGTGCTCTAACCCTGAGCTGTACCTCTGGTCTCGGCCTCTTTTTACTTTTGAAGACATGGTTTTGTGTTTGTGTTTGTTTTGAAACAGGGTTTCTCTGTGTAACAGCCCTAGCTGTCCTGGAACTAACTTTGTAGACCAGGTTTGCTTCCAACTCACAGAGATCCACCTGCCCCTGCTTCCCAAGTGCTGGGATTAAAGGCATGTATTACCACCACCCAGATGAGTTGAAGACATTGTTACACTATGTGGTTGACTAGTCATGCATTCAAATCCTGCCTCAGTTTCCCAAATAGCTGGGATGATAGTCACAAGTTACTAGGGACCCTACTGTTTGGTTTTTAGTTTGTTTTTGAGATGGCGGTCTTATTGCCTTGCCCAGGCTGGTCTCCAGTTTGTGTGTTCAAGAGACTCCTGCTTCCATCTACAAAGCAGCTGGTACCACCCTCACTATGTGCCTACACAGCTAGGCAAGCTCCCCCCACTTTCTATTTTATTGAGACTGGGTTTCCTGAAGTCCAGGAAACCCTGAATTGAAGATGAGCCTGAACTACTGATCCTCCTGTGTCCACCTTCCAAGTGCTACAATTACAGGCACACACTGTCACATCCAGTTTATGTATTGCTAGGGATCAAAACCAGGGTCTCACTAGGCAGACCGTCTATTGATGAGCCACATCCTCGGCTCTCTGCTTCTCTTTTAAGGCTGAAATATTCTGTCATTTGGATGAGCTGCCTTCATCCACTGGTTCCCTGTGAATGGCCCCAGCCTCTCTTACTGTATGTGCTGCTGTGGCTGCGGTGAACACTAGTGTGCCTATCTTTCTTTCAGACTCAGTTTTCAGTTCTTTTGTTTATTTGGAGAGTTGGTAAACCAGACCAGATCACCATAAGCCTACCCTCACCCCAAGACCATGTCCCTCAAACTTTGAATTCACAATTGCCTGGCCTGCACACCCCTACATGATCTGCCATCACTTTCTGACCTCACACCCGTTGCTGGTTCCCTCACTCCAGATACACTGGCTGGGCCACGAATACAGCAATGCCCCTTGTGGATCCTGCGGGTGCTGCAGAACACTTCCCCCGGTTATCCTGTGGTACCCTCACTTCAGCCTGCTCTGCTCTGATGGTGCCCCGGGGAGAGCACTTGTGAGTCTACTCAAGGCTGTACGTTTGAGTCTCAGCACCCACATGTGCGTGCATGCAGGAGACAACAGTCATTTACCTCTGCTGGTTTGTGGGTGTACAAACTGGCACTATGAGCACCCCCACGGTATGGTTAAAGGGAGGGTTTTTATTGTAGATTTGAGGGAGAACAGCCAAAGGCATCTGGAAGAGTGAAGCAGAGACAGAAGACTGGACATGGCCAGTAGATTGGACCTGGCCAGGGCTACCAGGAGAAAATATGGGAGAATAGATAGAATGTAGTGAGAGGAGCAGAGGAGGGTGAGACAGACAGCGTGCACTTAGGGAGAGTGGCAGGGTTATAAGGACTGCGTATATGCTTTCAGCACCAGGGGAAGGACTTCTAAGTCTAAATTTAGAAAACAACCAGAGGAAATTTAAAAATTTGAACCTGTGATTATGATAATAGCAGCCAGAGCTTTACCAAGGTTGGGTTAATAACTTTTCAGAACTATGTTGAACTCTGAACTTTTGGAGTCTTAATAGCATGTATCATCTTTTTGTTTGTTTTTCGAGACAGGGTTTCCCGGTGTAGCCCTGGAATTAGCTCTTGTAGATCAGGCTGGACTCAAACTCACAGACATCTGCCTGCCTCTGCCTGCCAATTGCTGGGGGCAAGTATCATCTTTAAGTCTCTCTCTTTTTTTTCATATACTTTTAATCACTTCCTGAGGCTCTCAAATAAACTTTATACCTTTTCGTCTGTTCAGTCATTTGCCACAAAGACATAGGTAGTTGGTTATTGAGAGCACTCATTGGAAAGCAAGTTCCTTTAAATAAAGGAATAGCAAAAACATTTTTTTAGTAATAGCATAATAGCTTGAATTTGTCTTTACATGAAACTCATTTTGTGCTTCTCTTTTTCAGTGTGAAGCCTGTCAGCAAGGTAACCCTGTCAGTGAGTCTGCCTTTCTCAGAAGGAGACCTAGTAATAGCTCTAGAAAAAGTAAGGCCTGAATTTTACGTGTGAAATGGACTAGGCAATGCAGCCTCTGGGAGAGAAGCTGTCTGGCTAAGGCCTGCTTGCCTCTGCTAGACTGACAAAGCTACAGCTCACCTCGAGCACCATCATAGAGATGTGAGGAGGATCCAATGGCCTCTGTGTCTTTAAGGTGACAGAGACTTGCCCTCCACCTGGACAGCCAGCCTGGGATCCTCCATTGTGATCTTGATGGCCCTGGGGACACATGTCATCAGTTTTTGCCTGTCACAGTTGTCACAAGGGACAGCATTAAGCCTTCTGCTCACACACAGAGCAGCATGAGCCTTCAGCCGCCAGACCCAGGTCTGAGAGAGTTTTCTCTGGAGGAGGAACGTGGGAACATTGACAGAACAGGGCAGTAAACCAAATGTGTCCACAATTTGGGCAGGACCCTTGCGGCAGATGAGGCATGAGGCAGGTCTTTGCCCAGTGGTCAGCATCACCACGACTGAAGTAAACTCCAGGTGGAGTCCATTACTTCCCACCTTTGATGACAGCCTCAGCTGCTGCTACCAGAAGGTGGTATGTTTGTCTCTCAGGGAAACAGCCTTCAGTGAACACTTTAAATGCCACATTCATCATACCTCTCTGAGGGGTTTGAAAGACAAAATCTAATCTATTAAGCATACCTGGTTTTAAACAAACTTTTCTTTTTAGTTATCTTCTTCAGGCTTAACCCTGACAGCATATATAGAAGTTGAAGTTTGACCCTGTAAATGAATTACATTTGTACTTTTGGCCTACAAGCATAGTTCTGGGCAAAGTTAAAGAACTTGATCATTTATAAGGTGACTGACCATTAACTTGCATGATAACAGTTTACATCAAGTTGGTAGCTTTTTTTTTTCTTTCTTTTTTCTTTTTTCTTTTTCTTTTTCAAGGCAGGGTTTCTCTATGTAGCTTTGGAGCCTGTCCTGGAACTAGCTCTTATAGACCACGTTGGTCTTGAACTCACAGAGATCCGCCTGCCTCTGCCTCCTGAGTGCTGGGACTGAAGGCGTGTGCCACCACTACCCGGCCAGGATTTTACAGTTTTATTCCTGTTAGAGCTTTAAAAATCTGAGTTGAAGATCCTTTAGTATCAAGATGAAGCTTAAACCATAAATACAGTCCATCTAGAGACTGGGAACCTTAACTTTCCTGATTCTTTCCTAATGCACCATTACAGAGTATTAGTTTCTTGTATGACTCAGTTTACCCAAATAGCTTAACCTTAACAAAGTTAGCAAAGACAAAGAGGCTATACATACATCTTCAAGTCAGTTTCTGCTAGCCTGAATAGACCTTAGGAATTTATAGACCTTATTTATCAAACATATCTCTCTCTTTTTTTTTTTTTTTTTGGTTTTTCGAGACAGGGTTTCTCTGTATTGTTTTGGAGGCTGTCGGTCCAGCCTGGCCTCCAACTCACAGAGATCTGCCTGCGTCTGCCTCCCAAGTGCTGGGATTAAAGGTGTGTGCCACCACCGCCTGGCTTATCAAACATATCTTATTTATCAAACATACATTGTTCCTTACCTAAAATTATCTAGAAGCCTGGCATTGAAAACAGTTAGCAAAGGCATATAGGTGGTTAGACATACAATCTAAGTCAGTTTCTGTTAACCTGAGTAGATGTTTATAACCTTAGGAATTTACAAACTTTAATCATATTTGTTTTTCTATTTTCCATAAATAAGAATTGAATCCAAGATACATGGCTATAGAAAATTAAGATTACCTATGTATAGATAAAAAACTATCAACACTTTTTATTACAAGTCTTAAACTGACTTTTTTGTTACAGATTATACAGGGTTTTTTTGTTTTTTGGGTTTGTTTGTTTGTTTGTTTGTTTTTTGAGGCAGGGTTTCTCTGTGTAACAGTCCTGGCTGTCCTGGCACTCTCTCTGTAGACCAGCCTGGCCTCGAATTTAATGAGATCCACCTGTTTCTGCCTCCCAAGTGCTGGGATTAAAGGTGTGCACCACCACCACCCAACTGAGATTTTACAGGTTTTTAAAAAACCTCACCCAGTCAATTTACAAATCCTGATATAAAGAGAATTTACACAATAGTCTTGCAAATCTTGAGATAAAGCTTATTTTAGCAAAAGTTTTAGAATTTTAAGAGAAGAGAAAATTTAGAGAATTAGACAAACCCATGAAAAGGTGTGTGAGGCTGGGCGTTGGTGGCACACGCCTTTAGTTCCAGCACTCGGGAGGCAGAGGCAGGAGGATCTCTATGAGTTTGAGGCCAGCCTGGTCTACAGAGAGAGTGCCAGGATAGGCTCCAAAGGAGAAGCCCTGTCTCAGAGAGAGAGAGAGAGAGAGAGAGAGAGAGAGAGAGAGAGAGAGAGAGAGAGAGAGAGAGACAGACAGACAGACAGACAAGACAGACAGAAAGAAAGAAAGGGCGTGTGAAGCAAGCAGCTGTGGTCCCTGTAGGGAACAATTTACTCTTTAGCTGTTTTAAGTCACATGGTTTTTCCCTGTGATGTTACAGTTTGTTCTCCCTGTCACAGAGTCAGGTGGCCCACCTGACCCAGGACAGAGATTTTGGAGGAAACTTTCAAACAAGGGTCTGGAAAGGGAAGGTCATAACCCAACTTTTTATAGAGTAGGGCAACATGAAACAAAAATTTAATGCTATCTACACCCCCAAAGACATTTGAATCTCTGTAGAGCTGGATGTAACAATCAGCAAGCAAAGAAGGCTTGGAGATGAGATTTTTGAGAGTGGAGAGCAGGTAAGATTTAGGGGTTTTGGGATCATTTGTTTGCACAGAAGTTGTTACAGTCTGTGAGAATTTGGAGATGTAGTGTGCCGTTTTTGGCCTCTGAGATGTACTGAGGCCAAGCCAATTGCAGCAAGACAGCGGCGAGACTAAAGGAGGAAGAGATTAGAGAAGGCGGGTGAGTACTCGATTAGTGGTTAACATTAGAGCCAGGAGCCAGCTGAGAAAGGAGCCAGCAGGAAAGAAGACTTCCTTTAGAGAGAGGGTGAGGGTCACAAACAGGAACTCTGCTAGAAGGAGGAATCCAACACCTTAGAGACCCAGGAGGGCACAGTACCCAGGAGGGGACTTCAACAGCAGGACAGAGACAGCGCAGGCAGCTCCTAGGGGGTGGGGGGAGAGACTAGTGGTTAGAGACAGAGAAAGCCCTGGTTAGAGACAGACCTAGCACAGCTAGCCAAGAGCAGAGTGAGCTCCGGTAGTGAGCTGAGAACATGTCGGGAGGAAGATCAAGGATAGGAGAGTAAGTGCCCTGGTGACAAGAATTCCAATCTGGGATGTCCCTGAGCACACTCCTCACAGAGAAATGTCTCAAATCACAAAGGAGAGGCTTCCCGGTGACACTCAAGTACCAGGGAAGAGAAGGTGGAGGGGAGAAGCAGCCTCTAACATTCGGAGTTGAACATGGAGGGCGGCAGGAGGCAGTGGAAACAGACGATCCGATCCGTACCTTAGGAGAGTTAAATCAGCTGCCTGGCTCAGTTAGGAGAGGCCACGTTCCTCATCCCTACCCCACGCCTGTGCTGTCTGGTCACCCTGGCCTGCCCTCCCCTCCGCAAGAACACCGCAGGTCACTTTCTCTCGCCGTAACTGTGTACCACAGATGGGAGAGCTGAGGAAGAATGAATTTAGTTTACACGCCTGGAGCATGGTGCTAGCGTCTCCTGGGCCCCTGGCAGGGGTCTTTCTGCTGGGCGGTTCCGTGGAGGACTTGGTGAGAGGCAGCAAGCTTTCCTTCATTACAAAGCATTCCTCACAAATCCCTTAATCCGCTAATCCACAGATTAATCCATTTGAGAAGACAGAGCACCTCCTGGCAGTTCAACCTGGCCACACCTCATTGTGTGGATTAATCTGCATGGGTTTGAGTCCTGAAATTCAAACCCTAGCAGCTGGTTTAGCCAGAGTCTCCCTCCTACCTTGTGTGTTCATGTGTGCACATGTTGGCATATGCACATGAGTCTATGGGTGCATGTGGAGACCAGAATTTGCATCCAGAGTACAGGCACATGCTGCTGGTCCAAACTTTTTATATGTGTGCTGTGGATCTGAACTCAGGTCCTCATGCTTTTGGGACAGGCTGGCTAATCCCAACTCCCCACTCCCATCCCTTCTCTGTCTCCAGCTGTTGCCTTTCTTTTTAATTTTTGAGAGAGTCTCATCTATCCCAGGCTAACCTTGAACTATGTAGCCGAGAATGACTTTGAATTTCTGAGCCCTCTGCCTCTGCCCCCTGAGTACCGGGGTTGCCGGTGTGCACTGCCACGCCTACCTTGGTTGGTCCTGGAGATCTAGCCCAGGGCTTCATGCAAGCACACTATCAGCTGCCTCAGCCTCTTGGTGTCTCTCAGCTTTGTGTCTGCCGAGCCCCCACTGCCTGCTCCTTGGCTGTGACCCCCACACTGCTCTTACTGCCCTCAGAGCAGAGCTATCTTCTGCACCTAGCTTTTATTCTTTCCAGCTATTACAGCGGTCTCACGGGCTGTGGCTCTGGCCAGCTCTGGCTTTCCCTTGGCTGTGTCTAACAAAAGGGCTTCTAGTGGCTTTGCAGGGGGTCAGGTGTATCAGCTGGCACCCTGGAAGTCTGCACAGACGTTGAATGTTCAGATATCTGGTTGACAGGTCCTGCCAGCAGGGGAGCAGCAGTCTGCCCACCTCCCCCTCCCTGGCCTAGGGAAGAGGTGGGAGTACCCAGGGCCTTGGAGAGCCTTGCTCCTCTTGTAGATTCTGCTGTGGACATCAGGTGTGGTTGGTAGCCCCTTGTGTATCTTGGCATAGACTAAGATCTTCTGTCCCTGAAGGCTTGGGGTGAGTTAGGGGAGGGGTAGCTCCTGTAGGGTCTAGGTTGTAAAATCCCTGTGAGCTGGGGTGGTGACCTTGAACCAAACGTTGTACAAATTCTGGAGTGCTCTCCATCTGTCTGGTCTGTGTTGGAATCTGAGCAAACCTCACTCTCTGCAGTGTTCAGCAAGGGGCAGGAGTGTTGCGATCGCTACCACTGGGTCCAAGAGTCTGGAATTCCCAGTGACTTTGCAAGTCGACTACCAGATGCCGTTTGAGCCTCCTGTCTACAAGAGGAGAGGCTGCAGCCCTGGGGAGAGCTGAGGCAGAGGTGGAGGGCTCAGGGACCCGGGGATTCCTGGGCTGGGCAGGGGCACGCAGTCCTGGTCTGGTTCCAGTGTCTCAAGTTACAGCTCTAAAATGTGCTGCATTAGCAGCACCAGCAGAGACAGGTAAAATCTGGTGCCTGTCACCATTGCAGGCTGCGAGGGTCTTGCCTCTCCCACCCCCACAGACCTCTGTTTCCTGGCTGGGCTTCCTGTGGTGAGCACCAGAGATCAGGCCTGCCCACAACAAGAGGGAACCAAGTGCAGAGGTGAAAAGATTTGCCCGAGGCCGCGTATTTTATAATTAGGAAAACTGAGGCTCGGTCAAACTAAATGACTTTCCTAACTAGGTTGCAATGCCAGGCACTTGTCCCCTTTTGTAATTAGGGGACCAAGCTCACTGTTATGTCTCAAATCCTAGGTGCCAGTGAACGCCCACCGGCCTTTTTTGTTTGGCTTCACCGGCTACGTGACCTTGGGTAATCCACGTCTCTTTTAAGACTCAGTTTCTTCATCCGGGAGATGTGGGTGAGGAACCAGGGTGCCGCAGCGGAAAACTGAGCCACCGAGAAGCACACACCTACCTCCTAACCTCGGAGAGAAGCAGGCACCAGTCCCGGCGGAGGGGCGGGGCCTAAACAAAGGGGCGTGGACCGCGTGGGGCGGGGCTTGAGTTCTCGGGTCTGGACGGGGACCCGGGCGGTACTGTGCTCCTCCGCTGTGTCACTCAAGCTGGAGGGGGTGGGACTCCGGTCTCCGCTACTGCATAAACTCCTCAGGGGCGGGGCTCACAGAGGCGCGTAGTTCAGAGCTCCCGGGGAAGCCTGAGCCTGGGATGACAGGGGGCGGGTTTCCGTGCGGGGCGTAGTTTATAGTTGTGGACGGTGTTTAGAGCTCCGGCCCCGCCCGCTGCTGACGCAGCCCCAGAGCTCCCTACGGGAGGGGGCGTGGCTAGTTTGAAGGCGGGGCTTGGGGCTGGAGACGTTGTCGCCGTCGCTGGGCGGGGCATAGAGGGAAGAGGCGGGGCATAGGGCGCCGGTCACCGGAGCCGTCGGGCCGGGCGGCGGACAGCCGAGGACCGCGGGGCGGCGCCGTGTCCTCCGCCATGACAGGTGGGCGCAGGGCCAGGCGGGCGACGGGAGCTCAGTGACCTTGGCGTTAGCTGGCACCGACGACGCGGGCATCGCGGCGCGCGCGGTGGCGGGGTGTCCCGCGCTCTGAGTCGCGGGCCGGGGGCGCCGGGGGGTCTCGGGTGCGGAGTGGGGGCCGTCGCGGGCCGAGGAGACAGAGTCGCAGGTGAGCGCCCACAGTGCACCGGCTGCACCTGCGGAGCAGGGCGGTGTCCCGGGGCGGGATGGATCTGAGAGAGGGAAATGGTGCTCACCGCCAGACTGCTGAGACTCTAGAGCAGCGACTGCACTTACCCTCACGGAGGCGGGACCAGCGCTGCGCTCCAGGGCACCTAGTGGTACCAGTGAGACGCCCCCTGCTTCCCGCTTGCTCTGGGGCCTGTGAGACTCCAGCCATGTCCCTTTCTCTAGATGGGTCTACGGAATTCGGAGCTACCAACCGGATCCCTGTTCTCTAGGCTTGGTAGCCCCAGCTCAACCCTTTGCTCTGGGAACTCACCCACTTTATTTCTGATCCCAGCCACACACAGTGACATTGCTGTGCTGAGTTTTCCCTGTAGAAGAATGCCATAAGGATGAGTCAGCGAGGGATCCCCTCTGGCAGAGAGCCCGGGGATCGTGGTGGCTCCCAGATGCCACACTTTGTTTCTGGGAGTCTCACTCTCATGCTTCATGTGACAGAGGTCACCTGGGATGGCCCAGGGAGTCGGGGTAGCCACAGAAGTACCCAAGAGTCTCTAAACTGGAGTTGGCATTGGTGGTGCACAAAAATAAGGCCTTAGAAGTTGGAACCTGGTGACTTCCAAGACACCCCGGAGGAAACCCCAGCTACCAGTCTCCTTCATCATCCCTCCAGGCCCTTCTTGTTTGGGGCTGCAATTTCTGAGCACCTATGTGCAGAACCCTGCTTGAGTCTCTAATATGCACTCGTTCAGAATGTCTGCATGGGAACATAAGGAATATTGTGTCTGTGTAGGGACAGGGAGATAGAATCTCAGGTTGGGTAAGTGCCCCCAGACCCCTCTGCTGCTCAGTGGTAGGAGCAGAATGAAGGGGGGGGGATGATCTCACACACATGCTGGGCCCTGCCCTGCCTCTGGTTTTGCAGACCTCAGCTGTATTGTCTCCAAGGGCCATTGCAAAGACAGGAGACCGGTGGAAAATGAGGCATCCCACCTCCCGAAGAATAGGCAGTGGGGGTTGGGGGGCTTTTAGCCAGCAGGGCACAGCCAGCCCCTAACTGGCAATGACACTCCTTTTTCTCTGCCACATACTTGCTGGCTTTTTGACATCTCACCACCCTCCCCTTCTCTGGTTGGAGATGGAGACTGAAGAACAGAAGCCTGAGAGTTGGATGGGCAGCCCTGGGGCCGTTGTTCTTGACTCCAGTGCCCTACTGCACCAGCGGGGGTCTGCCATACTGATTGATCTTTGCTGTCCCACCCCCTTGTGTATGTGTCTGCATGTGAGTCTGTGTGAGAGTGTGTGTCTGTGTGTGTGTGCATGAGTGAATGTGTGTGTGAGTGTGTATGTGTGTGTGTCTGTGTGTGTGTTGATGGCTATAGAACACTGAGAGTTGTGTTTTCATAGAACAGGTAGTATCCTGTGGAGTGATGACAAGAGCTTCTGGGAGAGACTCAGGGGGCAGTTGATGGCCAAGTTGTAGACCCCGGGAGAGTGATTGGTGAGTTCTTGGAAGGGGCCTAAATAAGCTGGGCATGAATGAACCAGGTTTTCTCAGCCCACTGCCTGGGCCTTGACTCTGTAGATGTGAACTGCAGACAAGAAGGCTTTGGAACCTCTAAGGGGGAGAGTAAGGGCAGGTGGGGCCAGCTGCTTCCGGGTCTGAGGTGCCAGAGTGAGGACTTAGGTCTGAGATGCCGAAGTTCAGGCCATGTTCCTGGTACCAGCTGGCAGGAAGGAGAAAATACAGGCAAATGCCCATGGATTCTGTACAGAGTGATCTATCTTCTTTTATCTAGTAAAGGCATTCCTGGCCTTGTTTACAGGGGCCTGGTATCCAGGCAGAGCCTTGCCTGAGTCTCCGTGGTACCCAGCAGCTGCCTGTATGGGTGCACGCATAGCTCACAGAGCCACAGGAAGCACAGGAAGTGCCTTGCTCTGGAGCTGCTGGCTTCAGCCCCTGGGCTGGGCCACCCGCAGCAGGTGACTCAGGGCTCCTGTGACTCATGCCTTGTGGGCAGCAGAGGCCCATCTTGGCTAGCGGCTTTCAGGGTGGGAGGAGGCCGCTAAGAGGCGTTGGCCACTGTCTGCCCGCAGACCTCGCCTTTGGACCTTGGACTGCAGTCCACTCATTCTAGAACTCTTTAGTGAGTGCCTACTGTGTGTGCAGCCTTGCACACATTGGCACAATGTAGAGACAAGAGAACACAACCCTGAACTCACAGCGATCCGTGTTAGTGACAGAACAGAATGGATTTCGGATGACTACAGGCAGCCCCAGCATGGTCGTGGTACCTCCAGGCTGACTGCAGTCTTGTCACCCTACCGTGCCTTCATTTCCCTGTTTGAAAGGAGGACAGTTGCCGGGTTGGTGGGAGAATGGAGGTTATAGGTAGGTGGGAGCAGAAGCACAGACTGTCTGGTCTGTGGAGTGTTTTGTGAGCTGGCTCAGGGTTCATCTGAATCCTAATGGGATGCTGCAGGCACTGAGCCAGCCTACCTAATACACCCGGGTGCCTATGGGCTGTTGGTAAATCTGTCTTCTACACAGGTTGGCAGGGGCTCGGCCAGTATGCCCAGTCCCCAGCTGCCATGCTGGGGTGGTGCCGATAGCCTCAGGCACCGAGGGGATGGCTGATGAACCAATGTGTGGGCCTCGGGAGAGCAAAGGCTGTCATCCAGGGCAGCCCCATCCCTGGTCTCTGAGAGCAGGTTCCTGGGCCGAGGATGTGTTTTCATGGGGTCCTTGATGAATGCAGCCCCCACTGTTGCACTGTAACTCCTGGAAGTCACCCCCAAGTTCCTGGCATAGTGTGGGCGTACTGATAGACTGTGCCTACCTGGATAAGGAAGGATCCCCTCAAAGCCACCATCTGGGATTGGAGTGTGCCAGAGACAGAAGACAGGCCATGGAGGGAGTAGCAGGGGAGCAGAGGTCTGAGGAAGGTAGCCTGTTGATTCCATACCCAGGGATAAAGCCAGGGACAGGGCTTACTTTGCCCGACATGGTGACCCTATTTTGTAAAAAGCCAACCTACCTTACAGAGGTCTAACCCAATTGCAAGTAGATACACTGCTTTTAGATGTATTTTCTGTTTGCAGATATTTTGCAGACATGCATGTATGTCTACCCATGTGTGCCTGGGCCAAAAAGGTCAGAAGAGCCATTAGGTCTCTTGGATCTGGAGTTATAGACCATTGTGAGCCACCGTGTTTTCTCCAAGAGTAACACATGCTCTTAACCACTGAGCTGCATTTGCTTTTAATGAACAGTTTGATACATTCTGCTAAATGCCTGCACCTGTGTAAGCATAAGCCAGGCAGCATCTAGACATTTCTGTGACTCAGGAAGATCCTTTGAGCTCCTTCTCAAGTAATCTATTCCAACTCAGAGTTGCTCTGCTCTCCATGACTTCCCCTCCTACCCGTTTTTCCATAAACATCAACAATGGAAATTTCCAAATAAGTTTTCTTAGTAGACTTTACTTACTTGTTTATTTTGAGTCAAAATCTCTTTTTTGTGCAGGCTGCTGCAGCCTCTTCAGTAGCTAGGACTGCAGGTATATACTGCCTGGGTGTGTGCTGCCTGGGCGTGTACTGCCTGGGTGTGTCCTGCCTGGCTCTGGGCTTTATTTGGGGGCAGCTGACTGAAGATTGAGCAGATGTACAGAGACTGAGGAATGGATTCCCCTTCCCTCCCTCCTATCATTACCATTTCCTGTCAATAGCCAAAGCCCAGAATCTGCTTTAGCATTCCCTCCTGGTGTTGGACATTCGTGGGCTTTGACAAATGCTTTATGCCATCATGCAGAATAGTTTCACCGCCTAACACTCCCCTTGGCCCTGCTTACTCATCCCCCCCTTCTTCCTCAGGCCTGGCAACCCCTGATTTTATTGTCTCCTTGGTATTGCCTTTTCTGCAGTGTGGTGTAATTAGAGCCATATGGTATGGGACTTTCTCAGACAAGCTCTTCTTCCCTTAGTAATGTGAGCCTAAGGCTCCTCCACATATTTTCTTTTTTTGGTTTTTGGTTTTTTTTTTTGTTTTTCGAGACAGGGTTTCTCTGTGGCTTTGGAGGCTGTCCTGGAACTCACTCTGTAGACCAGGCTGGCCTTGAACTCACAGAGATCCGCCTGCCTCTGCCTCCCGAGTGCTGGGATTAAGGGTGTGCGCCACCAACGCCCGGCTTCCACATATTTTCATATCACTAGTTTATTTATGCTTTGCCATACTGAGGACCAAACCCAGGACCTTGTACATGCTAGGAAAGATACCGCTGAAATGTATCTTTAAATTTTTTCTTTTGGCACAGGGCCTACCTCACTAAGTTGTCCAAGCAGGCCTTGAAGTTGGGGTCCTTCTGTCTCAGCCCAGCCCATCTTTCCACCCCCGTCCTGTGATGTGTGTGCATGTGTGTGTGTGGGGGGGGTGCGTACATGCCACAGCACACACATGGAAGTCAGAGGACAGCCTCAGGTGTTGGTCCTTGCCTTCTGCCTTGCTTGAGAGAGGGTCTCTCTTCTATTGTCCACTGCCATCTGTATGCCAGGCTGGCGACCCTGTCCCCACTGTAGTTTTTGAGGTCCCTGGAGCTCCCCAGTTCAGCTAGACTCTCTTTGTCTAGCGAGCCTAGGGATTTACCCGTCTCACCCTCCTAAGTGCCGGAGTTGCAGGATATGCCCCTACTCCTGGGCTTGTGTGCGTTCACCGGAATTGAACTCAGACCCCCACACCCATAGCTCCAAAGCCCGACTGAGTCATCTTCTTACTGGCCTCTTTTTGTTTATTTGTTTTTGTTTTTTGGTCCCACATTATGTAGGCTAGACTTGCCTTGAATTACGACCCTGTGCCTCAGCATTCCCAGTGCTAAAACTACAGTTGTGCAGGCCATCCTGCTGTCATTTCTGATGTTAGTAATTTGAGTCATTTTTGTCAGTCTATTTATTTATTTATGGTTGGTGTTTTTGGAGACAGGGTTTCTCTGTGTAGCCCTAGCTGTCCTGAAACTTGCTCTGTAGACCAGGCTGGCCTTGAACTCACAGAGATCCCCCTGCCTCTGCATCCTGAGTGCTGGGACTAAAGGCGTGCGCCACCACTGCCCAGCTTTGTTAGTCTGTTTAAATATCTGTTAATTTTGTTGACCTTTTCAATGAATAAACTTTAGTTTTGTTGATTTTTCTCTCTTTTTTTTATTTTTGGTTTTACGAGACAGGGTTTCTCTGTTTTGGAGGCTGTCAGTCCAGCCTGGCCTCGAACTCACAGAGATCCGCCTGCCTCTGCCTCCCGAGTGCTGGGATTAAAGGCGTGCGCCACCAACGCCCGGCTTGATTTTTCTCTTTTATAAATGTTTACTTCTCAAGGTTATCTTTAGTCTGCACTATTTCCTCCTTTCTGTTAGCTTTGTGGTTGACTTGTCTAGTTGTTCTAGTCTCTCCCCCCTTCCCATGTAGTTGCCTTTTTTTAAGTTGGTGGAGTGTAATGTTAGGACATTAACTTTAGATCTACCTGTCTGTCTGTCTGTCTGTCTATCTATCTACTTATCTCTCTATTTTTGAGACAAGGTTTCACTGTGCTCTATGTACTATGTAGCTCCAGGTAGCTCGGACTCTACATAGACCAAGGTGCCCTTAAGCCCATAGAAGTCTACGTGTTTCTGTCTGCAGAGTGGTAAGAATACAGCGTGTGCCACACCTGACCCAAGCTCTCTCTTTTTAAAAGGTGCGAACTTCTGGCTGTTGCTTCTCCCTCTCAGAAGCATGCTTTCTCCATCCCTTAGGTTTTGGTGTGTTTGTTTCTCATTGGACTCAAGGTTGCTTTCCATTTATTTTGTGGTTTCATTTTGACCTATTAGTTCAGTGGTTCTCAACCTGTGGGTAGTGATCGCTTCAGGGGTCCAGTAACCCTTTCACAGGGGTCACCTAAAACCATCAGAAAACACAGATATTTATTTACATTATGATTCATAACTGTAGCAAAATTACAATTATGAAGTAGCAACAAAAATAATTTTATAGTTGGGGTCACTATAACATGAGGAACTGTATAAAGGGTCACAGCATTAGTTGTTTGATTCCTACAGGTGTGTGAACTCTGACTAGCTTCATGTCACATGACCTGAAAAAAGCCTTTGATTTAAATGCTTTTAAATATATTGAGACTTATTTGTGGCTGAGGATCTGCATGTTTTGTGATCTGAAGCATGTTCCATGTGTACTTGGGAAAAGTGTGGCCTTTCTATTACGGGGCAGTGTGGTTTTTTTGTTTTGTTTTGTTTTGTTTTTTCGAGACAGGGTTTCTCTGTGGCTTTGGAGGCTGTCCTGGAACTCGCTCTGTAGACCAGGCTGGCCTTGAACTCACAGAGATCCGCCTGCCTCTGCCTCCCGAGTGCTGGGATTAAAGGTGTGCGCCACCAACGCCCGGCTGGGCAGTGTGTTTTGTGTATGACTTTTAGGTTAAGTTTAGAGCATTGTTCAAGTGTTCCATTTCCTTATTGATCCTTTATCTGCCTTTAAAGTGTATATAGTGTATATTAACATCTTTAAATAATAGAGTTGTCTGTTTTTCCCTTCAGTTCCTCCAGTATCTCCTCATTCGGGGCTTGGACACTTGGTGCCTATGTGTTTGTAGTTTTACCTATTCCTGATGAATTAACCTTGTATTCACATATGCTGGGCTTTTTTTAAATCTCTTGTTCCAGTTTGGACTTAAAGTCCATTTTGTCTAATACTAATCCATCCACGCCAGCTCTGCTTTGGTTTCTGTTTGCAATCAAGTGTCTCTAACCTGTTGCCTGTGGGCCACATGTGACTGGATGTGACTGAGGACAGCTGAGAATGTAGCCCACCACAAAAGTGTAAACTTGCTGAAAACATAGTGGGATTGTTCTTGAACATAACATTTGTATATGACAGCTTCCCGTATTGAAATGTCAAAAGGCTGGACACGCCTGAGGGGAATGGTTTTCCTCATTTCGCTTTAGCTCTTTAGTGAGCATCTTGTCAGCATTTAGTTGGAGCATGTTTTAAGGCCGGCCATGCTGCCACTCTTTGCCTTTTGAGTAGAGCTTATCCTATTTATATTTAAAGTAATTGCTGAGAATGAAAGATTCATCTCTGCAGTTTGTGTTTTGTAGGTCTTTTAGCTTTTCCTGCCGATTTCCCTTGTGTTTAGTTAATGTGACATTTTGATTCTTTTATTTATCTTATGTGTATCCTATAGATGTTTTCTTTGTGGCTAACGTGAAAACTGTAGATGCAGCCTCCAGAGAGACTGCTGCCCTTCCAGCAGGTGTGGACCCCTGCCCTCAGCACCAGGAGTGCCGCCTTTGATCCCTCTTGAGGCTGCGCTGACTCACCCCTCTTTACCCACATGTGTTTCAGATCAGACCTACTGTGACCGGCTGGTACAGGACACACCTTTCCTGACGGGGCAGGGTCGCCTGAGCGAGCAGCAGGTCGACAGGATCATTCTCCAGCTGAACCGATACTACCCACAAATCCTTACCAACAAGGAGGCGGAAAAGGTACGGAGGGGTGAGCGGGGCCAGGGTACGTACCTCTTGGGTGTCTCCCCTCCCTGAGCTGGGAGAAGCTGGCATAGGTCCAGAGTTGTCTTCTCAGGAATGGGAGTGGCACCTGGACTTGGGCAGATCCACATGGCCTCAGACCATCAGATCTTTATGCCTCAGTTTCTTCAAATGTTCTTGTGGCTACTGTCCCCTCCCAGCATTATGAGAAGGTTTGTAGAAGGTGACACACAGTGTCTTAGTTAGAGTTACTATTGCTATGGTAAAGCACCACGATCAAAAGTGATCTGGGGAGGAAAGGCTGTATTTGGCATACGTTTCCACATCTGTAGTCTGCAACTGAAGGGAGTCAGAACAGGAACCCAAACAGGGCAGGGACCTGGAGGCAGGAGCTGATGCAGAGGCCATGGAGGGGGTTTTGTTACTGGCTTGCTCAGCCTGCTTTCGTATAGAATCCAGGAGCACCAGCCCAAGGATGGCCCCATCCACCATGAGCCCCCCCATCAGTGCTCTACAGCCCAATCTTATGGAGGGATTTTCTCAATTGGGGTTCCCTCCTCTCAGATGGCTCTAGCCTGTGTCAAGTTGACATAAAATTAGCCATCACACATGACAACACACAATGACACAAGAATAGAAAGAAGGCTGAGGAAGGAAGGATCAGAAGTCAGGACCCAGAATTGGGCATATAGCTCCGTTGGTAAAGTGCTTTCTGTGTGGACATGAGGACTTGAGTTTGGATCCTGAACCTAAAACCCCAGTGACACAGACGGTAGATCCCAAGGGCTTGCTGGCCAGCCAGTTTAGCCAAAATGGAGAACTCCAGGTTCAGATGTGTATACCCAAAATGGAGAACTCCAGGTTCAGATGTGTATACCCAAAGGCAGTCAGTGCCTTCTCACAGGCCTTCCAGGATCCTGTCGTTGCTGGTCAGTTTTCAGCTGTAGCCACCAGGGGGCAGTACCAGACAGCAACCTCCTGGGTCTGGACTCCGTGCCAAGTGATCTGTCCACCGTTCTTTACAACCGCATCAGAAGAAACTGTTCTTTTCTCAACGGGCTTTTGAAACACTGGACATCGTGTTCCTACAGACTTTAAAGTAATAACAACTGTCACGTATACCGTCATTCATTCTCTGTCACAACCCCACTTTGTGGGATTGTTTCCTTTTTACAAAACCTGAAGTGACTCACTGAGGCCGCACTGGGAGAAGCTGCACTGAGTGTCATTACTTAGGGTGATGTCCCCGACACCCTGCTTCCTTGGTGACCTCTCCCAGCCTGTTACCCTGGAGACACATTAACCAAGATTTAGCCGGCAACTATCCGCTGCAGTGTTGGGTGCCGTGTGGGTGATGTGAGGGTTCTGAGGGTTCTGAGGTCTACGGCACTGAGGCTAGGGTCCTGAGTGCACCACCGCACAGCTGTCCCCTCCAGTCCGTCCTTTCTTCTGCCCACAGTTCCGGAACCCCAAGGCGTCCCTGCGTGTACGGCTCTGTGACCTCCTAAGCCACCTGCAGCGGCGTGGGGAGCGGCACTGCCAGGAGTTTTACCGAGCACTGTACATCCATGCCCAGCCCCTGCACGGCCACCTGCCCAGCCGCTGTGCTGTTCGTAAGTGCTGCCCTGCATCCCTGCCTGCGGCCTCCACACGCACCAGAGAGGGCACTGACTGCGGGCAGCTGGAGGTCCCCAGTGCCTATCTGAGTCTGCAGCGGCCCAGCCTGGGCATCACTTCCCTCCCTGGTTCCTCCTCAGACACCACCCAGGGAGGTAGCACAGGCTGGCACATCCTTCTCCCTCCCTGCCGTTGCCCTCCCCGTGCCAGTTTTCACAAAGAAGCCAGCTCCCCATGTATCCTGCCTGCCTCCCCTTGCTTACCATGGCTGTGTCTTCATTTCTCAGTTCACGGCCCCGCTGCTCCTTGGTCATCCCAGCGGGGACTCACCAAGCCCACAGTAGACCAAAAGGCTGTGTCTGCGTTTTGTGTCCACCAGTCTGCTCGTGTGGGGTTTCTGTAGGCCTCCGTGGGTATAGACGTGGGTGGCTGGTGAGGGACAATGGGATCTCAGAGCCTGGGTGATAGGTAGGATCCAGAGGTCTGGGGTCACTGGAGCTGCTGGGACCCAGAGGTTCACAGTAAGGCAGAGTGGTGGCCCAATTCCACTGGGAAGAGGTTCTGCTGCTCCAGACAGAAGGCTGAGGTGACTCTGCCCACACGCTCAGCTGGGACTCTGGGCTGGTGTCTCTGATCCCAGACCGCACATGACACAGTCTGGACAGTGAGGACAGAGCGAGCAGGCGTTGTCCTTTGTCTCTTCACTGGACCCTTTAGAACCCAGCTGGATCCAAGTCACATCCCGACTAGAAATGAAACACCTTCCATGGTCCTTAGGTGCCCCAGGGTCCATGTGGCGTATCACCTGCCTGCTAACCCCGTGGGGAAGTCTAGGGAAAGTTCTAGGTTTTATGTTAACTTGTAGGTGTTTTGAAGAGCCTGAGTAGCAGGGAAGAGCCCCAGGGACTGGTGGCTAGCAGTTGGCTCTTGATAGTGGATATTTGTCCTGCATTTGATGACCTGTGGCAGACAGGACACACTGGCCACTCCACATCTACGATGTCACAGAAACTGGACCAAAGGAACCCCAAATTTATGCAATGTTGTCTGGAGAGCTGACCTCAGTATGTGACCAGCTGGGTCTGCCCAGGGCACCCAGGGCAGTGACCTTGAAGAACCTCGAGTGAGCCCAGCACCTTCAGGAGGCAGAGGCATTGCCTTGGGTCTCCCTTGGGGGACAGTCCCACCCTCAGCTCAGCCCTCTCCTAACCATGCTCTATAACTTTGTTTCCAGAAAACTCAGATTGCAGAGAGCTGGACTGGGGCAGCGAGAGCCGTGAGCTGAGTGACAGGGGTAACGCCCCCTCCACCTCCTTTCTCTTTCCCTTTTCCCTCAGGGCTCTGTCTGTGTCCCAGGGGCTTCTCCATCCCACACCACCGGGCTCTATTCCTGGCTCTCTGTTGGGGGACAGGACCCCTGTAGTACTCACCAACTGCTGCAGGCCACTCACACTCCTTTCTCCCCAGGCCCCATGAGCTTCCTGGCAGGCCTAGGCCTCGCAGCGGGCCTGGCCCTCCTCCTCTACTGCTGCCCTCCAGGTGAGCACAGGCCACCCCCAACGCCCTAAGCAGACTGTGGGACCTGGAGAGTGACAGCTCCTCACTGTCAGTGCTGTGGGCAGCCAGCAGGGAGCCCTGCCATGTCTGTCATCTTGGAGTCACCTCCTGTGGGACTTGGTCTCCCCTCCTGTAGTATCACAGGCCTTACGAGCCTAAGCCCACTGAGGCCTGCAGCTTGCAGTTAGCCTCGCCTTCTCTGTTTCCCCTGTCCGAGGTGCCTGAGTCTGTCATCAGGGAAGGCCCTGGGGATAAGCCAGGTATGGGCTTGTACAACCTTATCTACTGAAGAAGGCTTGGGGGTCACCCAGGTTGCAGCTAACGGGCTCTGGGTCAGACCCAGTTCTGACCTTTCATTCCCAAAGCGAAGACCACGTATGAGTAGGAGGTAGGGACAGGGCCACTGTCCAGCCTGCTGCAGCTCTGAGAACTGAGTTTCCCTTCATGCTGGTCCTTGGATTGTCATTTCTCCCTTGTCCTCTAGACCCCAAAGTGCTGCCGGGGACTCGTCGCATCCTTGCCTTCTCACCCATCATCATTGATAGGCATGTTAGCCGCTACCTGTTGGCCTTCCTGGCGGAGGACCTCAGAGGGTTCTGACAGACCCAGACTCTGCGCCTTACCTGCTGCTTAACCAAAGAATCCCCTGGATGCCTACTGTGGGGTCCATACCTTTTTTCTAAATACTTATTTTTCATTATTTATAATTTCTATGAGAATACATCACCTTCACTCTACAAGGTGCTTAATATTAAATGTTCCAACTGTCTCTGCCTGTCTCATGTCCTCTCTTGAGTGTGTGTGTGTGTGTGTTCATGTTCTTTTTTTTTTTTTTTTTTTTTTTGGTTTTTCGAGACAGGGTTTCTCTGTGGCCTTGGAGGCTGTCCTGGAACTCACTTGGTAGTCCAGGCTGGTCTCGAACTCACAGAGATCCGCCTGCCTCTGCCTCCCGAGTGCTGCTCCCAGCTTGTGTGTTCATGTTCTAACAGTGACTGTTTACCTAGGACTGGCCCACATGCTCCTAGCTTTGAGTCCAGTCTTGGCCCAGTGCCTCCCCCAGGTTCCCCCCACCATCTCCTGTCCCACCATTGTGTGCACCCCCATCATCCACCCACTGGAGATATCCCACACCAGCCCCGCCCCACACCCACCCTTCCCACTCTCTCCAGACACCATCATCGTTTTAGATCCCACACCAGCCCCGCCCCTTTACTGCATACGCTCCCCTGCACAGGCCCCTCACTTGCTGTATTTTAGCCTTCCTGGTTCTTCCTGCCTGGATGCCATTGGTGGTCTTGCTGTCCAGCCCACAGAGAATGGCAGTCCCTCTCCATGGCTGACTGAATCCCAGGCTTAGCCATTGGTGGTTGGGACAGTGGCTAGTACACGTTTAGGAGTGCCAGCACTCAGAAACACCATTTCCCTTGAAGCCTGGGAACGTGTGGACCTTTACCCTCACTTTTCTCTAGAGGGAGTGAGCCGTTGGCTGCTGCAAGGAAAAGGGAGATGGGCAGCAGGTCAGGTCTGAGCTCAGCCCACCCTGTCCTTTCCTGGGACTAAGGAAGCCTCACGGTCCTACCCTCCTCATGGTCTCTGCCCTCTGCCTGGTGGTCTCTGTCCAGCCACCAAGTCTTATCTCCACACCCTGTTCAGCCACCATGCCCTGGAAAGGGAAGTCCTAATGACTCGAGCTCAGATCTTATCCAATATCCACTCAGACGGCCACACATGGGCTGGAGACCAGGCCTCAACTGTGTGCGACACTATAGGAAACACAGTCCTTGTCACTGACTGAGAACAAGTGTTTCATTGAACCTTCTAGATGCTTTAGGGATGAAAAAAGTCATGGTACATTGAGGTCCTGGGCACTGGTGTCCAGCTACACCCAGCCCATCTGAGGCCGCATGAAATCAGGCAGAACTGCACACATCTGGTTGGGAGGGGTGGCTGCACACTCAGGTGGGTTCCATGACTCTTCCCACCCCTTCTGTGAGAGAAGTCAACAGTTAACAAGCCCAGCTGACCTTTTGTGAGCAGGCTCAGCCGAACTACTGAAGATGGTGGCGGTTTGGCTCAGAAGAGAATCCTGTACAGCAACATACATGCAAACTAACAAACGTGCACTATTCTGAGCGGACATACACACTCATGCTGTGTACATGTACATATTCACTCACGTGTATATTGTATGTACAGATACACAGGTCCATTTGCGTGTATACTCACAAGCAAGACACCGCACGCACCATGTGAGTCAGGGCACCTAACGGGCCTGGGTCAGGGTGCCTGAAGGGCTTGTTCTTGAGTGTTTCCCCAACCAGTTCCTCCCAATTGGGCTTTTTTGAGGAAACAACATTGTCAATTCACAGAGTCATCATGAGTCTGTGTTTTACACTGGTCTGTGTTTTCCACTGAGCTCCCAGAGTCACACGTGCTGTTTTGGAAGTTACCCAGGCAGGCTCAGGCTGAGATGAGGCGGGTATGGCCCCCAGGGAGAGGCTCACAGAGCATGTGAGGGCAGCAAACACAAAAGGACCCTGGCCCCACCCTGCTGACTGACTGACCCAGGCAAAGGTGAAGGAAGCTGTTTCTCCAGTGCCTTCCCATCTCCCGAGACACACAGTGTCCAGTTACCATCTTACCGCCCCACCTCAGAGCTGCAGGAGCAGGAAATGTGCTTACTAGTGTCCAAGCCTCAGTCTGAGCCCTGTAACGCAGGAGTCCTGCTCCGGGCGCCCATTTAGGAGCATGACTCCATGGACAAGTCCCCTGCTAAAGAATCACAGCCAGGCTGGGTGGTGGCGCATGCCTTTAGTCCCAGCACTTGGGAGGCAGAGGCAGGAGGATCTCTATGAGTTCGAGGCCAGTCTGGTCTACAGAGTGAGTACCAGGACAGGTTCCAAAGCTACACAGAGAAACCCTGTCTTGGGGCTAAAAAAAAGAATCGCGGCCGAAGAGTGTTGACCACTTTGTTGGAAGGTTGCCCAATACATGCATGACACAGTAAAGGTGACAGACACTTGGGTCAATTGTGTGGACAGGTCCTAGAAAGTGGAGGAGGGTCTCAAGGGGCACTGGCATCCTAGCTCTGTCAGTCAAAGGCTGGGAGGAATGGTGTCTGGGAAGGTCCTGGGCCTGGTTCCCATTTGACTCCACTGCTGATGTCCTTGTTTAGAGATGACTCACAGACCTATCTATCCTCTGTCTGTACAGGAGGGCAATACCCTAACATAGGCCTGCTAAGCCTCCCAGTATTGCTGGCTGTCTCCTTCTACCCATGACCTTCCAAGGGCCTACCCTAAGGCCCTTAGCCAGACAACCCCTGGACACAGGCTGTCCCTGAATGTCCCTCCAAGAGTGTCCTAGCCAACTGAACCCCATTCCATAGCTGAACTCAAAGCCCGTGGCTGAGGTTTTCTTTTTTTTTTTTTTTTTTTTTTTTTGGTTTTTCAAGACAGGGTTTCTCTGTGGCTTTGGAGGCTGTCCTGGAACTCGCTCTGTAGACCAGGCTGGTCTCGAACTCACAGAGATCCGCCTGCCTCTGCCTCCCGAGTGCTGGGATTAAAGGCGTGCGCCACCAACGCCCAGCTGTGGCTGAGGTTTTCAACATCCTGAATTTTGGCTGCTGCCTTCTGGTTCTCCTCTGGCTCTCCAGAGGACTTCTCCCTCAAGCTGTATCCCATGGAGGAGAGAGAACAGGAACTCCCTGCCTGGACCTCAGTATCCCCATTGGACTCTACCCTTCCTTCCAGCCGTCTTGTTGCCTGGGATGAATTAAGTCCACAAGGAGCAAGGGCTACAATTGGCCACTCACTCACCGATGCCCATTGCAACTCTGGTTGGTGTCCCGTGCCAGCACACCGGCGTTAGAGGTTCCTGTAAGGAATAAGCCGTTCTCTCTGTGGGCACCCTTTGCCATCCATCCTCCGACATATCCTTCGGGTCCTGGGTAGGGTGTCACTGACTTGGACACTCAAGTGAAAACAGGATCTGCGGGGTGGGTGGTCCCGGAAGGGAAGGGGGAGTGGGGGTAGTGGAGAGTGGAGGAGACCTCCCAGCACGAGGAGGGTGAGGTGAAGGAGCCAGTGGGGGGTTCTGGAGTAGAGTGGATACAATAGACAAAGTGCTGAGTACAGGTCAGTGGGGACACGGGGCACATGAGGGCCGAACCCAGAGATGCATCTGCATCTTACACAACCCACGCTGATGATTTGGGGGTACGCTGACTCTGCATTATTTCTAGTTCCTGCTGGGTCAGCATTGTGGGCTAAGCCACCTCCCTTTTGCAGATGGCTTGTGTGGCCCTGCCAAGGTCCCCTAGCCACAAGTCCAATCAGCCACAGACCATGGCTCACTTGGGTGGTCCTGGGCACTTACCCTCTTCTAGAGTGGATGAGGATCTGGGACAGGTATGCCTGTTGTACTTCCCAGTGACTTCAGCACGAAGGGCACTCAGGGAGATGGAAAACTGAGGGACACTGTTCTGTCCCGTCACTGCTCAGTTCTCAGTCTCTCACCTACATGGCGGGTGAGAGAATGGGGGCCATTTACACAACAGGAGGGTATGCATGCTGTGGCCTAGCTCCAGGAGGTGCTGATTAAATCACCATAGGCCCCCTCCCAAGGTTGGTTTTTTTTTTTTTTTTGCATGGTGTTTTTTTGTTTGTTTTTTGTTTTTTTGTTTTTTTTTGTTTTTGTTTTTTGCATTTTGAGACAGGCCTCCCTGTGTAGGCCTGGAATTTGCTATGTACTCCAGGTTGGTCTTGAACTCACAGAGAGCTGTCTGTCTCTGCCTCCCAAGTAGAGGGATCGAAGGTGTGTGCCACCACTGCCTGTCCTTAATCTAACACCACATTAAGATTCGGGTGCTCTCTTGCAGAAGATTCGGGATATCAAAGGGAATCTTCGTGAGGTTGTTTCAGGGATCCTCACATCCCGCTTTGTAGCTGACATGGCAGGTTCCATGGTGTGATGGAGGGTTACTCCGGCCTGAGCGGGGGCAGTGCACCCACTGGCAGAAGGACCCAGCTGGAGTCCTTCCTGGAGCCCCTCCCAGATCAGTGGCACTGGAGCCAGTGTTTCCCGGAAACTAGCAACAGAAAGCCAGGAAAGCAGGGCAGCAGGAAAACAGAATTGCACCCCCAGTGAAATCAGGAGGGAGGAGAAGGTTTCTGGGAAGTAGGACGGGGGTAAGTGAGTGTCACAGGTGCGGAGAGGAGACACCTGTCGTCCAGCTACCCAGGACCACCTCAGCGTGTAGGAACAGATGCCAGTTCCTCTGCCCACAGCGGTTCTTAAAGGACACGCGGTAAGGACAAAAGTGCTACAGCTACAGCTGTGAACCTAGTGATGCCTAGACACAGCCAGCGTCTGCCACTGGCCCTGCAGGGCAGAGGACTGGGCCAGACCAAGGCTCCATCAACAAGAGAAGCAAGGGAGCTGGGGAGACGCTCAGCTGTGCAAGCATAAGGACCCCATCCCAACGCCCCATGCAAAGCTTGGCATGGCCCTGTGTGCCTATGATTCTAGTGCCCAGGAGGTGGAGACAGCAGGATCCCTGGAGCTTGCTGGCCAGGCAGTCTAAAAGAATCAGTGAGTCCCGGGATCACCGAGGAACTCTGTTTCAAAAAATAAGGAGAGTGGTTGAAGAAGACATCCGATGTTGACCTCTGACCTCCATGTGCAGGTGTGTGCTCACAAGGGTGCACACGTTCATGCACACACACAGAGTCACACACACACACACACACACGTAGAGTAAAAAGCTCAGAACTGGGTATCACCATTTTCCCTGCTGCAGCAGAGCTCCCTGGCCCTCAGAGACCCAGAGGCAGGACTCTATGCTAGTGTGCCAGGTTAAGTGCTGGGGGGGCAGTTGGCAGGGTGTGAGGGAGCCATCTGAAGACGGACCTGTGGGGAACAGGAAGCACACACCAAGGGACGGGGCTGGGGGACAGGGACACACCCACCGGGTGATGCGTGTTGGGGGACATCAGGAGATCAGGTTGTGAGGGATCCTCTTCTGGCCACGGGCATCAAGGGGGTCAAAGGTCAGCTCCGAGCACAGCACAGGTCCATGGTGGAGAGGGCTACATGCTCACTGTGAGCTACCCAGGCCAGGGAATCTGGCTTGGGTGACAGCCTAGCCTCAGTGACAGCACTTCAGAGCCCCTTAGCCCCATCTGGGGGTTTCCTCTTTTGATGAAGGAACTAAACCATGTGTTGGTCAGCAACCGACGGCTGAGTCCAGGCACGCAGGTGGCTGCTGGCCAGTCCACATGTTGGAGGGCACGCTAGGGACAGTGCCGGAAAGTATGGCCCTAAGCCAGGTCTGGTCGGACCCAGGCCATCTGTCCGGGGCTCTGCTGTCTACACTTGGCAATCCTTTTCTTTGTGTGCCCCAGTTTTGAGTTTAAGTTCTGGTCTCAATCAACCCTCTTGCCTCAGCTTCTCGAGCAGTTGTGAGTATAGACATGTACCTCTGCACCCAGATTTTCTCCAGGACCTTTTTTTTTTTTTTTTAAGACAGGGTTTCCTGTAGCCCAAGCTAACCTCAAACTTACTAAGTAACTGAGGATATAACCTTGGACTTCTGATTTTCCTGCTTCCATTATAGGCGTGCGTCATAACACTGTTTTTCCTGGAGTATTTAAAAGGAATTTGACCATTTCCCCCGTAAGTGCTTTCTCTCATCCATCACTTAGGGTACCTGACTGATCAGCTGCACCTAAGTTTGTGGGGGCTTCTGGGATGTCTTGGAGGTTTACTGCTCATATAGGTGAGGGTGGACAGGAAGTGGGGGTTTTGAGGGAAGCCCTGGGCCCTCACTCTGAACTGGGAAGGATGCTTAGAGAGGGCAGAGGCTGGCTGGAGGGGCCAGGTATGGGTGGGGTCTTACGCCTCGGAGCACAGGGCCAATGTGAGGGATGTGGGATGGATGGAGAGCTGGGGCTGGGAGGTACAGTGAGTAGAGCAGAGGAGAGGAGGGGAGAGGAGGGAAGGGGAGGGGAGGGGAGAGGAGAGGAGAGGAGGGGAGGGGAGAGGAGAGGAGAGGGAAGGGAAGGGGAGAGGAGGGGAGGAGAGAGAGGAGGGGAGAGGAGGGTCTGGGAGCCAGCTTCCCCCGGTCTGCTGGGTGAGGGAGACCTCTAGGTAAGACAGACTCACAGGCCATCTCCTCCCAAGGAGAGGATCCCTGCCGACTATGGGCAGTGTTGGATGCCACTTTGGAGGTGTCCAGCAGTCTGTACAGAGCTGTGTCTAAGTGCCAGCTTGAGGTGGGGCAGCATCAAACTGAGTGCTAAAGTGAGTAGGGAGCACATGTGACCCCGTGGAGGCCACCGTTGGCAACTACAGACAGGAACAGGGCTGTTTACAGGCTCGCACACACTGCCTTTCCCCAGCATAGCACAGCACAGCCAGAGACAGCCTCAAAGATGCCAGTTAAACACGTGGGCAGCCATGGTGCATCCCCAGGTACCTAGGTGACCCATCCTCGAGCTCCTTCACTTGAGCAGGCCTGAGGGACAACCCCTGAACTTGGAGAGGTAATAGGGGGCATGTGGAGTCCTAAGTAGGGTTTGTCTTAATTTGCTATAAAGGAGGCAGACCCTGGGCATGGGTCTGAGGTCTGCAGTGCACAGTCATTGGGTGCATCAGGCTGATGTGCAGTTCTGGGAAGGCCAGTAATTCCTGGTACTTGGCATCCCAACACTGGGCAGTCTGAGTGCATAGAGTTGCAGTATCCTTCCAGCCTTGTACCCAGGGGGCTAACACACTCCAATCTCTAATCATGCAGCAGCTGGGGCCCATGCACCTGTATTTCTCCCAAATCCTGAGGAGGCCAGCGGTGCAGGCTGTAGAACAGCACAGCATATCCCTGGTAAGATGTTCAGTGTGTGTGGGAGTTCTATGACTATTCTTGCATTTTGCCTGTGAACCTGTAACAGTGGTCATGCCCTTTGGGCGTGGTTGCAGATGAGGATGTGACCCATTTAAGGCAGAGGAGCAAGGGAAGGAAGCCCCTTGAGTCATAGAGAGCATTGGAGAGGCAGAGTCTACATCCTTCGAGCAAGAACACTGCAACAATTTCTTACTGTTACCTGTGTAAGTTTATCCCAATAAACACCTATTTTTCATTCACCTTGAGTTTAGCGAACTGATTAATTCCTTGACTTAGTGTGTGTGTGTGTGTGTGTCTATGTGTGTATGCGCATACGTATGCACATGCAATATATACGCATGGCATTGTGTGACATGCATGTATAGAAGCCAGAGGTCAAAGCCAGGTGTTACTTCTAGCTGGCTAGCCAGGGAACAACAGGGCTCCTCCTGTCACCTCACCTTCCACCCCAGCACACACCACTGCACCATAGGTGCTGGGGATTTGAACTTGGGTCCTCATGCTTATGCAGTAAGACTTTACCACTGAGCCATCTTGCCAGTCTCTCTCAAAACTTCTCTGGGCATAAAAGCTGTTGAGCCTTAGATCCCAACTTTTGCCTCAAAACCTACCCTTAGATAAAGGGAAGACTGAGAGTTCAATCAGGTATTCCAAAGAGGACAGATTCCCTGGCTAGCATGTGCCGATGCCCCTGCAGGGAGGGGCGGGGGCTGTCTGGGAGTGGAGGGTGGCACATGGAACCCAGCAGAGAAGCACATAAGCTTTATTGTCATTCCTGATTAGAAAAGTGGGCCCTAAACCCCTGAGTAGGGGGCTAGGGCTTGTCCCAGGTCACTGCTTGTAGAAGGTCCAGCGTGACCTGTAGCCTCCATGGGCATGGCTGCCTCTTCATGGCTGCCAAGCCCAGGCACTGAGGCTGGAGCCAGTGGCCACTACTGGAGCTGACAGGTACTGATGGTTGTCCAAGGCCCCTGGGTTAAGAAACAGCAGAGGCAGCAATCTCCAGGGTGACCTGTGCAGGCTCCATGGGAAACAGGGACACTGATGCATTAGCATAGGGAGCAGCATATTCTGGTCCTTCTGGAATGTCCTGAGACAGAGGCCAGTGCTGGCCCCCGTAGAGCCCAATCATGGACTTGCTGCATGTCCTTGGGCGGGCAGTGACCATCCTCTGGGCATGGGTTTCTGTGGGGCTGTCCAGTTCTAATCTTCATGACCTTGCATCCAGTTCCCACATGCCTTGGTCACAGCTGGATGGAAGTCCATCCCTGACCATGGTCCATCAGTGGCCAGCTTGGGCTTTGGTGGTTTAGGGGAGTGCTGCACACAAGGAGAGAGATGCCTGGAGGGCATGGCAGTTGCAGGGTCTGGACAGCTGAGCTGTGAGTCAGATAACTTTAAGGACTCTGGAAAGACAAAAAGAGAGGCATGAGTACCACTAGGCCAACTAGCCAGCCTCAGGCTGGAGGGGCGCTGAGTCCATGCCAGTGACCAGCTCGTGAGCATCAGGGCTTCCCAGTCTTCGGTGTAAGGATTTGTCTGTCATGGACAAGGTGCTGCAGTCCCTTTCACACTGAATAAAATATTCCTGGCTCTCTGTCCGGTCCATCATGGTGGCAAGAGCCAGTCGGTAGTGGCCATGGCCACTCACCTAGCAAAAGCCACCATTTCAGCTGTCGGCAGCCGCAGATGGTGCCATCACCAAATAGTTGAAGCCTCTGGAGTCAACGCTGGAGACACCCATGGAAAGTAGAGGTCAGAGGGACTGGGGTTATGTTCACACAAGCCCTGGTACCCTCTTCCTGCCAGATGACCTGCATACTCAGGAAGCATCAAGGGCCACATCCAGGTGACCAATAAGTGGCCTGGTTACGCCACATGAGGAGATTAGCCAGTCCAGAACCCACCACACCTTACAAGCCTCCCATAGTGGTGACAGCGACAGGTCTCTGCCTCCCTTACCAACTCACCTGGGTGTCCTACTGCCGGGGTGCCACGTCCATTATAGGTTTCTGGACCCCAAAGGCCGTGATGAAGATGTTGACCACCACGATGATGAATACCAGTCCTGTGGCCAGGTTGTTAAGGAAGTCCAGCTTGGCATGCTTGGCTGGGTTGTTAAGGTCGTACTTGACTGTGGGAGAGAGGGGGTAGATGCTGCCCAGGGACGCCTGGACTGGATGAAGTGTCTAGGGAGTGTGCTGAGCAGACCGTATAGGGTTCTTGGCCGTGTTTAGTGTTTTGTTCCCATTGAAAAGTTGCCTGTTTTGCTAAAATTAGGCATGGGTGTCTCTACCTTCTATATTCTTACTTTCTCCATGAGGAAAACAAGCCCAGGTAGGTTATGTGCTAACGTCACATCTGGATGCCACCAGGCCAGGTTTCATTTCAAAGGCAAAAGCACTGACCTCCTCAAGAGCCTCAGTGTATGGACCCTCTGACCTACCTTAGACTCTGATACTATACTCATTTCACTGGTGCAGTCCATGAAGCACCGAGGTCACATTGCCAGAAAGCAAATCTGTGCCCTCCCTGTTCCTGATGACATTTTGTGCTCTGGACAGGCACCAAGGTTGCCCTGTCAATCCTAGCTCCCTTTCCTATCTGCTGTCCATCTGTGCCTACCAAAGGAAGTGGGTCATCTGCTGAGGGGACATTCAGTGATTAAGCTTGGGAACTAGTAGTTATATGCTACATTTTAGATTTTCACTCAGAACAAGAAGGAAGAGTTGGACGTCCTGTCATAGAGACAGTGGTCCAGGTCCAAGGTCACCTTCTGGGCCCAGCACCATCTTATCTCTGGAACTATGGGAGACTCCTCTTTACCTCCTGCCCCAGCGTCCCCCTTCACCTCCCAAATCAGAGTCCCCGCATCATATCTTGGCCCAAGGCCTCCTCCTTGCTCCCCAGGTAAGGGTCTCGGTCTCCTGTGGCACTTGGCTGCTCTTCGTTACTGGACACAGGCAGCGAGCCAGGTCTGAGCTGGTCTGAGCTGGTCTGAGCTGGTCTGAGCTGGTCTGAGCAGGGAGGACTGGCTGGCAGAAGCTATATCTTGTGGCAGGGAGTCACAGGGACCCAAGGAAGCAGGTACCCCACCCCTGCTTCCCCTACACTACTCCACCTTCAAGAACCTGAGAAACATAAGCTTACTCTGCTTTCAAAGGCAGGGTCAGAGGGGAGGAGTCACAGCCTGGACCACAAGCCTGGCAAGCTGAAGGCCAAGTATTGAGGTGGAACCACTACCCCATCCACCCCTGGGCATCTCCCTACCCATCCTTGGGGCTGTGTGAGCAGCCACAGGCCTTACCCAAGAAGATGAGCAGCACACCCACTCCAATCTGCAGCACGAGAGAGATGGAGATGAGGACCACAAGAGGCACGAAGAAGGCAAAGTCGTGGCCCTGTTCCACCACGGCCTTCAGCTGTGACGCGTTGGCCATGAGCAGTGCGATGTCTAGCATACTCTCCGCTGCACTCTTCTTGTTGGCGTAATGGTTTACATTGATGGGCCGGTTCCTCCAACCCCAGCGGGCTGGCTGTGGGGAGCAAGGTGGTCAGTTCGCTGGGGTGAACTTGGGACTTTGGGGAGAGCTACAGAGAGAGGTCAGGAAGGGGTTCTGGGTCTCCCTGGGGTTGCAGGGAGTTGCCAAGGCCCCTGCAGGCAGGGCTTCTGACACCCCAACCTGGCAAGTGCTTGTTATCTGAGGACATTTCCTGGAGTAAAGTTCTGGAGTGAAGGAAGCCAGAACACCATCCTCAGCTCACACCCTGGCCTCCAGCGGAGAAAGGACCATGGCCCTCACCGTCCTGTGCAGCAGGTAGTCCTCCTCGCCTGCAAACCCTCCCCTCCCCCAGAGTCGAGGTTCCTGCCTGGTATCAAGAGTGGGAGTATACAGGCTCCTGCATGCTGCCTGGGCTTGAACTACCCTTGCCCGGGCCGAGCCCAGAAGTTTGGGGAACCCCTGCCTTGGCTCACCTCCCAGGCCCAGCCCCACCCCGCTCAGTCCGACCTCACACACAGACAGCACCCCAGCTTCAGCATCACCCTACAGGATGGTCTGGTCACACTGTTTAGCGACAGCTTCTCATGGACATGGGGCACCAAGGGCACACAGCAGGTGCTCACTAGATGCCCCACCATCCCTCATGCCGTAGAGCAGGACGTCTGTCTCCTGAATTTTCATAGTAATGACAGAGATACAGTTCCGAGCTCCTTTCAGGTAGGCAGCCCTTGGTGGCATCCTCTCTTTTCTTAGGACTAGTCCCAGCCCCTGCCCCTCCCTGGAGGCCACTTCCCAGGTCACCTGCCACCTCTCTTACATTGCCAGTCACAAGGGACCCTGTAGGTTTCTCTCCACCCTCAGGGGCTTCCCTTTCCAGACATCCCCATGCTCTGAGATTCTCTCTGGAGGCCCCTGCTCCCAGGACACCTCCCCTGATCTCCGTGGTAGGACCTGGCCCCCTCCTGTCACTAGAGGTCACCTCTCTGGCTGGCTTGCTTCATTCTAAGGTAACTTTAAGTGGCTGGTTTTCTCTCTCCACTGAGCCAGTCGGCTCTCTCAAGAGGCCCTGGTCGGGCCCCTTCTCAGCTACCTAGGACAATCTCACCAGACCTAGGCACTGTCCTTTGTCCACTGCTGCCTCTGAGCCATCAAGCCCTGCATCGCAGCCTCCAGGGAGTGGGCACAGAGCTGAAAGGAGGCCAGGGCCGCTGTTGGCAGCCAGCCATCTGGGGCCACCCTGAGAGATCCTGTTTCTAGACTCATAAAAGATGCAGGGAACGGAGGCAGCGCTGTGGGGACCACGTCCGCTGCACTCAGGTGACTATTTTCTTGCAGGCTGGAAAGCCCAAAGCAGGTGACACTGAACTGACGGCGTGTAGGCCTTCACTTGGACACCGTGTGTATCTTTTTTGTTTTGTTTTTGTTTTGCGAGACAGGGTTTCTCTGTGACTTTGGAGGCTGTCCTGGAACTCGCTGTTGTAGACCAGGCTGGTCTCGAACTCACAGAGATCCGCCTGCCTCTGCGTCCAAAGCGCTGGGATTAAAGGCGTGCACCACCACCGCCTGGCCACTGTGTGTATCTTTAACCTGAGGTTTCCTCTGAAGTCAAGAGGGAAGGCAGTGTGGGTGGTGGGAGGCACAGGTGGGCTCTGCTGCCTGAACCTGGGCTGGAACACACAGACTCCCTGCTTTTACGTGAGCTGCACTTTAAGTAGCGAGCTCCCTTCAGTCAAAATTCTCAACACATGAGCACATTCCTCACATGTGAGTGTGTGTATGGGTATTTGTGTATAATTTTATGTGTATATGCAGTATTGCATTGTAGAAGCTTACAAATGCATGAATGTACATAGGTATGCACATGGGCTCAAAGCACTGTGTGTGTGTGTGTGTGTGTGTGTGCAAGCCCATGTATCACATAACACATACATGTAAGTATCTTCACATAAACACAAACAGATAAATGTGTACACATGTATGCATACATACATAAACACAGGAAGTGGAACTTTTGATAGCTTAGTTGGTGGAGCAGAGAACTCCACCAGAGAACAGATGAAGCAATAAACAGCCCCAGGCTAAGCTTGCTGGCTGCTGGGCAGCAGGAAGAATTTCTTTTGATTCTGAACCATTTAAATGCTTCGTGACCGCATGGTCACAAGGAACAGACACATGAATGAACTGTCTCACGTCCTAACCTAACCCTTGGCTCTCAGTGCTCCCAGTCACAAATGCCTATGCCCCTGCTGCCTTCCCTGGAGGGGCAAACAGGCTCTGCACTGGAAGTTCCTTTCCAAAGCCACACAGCAAGTGGGGGACAGGCTACAATTTGAACTCACTATTTGGGGCTCAGAGCTCGGGCAGCTGAGACTCTAAGGGGATCATTCTTAAGGGGCTCTCTGTCTGGTTCAGGACAGCTAGTCTTGCTCAGTCTGTCTTGCACATGCCACAGGGTTTGTGGACATCATACCCTGAGATGGCTCAGAGCCCTTGGGACCAACAGAGGCTGCAGCCCATGGGCCATCTGGTTCCCTCTCACCTGCCCCAGGAGAGGCCCAAAGGCAAAGCAGGCCTTTGCATGGTGTTAAACTCCACCTCCCACAGCCTGACTCTGTGCCCTCCCCATGCTGCAGGTCTCCCACCTTTATCTGGGGACACCCTCTGGGAAACCTGTCTGCCACTGAGTAATGGGACACTACTCTCCATTGGGAATCAGGAGACGGGGTCTCAGGGGACCTCATAGGATACCTCCAGGGAGAAGTAGACCCAAATTCAAACCCAGGATGTGAGCTCCACACCCAGGACTGCACCTGCACACACCATTGGTGTCCTCCCTGCAGGAGACTCTGGGGCTTCATGCAACTAAGGAGGGTCTACTCCTGGGGTCTGATCCTGACTCGCGCTGGTGACTGCCACACAGGCCTCTCCCAGGATATACAGTGGATGGATCACCCAACCACAGATCAGGGAGCCCTGTGGGCCGAACTAGCTGCCTGAGCATGCTGGGAAACCCTTCCATGCCTGTACCAGTAACCTGGGCAGATTGAGGAGAAAACACACTGGTTAATATGTCCCAGGGCTGGCAGGAGTTCCTTGGAACCTCAGCAGCAGTTGGGAACTGACATGAAGTAGGCTGTTTGCCTCTAAACTCCAAGAAGGAACACTGTGAAGTAGTTAGCACATGCAGGGAGCTGCACTTGGGAGGGCCTGGTCATGTGGCCTAGGGCCACCCAATTGCTCATGGCTGAGGTGGGAGGGCACCCAAGGGCTGGCTTCGTTATAGCACAATGGGTGCTATGGACCACCCAAAGCCATCAGTTTGACTCACAGAGCAGGGTACCATCCTTTAAACACACCCTGCCATTCCCAATCTTATCACACCAATGGTCAACAGGGTGACTGCTTATCAGTAAAACAGAGAGGAAAATTCAGGGGATTTTATACTACAGTTTCAAAGGTCCATGACCTTTTGGACATGCTACATTAAATGGCAGCACCAGGATATACCTTTGCTCAGTGTCTGGCTCTCCCTAGTGACAGACTTGACTTTAGTCAAGGAGCAATACCAGTATATGAACAAAAACAGAAAAAAGGAAAAGAAAGGCCAGGCCAGGCACACAGGCCCTCCATGAGGCCAAGATATTGTTCTAAGTGACCCAGAGGTCCAAGTCTAGGCAGAAGCTGAATAACCCCAACTTGGACTGCTCAGAGACCTTGTCACACACCAGTAGACAGTGGGGGTTACTGGGGCATAGGGGTAGGAGCTGAGGGCCCACTCCTAGGGTAGATCCAGCAGGAAGTTGCCTGTCCCTGTCTGAATCTAAAGCCTTCTGCACCCCCAGGCTACAATGCCCTTGTCCAGGGAGCCTAAGAAGCAAAACTGAAGTGTCTCCTGGTTCCACATATGCATTCCAGGCGGAAACCCCAGTGAGGCAACAGGAAGCATGGGAGGCGGGGTCCCCACAGCAGACTCACTTCCTGCGGCTCAGAACTGACCAGGAGTGACCCTGAGGCCCACGAGGGTGGCCTTTAGAACTTGGCTGAGATCCTGACTGTCCTGGGATCTGCCAGGCAAGCAGAAATGAGAAAATAGGAAGTTTCTCCTAGCAGCTGAGGCTGGGCAGAGGGGATGGCAGTGTGCAGGGCACAATGTCCTGGTTTGAAGACCTAAGATACGGCCATTGATACCTCAGTCTGAGTTCCATGAGGGCAAGAGAGCAGGACAGGCACCGAGGGTTACGGCCCAGCTCCATCTAAGCCACTTCCCTCCGCAGTCTCTAGATGAAGCTGCCCCCAGCATCATGGCATGGGCACGGCATTTCCACACTGAACCGGTGTTTACTGTTTCTCAGCTGCCAGTGAGCTAACTCACAAAAACTGCCTCGGTCTGGATATTAACGAGGCCTTTAGGTAATTGACTCTGGGGAACCTAGCATCTGGAGGGGCATGGGCAGAGCTGTCCTAGTGCTGTACTAAAGAGGACACCAGCAGGCCAGCTCTGCTGAGCCTCAGTCACCTGGGAGGTTGTGGCACCCCTTTTCTCAGAGGGGAAACCGACTTTCCCTTGGGGTTCCATCCTGGGGACAGTGGGTGTCACCATGAGAGTGTCCTATAGCTAACACCACCACATACTGTACTCTGCTGCAAGCATTTCCTTTGCATCAGCCACACAGTTTTTACTTAGCAGAAGCAGTTACCAAGGCATGTCATAGATGATAAACTGAGGCACAGAGTGCTGCCATGCTACAGGAAGTTGGAGGCATGATCCTGAGGTTGGGAAGGGGGACAGGATTGAGCAGGGCAGTCTTCAAGGCTGGCCACACCTCAGGGAAGCATCCTGTCCCCAATGACCCTAGACAAAACCTCCTACCCAGCTCTGTAGGTTCTCAGTAATCCAGCCTCCGGTCTCCACTTGTACTGTTCCCTGTGCCTGGGTGTTCCTCCACTCAACCAGAGGGCCAGATCTGTGTTCCTCAGCAAGCCGATGCTTCCCTGGCCTCTATGCTCCCTACCAACCACCAAGGCAGGCCACCCTCCACGCCCTGAAGAAGCCTACTTTGTAGCATTCATTCTCTCTCCTGTGTTCTTCAAAGAAATGGTGGGGGATGTATCTCCCTCTCTCTTGCTCCCTGAGTACTCGACCCTATCTCGCCTGTGTATATGTTCAGACCTCCCTTGGGAGGCACAGCTCGTCTCGCTATTTGCAGAGCTGAGCAGATATAGCACTGACGGGAAGGCACAGCGAGGCATGGCCAAGGACTGGAGACAGGCAGAGTTCTCCTTCGGACCAGCTTCTAAGCCATCTGTCCGCCAGCTCCTGATCTGCATGCATCCCTGTCCTTACAGGCAGAGGGAGACCACTGCTCTTCCGTTTAGAACCAATGTCATAAAAAAGGCCCAGAGAGATGGAGCGGCCCCCTCCCCAAGAACACAGCCAGAGTGTTCCTTGCCCACTGCTTCCAGAGTGTTCACAGATTTCGGCAGAACCCGCAGGTCTCAGCTGGCACACCTGAACAAGTCCCGAGGCTCTTCTAGTCCTGTTTTCTCCTCTCATCCAGGGACAGATGTCTATGCTCCTCTGGTCCCTCCTCCCTGAACAACCCTGTTCCCACGGTATGGGCCTGAGCCTGGGCAGAAAGTCTCTGTTCTAGTCTATTTTGCACCATAGGGACTTGTGGAAAATCCCAGCCTGGTGCAACTTCCCCGCCCCCACCCTGGGGGGTGTCGGAAAAAGAAGGAATGTCCAAAGTCAACAAGTCACAGAGGGCCATGCAGGGTGGTACCAGTGAAGGCCGGGTCCTGGCATGCTCAGGCTCCGCCCTGGAGGTCGACTGTGGGGTGAGGAAGGGTGATTCCTCAACATGGGCATCGGACCACTGCTGTGGCCTTGGCGAAGCAAACCCTGGGCAGGTCCTTTCAGTCCCAGAGTAGACACCCTGAACCCTGAGTTCTGTTTTCCATAGGCAGGTGACCGCAGCAGGGTCACAGCTTCGGGTTTCCCCTATTAGTGCTGCATGCGACCGTGTGGTCACCATGTGGTGACGTAGCTGTCTGTCTGGCGCTGGCCTCCAACCAGGAGGCGGTGACTCCTCTCCCGCCCACCCCAAGGCACGCACGCCGGACGAGACAGCTCGGACGCGCTGGAAGTTGGAGGGCGGTGTGGGAGGCAGGAGAGTCCGGGAGAGCGGGATGCCAGCCTCCTCCACCCGAGGAGTGGTGCGGGCTCTGCACAGCGGGACGACGGCAGAATGCTAGACCGCCTGGCGCCTCTGCCCACCTGCTGTGCTGGCCCCAGACTCACCACTTGCGCTCGGAACAGGTCAAGCACGACTTTGTCCGAAAGCAGCGGCCACCACCACCATCCCGCAGTGCGGACGCCGCGCGCTCCGGGCCCGACACCCACAGGTGCCAGCTGCTGAGTCGGGCCCAGACAGGGTGGCGCTGGCCAAGGTCACACAACGGCCGGGGCAGGGGGTGCTGAGGTCTTACCGAGGCGTCGGGGGAACCGGGGGAGCCCGGGCGCAGGTCGCCGTTGAGCTCATACTCCTCGGTACCCGACTCCATGGTGCGGCCACCTGGGCCGCCGAGCACACGGCCTAAGCTCGCCCGCGCCTCCGCCGCGGGCTAGGATTGTGCGCCCGCCCCCGGGCCCGCCCCCGACACGCCCCCGGCCCTCACCCAACTCGCAGCTGCTCCCAGACTCCGCCTTCACCCGGGGCGGGCCCGGGCCTAGAGGCCGGATACTGGGATAGCCACGGTCCAGGATAACCCCTCTCGGGTCTTTATGACCTCAATTCCCAGGCTCCTCGTGGATGGCTGGGCCAGGTAACCCGGCACCTGTACTCGCGATGGCATCGGAGGGTCCCCAGGGACCCCGTCTGAACGCCGCTGATCAAGCGGGCCCCCCTTTGAGCTTTGAACGTGAGCATTTAATCTTTATAAGGTGAGGCCAGGGGAGTGCCCGTTGCTACACCCTGGTGAGGTTTTCCCCTGCGCAGGGCGCACTCTGAGGCTGTAAACCCAGTGCCTGCTAAGCACTCCACCCAGAAAAAGGGTATCAACTTTTACTCTGGACCACCTTGTCACGTGGCTTTCCACTCTAGGGCCCTCAGCTTGTTTTTTTTTTTTTTTTTTTTGGCCTGGAGCATGGAGATACGAATGAGGGCCTCCTGCACATTCTAGAGGCTGGAGGGAAGCAGAGGCGTTCGGTAATATAGCAGCTTCAGTATCCAGAGGGAGCTGGCATCATGGCCCTGCCTGGACCGGGCACTGTGTACTCCCAAAGGTAGAAGGAGCCGTTTGACTACTGCACGTGCCCTGAGAACTCTCCTAGCCTAGGAAGCCAGGAGTAAGCCGACCATGGGACTCTTGGGAAGATTAGGTGGGCCCAGAACTGGCATTCTGTGACTCTCTCTATGCACCATATCTCCAGTTTGTGTGGAAGCATAAGGCGGGAGTTTGCTCAAGGCCAAGTACGCCTGTTTGTCGTGCTGCGCTCTCTCTCTGTCTCCGTCCGTCCGTCCATCCGTCTGTCCCTCCTTCTCTCCCTCCCTCCCTCTCTCTCTCTCTCTCTCTCTCTGCATGGTGGCTCACAACCACCTTGAATGAGATCTGGTGCCCTCCACTGGTGTGCAGGCAAAAGACTGTATACACAATAAATCAATAAAATGTTTTTTTAAAAAGGAAAAGAAATGCTTTCCTAAGCCAGGCATTGGTGGCACACGCCTTTAATCCCAGCCCTTGGGAGGCAGAGACAGGTGAATCTCTGTGAGTTTGAGGCCCCAGCCTGGTCTACAGAACGAGTTCCAGGACAGGCCCCAAAGCAGTACAGAAAAAGCCTGTCTCAGAAAACAAAACAAAAAAGAAAAGGAAAAGGAAAAAGAAATGGTGTTCTGGCTTGTGGTAGTATTCTTGAGGCAGAGGAAAATGAATCTCTGTTGAGTTTGAGACCAGCCTGGTCTACAGAGTGAGTTCCGGGACAGCTAGGGCTACATAGAGAAACCCTGTCTCGAAAAACCATGAAAAGAAACAGTGTTTGTGCTGGAGAGATGGATCAGTAGTTAAAAGCGCTGGCTGCTCTTCCAGAGTTTGATTCCCAGCACACACATGGCAGCTCACAACCATCTCTAACTCCTGTTCCGAGAGATCCAACACCCTCTTCTGGCTTCTGTGGGTACCAGATACACATGTGGAGCACAGACATACAGGCAGGAAAAACACCATCCACATAAGATAACATTTTAAAAAGTATTTAGGAAGGAAGGAAGGAAGGAAGGAACTGTTGCAGGTGTGGTGGAAGCCTACCCTGTGGAGCAGGTGGACAGTCAGACACTAAGAGGAAAGGTCTTTGTGACGCCCGGTGCCATTACTTCTTAAGAACAGGCCCAAGAGGTGAGGAGGACTAGACAGATGGCTCAGCCTTTAAAAGCCTGCAGAGGATGTTTGGTCTCCAGCACCACATTGGATGGCTCACAAACACCTGTAACTCCAACTCCAAGGGGTTCAACACCTTCTTTTGTGCATGCTTTGATGTGCAATGTATCTGTTTATTTATTTAATAAATAGCAAGTATTTAACAATTTATTTACTTTTTTTGGATACAGGGTCTCATTATGTAGCTCTGTCAATCCTGAAACACACAATTGTCTATCAGGCTGACCTCAGACTCATAGAGATCAACCTGCCTCCTGAGTGCTGGCATTAAACACATGAGCCACCATGCTCAGCATGACTTCCTACATACATACATACATACATACATACATACATACATACAAGGCTTCAGAGACAACTCAGTTGGGGAAGTGATTGCTTCAAGTGTGAGGATCTGATTTTGATCCCCAGAATCCACCTAAAATGCCTGGCACTCTGGTGTGTTTGTAATTGTAGTGATGGCAAGATCGGAGCAGAGAAACAGGTGTATCCCTGGAGCTCATGGCCAGCTAGCCTAGCCTTCTTGATGGATTCCCAGGCAAATGAGAGACCCTGTCTCAAACAAAAGGTATACAGTACCTGAGAAATGGCACCCAAACTTATCTTTTGACATCTTCATACATGAACATCTGTATACACACAAGAACAGCCCTGGGAAGTAGGTATACTTCCTCCACACCTAGGAAAGGCTCAGTCAAGAGCTCTCAGGCCAGTAGGCCACACTCAGAACTCCTGGGAGCACAAATGTGGTGGCCTGTCTGCCCCCCCATCTCTCCCCCTCCCCCCCTCAGCCTCAGTGATTATTTCCAAGCTGGGCAGGTTGTCTTCCCAAGGATTGGAAACCAGTGCCTGCTCCACGAGCGTGAGCCAGGATGCTCCCCTCTTCAGATTAGTTTTAGAAGTGAAACTGAAGGCGCAGAAAGTGTGAGTCAGCCTAAAGTGTTTATTAGTAAATGGGATTGTCCCCTTACCCGGCTTCACGCCCTGCTCTCTCGAAGCTCTCTGTTCCTCTGTGTCACCCGAGGTCACAGTGGTCTGAGGGCAGGGACTAAGGGCAACAAATGGGCCAGCTTCTAACGTGGGCCTCTCTGATTCCATGGCTGAGACTGGTTGCTTGGCTTCTGGCTCTCCCAGGTGTTTCCTCCTCAGTGCTTGCCCATTTGGGAGTCCGGGAGGTTAACAGCACAGACACCTACCCTGGGTTACGCTAACTGCAGCCTATAAGTTCCTCAGCCCACAGGGCAGCCGACCAAGTCCCTGTTGGGCTGGACCCAACACTGGATCAGGAGGTGGGAAGGGAGGGCATGGAAGGGCAGCCATGACAATACTTGTCTATGGTACCCTAGCCAGGGACCTGGCATGTCTCATGGGGCAAAACCATGGAGACTTTCTTGACCCATTTGTTAGACAGTTTGTTTCTATGACAGAGTAACCAAGCAAAGCAACTTAAAGGAAAAGTCTTTTAGGCTCACTGTTTCAGAGGTTTGCATCTATGACCAACTGGCTTCGTCAGGCTCCATCATGGTAGGCCTGAGTTGAGGCTAAAACATTATGGCAGAAGGGTATGGCAGGGGAAAGCTGCTCACCTCGCAGTGACCAGGAAGCAGACAGACAGACAAATGAAGGCACACTCTAGAGACCCACCTCCCCTAACTAGACCTTATATAATTGCTACCACCTCCAAGTAATGCCCCGAGATGACGAACCCATTGATTAAATCAGAGTCCCAGGGATCCAGTCACTTCTCCGTGCTTAGATCCAACATCTGGGGACCAATACTTTAACATGGAGTTCCTGAGGGACAATTCATACCAAATCGTAGTACCTACTTTAGAGCTGAGGATACTAAGGCCCAGAGAGATGATTATAGCCTCAGTATTTCCCCAGGTTTTCTCTCGGGTCACTGCTCACCACTGAGGTCACTGACGCCTCCCTGAGTGTGCACTGAAAGTCTGCACTGTGTGTATGTGTGTGCGCTCACACTGAAAGTCTGCAGTGTGTATGTGTGTGCATGCTCACTGAAAATCTGCAGTGTGTGTATGTGTGCGCTCACACTGAAAGTCTGCAGTGTGTGTATGTGTGCGCTCACACTGAAAGTCTGCAATGTATATGTGTGTGCGCTCACACTGAAAGTCTGCAGTGTGTATGTGTGTGTGCTCACACTGAAAGTCTGCAGTGTGTGTATGTGTGTGCGCTCACTGAAAGTCTGCAGTGTGTGTGTGTGCATGCTCACTGAAAGTCTGCAGTGTGTGTATGTGTGTGCATGCACACTGAATGTCTGCAGTGTGTGTATGTGTGTGCATGCACACTGAAAGTCTGCAGTGTGTGTATGTGTGCATGCTCACTGAAAGTCTGCAGTGTGTGTATGTGTGCGCTCACACTGAAAGTCTGCAGTGTGTATATGTGTGTGCATGCACACCGAAGTCTGCAGTGTGTGTATGTGTGCACGCTAACTGAAAGTCTGCAGTGTGTGTATGTGTGTGCGCTCACACTGAAAGTCTGCAGTGTGTGTATGTGTGTGCATGCACACTGAAAGTCTGCAGTGTGTGTATGTGTGCATGCTCACTGAAAGTCTGCAGTGTGTATGTGTGTGCTCACACTGAAAGTCTGCAGTGTGTGTATGTGTGCATGCTCACTAAAAGTCTGCAGTGTGTGTATGTGTGCTTGCTCACTGAAAGTCTGCAGTGTGTGTATGTGTGCGCTCACACTGAAAGTCTGCAGTGTGTGTATGTGTGTGCACGCTCACTGAAAGTCTGCAGTGTGTGTATGTGTGCATGCTCACTGAAAGTCTGCAGTGTGTGTATGTGTGCGCTCACACTGAAAGTCTGTAGTGTGTGTATGTGTGCGCTCACACTGAAAGTCTGCAGTGTGTATATGTGTGTGCATGCTCACTGAAAGTCTGCAGTGTGTGTATTGTGTGCATGCACACCGAAGTCTGCAGTGTGTGTATGTGTGCACGCTCACTGAAAGTCTGCAGTGTGTGTATGTGTGTGCACTCACACTGAAAGTCTGCAGTGTGTATATGTGTGTGCATGCTCACTGAAAGTCTGCAGTGTGTGTGTGTGCATGCTCACTGAAAGTCTGCAGTGTGTGTATGTGTGCATGCTCACTAAAAGTCTGCAGTGTGTGTATGTGTGTGCATGCACTGAAAGTCTGCAGTGTGTGTGTGTGCATGCTCACTGAAAGTCTGCAGTGTGTGTGTGTGCATGCTCACTGAAAGTCTGCAGTGTGTGTATGTGTGCATGCTCACTGAAAGTCTGCAGTGTGTGTATGTGCGCTCACACTGAAAGTCTGCAGTGTGTGTATGTGTGCATGCACACTGAAAGTCTGCAGTGTGTGTATGTGTGCATGCACACTGAATGTCTGCAGTGTGTGTGTGCATGCTCACTGAATGTCTGCAGTGTGTGTATGTGTGCATGCACACTGAAAGTCTGCAGTGTGTGTATGTGTGTGCATGCACACTGAATGTCTGCAGTGTGTGTATGTGTGTGCTCACACTGAAAGTCTGCAGTGTGTGTATGTGTGTGCATGCACACTGAAAGTCTGCAGTGTGTGTATGTGTGTGCTCACACTGAAAGTCTGCAGTGTGTGTATGTGTGCATGCTCACTGAAAGTCTGCAGTGTGTATATGTGTGTGCATGCTCACTGAAAGTCTGCAGTGTGTATATGTGTGTGCATGCTCACTGAAAGTCTGCAGTGTGTGTATGTGTGCACGCTCACTGAAAGTCGGCAGTGTGTATGTGTGTGCACTCACACTGAAAGTCTGCAGTGTGTGTATGTGTGCATGCTCACTGAAAGTCTGCAGTGTGTGTATGTGTGTGCACGCTCACTGAAAGTCTGCAGTGTGTGTATGTGTGCGCTCACACTGAAAGTCTGCAGTGTGTGTATGTGTGTGCATGCTCACTGAAAGTCTGCAGTGTGTGTATGTGTGCATGCTCACTGAAAGTCTGCAGTGTGTGTATGTGTGTGCATACACACTGAAAGTCTGCAGTGTGTGTATGTGTGTGCATGCACACTGAAAGTCTGCAGTGTGTGTATGTGTGCACTCTCACACTGAAAGTCTGCAGTGTGTGTATGTGTGTGCATGCACACTGAAAGTCTGCAGTGTGTGTATGTGTGTGCATGCACACTGAAAGTCTGCAGTGTGTGTATGTGTGCACTCTCACACTGAAAGTCTGCAGTGTGTGTATGTGTGCATGCTCACTGAAAGTCTGCAGTGTGTATATGTGTGTGCATGCTCACTGAAAGTCTGCAGTGTGTGTATGTGTGCACTCTCACACTGAAAGTCTGCAGTGTGTGTATGTGTGCACTCTCACACTGAAAGTCTGCAGTATGTGTGTGTGCATGCTCACTGAAAGTCTGCAGTGTGTGTATGTGTGTGCGCTCACACTGAAAGTCTGCAGTGTGTGTATGTGTGCATGCTCACTAAAAGTCTGCAGTGTGTGTATGTGTGTGCATGCACACTGAAAGTCTGCAGTGTGTGTGTGTATGCTCACTGAAAGTCTGCAGTGTATGTGCGCGCTCACGCTGGATCTAACCTGCAGCCTTGTGCAGGTTAGGCAAGTACTCTGCCTTGGACTATATTGCCAGCCTGCTGGAAATCCAAATCTATAATGTCGACACCAACCATGAGCGGCCATCTCTAGTCAGTGTGTGGGACCAGCCCCTTCCTGCCCTGGTGGTGCTCCAGGAGGCAGGGTGGGGTGTGTGTTCTGGCAGGCTGCAGGTGACAGGCAGTCAGGCAGGCCTCCAAGGCACCATTGGAACCTGTTCTGTCCTTAGAGCCCCTGGGCAATTCCAGCTGAGGTTCCTTAGCCCTGTTTCAGAGGAATACAGGACTGTAGTGAAACAATCAGGCATTCACTGTGTTTGTGCAGTTGCTCAGGGTTCCACCCATGGCCTCGGACAATGCTTCTTCTCCCCCAGCCTCAGTTTCCTCATCTGTCAGTTGGCCAGAGGAAAGGCTGAGACTAGCTGACTGCTCTTCTAAACAATTCGCAGAGGGGTTTCCCTGCCTGCTGTGTCATCCTTTCTAGCCTTTGCAAGGGTGCTCAGGGGTGTTTACCAGACTCTTCTCTGCTGGATCTGACCCAGGACAAGTCTTAAAGGGACAGCACCCACTGCGTCCCTACTCACTATCTGCTTTTAAGGTCTGCTAGCAAGGGTAAGTGGATAAGACATCCACAGCTGGTCCTAGATGCTGGTCCTGAGCTGATGGTCCACTGGGAAGTGACCGTTGAACATGCCCTCAGGAGAGAATCTGAATAGGACAGGGACCCAGAGAAGTGTGGCTGAGCCCTGTGTGTTCACAGGCCCCACACAGAAGCACGTCTTCATTTGTTTGTATGAAGGCACTGAGTCTTTGCCAAGTAGCTCAAGGCCAGTGGCTCAGGCTATATCTCTAGTGCTGGGAGACTCGTGTGTGTCACTCACCGTTGATAGAAGCAGGAGGGTCCGTGTTGAGTCTGTTATGCTAGGTTCTCAGAGCCCCAAACAGACCACCCCAAGGAGCTGACAAAACAGATTTCTTTTTATTGTTCAAGCTAGCAGGGACTTCTATGCTCAGAAGAGGCAGAAGTGCCCAACAATAACTGGGGGAGGGTTGTTTATAGGACAAGACCACAAGGCTGAGAGCCACAGATTACAAAGTTTCCATGATTACTCAAGGTCTCACCAAGTACAAGGTAGAGCAAAAACTTTATTTCTAAGCAAGATACATTTAGAACAGGGCCATGAGGTGGAAAGGGCATGGAGTCAGGAGTCTGTCAGTTATTCCCTGGGCTGGGAATCTTTACAACCAGCAGGGGATTTTCACAAGGCAATTAGTGGCTATCTGGTTTTCTTCAGAACAGAGGTGCGTATGTGTTACCTCCCCTCTCCCTTTTCTCCTGAAATGGGACTCAGGTGCCTAGTCACAGCGCTTCCAGTGAAGAGGTCAAATTCCTTTCTACCATTAGCAGTTCCCTTTTTCTCTGCATAAATTCAGTGATCTAAGTTTTTAAACTTTTATTAATTTTAATTTTAGGTCCTTTAGAGTCCAGTTCACGCCCCCCCACACACACACTCTGAACTGTGGGGCTTGGGGTGGTATCCTAGTCTGTAAAGCAGAAATGTTCTAAAGAGGGCATGTGTGGGCCTTGAAGGTTTTATGTTCAGCCCTACCAATGGTACTACTTCCAGAAAGCAGCTCTATCCTCCTAGCTGAAAAAAAAAGGGGGGGCCTCAGGGCTGGGGTGAAGGATCAGTAAGTAAATGTCCTCGGCAACATGAAGGCCAGAGCTCAGTCCCCAGCACCCTCATTTAAAAAGCTGGGCACAGTTATGCTTGTAATCCCAGCGCTGGAGATGTGGTGACAAGAGAGATGGTTATCTCACACACAGGCCTTACATGTCACTGCACTATGCCACAGAGGCCCATGCAGGGAAGGTTGTGGCCTTCCCTCTATCCACGTGTCCCAGGGACCTGGATGAAATGCTGCGTTCTCGGCCCCCGTGCAGCACAGAGGTATGACTTGACTAATGAGGGCCCAGTGGTTAGGCATCTGTGGGGCAGACCATGTCTTCACAGCAGAGACGCGGGAAGCGCCCCCATGCTCCTGTCTCCAAGGGGCCTTGAGACAGGAGTGTCATTCCATCTTGCAGAGGGAGAGAATGAGGTCAACAATTGGTGTGGCACCCTCGTGGCCCTGTTTCCCGGCCCTGCTAAGGCTGCCAGGACACAGAGGCCAGGAAGTACTGCTTGGTCCTCAGCCACACACTCCTGAGTTCAGCTTCATTGGTGAACTCTTCCTTCCTGCTGCCTGGGAGATGAATGTAATAACAGCCATGTTGGACCTTGAGAATATCGTGGTCATGGGAGCCTTGGCTGGCAGAGCCAAAGACAGTGATGGCCACACCCTGAATCTCAGCACTCAGGAGGCAGAGGCAGGAGGATCTCTGTGAGTTTGAGGCCAGCCTGGTCTACAGAGTGAGTTCCAGGACAGCCAAGGCTACACAGAGAAACCCTGCCTCGGGTGGGGGAGGAGGGGAGGGAGAGGGAATTGAGAGTGACATGTGTAAAAAGTTAAATAAAAGAAAATATGAAAAAAAAGAAACCCTGCCTCAAAAAACAAAACAAAAACAGAAAAAGAGGGAAGCAGCCTGTGTTTGCAACAACTGGAGTGCAAGCTCTTCCTGCTTCCCTCTCCAGACTTCTTACTGTATGAAAAACATTTTTTGTTGTTGTTTTGTTTTGAAACTGCTGTTACTTAGTCTTCTTTTGACACTCACTGGCTGAACTCAACTATAGTTTTAAAATCTAAACACTGGCTGGAGATGGTAGAGTACTTCCTTAGCATGCTTAAGGCCGTGGGTTCGATCTTAGCACCATTAAAACCAGTAGTGGTAAAAACCAGTAGCACCTGCCTATAATCCCAGTACCTGGAAGGTATAGGCAGGAGGATTATAAAGGCCAGTCTGGGATACATGAGCTCTTGTCTTAAAAAACAAACAAAAAGGCAAGTCAAAGCCCTCTGATGACTTGCTGGGAAAGCCTTTATGCCTCAGAATATGCCCCACCTCTGCTCTGCTCTGCTCGTCCTTCCTTTTGTTCCCTTGAGACCTTACAACCCGAGGGCCATTGTGCTTCTGCCCAGTCTCCGGCTGGCTGTCACCTGATGGTCATGCACCTGTTCCCTGGGGACCTCCCTGTACCTGGGGATGGGCCTGAAAACACAGCATTTGTGTATTTGTGCAAGTGTTGTTCCCCATCCTGACCAGTGTCTGGCCACAGCCTGGTGGGAACGGCACCTGAGAATTCAGATGTTGTCTGTCCGCCGTCTGGTGTCTGCCTGGGGCATGGCCCGGCTACATCCTCCATCCAGCCCCTAGGCACAGTGCCAGGTGTCCCTTGGCCCAGGCTGTGATCAGCAAACCACTAATGATAGGGGCTGCCTGGGTTCCTTATTCTTGGCCCTGACATGGACTGTACTCAGGTCACCAAGCCGCCGGTCAGAGAATGTAGGAGTGAGGGCAGCAGGCTGACAGGGGGTGGGGTGGGGGTGGGGAGCTCGTGGCCTGTGGCTTGGCAAAGAATTCCTGCAGACAGGTCTTCTCTCCCTGCCCGTCCCTCTCCGCTTCTGATGGCACAGATGGAGCTGGGCTTTAGCCGTTGGATTCAGCCTGGCTGGGAGCTAGCCAGGCTGGGGGCCCAGCTAAGCCACGAGGAGGTAGTGTGTCCTTAGTCAGCAGGGTCTAAGTGCTCAGGGATGAGCCAGTCACTGTGGGCTCTCAGGGACTGTGCCAGCCACCAACAGGGAGCCCTTAGCCAGCTGTCCCCAGTAACGTTCCCGGAGAAGCCTGGGTACCTGGGCTTGCCTCTGTGCACATCGCGTTCCTGCAAACTCAGGTCCTTCGGGCTCAAAGCACCCATTTCCCTGTCAACCCTGCATCACTGGGACTCCTTCCACAGACGATGCAGGAGGGTGAAGGGACATGTTCTTGCCTGGCGGCAGCTGTGGAGTATCCATACTATAATGATGTCCCTTCCCTCCCCCTGAGAGCTAAAGGAAGCAGTACTCCCCACTGAGGAAGGAATGAGAGGTGAGAGATCAGGCCTGGGTTGGGAGGGACACAAGGTCAAGTCCAGGCTATGTCCTTTGCTTGGGATGGTTTTGCCTATAGAATGGGGAAACTGAGACTTGAGTCTGAGACTGAGGTCAGTGCCTTTGTTCTATTCCGGGTATCCCCTACCTACCATATTCAGTCGCTTGGATCCATCTCACAGCTCTTTCGGCCTCCCCTGATGACCTGAGGATGTCCACTTTCAGAGCCTCCAGTGAGATAGGGCTTTATCCAATGCCATGGACCCCTACTGCCACCCTCCGCCCCTGTGTTGCGGCAAGGACAAGATAGGGGTCAGCTGTGTGTTGTATGACCGTCAGCCCTTTGCCTGCAGGGTGGGTGTGTCTTTCTTAACCTGCCTTTGATTTGGTTTGTAGTTTTTAAACTCAGACAAGTACATCAGAAGCAGAAGACCCCGCCACCACCAGGGGTGGGACAGCACACCAGGCCCAGCCCAGCAGTGATTATCATCCCGGGTTGCAACAGCCACTTTGGGCAGGCGCAAGGCCCAAGCAGCCCCAAAGTGGAGAGAGGCCCAGGGACCGAGTGGGGGAAGGGCTGTCTCTGTGGCTGTGGGCAGGGCTGTGCTTCATGCTGCAGACCATCCCTGTCTGCTGCTTTACAGGAGTCAGGTGTCTCCTGTGGGGGACAGTCAGGATTCATGGGGGTAGCCTGTTGGAGATGAACAGCTAACTGTCAAGTGCCATCTTTGGTTCCCTTACCACATTGGATTTGAGACGGGCCCCCATCCTAAGCTGCACAGGTTGGCTGGCACCCTTGAACGCACGTTGGTGTAACTGGGACAAGTCTGTGGTGGTGGTAAGTCTCAGGCTGATGGGACATTTAGCCTGGTCAACAGGCAGTGCCTGCTTGGTCCTGGGCAGGGGGAGCCATCCTAGAATACTGTATGGATTTGGAGCATGACTGCCTGGTGAGGAGCAGGGAGCCGGATCTTCATTGTGTCCTTTGCCCTGTGACCTTGGTGTCACAACTGGCCTGCTAACTATAATCTGAATGCTCGTGGCTCAGTAGTTCCGGCCTCATTTCTTTCCCCCACCCCAAGGCTAGCAGAAGACTTGGGGGTTGACAAGCTCAGAAGAAGTTAATATGGAGGCCTTAAGAAAGAGTTCCCAGAGAGGAGGCCAGGTATACCTCTGCAGCTCAGGAGCGTACAGAACAGGCCTGAGTGTGACACACTGCCCATTCGGCCTGTGGGTGTTGCCCATGCTCTTCAGGGCCCGCTGCCTCTGGGCGGCTCCCCAAAGACCACGTTTCCTGTCCTTGGCTCCGATGGCGTCAGCTGGCAGGGAGCCTGGCCCAGCAGGCCTGTTGCTGGGCATCTCCCGAGTGGATAAGAACCTTCTAGCACAAAGGGGCATTTATGGACAGGGATGGCATGTCTCCATGTGAACACAGGGAGGACAGAAATAGACTTTCACAGTACACCAGCAGGGCTAGGCTTGCCTGCCCCATACAGGGACAGACTTCCAGCTCCTTCTTCAAGCTGAACAGCCTGTCTAGGGTCACTTGGGAGATACCTGGCCCAGGGCAGGGGACCCCAGGACGCCATCTGCTGAAGTGGGGGAGGGTTCAGAGATAGGAGGGGGACAGAGGAAACAAGTGAGAGAAGGGGAGGGGAGAGTGATGGAGACCCAGGTCACATCTCTGCAGAGACAGCTGTGATCACGGTTCCTCGTGACACAAAGCACTTAGGTCTGGCCCCTGACAGAGGCCTTTGTCCTCCTTCACCTCTCCTGTCACTAAACTAAGAGCAGGCGTCTCACACTCCGAGCGTGACTTCTGAGTCCCTAATAGTGCCAGACTCCCTAGGTGTCCAGCGTGGCCTGTGTTATTTCTTTTTTATCTATTGCACCTCTGAGCATATCAAAAAATAATGGCATTCCCTTTGATGCCATCTGTTGGTGACAATGCCACAGACTTGGGAAGCTAGGAAGAAACGGGGTTCAGAAAAGGGGTTCAGGGTTCTGGTTCAAGGTCATAGGGCTGCCTCTGGTGATGGCTTTCTTGCTAGGAGAGTTCTGAGGTGGCTGGGATATCACAGTAGAGGCAGGAAGTAGGTAAGGGGTCTGTGTGTGTGTGTGTGTGTGTGTGTGTTCTCTCCCCTGTCTTTCTTCTTAGAAACTACCAAGATTATGTGTGTTGGGGGGGACTCCACTCTGATGAATTTCCAGAATGATCATCACTTCTTAAAGGCCATACCTCCAGCCACTAGGGTTGGATTGAGTTTCCACCCTCTGTGTGCGTATGTACATGTGTGTGCACATGCTTATAGAGGTCAGAGGTCAAATTATTATTATTGTTTTGAGAAAGATCTCTCACTTGCCTGGCCCTTGCTGAGTAGGCAAGGCTGGCTGATACTAAGCCAGTGATCCACCTGTCTCTACCTCCCCAATGCTGGGATTATAAAATCCTACCACCACCGCTGGCTTTTTCACTTGTGTTCTGGGGATCAACTCGGGTCCTGGTTCTCACAAGAGAAGCACTTTACCAACTGAGCTATGTCCCCAGGTCCCCAGGCTCCTTAATAATACCACTCTTAATAATACCACACAATGACAATTAGATCTCAACACACGAGAAGTCCAGGAACACATCCCAACCATAACCAAACCATAGTCCATCTGTAGGAATTTTATAGATCTGTGTGATGACACAGGTCCTGATGTAGTGTCTTGATACAGTGTGTGACCTGATGGAGTATCCTGATACAGCATGTGTCCCGATGCTCTGTGTGTCCCAATGCACTATGTGTCCTGATACAGTGTCCTAATACAGTGTGTGCCCTGATACAGTGTGTGTCCTGATACAGTATCCTAATACAGTGTGTGTCCTGATACAGTGTGTGTCCTGATGAACTGTATGGTTCGATGTAGTGTGTGTCCCGATGCACTGTGTGTCCTGGTACAGTATCCTAATATAGTGTGTGTCCTGATACAGTGTCCTGAGAAATGAATAAGTCACTGAGTTGTTAGAAACAGATTGAAAACTTAAAAACTTAGCTGGTACAGGATCTTTTTCTCTAACACAAGCAGGTTTGTGATAAGCCTCTTGAAGATTTGGGCTCTTCTCTCTGCTTCTGTAAAGTCTAACTTCTGCCCTCAAGGTAGCCTTAGGCATAACAACCAAGGAATAATTTAGGTTTCCAAGAGTAGGAGTGACACAAGCACACTGAATTATATATTATATTCGCTCAGTAGGATGTTGTGACAGTCACTGTAAATGCTGGCCATTGAGAACAGGCACCAATGTAGATGACTATTTACAAAAGACTCCAGAGAAAAGACAGGGTATCTAGTCTCCTGTGGTTATTGCTATGCTACAGAATGTCTGTATGAGGCCGAGAATGGACAGGACAAGGGTTTGTTTTCAATATATAATCCATCTGTCTGTCTATCTATCCATCTACCTAGCATCTATCTATCTGTCTGTCTGTCTATCTATCTATTTATCTGTTCTATCCATCTATCATGTGTCAATCAACTATCCATCTATCTGTTTGAAATGGGATCTCATGTAGCCTAGGCTGGCCTCAAACTCACCATCCTCCTGCCTCAGCCTCTTGCCATCAAACCTGGCCAAGTTTTCTTTCTATCTATCTATCTATCTATCTATCTATCTATCTATCTATCTATCTATCTAATATATGTGTGTACATGTTTGGGGGGGCACATGTACATCACAGAGCATAAGTGGAGGTAGGAGGAAAACCTTGAGTGTTTGTTGGTCCTTACCTTCTAACTCGCTTGTTTATAGCTGCATACATCAGGCTAGCTAGCTCTTGATCTTCCTGGGATTCTCACCTCCGCCTCTCATCTTGCTGTAGGAATAATAGGATCATAGATATAAACTACAGCCCATTAACCTTAAATGGGTTCTGGGGATTCAAACACAGATCCTGACACTTGCGAGTCAAGTGCTTTATCCACATGAGTGTGAGCTCTCTCTCCTCCACTCCCACCCCCTTTCTCTTCTGTATGAACTTCCCCAGAGCTTGACTTATATTTAGAAAACAAAAGTGAATGAGGGGAACAAGAATACTCCTGCCCAGAAATAACAAATGTCCTCATTCAGTAACCACCACCTGGGCCTGGGAAGCATCCCCGGAAATGTTTACGTCTGACTCCTGCTCTGTGGCTTGGCCAGCATGGGGCTGATCTTGGTGCACCAGACCCCATGCTGCTTGTTCGCTTGACTGCTGCTATTCAGGTGGCTCTTCCTGCTCCCGGGACCACAGCATCCCAGACACATTCCTCCCACAGTGGGTAACAGAAGCTCCCAGAAACATGAACAGAGCATGCATGTAGTCACAGCCGGGAACCAGCCACAAATACTGCTGCCCACTTTCGGCTGATACAGAAAGACCAGTGAGCAGAGAAAGCCCTTCCCCATAGGGCAAGAGGCAGATTTGCCACTAAGCCCAGAAACATGTTTTCCAACCCATTTCCTATGTCTGCCTATGAGGATCCCGCTCAGCACCAGAATCCTTCCATAGGGGCCGCTGTGTTCTAAACCATGTCATATGGCTGCATTTTCTCAAGACAAAACATACACTTTTTGAGACAGGATCTCACTATGTAGCCGAAGTGAACTACAAATTCAAGATCCACTGGCCCCATCCTCCCAGAGAGAGGGATGCTGGGAATGCCATGGTGACCTCACATGTCAGAAAAATTCTTTTGTGACAACCAGAGGCGATTCTATTTTATGGTCATTTCCTGTCTTGTACATCCAGACTGTCATCGTTAGCTTCTCTTTCTGTCTTATTTGTCTTCTAAAAATGACGTAGTGGCATTCTTCTGGTAGCTAACTCTTTGTACACGCCCTCGACTGTTTTAAGAATTAATTTGCAAAAGCAGATTTTTGAATGGGCGGCCAGTGGTCTTTGCTCCTGTGCCCACATCCAGTGGCACCTCCCCTTGGGGTAACTTGGGACTGGTCTGTGTGGCCAACACGTCACAGCAGAGGTGACCATGAGTTATCATATTGAGAAGAGACTCAGGCAGCCCTGAGGAGGCCCTCATGTGGTCAGAACAGGAGCCAGAGCCAGCAGCAGCACTAACTCATCCTGAGGAAGCGTTCTGTGGAGGCAGGTGCTCAGCCCCGGGCTGTCAGACTGCGGCCTCCGTGGGACTGCAGCCAAAGCCATTGGACTGAGTCTCTCCAAAACTCCCAGCCCACAAAAAGGGTTAGAGGTGGTAATTGATTATGGTTTTAGAGTGTGCAGCAAGAGATAATGAAAGCAGTGGGTGTTTGCATGGAAGGGAGCCAAACCAGCTATAGTGTCAACTTATCTGGACTCTTGGTGAGTGAAACAGCAAGGACCACGTGACTGTGGGTCACAGCAAGGGTGAGAGGGCTTCCTTGCTCACCGTTAATACTTTAACCTGAGGGAGATATGTATACTTCCAGTACTCGCTACTGCCCTGTGGCTGCAGATGGTTGTGGGACTCCGGCCATTGCAGCATCCAGTGAAGGCCTCAGAGAGACAGCCTGGGGTGAAGAGCTGTCGCTGATAGGTAGCAGCTCTTCTCAGGTAGCTGGGACTGTGTAACAGCTCTCTGGAAGCGCCCCTGTCCCCAGTGGAAGCTAGGGGCAGACGCGGACCTCCGACTCAGGGTCTCTGCCCACAGCTGGACCTTTTCCTGCTGGGCTGTATCTGTAACCTTCTCATTGCATGTGTAGGTGTATATGTCACACACACACACACACACACACACACACACACACACACACACACACACACACGTTGTTACCACCTCTGACAGTAACTGCATTTGCTGTCAAGGCTGCTAAGAAAGCAGATCTTTAATTTGTTTCATGTGGTGGTTTGAAAGCAAATCGGCCCCCACAGGCCCATAGGGAGTGGCACTATTAGGAGGGATGGTTTTGTTAGAGGAAGTGTGTGGCTAGGGGTGTCTCAGATGTTCAAGCCTGGCCAGTGTGTCTCAGTCTCTTCCTTCTGCCCGCCAATCAGCTTGTAGAACTCCCAGCTCCTACTCCAGGCCCATGGCTGCCTGCATGCCACATGCCCCACCATGGTGATAATGGACTAAATTTCTGGAACTATAAGCCATCCCCAATTAAATGTTTTCCTTTATAAGAGTTGCTGTGGTTATGGTGTCTTTTCACAGCAATAAAACCACAACTAAGACATTCTATCTATCTATCTATCCACTCATTCATATGTGTGTGCACCTGCATGCATATGCTCATACCACAGAACAGGGGTGGGGATCAGAAGGCCCCTTGGGGAGTCAGTTTTCTCCTTCCACCATGTAAGGGAAGATGCAATGGCAGGATCAGAGGTAGCCATTTGGACACCTGGACAATGAGATAGAAGCTGTGTATTAGGAGGCAGAGCAACAAGGTGGAAGGAACCTGGGCTCTCCAGTGACTTTCTGGTAGATGCCTGCCGTTCTTGCTCAGACCTCCATGTGAACAAGAGTGTGCCATCATGACCAGCTTTTTACATGCATACTGGGAACCAAACTCAGGTCATCATGCATGTAGCACTTAGCCAACAGAGCCACCTCCCATCCCCAACAGCATGTTTTAAGACACCTATGTGTAAACGCATATGCAAGCAGTGTATCAGTATCTGACAAGCAACTCAAGAGAGGGAGGGTTAATGTAAGCTTACAGCTGAAGTATACAGTGGACAGCATGGCCACGTGCAGAGGATGGGCAGGAAGTGAGGCCTGGATATCACACGTTAAGGTGTGTCCCTTGTGACACTTCCTCCACTGTCTAAAGGTTCCATGTCCGGGGGGAGGGCATTTCACAGTCACACCACATAGCTTTCCATTTCTCTTGGGTAAATGGATTAACATTCCTTGGTTAAATAGGAAACATGTCTTTAGTTTTGTAAAAAATTGTCAGGCCACTTTCCAAAGTGGCTATACCACTGTGAAGCCTCCAGTAAGGAGTGTCCCCATTGCTCTTCATGGCATTGACATGTGGAGGTGAGCGGCAGTCAGCGCTCCCCTGATGGAGGCAACACCAAGCCTTGGTCATTAGATCTTGGGTTTTTTGTTGGGGGGGTGTCTTTTGTTCATTTGGTTGTTTTAGTATATTGGTGTTTTGTCTGTATGCAAGTCTTTGCAACATGTGCATCTCTGGTACCTACAGAGCCCATGGGAGGGTGTTGTATCCCCTGGAACTGGAGTTATAGATGGTTGCAAGCTGACATGTGGGTGCTAGGAATTGAACCTGGGTCCTCTGGAAGAGTAGCCAGTGCTCCTAACCCAAGTCATCCCTCAGCCCCATTAGGGGCTCTTACAAAACTGCTGCATCTCCTCTTCCTCCTCTCCTCCTCCTCCTCCTCCTCCTCCTCCTTTTCCTCCTTTTCGTCTCCCCCTGCTTTTTGGGACCAGGGATTGGACGCAGGCTCTCATACATGCTGGGCGAGGGACTGTATCACTGAACTGTATCCCCAGGACCTCTCCTCCCATTTTGACGCAGTTCTTATCAGGTTTTTCAGGTCTCTGATGACCCTTCTGCCCCTTCTTTGGATTAGCTGGGATTACAGGTGTTTGCTGTAGGCCTAACTTTCACATGCCTTTGTGGTGCCTAAGTCTAAAAACTTGGCTTTCCATCTCTTTTGAGTTAGTGTTTTTCCCCCCAAAGCATTTACTTTACCGACTAGTCTTTTTCTAGTTGTGAATCCTATCATCCCATCCCTTCCCCCAGAGGCGGGGACAGGCAGCCTGCTTACTTCCCTTCTCTCGTTTTTCTTAATGGTGGCTTTTGATAACCTGAGGCTTGCAATTTATGAAGTCCAGTTAACCACATTTCATAGTTGTACTTTCCTCCGGAAGGAGGCCTCTTTTCCCTGCAGGTGGCTCAGTTCCAGGCCTGCTGGGCCAAGTCCCTCCCAGAGGCTCCAGGGTACCACACAGTTCCTTCCCGCTGGGCGCTTCTCCAGGCTTGACCAGCAGAGGGCGGTAGGGTGCTATAGAACGCCCGGTCTTCCATGCTCAGTGAAGCACAGCGCCTTCCTAGCTGGAACCATGGTAGACACCAACCCAGCCTGCCTGCCCCTCTGAGTGGCCTCAGTGAGGTTCTGTGTCGGGTGCACTTACCGCAGTATTTTATTTTATTTTATTTTTACCATTTCAAACATTTTTGTGGAGTCAGTCTCTAGACCCTTTCATCTTCCCGTAACGAGAAGCCGGCAACAGCCCCAATCCACTCTGTTTCCCTGGATCCAACCACTCTAGGTTTTACATCAGTGCGGTCCTCCTGCGGCTGACTTACTCTTCCCACCCCCCCATAGTGTCTTCACAGCCATCCATGTCACAGTGGATGCCCGAGCTTCCTTCCCTTTCAGGACTGAATAGCGTTCTGTCACATGGATAGATAGACCTGTTGCTCACCTCCATCATCTGCTGATAGACCCATGAGTTATAAGCATTTCCTGACTCTGTCATGAACATGGGTGGAGGAGGCACGCTATTTCAGCGAGGGCAGAGGTGACAGTGAGGGGGTTACTCCCTGACTCAGTACTAAGACAGAGTGAATCTCAGAGTGACTGGGAATGCAGCCTTCCAGAGCCTGCACACATACTTAGAAGCCACGGGCTTTGCTATGAAGGTTGCTGGTGCTGGCCTGGGGTGGCATCAGGTTGTGGCTCTGTGTCCACCCCCCCCCCAATCTCTCAATTCCTGGTTGGCATGAACGTATTTTTGCAAAGAACTCACTCTGAGAGCTCAAGACTAAGGCTCAGACCTGGGCTGGGGGGCTGGGGCCTCCAGTCCCCACACCTGGCACCCCGTCTACCCTGGAATCTGCAGTCCAACATTGGGCATCCCACACACAGCCCATTTTTCCTGTGGAACTGTTCCCGTCGCTGGCTGCCGTTCTGTTGGCACCCAGAGGGCTTGCCTGCCACCCAAACAGCAGATGGCCAGGAAAAGAGGGCTGGTGCTCGCATCACCCAGAGGAAAAATGCATGCAATCGACAGACTCTGTGGTCAGAAAGGCGTGTGGCTGACACATGGCATCTTGCTAGGTGATGCCCTGAGCCCGCTGAGACATTCACTGTGTAGGGCAGCATGACCTCTGAAGGTCGATAACCCATGACTTCACAAGGCCTGTGCTGCAGCTGGGGCCATGTAGGATTTTCTATTTCCTTGTCACTTTGTTTCCTAGGCTCCCAGGAGCCCCAGAGATGCAGCCTAGATCCAACCCTCCCCAGCCCTGGTCATAGCTGTGTGATCTGACCAGATGCTCAGCATGCGCACTAGACAGGCCAGGCCCCAGCCCGGGAATACACTGTACTCATACACTTTGTCATTCGGGGGCCAAGGGTGACTCTAGGTCCCACAGAGCCGAAGCACTGGTTCTTAATATGACAGGCATGTCTTCCCCGGCACAAAAGCCGTGCTCAGGTTCAGAAGTGGCCTGGGGTGGGGACTCCACATCCTCATGAACCCACATGCCTCTTGTTTTCCTGCTTGGCTAGTTAGTCTCAATGCATAGCCCCCACCTCCTGCTCCCACGTAGCTGCTTCTGTTCCAGCCATCAAGCTTTCATCCCAGCCAGCAGGAAGGAATGAGAGAAAGGACACACTCCCACTCTTGGAGTTTCTTGGAACTTTCTAGCTGACTTTATTTACATCCAATAGCCAGACTGTCCCCCTGGCTGTTCTAACAGCTTCAGGAGAATTTGGGAGATGTAGTTTCTATAACAGTCATGTTTGTAGCTAAAGTTTAAGTTTTCTATGTCTTGGGAAGAATCAAGATGAGGGAAAGCCATTGAATCATCTCTATGGCATCGACCGGTGTTTGACATGTTCTAGTAACTTCTGAAGCTTACATCTTACATACAGATTGTTATAGTGTAATTATACAGCATGAAACTCAGTAATATATCATCAAATGATCACCTTGATCCTGATGTCCCCAGTGCTACCAGAGGCTATGGAGGGCAGTGGGTCACAAAATGGGCCCAGGGACACCATCACTGGCAGTATGTTCAAAATGTGTTCTGCCCCAGAACTTAGGACCTGGAAGGTTCCGTGTGCGCTCAGCAGTGGTCTCCAGGGGCTCCAGCACTGACAGATGCTTGAGAGCCCGGGTCTGCCCAGGGCCAACATGATCCATCCTTCTCCAGGTCCCTGTCCCCATCACACCGTGGAGATCCATTGCTCATGTCATCTGCCTCAGCTGCCCCGTTAAACAACACTCAGCCCAAAGGAGTTCCCTCCCCCTTCCTTCCTTACCTCTTTTTCTCCCTTCTTTTTTCTTCTTGCAGTTTTGGGGACCCAGTGCTGCATACTAGGCAAGCGTTGTACTGCTGAACCATACCCCAAGCCCCTCACTAGGTGGTTCTAGGAAGGTGCTCTACCACTGAACTACACCCCAGTTCCTCCCAGGGCGTGGTGTGTTCTGGAAAGATGCCTCATTGCCAAGGCACACACAGCCCCTGGGTGGTGGTTTAAGCAGGTACTCTACCACTGAGTCCATGCTCAACACCCCTTCCATTTTTTCTAATAGTCAAGTTGCAGTAGAATCCCCGTGGCACACAGGCCACCCATGCAGAGTGTCCGTTTTCATGGTTTTCAGTGTTCACACTGAGTTGCGCCTGTCACCAGTCGCAGGATGTGCTCAGCATCCTCTGATTTGATTTCATTTTTGGAATAGCCATGTCAAGTGACTGTTCAGATTCTAAAACGACTCCACCTGCTCAGCCCCCGCCTCCCCCCGGCAGGCACTCTTATTTTTGTATTCAGGTCTGTTTCTTCCCAGAGTCTCTCTGTGCAAATGTGTGAATCAAACACACGGGGAAATGTTCTTTCCATGTGCACGGATGAAGGGAAGGCCCTTCTCACACTCCTGAAATTTGCATCCTTTCTGAGTGTCTCTGTCTGGTTACATGGCTGCCTGGGTGGCCCCTGCAGGTCCTGCTCACTGGGATGGGACCAGGTGGCTCACAGTCCCCTTTTCTAGTTCCTTAGCCTTCAGTTCCTAGCTGGCTGCTACAGAAGGGTGACTGCCATTTTTCCTCCTTTGTCCCTTCAAACCCTGACCCACATGTCAGGGTGAGGGCCTCAGGCACTGACTTGCACTGTCTAACTCAACCCAGGGGCCCAGTTGTCTTTCTTTCCTAAGTAAAGGTCTGTCTGTATGTATCCTCACAAATGTTTGTTGAGTGGATAAATGAATGAACCCCTCAGTCCCATTTAGTACTTCTGGGACCTTAGTTAGGCATTTGACTTTCCTGAGCTTCCTCTGTAGAATGGGGACATGATATGTGAAATGGCCTGGGGTGGCCTGGGGGTGGCCTGTGGGTAGCCTGGGGGTGGCCTGGGGGCCTCCTATAGAGGTCATGCTGCTTCTTTTCTTTCCCATCTAGGAGCATAGAGGACACACTGTCACGTCCTAACCTGAATGCCCTTGAGTTAGGCAGCCCTATAACAGACAGGCTGGGGCAGGAAGCTAGACCCCACCTCCAAGGATGGGACAGCAGGGTGTGTGATACCCATAACTGCCAGCAGGAGTCGCGGTGCATCGGGCTCTGAGGACTTGTGAGCGTCTCAGCTTAAGGTTGAAAAAGAGGGAGGGCAAAGAACTCGATCGCAGGGGCCAGAGAAATTAGGTCAAAGGCTTATTAAGTACAAGCAGTCAAAGGGATGTGGAGGGGGAAGTAAACTGGACTCCTTCAGAATTCAAAACCTTTGAAAAAGAAACCCACAGAAGGGTAGCACTATTTGCAAATCTAATATGTGATAAGGGATTCACAGCAAGGTTTACAAGGAACTCAGGAAACTCAACACCTGGACTCTTGGACTCCTGAACTGCAGGTGTCCCCGGGCAGGGGTGGAGCAGCGGAGCTGAGGGGCGACACTGAGAGGTTACAAAGTTTCTCTGCCAATTGACAGAGTATTGTTTGAAAAGAGTGCACAAAAATTGTGACCAAGCTGACTTTGTCATTCCAGGAAAATCATCAGGAAAGCATCCCAAACAACATTGTAACGGTGGATCAGCTTCAAAGAAACCGTGGAGCAAGCTAACCTGATACTGTGTGGAGCTGGAGACAAAGTTCTTCCAGAACAGAGAGGCACTGGAGTGCTTTTGAATGACAACTTTTAAAATTTAAAATGACGCTTCTTTTTGGGGGGTGGGACACATTGCATGCCACTTGGTCCACATGTGACTGTCAGAAGACAATTTGCAAGGGCCAATTCACTCCTTCCACTATATGGGTCCTGGGGATCAAACTCAGTTCTTTACGTTTGATAATAAGCACCATTTCCTGCTGAGCCATCTGCCTGGCTCTATAAGGGTTGTCTCTCATTTAGAGTTGGGGACATTGGTGGACAGTATATAGACAGAGTTCACTGTTAAAATGGCATCATGGGAAGCTGATCATTCTGCTGATGCTCTCTTATAAGAAACTGAATGAGACATGCGTTCCTGCATGGTCTCTCTCTCTCTCTCTCTCTCTCTCTCTCTCTCTCTCTCTCTCTCACACACACACACACACACACACACACCCCACACCTCAAGAACCAAATCCACTTGTGGACAGAGAGAATCTGAATAAAAATGGGTTCAATGAAGATATGCAAATTGAATCAGCTTTGGGTGTGTTAGGGAGAAGAAGCTGGGTATCATTAGTCACAGAACAAACAATACAAAACCACAATGCTACCACTTCATAGATGGCAGAAAGACCATAATAAAAATGTAAATAAAGCCAGGCACTGGTGGCACGTGCCTTTAATCCCAGCACCTGGGAGGCAGAGACAAGGAGATCTCTGTGAGTTTGAGGCCAGCCTGGTCTACAAAGGGAGTTCCAGGACAGCTAGAGCTATTACACAGAAACCCTGTCTCAAAAAACAAACAAGCAAAAAAGGTAAATAAAAAGTAAGTGCTGGAAGGGCGGTGGTGGCAGATGCTTTTAATCCTAGCAATCGGAAAGCAGAGGCAGGCAGATCTCTGTGAGTTCCAGACCAGCCTGGTCTACAAGAGCTAGTTCCAGGTCTGCCTCTAAAGCCACAGAGAAACCCTGTCTCAAAAGCCCCCCAAAAAAGTAAGCACTGGGGAGAGTTCGAAGAACAGAGTCCTTGACATTGCTGTGGGAGCATGAAATGGTGCAGCTTCACAGTATTTAGTATAGCCTGCAAGTCCCTCAAATGGTTACATGTAGAGGCATCTACTCAAGTTTACACAAAAACAAGGTATGAAAACATTTATTGCAGTAGGATGGTGGTGGCACGCGCCTTTAATCCCAGATTGGGAGGCAGAGTTAGGTGGATCTCTGAGTTCGAGAGTTTGGTCTACTGAGCAAATTCCAGGACAACCAGAGCTACACAGAGAAACCCTGTCTCCAAAAACAAAAACAAAATTATTTCAGTTTTATTCATAAGGCATCAAAAAAAAGGAATAGAAACAACTCAAAATCTCCATCATCTGGTGAATGGGATGCCCAAAATGTGGCGTGTCCAGTCATTATAATGTTATTCGGCCATAAAAGCCCCGATGTTCTGATGTTTTATTGGTGAACATGCATGTCTTGAAACCATGTGAGCTGAAAGACACTGAATGAAGAAAAGGAATGAAAAGGAAGGACATGGCTGCTCCTAGGTGTGGGGGAGGAGAAGGTTTAGTGTGGATGAAAGGGAGAGCATAGCCAGAGGCAGAGACAGCTGGGAGAGTCCAGCGTGAACACAACCCTGAGTTGGGCCAAGTGAGGAGAGTGGAGAGGAGAGAGAGGAGAGGAGCTAGGGAAGGATAGAAAAAAAAAAAAGGTCAAGTAACCAAAATGGCTGGATTATAGAGGGAAGGGCAGTTCAGCCCCTGGGCTGGAGAAGTTTAGGGTAGGGGGCAGGGTGTACTAGCTATATCCTGTAAGAGGTAGGGGCTGAGGGATGCTGGGAGAACCTGGAAACCAGTGTCTGCTTTGATATGTTAATGGGCACCTCAGTTAACCATTTATCCTGGGTCTGGTACCTAACAGAAACTAGACACAAAAACTATATTGTAGCTGGGCGTTGGTGGCGCATGCCTTTAGTCCCAGCACTCAGGAGGCAGAGACAGGCAGATCTCTGTGAGTTTGAGACCAGCCTGGTTTACAAGAGCTAGTTCCAGTACAGTCTCCAAAGCCAAAGAGAAACCCTGTCACAACCCCCCCAAAACTTATATTGTGTGGTCTATTTATACAAATGTCCAAAACTGGGAGTTCCATTAAGGAAGTAGGATAATTGCTGTCAGAGTTGGGGTGGGGGGGATACCTGTTGATTACAGGGTCTTCTTTTGAGGTGATAACATGCTTTGGTCTTAAACAGTGGTAATGGTTGCTTAACCTTGTAAATGTCATCTAACCCAGTGAATTACTTTCTTTGAAAAGACACAGCCGGCCAGGTGTGGTGGTGTGTGTCTGTAATCCCAGGGATTGAAGACTGGGACAAGAGGATTTTCATTTAGAGACCAGCCTGGCCTAAATAGGAAGCCCTCACTGTCAGGTATATTTTATGATGTCTGAATTGTGTCACAATGCTAAAAAGACTTGTTTAGCGTGAAAGCATGTTGGCTCACTTCCTGGCTACACTGAACTCCTGGCAAACCCCAGCACAATAGTCAGCATTTCTGACTGATTTCCAGACAGGTCCCTCTTCCCAACTGAAGCCTGTTCTCTGCAGTGTGTGAGGCTGCAGCCAGGGGCTGGCAGGGCATCTGCGACAGGGCCCTTCCCTGGACTGTGATGTGGGATAGTCACACAGGATGATCATCTGGGCAGCTATGTGTTAGGGTCTGGAAGGGGCTTGACACACCTGCTAGACCAATGGTTCTCAACCTTCCTAATGCTGTGACCCTTTAAATGCATACAGTTCCTCATGTTGTGGGGATCCCACTCCCAGCATAAATTATTTCATTGCTACTTTGTAACTGCAATTTTGCTACTGTTATGAATCATAGTGTTCTTTGATGGTCTTAGGTAACCCCTGTGAGAGAGTCGTTCAGCCCCCAAAGGGTCACAACCCACAGGTTGAGAACTGCTATGCTAGAGGCTGGACCCTGCACCATGCTCACATGACACAAGCACATTCTGTGTGTGTGCGTGCGTGCGTGCGTGCGTGTGTGTGTGTGTGTGTGTGTGTGTGTGTGTGTGTGTGTGTGTTGGGGGGTAAATATGTGTGCCATGGAGGTCAGCCTTGGGTGGTTGTCCTCCCTTTCTGCCTTGTGTGAAACAGGGTCTCTTGGCTGTTTTGCTGTTGTACTGTTACTTCAGGCTAGCTGGCCCTGCCACTTCAGGGATTCTCCTGGTTTTAGCCAATATTTCCATGCATCGGTGCTTGGCTCAGATACACACTTCAATACCCAGTTTTTATGTGCTTCTGGGGGTTCGAACTCAGGCCCTCATACTCTCACAGAGGGTTCTTTTACCCACTGAACCATCTCCTCAGCCCAACATGGGTAGTCTGAGAATGTGTGCCTTGGAGGATGAATGTATTCCACTGAGTAACAGCCTGGGGTGGGGGCTCGGTGGCAGAGCACATATGCATGTGTGAGCCCGGCCGGGGGGTGGGGAACAAAACCCAGAAAGGAATGAAGCCCCATGTTGCAGCCTGCCCTTCTGCAGGACCACCCAAGATACCAGCTTTCAGCAGCTTTGCTGGGTTTTGCCTCATTGCAGGCATGGCCCTCCCCAGGGCAAAGGGAAGCCTGTGACGACTAGTCCTGAGGACCGAGGCCATGAAGAGAGCATGTTGTAATAGTGTGCCAGGGCTCACAGGTGGTGGTAGGAGACGAGAGAAATTTCTGGCATCTGGGCTTGGCCCCCAGCGTATCTCAGTATGTCACTTACGCTGCTCTGATCCCTGCCCTCCCCTCCTATCTCTGTCTTCTGTCTCTCAGCTGGTCCCATTTATTCTCAGATGAGGAGGGGGTCTTCCCATTGTGGCGGGTGAAGCCTCCCTACTGGTAGGTGGTATGAGTACAAGTCTGGGTCAGCTCCCCTATTTTGTTCTAGAGTGGCCAATCAGCACCAGGGACACAACTATGAGATGGCCTGGGCCGCATGACCAGAAGACAGCTTCTTGTGGTAACTCAACAATGAGTAGCCCTGTGCCTCCTTCAGAGCAGCACCCGCAGCCATCTCCGCAGCCCCTGAGATCACACTTTAGTATGGCCAAGGCTGTTTGGCTAGTTAAGGTTTCTGTTGCTGCACAAAACACCATGACCAAAAAGCAAGTTGGGGAGGAAAGGGTTTGTTTGGCTTACACTTCCACATTGCTGTTCATCACCGAAGGAAGTCAGGACAGGAACTCAAGCAGGGCAGGAACCTGGAGGCAGGAGCTGATGCAGAGGCCATGGAGGGTGCTAATTACTGGCTTGCTTCACATGGCTTGCTCAAGTTTTCTTACAAACTCCAGGACTACCAGCCCAGGAATGGCACCACCCACCGTGGGCTGGCTCCTCCCCCATTGATCATTAGTTGAGAAAATGCCTTACAGATGGAAATCATGGAGTGGTTTCCTCACCTGAGACTCCTTCCTCCCTAATGACTCTAGCTTGTGTCAAGCTGACACACAAACACAGTCAGTACATTGTCACCAGTGTGTTGTCTAAGATAACTAGCTTCTCATCTCCTTTGGGGCAATAATGCCCGCCCCTATTGTTCCCCCACCTCCGTGCTTTAAAGGTCACTATGAGAGGACAGTTGCAGACCATATGTTCTGGGAGCTGGTGGCATTATTGCACCATGACTCCAGACTGGCCCTCAGCACCCTCAGAAGCCTTGAGATACCCACATGCGCTCTCCATTGGCACTGGTCCACGAGATAGAAAAACCTGTGGTCTCTGCCACTAGTGCCGGCCTCGAAGAACACGGAGATGGAGGCAGGCAGGCTTGGGTCTCCTGCCGCCTGCTTCTTGGTGTTGAACCCCTTAGAAAGTGCCTGGTGGCCAGTGGAGTAGGGCGGTGCTCAATGGGGACTAAGAGGCCATCAAATCCTCTTCCATCACTATGGCCCAGGGGACAAGGAAGGAGAGAGTAGTCAACACGGCGCCTATACTCAGCTGCCTGGGTACACAAGGGGAAGCTCAGGGAACTGGGGATGCAATGGCTTAGGCTGCAGCCTGGCCTGAGTTACTGGCCCCAAGTTCTGCAGACACTGCTTTGTTCTTTGTGTGTGAGCAGAGCCCAGCCCGGTATACAGAGGGTAAACTGAGACTCCATGGCATCTCGTCCTTATTCAGGTGCAACTAGCCTGATCTGGCCTCAAGTTAGGACTTAGATCAGGGCTGCTGGGCCTAGAGGGAGGGCACAGTATGAATGACCCCCAGTTGGCCCTGGCTTAGGCTCAGAGGCCATCTGAAAAGCTAGCCAGGTCTCCAATATCTGAGACCTAGGAAAGTGCAGTCAAAGTGATTTGCCTCTAGTTGGCTCAGGTACCTGGGTTTGGGTGCTCTGTCTGACCTGGTGTGTCCTGGAGCGCCGTAATGTTTCTGTGGAAGTGGTGAGGGAATGGGATCAAGGCTTTGTCCAAGGAGGTCACAGGGCATCACTGGGAACTTCTGTATGGGAGGTAGCTTTTGAGGCCACAAGCAGGGAGGGCATTGAGAGAAGAAAGAGGGAGGGTTCAAGGTTTTAGCATCATCTTCACTGTCTATAACAGGGCAGGGAAAGGGGCCCATCCAGTGTGGAGAGATGGGGACCAGGACTAGCATATGCTCCCCAAAGCCTCCCTTTTCCCTCCTCCCCCAATCCGGAGGAACCACAGATTGCACCATTAGCACGTGAGGAGGGGTGTCACCTGTCCAGATTGCACCATTAGCACGTGAGGAGGGGTGTCGCCTGTCCTGTGGGAAGGTGCTGCGTCAGCGTGAGCTTCTGTGTTCTAGTCGTTGCTCTCCTCTGGCACGGCCAGGACTTGTGCTGGGGTCCAGAGCTCCGGGCAGGGTGGAGACAAGTCAGTTTACCTCAGCAGCTGTCTCGGAAGGGAAACAGCCCCTGACCCAGAAATTGCCTGCCATGGACCCTGCCATGGAAATTGCCACTCTCCTAATCCCAGATTCAATTATCGCATTCTGTGGGCAGTACTGTGCGGACGGATACTCCCTGCCTTGCTGACACAGATGCCAATTGGTGTAACCTCTCCCAAAGGGCAATTTTGGGAAATCTATCAAAATTACAAACGCATCAAGCCTTCAGCTCAATAACCTTGCTTCTGAGAATTCTTCAGACAGGCTCAGCACATGTAAGCCACAGATGCACTACAGACAGGTTGATGACTTAAATCACTGTCTTTCTGGAATATTCTCAGCCATACAAAGAACTGGGATCTATAGTGGAGAACATAACACAGGACAAGCAGAGGACTCTGCTGTTCTCTCACGTAAACAAAAGGAGGCAATTAAGAACCAGAGGTGGGGGCTGGAAAGAGAACGTGCTACTCTTGCAGAGGACTGGAGTTCAGTTCCCAGCATCCGTGGGAGACAGCCCTCAACTGTCTGCAACTCCTGTTGCAGGGAATCGGAAGCCCTCTCCTAGAAAAAAAATAACATAGTAAGTCCTGGTAGGCACTCAGGAGGCAGAGCTCGCTTGGCAGAGCTCTGTGAGTTTAAGGCTAGCCTGGTCTACTTAGAGAGTTTTGGGACAGGCAGCCTACAAAATGAGACTCAATAACAACAAAAAAGTCTTAACAAACAAACAAGCCAACGACAAAAGAATTGGTGCTGTCTGTCAATGAATACAGAGTGGCAAACTGTGTGGAAGGTGCCAGAAAGAAATCTCTATTACACTTTTTTATACTTTGTCTATGAGTCATATGAGCTATTAATGTCTATTAGAAATTTAACAGCAGTGACAATAATAATTGGGAGATTTCTCTCAGATTCTCTTAACTCTGGGACAATTTTACAGCAGATGTTCGGTTCTGCTTATTAGCACCCAGCACAAGGTACAGCAGTCTGTCTGTAAATACCAGAATAGCACACAGGAAGAAAACAGAATCCACACAAACAGGAATAAGTCTTGCTGACATCCAGTGCATTGTCCTATAGCTCTTTTCTCTGAGAGCGTTCTTTTTTAAAATATTGATTTTATTTTATCTCCGTGTGTGTATGCCGTGCCTGTGTGCAGGTGCCTAAGAAGCTGGAAGAGAGTGTCAGATCCCTAAGTAGGCCTTCAGGCATCTGTAAACCTGATGTGAGTGCTAGATCTGAGCTCCTGTCCACTGAAAGAGCAGGACACACCCTTGACAGCTGAGGCACCTTTCCAGCCCTGAGATCATTTCCATCATTTTGTTTCTTTTCTGTTTTTCCAAGACAGGTTCTCACTGTATAGCCCTGGCTGTCCTGGAACTCACCTTGAAAACCAGGCTGGCCTCGAACTCAGACATTTACCTGCCTCTGCCTCCCGAGTTCTGGGATGAAAGGTGTGCGCCACTACACCTGGCCTGCTATTATTTTTTCATCTGCCCCTTTGACTTTTTTCCCCACGGAGCTTTCTTGTAGTGCCATGAGCCAAACTCAGAGCAGATCAGTTAGTGCTTTCTGTGTCATAGATCTCTCTCTCTCTCTCTCTCTCTCTCTCTCTCTCTCTCTCTCTCTCTCTCTCTCTCTCACATACACACACACACACACACCGTGACTTAGGATAGTTTACTGCTGGTACACTTTACAGAAGGGACTCGTGACAGCTTACCTCTGTCCCTGTACCTTCCTATCCCAGAGCCCAGTCTGAGTACAGGGGCTGAGATAAATGCCAGTGACGTCATAAGCTGTTGTAGGCTGGGTGCACAACCTCCAATACTCAGATCACAGGGAACAGCGAAGGAGGATCTTGTTTCTTTGGGTGAGTTGAGGGCCATCTGCCTCAGAGGTACAGCTAAGGTATAGATGACAAGCTAAGGGATGGATAAATAATCCCCTGGAGCAGGGCAGTCAGTCACTCTATTGACCTACTTCAGTGAGCAGAAAGTACAACATATACCTCTCTTTAAATCACAAGCCCACTGTGCTCTGACCATTTCTCCAGCTCTAGAATTTCTCAAGGAGGTCCTGTGTCCCACCTGATATGGAATGTGATAGCCCGCCTTCCCCCACCCCCATAGCCTGCAATGACTCCCACCCTTCCAGCCTTTTGAATAACTCAGGTTTCACACCTTATGATTACATCTTTGCCTCCTCCGAGGTAAATTCTAGAGATTGAGAGAAGAGCAGAAGGCGTGGCTTGTGCCAAACGGCTCTCCTAATGAACTTGCATGCCTGAGGTAGCTCCTGGCCCTGTTAGAACAAGATGCTGAGTTCATATGTGAAGACACGGAGGAGCTGCCTGGCCTCAGAGCAGGGCCTAGTGAGACCACAGGGCTGTGAGACCTGGGTGCTGTCTCCAGGGCACCGTGACTGTGGGACTTGTTTGTGCATGTCCTTCATCGGGCATTCCATCTTCCACTGTGGATTCACATGAACCACAAGCCTGTAGATTGTGATATCACCTACACTTTCCCACCCCTGCCTTTGCCTGCAGAGGCCAGAAAGGAGCTGCAGTTACATGTTGTGAGACAAGCAATGTGGGTTCTGAGAACTGTACTTGGGTCCTCTGCAAGAGCCATCTCAGGACACAAGAGCCACTCTTCCAACCAAAGCAGTTGAGATTTGCTTATCGTGATTGGTCATGGATGGTTACTTAATCTAAGTCAGTGGATGAGATTCTCTTTCAGGGTCACTGGACTGCATGACCAATAGGGGCATTGGTGAGACTGGTCTCTAGGAAGAGACAATGGAACAGAACCCTTTGCAAAAGAAATTGGAGCAGAAAGAAGGAAAGGCAGAATCCAGGAGCTGCACTTAGGTGCCTGGATTCAGCTATTCCTGATAGCACAGCTTCTTGGAGTCTTAAGAGTCATAAGATCCTCTTTGAGTTGGAGTTAGTATTTTGTCATATGGAAGTGAGTATCCCGAGATACAAGCCCTTTGAAGGAGTGCACAGTATTGACCCAATCGTGTCTTCACTAGAGGAACAGCTGAGGTCAGCTGGAGACGTAACTGGACAGAGGCAGGGACATGGAAGATAGCCATGGTTTTGTTATGGGGTTCATGAAGAGAAAAACTTCCAAGAGTCAATATTAACTGCCAACAGAGGGACTTCCAATCAGATTAGCAGGAAGTAGCCTAGACCTTCAGTTTGATCTAGTTTTTAAGGGCAAAAAAAGAAAATGTAATTGTGACATATACAGAAAGACAGCTCTGGACATCTGTAACAGGCAAGCGTTATTTACTGAAGCTGAGCAATAACATTACATGGTCATACAGTTAACCTTTAGCTCAGGGTCACATTCTATAGGAATTAGACCAGTTTAGGAATTTAAAGCTGGTCTAAGTGACCAGAGACCAGTTTTACCCAAGATAGTTTTAGCGCTTAAAGTATTCGTAGGAGCACTTTCATGAAATGGCATAACTATAGTTCGGTAGCCAACTACAATATTGCAGGATACAGAGTAACTTGGTAAAGAAAGCAAAAGGGCTAAATAGCTCGTGATAACTCTTTGAAAGAATTTATTATTTGTATCAGGCTTTCTCTTGAGCCACCAGCCAGCTTCCAAATCATGACATGGAGACTCGTTATTAGTTATGAATGCTCGGCTCTATCTTACGCTCGTTCCACTATCTCTTATAACTTAATTTAACCTGGTTCTTTTCATCTATGTTTTGCTTCAGGGCTTTTCCCCTTTCATTCTGTGTGTCCTGCTTTCCTGCTTCCTCTGTGTCTATCTGTCTGTCTGACTGGCTCCTGGTTTCTCCCGGCATCTCTTCTCCTGAGCCTAGATTCCTCCTACTACTTATTCTACCTGTCCACCAGCCCAGGCTATCCCACTACTGCCTAGCTGTTGGTTGTTCAGCTTTTTATTAGACCAGCCAGGTTCCTTAGGCAGGCGAAGCAACACATCTTTACATAGTTAAACAAAAGCAACATAAACAAGTCTAACACATCTTTACATAGTTAAACAAAAGCAACACAAACAAGTCTAACACATCTTTGCCTAGTTAAATGTTCCACAAAATTATTATTATTAGTTATTATTATTGCTCTCTCTGTGTCTCTGTCTCTGTCTCTGTCTCTCTCTCTCTCTCTGTGTGTGTGTGTGTGTGTAGGTGTCTGCAGAGGCCAGAGGGCATTGGATCCCCTGGAGCTGGAGCTGCAGTTGTGAGCAATCTGAGTGACTTTTGGGAAACAGGAGCAGTGCACATTCTTAAGCACTGGACCATCTCTTCCCAAACCTGCAACTTTTCTTGTGGGCTTGAAACTCTTCAAAATGGAGGTTGAGGAAAACGGAAACAAAACATCAATACTGTGGCTCTGGGCCAGTACAGAATTTTGTTGGGGGGCCTGTGTTATGATACGGCTCTAGGGGTAGGAGCCAAGAAGTTCCATGGCAGTGGGTGACAGACAGATACACCAGGCAGACAGAACTCATGTGGGGAGTTTTATTGGGGGAAGGAAAGGGAGAGAGGGGAGAGAGACAGACAGAGAGAAAGAGAGATGGGGGAAGAAGAGGAAGAAGAAGAAGAGGAGGAGGAAGAAAGAGCAAATGGGGCTCGTTTTTCAGAGGCGCGGTGGGGGGGGGGTTGTAGCACATGCGCACGGAGACCACACAGCAGGCCAGGGTACTGAGCATGCGCATAGGGGTGATGCCAGGTCTCCAGGGGTGGGCCAGGTATGCCTGGATGCTAACCCGGGACTGCTGTTTCGGGAGCCCTGCCCTACACTGACAGCCATCCTGAAGCAGCCCTGGCTTGTCAGAGCTCAGTTCCCTAACCTTCGAGGCCCAAGGAGCTAGGTGACCTGTAGAGCCTGGCCCAGAGCCATGCCCTCAGTTTTTGTCTGCTCCCTGGATGCCAGCATGTGACCCTAGTGGTGATGGGTTGTCACATAAGCTGGCTTTGTTGTCACATCTAGAATGCAGAGGCGAGGTTCTACTTCCTGTGGATTTTGTGGGACTTCAGGTCAGCCCAGGGACCAGATCTGGACTGCCCTGGGCCAGACAGTACTGGTCAGGCAGGACCTGTGGGACATTATAAAACACCCACTAAGAGCTGCTGTTTGACTGAGACCTCCAGGTTGAGTAGCAGAGCACCTGTGCGAACTCTCCCTGATCTACACGCAGAACTAAGAGGAAGGAGTTGGATCCTATCACTCTTCTTTCGGTTGGAAGAGGGCACACCCTACTGTGGCCTCAGGGCAATGAGCTCATAACGAAAAAGCCCCTTTCTGGAACCAGTCCCTCCCCCACACCCGTGGTTCCCTCTGGGTTTTTGGATCCCATGATCCACTAGAGTCTCCCAGATGGGTGGGGTAAGGCTGCCTCAGGGGAATGCGTTGGCTCCACCCTACAGGTCAAATGCTGGGGACCTCCATGCCCAGACACCAACTTAGCGTTTGTCCCAAAGTCTTGAGCTGGAAGCTTAGTCTCCAGAGCAGCAGGAAGAATGGGCCTTCCGGATGGAACGGGTCCTGAGGGCTCTGGTTTACATGAGGTTTAATCACTCAGGGATTAATGAAGACTGGGTTGCCAGAGGAGTGGCTTTGTTAGGAAGGCACTCTTGCCTGTTGCTAGCTTGTTCCGTCTTGCCACACGGTATGACACAGCAAGGCCAGCACCTGTGGATGCCATGCCCTCTGATATCCCTGTCTCCAAAACTATGAGGCAAGTACACTTTTTAAAATACCCCAACTTGGGTATTTTGTTACAGCCACTGAATTTTGAGCATAGCATGGGAAGTGAGATGTGGAGACCACTTAAGCTCCGAGTGTAGAACTCAAAGAACAAGATGAGGCCCAGTTGGAGTGAAATACTGGGACCAGATACACAGATTCCAGAACACACTTTTTAAATCATGGGAAACCTGAAGGCCAGGTGCATTTGTGACTTTCAACATTCATGGGTGACTTCTGCCCCTCCCCACTCCTAGCTAAGGATGGGCGTCCCCCAGAGAAGTCTCCCTGCATGCTCTCTGCATAGCATGGCAGTTACAACACAGCATCACGGAGACACCCACTGTAGTTTTAGTGTGAAGCTTTCCATTCATGACTAAAGTTGTACTTTTTAAAACACCCACATTTAGAACCTTTCATATCCTGTCAATTCTCTCTTCAGCCTCTCTGAGACAGTGTTAATCCCACCGGGTGAGAATGATACTAATACCACAAGTTTTGAGTCAAATTTGAAGCAAACTTTATTAAATACTGGCCAGAATGATGGACACTGGACAGGTCCTTATCCAGAATTCCCAGAGAATGGCCTCAAATCACGTTAGTCTGGTGCTTATAAAGGTAAAACCCACAAGGCTATTTTTTTTCCTGCCTTTGTCCAATCAGGAGCAAGCAAACATCCTGACATACTTCCTGCCTATGTATCTCCCATGTGGTCAAGCACATCCTGTGCATTTGGGGCAACCATCCTTGTTTACAAAAGTGAAAACACGTGACTTGTTATCTTACATGAACAACAGGCCCCAGTGTTCCAGGAATTTACCTGTTGTTGGGAAAGTGGGGCTTATAGGTTAGAGACAGTTTTGTTTTATGGCTCTCTTAAGCACAGTAACTAAAACCTAACACATAACTCTGGTCCTCACAGGTCTCTAAGCATAACCCATGCTTACTCTCTAGGGCAATTTTGCCCTGGGCTACAGACAAGATGTCACCCCAGCTGTGAGGCTGACTCAGATCTGTGTCAGCAGAGGTCTCTCAGCCCAAGTTTCCAATTTGCACCCAGCAGGGCCCTGGGCTGTCTAAAGTGCCCATGCGACCTCCAAAGGCTGCACCCTCCTTAAGGAAGCAGAGGGTTTTTTCCACTTAGCATGTGTGCCGTTTGCCTGGCTTCTGGGGTTTTTCCAGCAGGCTCAGTCCGAAGGCCTATGCCTGTCTCTGGAAGCACCCAGCTCACTCAGTTAAAGACACGTGAACATGAGGCCCTTGTCAGACACCTACAAGTCTCCTATGCACCTGACCCAGAGTTCACAAAAGTAAATGAATGGACATTCATCACTTGCTGGGCATCCTTTGCCTGGGGCAGCAAGGATGCTGCCCAGATAAGACCTCGGAGCCCCAGTATAGGAGACAACGAAGATACACAAAGTTGTCCTTTTCTAAAGGATCCAGCGGGAGAATAGAGGAAACAGCTCAGCAGCTAAGAACACTGGCTGCTATTAGTTCTTTTGTTTCTTTGTTAAGTTTCTGTCTGGAGGTCCTGTCTAGCGGTGAGAGCAGAGTGTTGAAGTCTCCTTCTACTAGTGTGTGAGATTTTATGTGTGATTTGAGCTTTAGTAATGTTTCTTTCTCGAATGTGGGTGCCTTTGTATTTGGGGCATAGATGTTCAAAACTGAGACTTCATCTTGATGGACTTTTCCTTTGATGAATATGAAATGTCCTTCTTCATCTCTTTTGATTGATTTTAATTTGAAGTCTAGTTTGTTACATATTAGGATTGCTATACCCGCTTGTTTCTTGGGTCCATTTGATTGGAAAATCTTTTCCCAACCCTTTACTCTGAGATAATGTCTGTCTTTGACGTTGAGATGTGTTTCTTGTATGCAGCAGAAGGATGGGTTCTGTCTTCGTATCCATTCTGCTAGTCTGTGTCTTTTTATAGGCAAGTTGAGACCCTTGACATTGAGGGATATTAATGACCATTGATGATTCTTGTTTGTGTTTGATTTATTGGTAGTGGAGTTATTGTGTGTAGGTTCTCCTCCCTTTTTCTTTTGGTGTTTGGCAAAGTGGGATTATCTATTGCCTGTGTCTTTGTGAGTGTAGTTATCTTCGTTGGGTCTAGGTTTTCCTTCCAGTACTTTCTGTAGAGCTGGATTCCTGGATACGTATTGTTTAAATCTGGCTTTGTCATGGAATATTTTGTTTTCTCCATCTATGGTAATTGGAAGCTTTGCTGGATATAGTAGTCTGGGCTGGCATCCTTGTTTCCTTAGCATTTGTAGGACATCTGTCCAGGATCTTCTGCACAGTGATACACAGACATACATGCAAGCAAACACTAATAACATAAATGATAATTTTAAAAATAGACAAACGGGCTGGGCGTTGGTGGCGCACGCCTTTAATCCCAGCACTCGGGAGGCAGAGGCAGGCGGATCTCTGTGAGTTCGAGACCAGCCTGGACTACCAAGCGAGTTCCAGGACAGCCTCCAAAGCCACAGAGAAACCCTGTCTCGAAAAACCAAAAAAAAAAAAAAAATAGACAAACGGAGCGGAGGATGTGATTCAGTCTGTGTTTTACTAGCACATGTGACGTTCTGAGTTTGATCCCTGGGTAAATGAACTGGGTAAATGGGGTAGTACACACCTACCATACTGCATCTGGGAGATGGAAGCAGAAGGACCAAGAATTCAAGGTCATCCTCAGCTACACAGGTAGTCTCAGGCCAGTCTGGACCATGACTAAAGTTATGTGTTAAATTTTAGTCACTCGAATTTTAGTCACTGTGCTTAAGAGATCCATAAGACAAAAATGCCTCTAGTGGGTAAACCCCATTTGTCCAACGACAGGTAATTTATTGCAGTGCTGGGGCCTGTTGTTCATGTAAGATAACAATTCACGTGTTTTCACTTCTGTAAACAAGTTTGTTTGCCCCAGCTGCACAGTATGTGCTTGAACACATGGAGGGAGATACATAGGCAGGAAGTATGTCAGGATGTTTGCTTGCCCCTAATTGGATGAAGACAGGAAATACATAGCCTTGTGGGTTTTACCTTTATAAGCACCAGACTAATGTAATTCGTGGCCATTCTCTGGGAATTTTGGATATGGACCTGGCCAGTGTCTATCATTCTCACCAGTATTTAATAAAGCTTACTTCATATTTGGCTCAAAACTTGTAGTAGGGGTCTTATTCTTGTCCAGTGGGATTTACACACCTTGTCAGAGCCATCTAGTATTAGTAACCTGAGAGACCAGCTCTCAAGGCTACTCCTAGGGTTCAAAGATTCACAGTATAGCAAAACTGAACATAAGGGTTTTCTATCTGAGGGGTATGGAATAAATTCACATACGTCCTGTTTGGGTCATGTTTTTTTTTTTTTTAATTTTCTTCTAAGTTCTAATTCTTTCTAGTTCTCCTTTGTTTCAATTCTCCATTTCAATTCTTCCTTGATTCTTTGTTCACCTAATTTAAGCACACTTTTTACAGGAAGCTTGAGGCAGTAAGAAAAGACGATACAAGAGTTACATCTCACTGGCCATAGCACATTCCTGGGGTAAATGATAAGGACAACTATGGCAAGGCAAGGTTTCAAGGTTTCTGGTGTAAGACTGTGACCAGAGGCTGGGGTCACAGTGCCAGGTGGGACAAGCTGTGAGACATAGGTCTGACAGTCAGACCTGGCAAGCAAAGAATTGGCATGATTTTATTTAGGTTTCTTTGTGTTAATAACCTTGGTTAGACATCTGTAACTCTGACCTTGTGCATATCTGTAGATTTTTTAGCTTATGATTCATTTACAGAAACATTCAGTCTAGTTTGAACTTAGTCTGATATGAAAATGAGCTAATTGTGCATAGCTTGTGTTAGGCTGGGGGAAATTGTTGTTTTCTTCAATTAGTTTGAGTAAAAGGAACAAAGCAGTCTTCTAAGTGTTTTACAGTCCTCATGGGACAATATATCTTGTTATGAAGTATATCCTAGTATATTTTCCGTATATCAAAATTATACAATTAATGAGAAGTCATCTTCCTGACCGTCCATGGATGTGCCCATAAGATTGAGTTGCAATCATGAGATTACAATATATATCATATGAAATTACACACTACCGTGCAGGTATCAGGAAGAGACCAAAGCTGCTTTTGCACATGTGAAATTACAGACAAGAGCAACAGATTCCAAAGTCAGTGGTTCCACAGGTCTTGCCAGGATGGAATTCTCCACCATCAGAGAATCATTCTTCCAGTGGTTTGACAGTTGAACACTAGTTGTCACCTGCTGTAACTCTCATGGCTTCCAACAATCTAGAAGGTGCCAAGACTAGCTGCTGCCTGGTTTTTTCTGCTTTGGCATATACTGTGCTAGTTTTGTGATGACCTTGTCTACCACTGAGTCCCCATGGACCTCCACATCTTCTAGAAACGGGGAGATAAAGGCTTGTCCCTGGTATACTGGATAGCTGTTCTGAATTGATGACTAATCCTCTGCTTGTGAGTAGACCTGGCCAACAAGAAGACAACCATTATGCCTTGGCCAAGGTAGGAGTTTGATCAGAGTCAAATGATGTCAACTCAGCAAGCATGGTCTATTGTGGAATATTACTTTAACTATGTAGAGTTGTGTTACATTTGTTTATGCTGCATTTGTTTAATTATGTAAAGGTGTGTTGCCGTTTTACCTTGCCTGCTTAAGGCACCTGATTGGTCTAATGAAAAGCTGGATGACCAATATCTGGGCAGGAGAGGGATAGGCAGGCTGGTTGGCAGAAAGAATAAATAGGAGGGGGAAGCTAAGCTTGGAAGAGAACAAGGTGGGGCAGATAGAATGAGGAAGAAAGAGAGGGAGATGCTCTGGGCTAGAAGCCAAGCAACCACCAGCAAGTTAGACATGGAGGAAACAGGAAAGTAAGATGTGCAGAATGAAAGAAAGGTAAAATGCCCAGAGGCAAAATGTAGATAAAGAGACAGATTAAAACGAGCTAAGATAAGGCTGAGCATTCATAACTAATAACAAGTCTCTGTGTCATGATTTGGGAACTGGTTGGTGCCCTAAAGAAAGCCTGCTACAGTGGTCCTCTATATTGTCCCCAACACACAGGATGCCATCTCAGCAGCAGTAAAAAACAAAACAAAACAAAAACACTATTTATTTATTTTGTGTGTAGGGGCTGGAGACGAGTGCACTTGAGTGTGGTTGCACATGTGGAGATCAGAGATTCAACACTGAAGAAACATTGCCTACCTCTTTGAGGAAGGGTCTCTCATTGGCCTGAAGCTGACCAATTAGGGTAGACTGTCTGGCCAGTGAGTTCCAGGGATCCTCCTCTCTCTGTCTCCCAGCACTGGTGTAATAAATCACCATGTCAGGCTTTTTATGGGGGTTCTGGGGAGCAGGTCCTTGTGCTTGCAAGACAAGCACTTAGCAACGGAACCACACACCCTGGCCAGTCCCTCTACCATGTTTTGACCACTTTGGAAGTTGCTCGGAATCCCAGGGGTTTCTGGGAGGATCACTCACAACTCTGTAAGGCAGCTACCTCAGTTGTTCCATTGATTAACAAGAAAACAGAAGTTCAGAGAAACTAATGAATATGTCTGGAGTCACCACCAATGGGAGGTGCCAGGATCTGACCCATGAGCCTCCACTCCAGGCTTCTATGCATCTGCTGCTCACTGTAGACCATCCTAGTTCATCTTACATCAGCCAAATCCTCCTAAAGACACGGACTAGTGCTGCTTTGGCTCAAGTGTGGAAAGCTGCAGTGACCGGAAGCATTGGTGGGCAGTGCACTGTTGTAATCCCTCCTGGCTCCCCATTCCATGCTGGTCACTTCCTGGTTTATCTTGCATCCCAAAAGTCCACAGATAGCATTTATGTGGCTTGGACATACTTGATTGTGCAGAAATAATGTGGCTTACTTAACCATTTTCCGGTTGTTGGCATCCTGGTGATTTCTAGTGCCTATTATAAATAATCCTCCAGTGAATACCTTCATACATCACTGTGCATCCCTGGCCACTCCATTGGAGCAAATTCAGCAAAAGAAATTACTGACTTAAACGGTAAGAGTTGTATTCGGATGGACCGCTGCCCCAGCTATAAACTGTTTTCCAGCAAGCCCATGCCAGTCTGCACAGCTGCCTCCATTTAAGGGCAGTGGGACAAGACAGAGGCCACATGACAAGCTAGGTCTGCTTAAGGCATCAGGGACAAGGGAAACTTACACAAAATCAATGCTTTGCTCTCAAGGGCAGCGAGCAGGGTCAGGGTGGGGCTGAAGGAGAGCCATGGTTCAGCTGCCTGTCTGCAGGACAGAGCACCAAAATTAAAGCTTCCAGGGAGCTAAGGGCTTCTTTCAGAGGCCTGGGGATGGCCTCATGGCAGCTTCAGAGTGGTGCGGCAGGACCTCAGCCCTCATACCCAGGTACACACCTGCTGCGTGGTGTGTTTTGTACACGGGTACCTACTCAGTGCCTTGTGCCCTCCGTATATATTTGTGTATGTATTTGTGTATATATTTGTGTATATATTTGTGTGACCCTCAGGGTGACACGAGGGATTTCCTGAAAAGAAACTAGCTCATCCCCTGGTAAGTCTGAGTGCCTGAGGAGTTCGACTGTGCTTGTGGTAACTGTTCCTTCCCTGCAGGAAGACTCACTGGGTTCTCAGCACACACCTCCTGTGCTCAGGATGTGCAGACTCAGTCCCTGGGAAAAGAAGCCGCCTGGTGCATCCTGGGAACAGTAAGTGGAGGATGGGGCCGTGGTACCTTCCATATCCCAGGTGCCCCTTCAGCAGGGGCTGTGGGTAGGAACCTCAAACATTTGCTCCTTCCGTGTCATTTTGTGGCTAAGGCCCTTCATTGTGGACTGTGGGGGTGGGGGAGCCTGAACATACGGGTAATTCTAAATCTAATAGGTGCGTCATCAGTTCAAATTAAATACATCTGTGCTTGGGGGAGAAAAAGCTATCAATTACATTCGCTTGTTTGATAGGCACTTGCTGAGCATCTCCCACGGGGACAAGCTTCTGGAGATAGACTGTGGCCACCAGAGCCCTGCAGTGGGAGTCACTTTGGGTAGTGACACTGTGCACAACTTAAATGGCTGGGAATGGAGATCAGAACCTCACACATGATAATAGTCTAGCATTGTGCTTCACCCCCAGCCCCCCAACATTTTTACTTTATCTCTATAAAAGAGCATGTGCTTTAAAAAGTCTAGACAAGGGCTGGAGGAATGTCTCAGTGGTTACCAGTGCTCACTGACCTTCCCAGCATCCTCACGGGGTTGCTCGGCAGCTCCAGGGGATCTGACATCCTCTTCTGGCCTCTGAGGGCACATTCATTTACGTGTGCATACTCCCACATGGGCATACATACATATATTAGACATATCAAAAACATATTTTGAGTTTGAAAGAAATCAACGCAAGAAGCCGGTGAGACGGTTCAGTAGACACTTGTGGGACAACCCTGGGAACTCGAGTTCCATCTCTGGAACTCAAGTCGTAGAAGAAGAGAAGTGTCTCCTGTAAATTGTTCCCATGCGTGCCATGGTGGGTGCACACATGTTCATGAACACACAAATAAAATAATAAAATCAGCACAGGGCCATCGAGATGGCTCAGGGGGTAGAGACGCGACCACCAAATCTGACAACTGAACTCCATCTTTGGAACGAACATCAAGGAGGAAGGAGAGAATGGGCTCCGTAGGGTCCTCCCCCGACCTCCACACATGTGCTTTGGCACGTGAGCCTCCTCCACACACACCGTGTGTATGCACACACACATACACAATGATAATAAGCAAAACTCTGAAAATCAACATGTTCCCAGATAATGTATCCCGGATGTTGTTCTAGCAGGAAGGAAGGAGGTGCCCATGAGGAGCTCTAAGGAGTCTGATGACTTTGTGCTTAGGGAAGGAAGGACAAGAGGCCAAATGCTGTGATTCCATTTAAAGTACCTAGAGTAGAGTAATCCCTTGAGACAGCCTTTGCTGAGGTCTTTGAGGAATGGGGGCAGCGTAGGACAGGGTGCTACTAATAGCGCGTGGCTTCTTTGTGGGCAGTGAGTGACATTTTCTGGGACCAACGGTGGTGGCTACACCATGGTGTAAAAGTACTAAAAGGCACTGAAGTATAAGCATGAAGAACGGACTTTATAGTATCTGAATGATCTCAGTAATGCCATCTTAAAATTACTTATGCACTTATTTTACTTATTTCATGTGTGTTTGCCTGCATGTATACATATACATCACATGTGTGTCAATGATGCTATTTTATTAATAGCATCTTTTATATTTTTACAATTTCATACATGTATACAAGACATTGTGCCCTAAAGCCCCTTCCAACTCCCCTAGAACCCCCAACACCTCCCTCCCACTCTTCTCAGGCATCCCTAACACATCTCCCTTCCCCTTTACATTCTCTTTTTTCCCTGAATAATACTATTACTTAAAAAAATTAACATGTTATCATCTATAATGAGATCTTGTGTCTTCTTCTGGAGTACAGGCATATGTGTAGGTAGGACACTGCATGCATAATAAATACATCTTTAAAAATGAGTGTGTTAAGAGGAAATTATTTTTTTAGATTTATTTACTTTACGTGTGTGTGAGTCTTCTCCCTGAATGTGTGTATGTGCAGCCTGTGCATGCCTGGTGCCCACAGAGTCCAGAAGAGGGCATCAGATCCCCTGGAACCGGTCTTGAGCCACCATGTAAGTGCTGGGAGCTGAACCTGGGTCCTCTGCAAGAAGAACAAATGCTTTTAACCACTGAGACATTTCCCCAGCTCCCAGGATATTCATTAGGTGGGGTGGGGCAGGGGGGATAGCAGGGTCTTCAGCAGCCAAGATGGCCTCCAACTCATTATGTAGTAGAGGGTGGCCTTGAACTACTGATCTTCCTGGATGCTGGGATTCCAGGGGTGCACCTCTATGCCCAGTCCACGCCTTGTTGGGGGTCAGACCTGTGTATACTAGACAAGTACTCTACCGACCCTTCGGTTTTTTTGTTTTTTTGTTTTTTTTTTTGGTTTTTTTGGTTTTTCGATACAGGGTTTCTCTGTGGCTTGGAGGCTGTCCTGGAACTCGCTCTGTAGACCAGGCTGGACTCGAACTCACAGAGATCCACCTGCCTCTGCCTCCTGAGTGCTGTGATTAAAGGTGTGCACCACCAACGCCCGGCTGTTTTGTTTTGTTTTAAGAGACAGGATTTCTCTGTGTTATTTTGGAGGCTGTTGGTCCAGCCTAGCCTCGAATTCACAGAGATCCACCTGCCTCTGCCTCCCGAGTGCTGGGATTAAAGGTGTGTGCCACCATCGCCCAGCTAAAGTTTTCTTTTTAAATTACCTTTAAAAGGAGGAAGATCAGCTCCTGTTCTAGAATGCTATTTTTCCCTCTAGACTCCAGTGACTCACAGGCTAGCCCTAGCCACAAGAACCAGGCCTAGCCAGGGTCACATCCTTTCCACGACAGTACATCTAGAGATTCCTCTCTCCTGGGGCTCCTCTTTCCTCCAGGTTCAGACACAGCTCTTCTACCTCAGCCTCTGGAATGCTGGGATTGTAGGCATGTACACCATGCTTGGCTTGTGCTTGTATCTCGGAGAGCTTTTCATATACCTTCCAATAGTAGTTTCACATCTCAGAGAAAGGTCTTCAGCCCATTTTGAGTTTTTTTTTTAATGCAGGATGAATGATCTAGTTTTATCCTTTTGCATGTGGCTATCAAGTCTGATGATATCCCCAGTTATTATTTTTGCTTAGGATTGCTTTGACTTGTGTGTGTGTGTGTGTGTGTGTGTGTGCTTCTATATGAACTGCTGTGAAGAAAGAATGTCATTAGAACCTTGATGAGGATCACATTAAATCTGTAGATGTCTCTTGATAATACAGCCATTTTTAATGTTTTAAAGCTTTTATTATAGGTGTCTTTCACCTCCTTGGTTGGGTTTATTTCTAGGTATTTTATTTCTTTGGGGCTACTATGAATGGGATTCTGTTTCTGCTTCTTTCCCAGCACGCTCAATGCATTTCATTGTTTATTTTTGCAGTGCTAGAGAGCAAGGTCCCTGTGCTTACTAACAAAGCATTCTACTGCTGAGCTCCACCCCATGCCTGACAGTTACATTTTAAACTGAATCACCTGCCTTCCCAGAACTGTCACCTGAAACTCACTTGCCCCCAGGATCACAAAGAGAGCTCTTGTCGGTAATCAGTATTTACTCAGAAGACTTGAGGCCCATTTGGTTTATGTATCTTATTCTAGAATCTTATTTGTCTTTGTCTGTGTTTCTTTTTGGATTTTTGAGGAGTGTCATATAGTCCAGGCTGCTCTCCATTTGCTATGCTGGTTAAGGATAGCCTTGAACTTCTGATGATCTGTGACTCCATCTCCTGAATGCTAGGATTACCGCTATGCATCACCACACCTGGCTAATGCAATCCCAGTTTGCTTTCTACAGCTGTCATCAAACACCAACCAAAAGCAACTTGGGGGAAGAAGCAGCTTATTTGCCTTACTGGTTACAGCCCAACCTTGAGGGAAATCAAGGCAAGAGCTCAAGGCAGAAACCTGGAGGTCGGAACCTAAGCAGAGGCCACAGAGGAAGGAACACTTCTTGTTTGCTCAACCTGCTTTCCTATACAACCTGGGACTACTTGTCCAGGAGTGGCGCTGCCCACAGCAGACTACCAAATGAGCCATCGCTGCTTTGTTTCGGGCTAGATGAGCATTCTACCAACTGAGCTACATCATCAGCCCATGCTTCAGAGATGTCTAAGGGTGGAAGCATGATTCCTCAGTCCTTCCTGTAGCATGGTAAGGCCATTCCAGAAGCGTTAGGTAACCCTGTGCCACCTACTCCACGTCCCAAGGCTCTTCCTAGGAAGAATGCCTATCATGGGACGTGAGATGCAGGACTGAATGACACCGTGGCCTGGTCATGCCCCGGACATCGTCTCCCAGGGCTGAAGCTGTGGTTCCTGCTTGCCCCCATCTTGGGTCGCTCATTGTTGGTTTTTCCTTGTCCTGTCTCATCCCTTCTCAGATCTCAGTGACCCCTGGTCACTTGCTCTGCCTCTCTGGGATCTGTCTCCTCCCATCTGCTGCGGCTACCAGGGTGTCCTCTGTGGTGGGTCCAGGGAAGACTTAGTGATGAGAACTGGCTGTGCTAGACCTGAATTCTAGACAGACTGCTACATTTGCAAAGTGAGACCTGCCCAGACAGCAGTACCTGGGGCCAGCTCCTACTGGGGCCCCAGCTTCCTACTGGCAAGCTTCCTATGCCAATACCAACTCCTCTTTCTAACTAAGGCTTCATGGGCTCTGGCATGAGAAGGGCAGCAGGATTGGCCTGTCCTCCTCCATTCCTTTCCTCTTCAAAGTTTGTTGAGCACTTACTGTGTGCTGACACCGTGGGACACGACCACTGCACTCATCCATGGGTAAGTAAATTGCATATCCTCTGCATGGAACAGATGTATCTTCAGGTGTTTGCCTGTGGGAACTCTAGTCACATGGAGGGCTCTTAGGCACTGAGGTGGTGAGAGCTGAGGAGGCTTAGGTGATAACTACAGAGAGGGGTCACTATGGTGACTGAAGGTGGAATACTGCCTGGGATCAGCCTCTGCACCCAAGTGAGGGAACCTTGGATACAGTTCTGTTGAGAATTGGAAGCAGATACTGTATCTCGGACCCCAGGTTGATGCTTTTGCATGGTGTCCTCGTGGCCTTGGCTTGTGAGCCTTAGGAAACCCAGAAATGCAACGGGAAGTGCTTAGGATCAGGGAGACAGAGACTTGGAGATGTCCAGTGACCCGAATAAGGGCACAAAGAGGGCCCCTGGCTTCTAAATTCTATACAAGGGAATTCTGGGGCCTGTTAGTGACAGCAGTCTGAGATTCCTTGCAAGGAGCTCAATGGCTTTATCCACTACTTTCATAGCTATGAACTCTGAAGACCAAGGGCTGGCATAGGGAGTGAGTTCTTCATCATAGGAGGTACATAAGCAGGGCAGGAAATTAGGAATTAGAAAGCATGTGATGCCCAGTCAGACAAGGCTCTCCCTGATCAGTCTCAGCCAGGATTGTGTCCCAGGTTAGTGGGTAGGGTCAAAAGTCTTCACACACACCTATGAATGTGTGGGAGCAGCAGCTGTAGGCGCAGCCAAGGTCTCTCTGTGTAGCCCAGGTTGGCCTCAAACATGCAGTGATCTTCCTGCCTCTGCCTTCTGATGCTGGCGTTATAGGCATGCACCACCATGCTTGTTGTAAGTGGCTGGTTGCTCTCATCGCTAGTCACTCAACAGATATCTACCACAGGCTTTGACTGTGTTCTGATGGAAGCAGGAGACAGGCAGACAAGTGAGCATTGACACTGGCATGTGCTGAGATCCTACCATAATTTCCCGTATACAATCCTTGCATCTATCTTCTATACACAGGCCAGGACCCAGAGGGCCGTGGCTGGATAAACCAAGTCCAGGAGGAATTGACCAGTCCATTCTGTAGACTCATGTTAGGAGAGGCTGGGGTCTTCAGACTCCTTAGGGAAGATGCAGAGGTTCCCCACTCACCCTCTGCCTCAGCCTGGGAGGTGAGGCTTGGATCTCCGTCTCCAGGGACACTCAGGCCTGCAGAGATTTCACCTGCTGCCCTGCTTCCACTCGGCTTGAGCAGGCTTTGCCTTCATGCCTGACTCCCAAGGTAGGTGAGAAATGAGATAGTATAAATTAACAGGCATCTGCCAAATGCCTAGTCTAGTGCCAAGCACATGATTTAAACAGCGGGTCTCTGGGGTGTATGTGTGGAGTCCTGACTTCAGATGGCTCTCAGTTTTCCTAGTGTAAGTAGTCCCAGCATTTCCCACTTCGGGAAACAGTGTGCCACCACCCGACTCAGTTGAGATTTGAACATCAACCTTTCTAAGTTACTTCCAACTGGCTTCCGCACCCACTGCCAGCCCCCAGCAGGGCCGAGGAAATCCTGCCGCTGGATAGCAGTACTGCCAGAATTTGCTTCCTTCTAATCTAAGGCTGGTGTTGCCTCTGTTGACACGTACGTCACACGCGTTGCTGGTGCCAAAGGTTCCAGGGCCAGCAGCTTTGGAGCATCCCTTCGTCTCTGACAGGGTACCGCACCCGCAGGGCGGGGACAGAGGTCAGAACATCCTGGTGTCTCCTCACTTGGCTTCCTCAGGTGAAGAGGGTCCAGTGACTGCATCACAGAGAGTGGACGAAGCTGTGGGCTCACGGGGGCGGCTAGTGTGGGCTCAGAAATCGGGTCATTCTTCTGTGCCCCCACAGTCATGTTTAGAGGTGCCCAGGAGAGGGGCTGTTTGTGGGAATTGAGTAGCTCAGGGGGTTGAGAAAGAAGCATCACACTCTTCAGGAGAGGTAGCAACCAGTGAGGTAAGTCAAGGGGTTTCTGGAAACCCCTTCATGTCTGCATCTGAGGCATCTTGGGATGGTCTCCGGATCTCTGGGATTTAGGACATAGAAGTCCTTTCTATTTATATATCTATCTATCTGTCTGTCTATCTATGTATCTATGTATCTATCTATCTATCATCCATCCATCCATCCAGTTTTGAGACAGGCCCTTGGTTGCTAAAAGTGGTGCAACTCTCAGATCAAGTATCCTCCTGCTTCCTCTTCCCAGTGTTGGGGTTTTAGGTTTGGGTAACCATTCCAGTCAGGGAAAAGGACTTTTGTCTTTGGGATCTGGGTTTGCTTAATGGGAAAAAAGATAGACACAGTGCTACTGGCATCAATCTCCGTCGGTGATAGTTGAGGTTCTCCTATATCCTGGTGGTACAGGCAGGCTGGGAAGACACTCCAATTTTGTGACCATATTAGCAGAGGTTTGGGGTATCTTGGAGCCTGACTGTTCTGTCTGGCACAGGTTCCAGGGATCGAAGCTCTAAGTCATAGTGCCTGTGGCCTGTCACCTCCGGGGAAAATAGGGTCCCTGAAGGCCCACAGTTCTGCGGACAGTTTCCAGAGATCTTTAGGGCCAGGCACCTGCCTGGGGTAAGAGCCGCAGGTGGAGGCCATGGGGAGCATCCCGCAGGTGGCCGCGCTCAGCCGCAGCCAGGTGGGCGTGTCAGGCCCCGCCCCGTGCGCTGGTCTTGGTGGGGGCGGGACGAAAGGAAGCCCCGCCCTCCCCGCGCTCTTGGTCGGAGCCGGTGCGGGAGCGGAGGCGCGCGGAGCCGGCAGGAGCACGCGGGAGCGCGGCCCCGCAGCGGCCCGGCCCGAGGGAGCAGCACGCAAGAGCAGAGCGGCCTGGCGACCCCCGCCCCTGCGAGGACCCCGCCCCAGCGCAACGCGGCCTTGAGAGCGGACTCCGGCCCGGGAGCGCGGCCTCGCCCGCCTAGCTCGTCCGGATCCCCGGGCTGCGGGCATGGACAGCGCCCGCTCGCCCTGTGAGTATCGAGCCCTCCCGCTCGCCGCCTTTGTGTGCGCGCTGCGCCGCCGCAGCCCCCTCCCCGCGCGCCCCGGGCCCGCGTCCTTTGTGGAGCCGGCTCTTACCCCTGCCCCGGGCCTCCCTGTCCCCTCCGCAGCCACCCGCGGGACAGCCCAACAGGGTCGCTCCCGGGCTGGCCTTGACCCGTTTCTCCAGCCTCCGTAGCCCTTCTGTATCTCCTGTGGGCCCTCAGGGACACCTAGCAGGTCGTCCCTCTTGGGGTCCCCGGGTTAACTCGAAAAAGGTCGTGTACGCGGCTCGGGGGTGAGAAGAGCAGGGCATCCCCTTGCCATCCACCTCTTGGGGTCCGGTCTGCAGCCCCTCTCCCCGGAGTCCGCGGGGGACCACCGGGCAGGCCACTTCTGCGGCGGGCTGGGCAGGGCGCGGGCCCAGGGGCGGCGCTGTCTCATCCCGCGGCCCAGGCAGGTGCGGCGGGGCTGGCGCTCACGCGGGGCCCGTGTGTCCTTGGCCCGCAGAGATGGACCACGATGGCGGCCGCCGAGACGCCCCCGGCACGCTGATGGAGGCCGGGCGCGGCACGGGGTTGGCGGGCATGGCGGAGCCGCGGGCGAGGGCGGCGAGGCTCGGGCCCCAGCGCTTCCTGCGGCGCAGCGTAGTGGAGTCGGACCAGGAGGAGCCGCCGGGCCTGGAGGCAGCCGAGACGCCGAGCTCGCAGCCCCCACAGCCCCTGCAGCGCCGGGTGCTTCTACTCTGCAAGACACGCCGCCTCATCGCGGAGCGCGCCCGGGGCCGCCCCACCGCGCCCGCGCCCGCCGCGCCCGCAGCACCATCCGACTCTCCCGGTGCCCCCTCGGACCCCAGTCCGGAGCGAGCCGGCACACAGGAGCCCACCCCAGATCCCACCACCGCCTCAGCCGCAGCCGAGCCGGCCCCCGACGGCGGCCCGCGGCAGGAGGAGGCGCCAGCCCCAACACAGGAGGACGCTGGAGCCGCCGAGGCGAAGCCCGAGCCCGGGCGCGCACGCAAGGATGAGCCTGAAGTGGAGGAGGACGATGAGGACGACCTCAAGGCCGTGGCCACCTCCCTGGACGGCCGCTTCCTCAAGTTCGACATCGAGCTGGGCCGAGGCTCCTTCAAGACGGTCTACAAGGGGCTGGACACGGAGACCTGGGTGGAGGTGGCATGGTGTGAACTGCAGGTGAGGGTCGGTGCTCACAGGTGGGCGGTCAGCAAATGCGTCCTTGGGTGTGTCCTTGCTCTTGCGCAGGGCTTTAGGCGGCCCTGGGGATGGTGGTGGCTGGTATGTGTCACCCTTTGTGTGGGTGTCCGGCAGGGCATATGCCGTCTGTGTGGATACCCTGTTGGTGCTGTTTCTGGACCTGTGTACAGGTTGAGGCTTGTCACCTTGGAGGTCTAGGCTGTCTATGTGCTGTGCCCAATTGTGCTCTCAGTGACAGGGACACTAGAGCAGGCGATGGAGGTGTATTCTGTCGGCCCCTGGCTCCTTGTAGGTCCTCAGAACCCACTTTTATTGACTCAGTAGAGACTGGAGAGAAGGCTGTGCCTGGGCTCTTTTCTAGATGGGGTGGAAGCTCCCGGCTGTCCTCAAATTAGCATCTTCCTGTGCCCTGTAAAATGGAGGTGAGACAGCTGCAGATGCCTGCAAGGGCTTCCTCTGACTCAGGAGTGATGCTTGGCGGGCCCTGGGGGCCCTTGCTGGCCAAGGCCTGGAAGCCCCGTCAGCAGCCTCCTTGTGTTCCAAGAGCCTGGTTTGTTCACAATTTAGATGTGTGAGTGAAAACCATGAAAAATGCCTGCCCCCCTCTCTCTCCCTCTCCCTCTCTCTCTCTCTCTCTCTCTCTCTCTCTCTCTCTCTCTCTCTCTCTCTCTCTCTCTCTCTCTCTCCCTCCCTCCCTCTCTCTTCCTCTCCTTCCCTCTCCCTCCCTCTCCCCCTCCCCCTTCTTCCCCACCCCCTTTTCCCCTTCCATCTCTGCCTCTGGTTCTGTCTCTTTTTCCCTTTCATTTTGGAAGCAGAGGCTCAGCATGCATTTTTCATAACCTTGCCCTCACGTTAGCTGTGTCAGCCCTGGCCCCGAAGATTATATAAACCGCAACCCTAGCCGTCCTGGGGCCAGCCTTGGAAGAGGAGGCAGCTCCTGTCACAGGGGTGTTTACAGGCCCTCCCTTTCTGGGAGGGGAGGGGCAGCTGTCAGGCAGGGGCCAACTGGGAGAGTGCTGGCTGGAGGTGTAAGCCTACCCCGCTGGCCTGTAAAGTTAGCTGGCCTTCCAGGGCTGATGCATCCTGGGCAAGCCTGGGTGAACTGGGTGCCAAGCTGCCATCCACTGCAGGATGGCTGCACTTTTGGCTCAGAAATGGGATCCAGGTGCTGTGTTCTCAGCACCTGCAGGGAGCTCTGCATGTGTGCACAAGCTAGGTTCATTTCAGAGGTGTTGACCTGTCATCAGCCCTTCTGAGACAGGGAGCTTCAGAGGTCTGGCCTCCTCACTGCCCTTTGGCTCTGTTAGGAAAATACGGCTTTGCATGAGAGGGTCTGTGGTGTCCTTTGGCAACTTTCATCAGGAATTGAGTTTCTCCCTCATGGCTCCTATGAGAATCATACCCGTCTTTTGCCTGGCATGTCCTAGACCTTGCAGAGAGGCAGCCTTGATGGTACAGAATGGGTGTGGATGGCCCAGGATCCTAGAGTGTGCCCAGTGCCCTGCTACCTGAGAGGCACAGAGGAGAGGATCTGGGAAGGGGAGATGAGTCTTCGTTTTGGAGAATGGCATGATTCTTGGCTCCCCACTTTCCTGCTCCTGCCAGATGACCAGCGTGGCTCTCTGAGCACCTGCTGGTGCTGCTACTATGGAATGCCACCGAGGGTAGAGGACAGAGCAGGGGTGCCACAGCACTCTGGATGTAAGAGACTTCCATCGTCCAAGCCTGCCTATCTGACTGAGATGTTACAGAGGCCTAGGCGTCTTGTTCATTCCCCCTCCCTTTAAGGCAAGACAAGTCAGTCTGACCTTGTGGGAGTGGCAGCAGAAGGTGGGACCTGGCCTGTGGCCAGGGGTCTAGATAAAAATGGCGTAGCTTCTGGACTTTAGTGTTGTTCCTTGCTTGGGGAGACTGGACACCCCCAGTAGGCAGGGAAGCTGTCCTCACACCTCCTTTAGTGAGAGGTACTGTTCATGTTTGGCTCAGGCTGCAATGTATTATATGGGGTTACCTTCCTCTATCTGGTCCACCATGGGAACGTTCACATGACAGGGGTCTGGACCAGTGTAGAACCCTCTGGGTGAGAGCCTCCACATCACAAGTCATATTAATGATAGGATCATTGAGTGACTGCATAATACCAACCAGGAGGTGGCTGGATGTCATAGAATCTGGGAGGATGGCAGAAGCCTTGCTGGGCCATGGGATTAGTCCACCCAGAGACCCTCGTGTGGTGTCCTGGGCCGAGGAGATAGTGGAGCAGCAGTGATTGTATAGATACCCAGATCAGGGCACAGGTTAGGAGAGGGGACCCAGAGTCCTTGTCCTCAGTGGGGGTGGGACCCCCACCCATCATGTGCAGAGGACCCCATCAGGTTATGGGCTGTAGGTTTCCTGGCTTTGGACCCAAGAGGGAGCCTTGTTTATCCACTGTGTACTGGGTTCTTCCTGAACCTCTGAAGTCTCCAGTGTTTCTAACTGTTGGGGAGGGAGTGCTCCTGGATTCTGGGTGGCACGATAAAGGGAGGGTTTGTCAGGACTTTGTTTTCCTCCAGGGAGGTTAGCCTCCACTACCCTCTCTGGACACCCAGAGGGCTTTGGTCTGTTTACTCAGGTGCCTGCTGAGTGGCTGCTTCCTTTTCTCACCCTTGGTGGTGGGCCTAGTGTGGCCTCCCCAGTGGTAAAATGCTTGAAGTCTCTTTCCAGGGTTCTGTGCCAAGGGGCGGAATCAACACAGTCACAGGCCTTGTGAGTAGCTTAGAGGACACTGGGTTCCCTTTAGTGACTCCGTGTTGAAAGGTTTGACAGGGAGAGCAGTACGTGCTTGTTCCACAACAAGGGAAGGAAGATGGCCCACCTTCTCCTGTAGATGTGCCCAGCTGGAGCTTGAAATGTTTTCATTTTTATTTTAAACTGGGGGTGGGGGACGTTTAAAGATATTCCGTCCTGTCGTCTGCCCTTTGAGTGCACCTTCCCTCCTGCTAGCAGAGCGCCTTACAGTGGCAATGCAGTAAGCAAAAACGTGCCCAGAATCCTCCTCGCTCATCCTTTCTCCCTGCATTCAGGGAGCTCGGTGTCCCCTGTTGCAAACCTCTGTCTGCTACAGAAGTTCTGCTGTGTGCTGCTATTTCGGGGAGGGAACAGTCTCCCAGGTGGGGCCCTGAGCCAGGTGTGGGCCCATCCACCAGGTGAAGGTGATCAGTCCTTGGTCCTCGGCAAGCCCCCCTCTCTCATAGCAGAACGGTTTGAGGCCTAAGCAGGAAGTGTGGGGGCGGAGGCTCGGCTCTGCCTGAGCTTTTCTTGCTAAGCGTTGAGGAGACAGCCCCAGGGTCCTCCAGTCTCCAAGTGGGTTCTGCTGCTGTGTTATGGGCAACAGTGCTCTTTTATAGAAGAGCTGTGTGTTCCCCACCCCATGCTCTTGCCAGACGACCAGTGTCCTCAGTCCGGCCAGTGCTAGGAGCAGGTGTCACTCAAGGGGTCATCCTGCGTGATTTATGCCTTGGAAGACAACTCAAATGCCTCTGAGACTTTTCAAAGGGCTCTCTCTGCCTTCATGGCATCTAGGTGAGGTGGAAGTCCCAGGCCCAGGGTGGAGAGACCCCCAGGGTCATGCTGTGATAACCTTGTGTAGGAGGCCTGGCTGCTACCTCACCAGCTCTCATCCCTGGCCCCATGGTGTGGGGACAGGAGGCAGCGAGCCACAGTCCTAGCAGGCAGAGGACACTCTGAGACAGCATGGCCTGATTTGGCTGGCGGTCACCTGGCCGCCTTCCTCTCCTTTTTGTTTTTTAATCCCCTTGAGTACCTAATTTCGTTCAAAGAGCTATAATTGACAACTGGTCTGTGTTAGTGCTGAACTCACTTCCTTCATACATGCTGACCGCAGTCTTGGTTTGGTTGGTAGGAAAGGTTGGCTCTGGCTGCCTGAATGGTCTGTGGGTATGGCTTTCCCATCAGGTGCAGAGATGTGGGCACCCGCACTTGTGAGTGGTGTCATGAGGTATGTGTGGTGAGCCATGTGGTCAGCTACGGTAACAGTCCAGGCTTCAGCTGTCATTCCTGAGGTGTGGGGAGGAGGCCAGGCACCGTAGAGGCAGGTGCTTCTACAGATGAGTGTAAGCCTGAGGGGGGGTTCTCAGAGGCTCAGGCCGTGGGAGGTGCCCAACTGAGTCTGATCTAAGGCCAGATCTCCATGTGACGCAGCACGGTGGCTGTTTCTCTTCTCGGGTCCCATGGAAGACCCATCTCACACGTGAGGGCAAACCGCACATGCAGTTTGTTTGACCTGATGTCCTTGAGCTGGTGTTTCTACAGCTCTGGTTGCAGATGCCTGTGAGGCAGCTAGATCTACTTCCCATGGTGTTGGCCTGGAACTTTCTGTGGAGATAGCCATGTCTCCAGGTTCTCACACCCTGGATTTTCCTCATGGTAAACATGGGCAGGGTGTCCAGAGCTAAGACCGAGCCCCAGGCAACCTAAAGGTAGTTACTGGGATAGCAGACAGGCCAGATGGGGACTTGGGGAGGGGACACTGAGGGCTGGAGGAGTTCAAGGTGACATGTGGGCCATGAACTGGGAACAAACACAGAGCCTGGGTGGGGTGTACTGTCGGTGCTGATCGGGCTGGTGACTTGCAGGGTCAAGAGACATCTGAGACCAGGATGGCCCCTGAGTACTTGGCCACAGGCAGACAGGGCAGGTTTGGAAGCTCCATGCTTCTAGAGGGCCAGGTAGGGCAGGGCCCTGTGGATGAGTTGCTACCCAGAAGATAACCTCAAGAAAAGGGAAGGTGATGGTCTAGAACAGTGGTTCTCAGCCTATGGGTCATGGCCCCCATGACATCAGATATTTACATTACAATTTATAACAGTTGTGAAATAGCAATGAAACAATCTTATGGTTTGGGATCACTACAACAGGAGGAATTGCATTAGGAAGGTTGAGAACCGTTGTTCCTAAAGGGTCTGGTTGACTCTGGTCAACAATGCAGGCTCTCATGCTCACAGATCAGATGGGCTTTTTCTCAGCCTGGCCCCTGGTCCCAGGCCTGGGAGTACCCCAGCAAACAGATCAGGCCCTGCGCCCAGGAGACACAGAGAAATGTCTGCAGATCTGAGAATGCTGTGGTGGGGACTTAGAAGACTTGTGGGAGAGAGAAGGGAATCATTTGGACTGAACAGCTCTGGAAAGGCCCTGAGGTTGGAGCCAGAACAGATGGAGGAGTCCTTGTATAGATGGTGAGCTAGGTAGATGGGCCTCAAGGGCAGCCTGGAGGTGTGGTCAGGAGTTTTGTCTGGGGTGTTCTGAGCAGAGGAGAGGGCAAGAGTACATGGCAGGGAGCCAGCGGGGAGAGTAGGGTGGGATGGGGGGTCGACTCTGGTGTGCTCGATTGTGTTAGACAGAGTGTACCATCTGAAGGCGGAGAAGGAGTCAAGAGCAGGGCAGGGGTTGGACCCACAGGATCCAGAGCAGTTTCACTGGCAGAACCTGCCTTTGGGAGCTTTGGGTGTGGATGAAGCCATGGAGCATGAGGCCCGGGGTCTGAGCTCTAGTGGAGGCCAGACCAGAAGGGAGTTTCCTAGAGCCCCAGCCTTGCCTGGTGGTTCTCCCAGGTCAGGTGTAAGTTCTGTCCATCGAGCCATGGGCGGGGGAGGGGAGTGCTTCCTCGCTCCATGCGGTAAGTCACAGTAAGGAAGTGTACTGTAATCTCTGCTCTCATTCTCGTGTCTTCCATTTTGCCAGTCACAAATCTAAGACAAGTTCATAGTCAGAGCGGTGCTGGGCTTTTGGCGGGTTCAGAGCTGGCTGCTCACCTTCCAGAAAGTTCAGTCTTACTTGTGGTTCTTCTGTGCCCTGTGGGTGTCTCTCAGGGCTTGTGGCTTGGACCTGGCTTTGGGCCGAGGCTGCAATGTGTCCAATGTGAGCGCACAGGGCCCAGGTTACTGTAGTAATGGAGGAGAACTTGACCTGGTCCAGTGGAGGTTTAGGCTGTGTGGTCTTCTTTGTGGTCAGAGGCTGTGGCGGAACTCTGGTGTCTCTTCGCAGAGCGGAGATGGATCCTAGGGCCTCAGCAAGCACTACACTGAGCAGTGATAGAAAGGGGCTTTGGGAACGCATAGCCAGGTCAGATACGCCACGAGAGATTCTGGCCCCATACACATGGGTGCTGTGTGTGTCTCTGGGGGACCTTGCCGTCTGGTGGGGACCTGCCACTGAGAGAGAGCCTTAGTGCTTTTACCTTGGGGTAGGGGGTGACCCTGGCCAAGTAAGTCTCGGAATCGCATCCTGTGGATCATATGGACGGACCTGCGGTGGCCCCTCTTCCCACCTGCATAGTAAACAACAGTTTGTAGCTGTGGAGATGGAGTTGATCCTGGCAGGGCTGAGCCCCAGTTCCCACCTGGGGGTAGGGGAGCCCCCGAGCCTGGGACACTGGGTTGCGCCAGCCTCATCATCCAAGTTGAAGATAAGGACCAGGGCATGAAGCACAGAAGTGGGAGTCGCAAAGGGCAAGTCAGGACTGGGTATGGCTGCTGATACCTCAGGGCTGAAGGCTTCTGCCTAAGAGGCAGGGTGGCTGCAAACTCCCTTCTTCCCAGCATGAAGTCCAGTTTTGTTCCTGGTTCCCAGACTATTGGATTACTACTTCCAAGTTAGCGTTCATTAAATATATGGAGCAAGTCTTTCTCTGTCCTGCCAGCCAGCTCCCATAAAATGACATGGGGGACTTATTAATTATGAAAGCCCGACTTTAGCTTAGGCTTGTCCCACTAGCTCTTATAAATTAACCTGCTTCTATTAATCTACGTTTTACCATGTGGCTTTTTGCCTTTCTTTCATTCTGTATGTCCAGCTCCTTTCATGTCTCGTTGGTGTCTCACTGGCATAATTCATGAGCTTAGATGATTCGTCCCTGTTCTCTCTCTGCATGGAAGCCCTGCCTATTCCTCCTGCCTAGCTATTGGCCATTCAGATTTTTGTTACACCGATCACGGCAATACATCTTCACATAGTGTGCAAATATCCTACAGCAAATCTATATTAGAACTGTGGAAAATAATAAGAGAAAGTGGTCAAGATAGTGTGGTCTTGGGAGAAGGGCAGACAGATCGGAAGAGTAGAAGAGAGCCCAGAAGACGACCCACACAAAGCAAGGTGATGACTCTGATAAAGGAGCCCTTTTAATGGAGCAGTGGAGCAGCACCAACAGATGGATGGTGCTGGGTCAGGTGGACCTGCAAACCCAGGGCTGCAGCTCAGCATAGCACTTGCTGAGTGAGGCGCTAGGATCCACCCCAGCTCTACAAAAGGACACAAGCAAAACAAGACAAAAGGTAAAGAACACACACGTTTCAGTAAACCACATAGGTTCCAGAGTGCATGCCCTGAAGACTAGCCTAAAAAGGATCATATCTAAGTCTAAAATGCTCGGAAGCTAGACAGAAACCCAGGCGACCTTGGTTTTGGCAATGACCTCTTAGGTGCAGCACCTCAGACACAGCCCATGCCAAATAATTGATAAGCTGAGCTTTATTGAAATTAAAATCTTGTCTGTGGAAGACACAGTCAAGAGGATGAAGAGGCCAGCCACAGGCTGGAAGAAAATGTTGACCAATGCCTGTGATAAAGGAGCCCAAAACATATAAAGAAGTTTTCAGAACTCGGCAGTAAGAAAATAACCAGATTAAAAAAATAATAGCCGGGTGTTGGTGGCACACTCTGGAGGCGGAGACAGGCTGGTCTCTGTGAGTTCAAGGCTAGCCTGGTCTACAGAGTGAGTTGCAAGGCTACACAGAATAACTCTGTCTCAATAAACCAAAAAATAGATAAATAAACTTAAAGAGTTAATAAAAATGAAAAGTAGGCGAAGACCTAAATAGACGACACCTTACCTAAGAAGGGTGTTCATATGGCCAATAAGCATGAGATTATGCTCAGCATCATGTGTTGCCAGGGAGATGCAAACTTAAGCCCCAGTAAGGACACACTGAACCCCTATTAGAATGGCCAAAGCCAGAACAACCGACAACACTAAATACTAATGAGGATGTGGAGCAACAGGAGGGCTCCCTCATCACAGCTGGGAACGGAAAGTGGTGGCCCAGCAACCCTCCTCTGAGTGTTTACTCTTACTCTTGTCTCGAAGCGTCAAAAGTCACACACCCGCATTAAAAACACATTGGTAACAGCTTCACTTGTACGTGTTAAAACACAGACGCACCCAAGATGTCCTCCAATAGATGAGCAGATTTTGTGGTACATCCAGAAAATGGAGTATTACTCCGCACTAAAAAGAGCAGAATCGTCAAACTGTAAGACGGGGAAGAATCTTAAAGGCACTTGGGTAATGAAGACACTGACCTGTGCTGAGTATACCACACCAGTGAGATGAGCTAAATGAAGCAATTGCATGACCCTGGGGGCCTCTCCACCCTGGGCCTGGGACTTCCACCTCACCTAGATGCCATGAAGGCAGAGGGAGCCCTTTGAAAAGTCTCAGAGGCACTTGAGTTGTCTTCCAAGGCTGGCAAGATGGCTCAGCCGGTGAAGGCATCCAAATGTAGGAAGAAAACTGACTCCTGAAACTCCTGACCTCTTCATGTGTGCCTCCTCCTGGTAAATAAATAAAATTAAAAAAATTAACCAAGAAGGCAAAGTCATGGGGGTAAGATAACAATAGAAAGCAGGCATGGGGAGGGACAGCCAGAACACAGTGAGGCTGTTCTGTGGGACAGTGATGGCTGCGGGTGGCTTTTGCTTGTCTGAGGGTACGGGGTGTACAGCTCTGAGTGAACTGGCGGCCTTGACCCATTGTCTATTTTGGCTTGTTGCTTGTAGTAAGTGTGCCATACCTGTGGAAATTTTCCAGCACAGGGAGTTCCATCTTTCTATAACCCAGAACTTCTCCATGAAATGGGGCTTATGAAGAGAAAGGAGTGTCACTCCACCAAAATCTCCCAGAAATAACAAGCCACTAATTATCCAGCAGGCGCAGCTGCCTTGATTGCGTGTTTTACCTTCCCGTGCGCTGCACGTACTGAGGTGTGACAGCTGTCAAGTCTCACTTGATTTGTTGCTGTTGAGGGCGTCTGCTGTTCTGTGGTTCCACCTGGCTCAGGGATGCTGTCCTGGTCCTGAGGAGATGTTTCCGGAGAGTGTAGCTCAGCTCTTCTCTGGGGAGGTAGGGAAGGGCAAGATTGGGCCCCTTGGACCAGCAGGCAGCCCTGGGTCAGGGGCTCGCTCAAGCAGCTGTGGCCCACTCCCTGGTTTCTGAGGACCAGCTGTGTCCTAAGAGGCTCTGGACATCAATGTTGTTATGGCCAGGAGCACGGTCCCCACCCGAGGGAGAGGGAAGGTGGGGAGAGTCTCAGAGCTTGCAGTCCTGGAGGCTTTGCTCAGGGTGGCTCCAGGGTTTCTTCAGCAGGGAGCCCTTGGCCCACGCCTCTGCCCTACAGGACCTGGACGCATCAGCTAGGCTGAACATGGCCACAGGCAGGAAGCAAAGGGAAGAGGCTTGGGTTTGATGGGAACTTCCTTGAGCCCATCTATCATGAAAACTGTTTTCAGAGATGAGAAAGGCTCAGCTGGAAGGATCCCGTGAAAGGTCATTTGGCAGAGCAGTGTTGGATGGCACAGCCCATAGTATCTCTGTTGCTTGAACGTCTTGTGTGTGTTCAAAGTGTGGCTGCACAGTGAGGCCTGGGAGGTGCTGGGTCAGCCAGATATTCCTCCTGCAGAAGTTTTCAGGGCCTTTAAAAGTCCTGCTGTGTTGGGAAGAGCTGGGCTGAATGGGCGAGTGTGGCTTACCTCCAGCTTTCCCCTCTCTGCAGGGTGTCCAGTGGCCAGGGTGGGGTGGTTTGCACTGCTGGAGGGGGCTGGTGTTGCAGGCATTCTTATGATACTTCCCTGCAGGCGTGGGTTGTCCTGCACGCCTCAGTGGTGCGGTTGACAGCGTGTAAAGCTAGATGTAGCAAGCTGGTCTTGGCCCTGTGACCCCTGTGTGTCTTAGGCCACATGTCCTGGAAGGACCACCTCCCTCCATTGTCCCTTTGTGCCTGGCTCTCGGTGTGTATGCTTGTGAATGGGTTGGGAAGACTTTCAACTGTGAGCCCCCCACATGCCTCCTAGCATGCCCAGAATCTGAAATCTAGAGATAGCCACATAAGAGCCCCAGGGGCAGCTCAGCAGGGTTGGTAGGGGGCATAAGACATTCTTTTCTCTTTTGCTCTCTTCATCCACATTGACATTTGACCCTCTTCATTTTTTGGAGGTGGGGAAGGTTTCTCTGCTGTCCTGGAACTTGGCTTTATAGACGAGGCCGTCCTGAAACTCACAGAGATCCACCTGCCTCTGCCTCCCAAGTGCTGGGATTAAAGGTGTGTGCCACCACGCAGGACGCTACACCTGGCTTGTTTTAATTATTTTTTTCCCAAGACAGGGTTTCTCTGTGTAGCTTTGGTGTTTTAATTCTTAAAGAAAAATATTTATAGGTATCTTCTTTGATCTTTCTGGCTGCAAGAGGATCTGTGGCCGTCATTGCTACAGGGGTGTCTGGGAAAGGCTTGATTTGCATAACTGTTTTTGATCTGTAACTTGAGGCTGAGTACCCTGGACGCCCAGGATGGGGTAGCAGGCTGTGGAGTAGTTTCTCTCTCTAGGGTAGGGTTGATGCTGTGTGCAAAGGAGCCCTCATCTGCATGGGTAGGTCCCAGACAGAACATCCCACCTGCTGGCTTGCCTGTCTGGCTCTATCCACACCTGTCCCCTGTGGCACCTGCAGGCACTGAGGCTGCTTGCTCTCTCCCACATGTCCAGCTCTGGCCCTTCACCCCCATCTGGGCCCCATTATAGTCTTTCCCTCCTCCTAGTGATCCAATTTCCATTTCCCTCGAACCTTTAGTTTTTGAAAATCCCTAGCTACTGGCAGAGTAGAGTTAGGAGCTGGGTGCTTAGAGTCTCCATTGCTGAAGTCGTGTGCATTTGGTCTGACCCACTTTGGGTTCCTCCCTGAATACTTCACAAGCATTTCCTGACAGGAACAGGGACAGGTCCCCACAGAGCCTCTGCAGGTCACGCCCAATGGGTGGATCTGTTAGATGTGTCGGTGTGTGGCTTTGTGATTCCCATGATTGTTCTCTCTGGGTTCCCTGTTTGCGCCTGGAACCTCATCAGTGAAGAAACTGGTGTAGTATTTGTGTGTATATCTCTTTTAATCCAGAACAGTGGTTCTCAACCTTCCTAATTCTGTGTCCCTTTAATACAGTTCCTCATGTTGTGGTGACCCCCTCAAACCGTACAATTATTTTGTTGCTACTTGGTAACTGTAATTTTGTCACTGTTACGAATCGTAATGTAAATAGTTGATATGTGTGATATCTGATATGCAACCCTCGTGAAAGGATCAGTTGACCCCCAAAGGATCAAGACCCACAGGTTGAGAGCCGCTGGTCTAGAACCCTTTGCCCCTTTGTTACCACCAGTTAGCCTGTCAGTGTTGTCTTTCAAGACTCTGCACAGTGGTCTGCATAGAGACTCTGCTGGTTCTGTCTGGCGTCTCTGCCACTGGGGTTGGATTGTGTGTCTCTGGAGCTGCTACCACGGGGTGCTGCACGTGCAGGTCACAGGGCTGGCCAAGCTGCTGTCCCTGCGGAGACATGAGTGCTTCTAGCCCAGAAATAGCTGCACTGACACCCATGGACGCCCTGTACTCTGGAGACTGAGCAGCTCCCATCAGGGAGGCCTTCCATTTTCCCTTCTGAGGGGCAAGCAGAGGAATGTCAGGATGGTCGTTCACTCTTAACTCGGGCACCTGCCTTGAGCCCAGGGCTGTGCTAAAGCTGAAGACACTGGGAAGTAGGCTGCTGCTGTTCCGGGGCCACTCTGTTCTAAGTTGACTTGGTGCTGCTAGGGACTCCCTGGCCTCCTGGTACTCTGAACTCCCAGTTAGGAGGCCTGGATAAGAGATCAACCTATCACCGTCCACTGACTACTGGTAGAATCCCTGTGACTTCACAGGATGCTGGCCCACCTGAATCAGGGCAGAGTATGTCTGAGCTGTTCCTCTGTCATCCCTGGACCTGCTTCTTTGGGATGACACACTAACAGAGAGTGAAGACCAAGAGGGTCTCTCTAGGGAGGGGATGTGGTGTGGAACCTATGGCCTCCTTCCTTGCCCTGATGTGACAGTTGTCTGATACCATCCTTGTGGGAAGTCTTTCAGGGTCACGCTTACTGCATCTTTGCTGACATACACAGAGGTCTCACCAACTACCCAGGGCCATCTCCACCCACCCGAGCCCTACCTCCCACCTGAGGCTGGATGAACAATATGGGCATAGGTCCACTACATTGTCAGTTGTGCCTGGGCCAGCCCTATCTGTTGTCCCTTCGCTGGGGGACCAGGAATGGGCAGAGATGCTGCTTAGCCCCTACCTGCCCTTCTAATTCTTCCAGACTTCTGTACTCTTCCAGTCTGGGCCTGGGGCTCCTGTCTTTGTCTGAGCCTGAGACACTAGAAGAGTTTCCTCATGTTTTGGGGTATGGTCTCTGCCTGGCTGTGCCCCCGAGAAGGTGGCTAATGTGTAGAGTTTGGTGTGGGATGCCTCCCAACTGTTCTCATGCCTTCAGGGTTTCAGTCCATCTCCTGTTCTCTTGCCTGAGCCTAACCCTTGGACTCCGTTACCCCCTTTTGGCAGCAGGGTTTGTGCTTCTGGCAGTCAGGGTGTATTGTGGGTACCATGCCATCTTTACATCAGGAGACCATCTTGCTGGGCCAATTAGCAGCGAGCTGCCAGCATTGCTTCGGACAGGCCTGCGTGTATCTTTTCTTTAACGGTTTCAGCAGAGGAGAGAATTTGGCCTTTTTGGAAGAAGGTTGGGAAACACAAGGCTGTGGAGGGGAGTGAGGAGGGACAGGGGTGTATGTCACTGTGCCAAAGGGGCTGGCCAAGTGCCAGAGCTGACAGGTCATTGCTTTAGCTACGGAGGGACTGTGGCCTAAGAGAGCGTGCTGACAGCTGTTGCCAGCTGCACCCATGTGGGCACCTTTGTCTCCAGGAAACCAGGGCCCACTAATGCTGTGCTTGGAGGTGGGAGGAGGGGCCCTTTCTGCTTGCTGGCCTGCTGTACTGGCTCAGAGGGTGTGGTAGGTGCTGTGTGTGGGCCTCTGCCCCAGGAGTGGAGGTGGTAACTGCGTTTGTAGGTACTTCATGTGGACGAGTTAGAGCCGCATAGGGGTGGGTACAGGGAGTTATTATTCACCGTGACACCATCAGGGGTCTGAAGTTTGCAGTTGGGATCAGGTGTGGCGGTGGCCCATAGCCCATCCCATCCGGAAGTGAACGCTCATCTCCGACAGTACAAGGTGAAGGTGAATGGTAGGTGCTAGGTCTGCCGTTCAGTTGACAGAGCGTCTGCCCGCGCGAGGGAAGTCCTGGGCTCCTTTCCCTGGCATGGACTAAACCAGGCGTGGTGTGTATACTTGTAACCCTAGTACCCACCAGGCAGAAGCGGGTGGATCAGAAGGTCAAGGTCATTCTTGGCTGCATGATGAGTATGAGACCAGCGTGAGATACACAAGACCCTGTGTGTGCCTCCCTTCCCTCAAAAGAAAAAGTGTCCCCGGGGTGGTCTTCCCTAGAAGAGAAAGGACATCTGTAAACAACCTTTGGGGGGGGGGCTCCCTCTGAGTGCTCTCTGCAGGTGGCTGTGCCCTTGTCACTTCCTTTCTGTAGCAGAACTCATGGGAGCAGGGCCAGAGTACCTGCCCAGCTGGCCGATAGCCCTGACTACCTTCACCTAATAACTAGGACCTAAGCCCCAGGTGGGATGTTGGCTGAGGCCCAGAGACGGCACCAGCTGGGGTGCCCCCTTTCTCCTCCCAGTGGCTGCCTGCATCTCTGTGTTTACTGAACCCCTTCCCCAGCTCTGTCTCCCCTTGCCCTGGGAAGAGCCTGTGAGGTTCATTTCTGGCCTGTCTGAAATGGCCTGTCAGCCTCTGTAAATATTTGATGACCGCAGTGATAGGAAGACAAAGGCCTGCTCTGTTCCCTGCAGGGGAGTGAGATGGTGACATTGGAACGTTCCAGCCCCACTGGCTGCTTCCCTGATGGCTTGCGGATGGTTTTCAGGCAGGTCCTTTGTGTCTGTTCACCTCAGGCCAGAGAAGAGCCCCTCTGCCTGCCAGGGTGAGCAGTGGCGACTGCCAGCTTCCCACCTGGAGTGGTGACCGGGTGGTAAGGGGCTGATTCTGGCTCAGGGTCTCCTCCTTCTGACTGTACCTGGCCTTGGCCACAGGGTGAGGCTTAGGAAAAGAAGTGGTGACCTGAGCACAACATAGGCCCATGGCAGTATACAGGGGCCCTGGCGCCTTGCTCTGTGGCCTGGCCTGGCCTCCTGTGCAGCTGTGTGTGTGGACAACCCTGCTTGGGCATATGTGCACACATGTATGTATACATCCTCTGCTTAGCTTCCTTGGGGCTAAGTCCTGCCTTGGGGTGCTTCCGTGGTAACGAGGAGACCTTTGAGGAAGCTTTATGGAGGGGCCACCTGTCCCATGGGCTCAGGGGACACTGTGTATTTGGGAGGAGCAGGAACTCCCTGGGGGCCCTGGGACTCTGTGATGGGAGGGTGAACATTTGCACGGCTGACGGCCTTTAGACAAAAGCCTCTGAGTAGTTTCTCTCATCCGCGGTAGGTCTCTCTGACAGGCTTCCTGGCGGAGGCTGCATCACAAGGGTCAAAGCTGTGATTGTGAATGGTCACTGCAGCCGGCATGCCCTCCTTGCACAGCAGCAAGACTTTCTGGGGTTTGGGGACATCAAGGTGTGCTCAAGCTGTTCTTGGCAGACACTCGCAGTTGGAGGAGGTGCTGCAGCTCTGCAGGCTGAGTGGTGTTGGGGCTCATGGTGGGTGAAGTTCTCGGCTGGTCCTATGGCGACTGTGCCCGTGTCCCCAAGCACCGTGTCCGATGGCATTTGCCGGGTGTCCAGGCTGATGTTCAAATGGCAGCTGTCAGGGCCATGTCCTGGTGTACAGGGCTAGAGGGGGACCGAGGCTCCATTCTTCCCAGCTTGGTCCTGGCAGGTAGGTTCGGTACAGGTCTTCCATCTGACTCAGATTGGGAGCCTAGAGTGTCCTTTGCTAACTCAGATCCCTGAGGATTCTGGGCTCTACATAAATGCACAGAAGTCCTGTTCGCCCAGCAAGTATGTAGGAAGCGCCAGAGTCCTCGCACAGGGAAGGTCCAAGTACAAGGCAACCTCCCGGAAGGCAGGTACCTTCCCTGAGCCTGAGTGAGGTCTGAGTGTAGCGGAGAAGATGCTGATGAGTGACAGCATGTTCTCTGTGACATGGGCTGTGTCAGGGCCCAGAGAGTGCCACCAGGAGGGTGCGGCATGTGTCAGGTATGCCTGGCCAGTGTAGCAGGGCTGCAGGACCGAGGAGCTCACCTTCCCTCCAGCTCTCCCAGGGCGGCAGAACTGTGATCCTGCCTTAGACCGAAGTCAAATCAGAGCAGGTCAGGACGGGTTAGGCCAGGCTTGGTGGGCAAGGGAGCAGGGCTGTCTAGGAGAAGCCTGGCCTGCTAGGCTACAGTCTGAAGAGTGCTAACAGGTAAGTATTGTGCTGGCCTTTCCACTCTCAGATCGTGGCTCCCTCCTGCAACTTGGCCATCAGATCAGTGCTGAGCCATGGCTTCATTAGCAGATCATTTATACCGGTGTTTAGGGGATAGCTATGAGCTATGGTTGAGAGAGCTCTGTGGGGACCACCCTTCCCAGGGTCAGGGGCTCTCAGCATGTTGTGCAGGCTGGACCACTGCACCCTTTGGCCTCGTTGGGCCTGGGGGGGCGTGCAGCTGTGATGATGATGGGGTGGATTGAAGTCCTGTGTTAGCAGAATGGATGACTGTGATGGACCAAGGCTGGCATTGAGGCTCTACCTTTGTCACCTGGGGAGACCGCCTGAGGGCCAGCCTCCTCTGTGCCCTAAGGCTCCCTTTCCATATAGCGCCCCATTGACTTCCTCCTCTCTGACCCCTTCAGCTGTGGAGTCCAAGCCTCTCCCACCCCCCCATCCCAAACATGCTGACTCTCCTCCCCGGCTATTCCCCAATTTCTCTGGCCAGCCCTTCTCTGTCCCTCTGGCCCTCCCTGCGGCCTGTCTGGAGCCTGGTCTCCATAGCAACAGTTGCTGCTGTGGAAGCTGGCGCCCGCTGAGTCTCATCCCGTGGGGAGGTATTTTTGGCACTGCTGAGGGATTTTATTTTATCTTTGGTGTTGACTTTTACTCTGAGTGGCACAGAGCTGGGCCAGTGCTGGAGGCATCTTGATTTTGGGGCAGCTGGTCTTGGAGCCGAGTGTGTGTGTGTGTGTGTGTGTGTGTGTGTGTGTGTGTGTGTGTGTGTGTGTGTGTGTGTGAGAGAGAGAGAGAGAGAGAGACCGAGAGAGAGAGAGAGACCGAGAGAGAGAGAGACCGAGAGAGAGAGACCGAGAGAGAAAGACAGAGAGACAGACAGAGAGACAGACAGAGAGACAGACAGAGAGACAGACAGAGAGACAGACAGAGAGACAGAGAGACAGAGAGACAGAGAGACAGAGACAGAGAGAGACACCTGTGAAGGCCTGGCCTCCAGGGTTGATGTGGGTATGTTTTGGAAAGCAGGTCTTGGGCCCCAGATATGTCACAGGACCTGGGTGCACATTGGTGAAAAGAGGCACCAGGGTGGGTCTGATCCCTGGAGCAACCGCAGCCTTGGGTCATGGCCCATTCCACAGATGAGGTCACGGATGCTGTGAAGAATGACGTCCTGCAGGGAAGGCAGGTCTCAGAGCTGTTTTGATGCCTCCCTGCTCTTTTGCAGGGCTCCTGTAGGCATGCTCTGTGTGGTGCTGCTCTTCCCCCCCACCAGGAGGTCTTTTCTGCCGGCTGCTCCTTTGAGATCCTGGTATGGGGGAAGTTTTGGCAGGTGAACCAAGAAGAGAAGGGATGTCATGTGGTGCCTTTGAGCCACCAACAAGTGACCCTACAGTCTCCATGTGCCCTGGCCTGGGGGACTCAGGGCAAGGTGAGACCTCCTTGGTTCCTCTCCTCAGCTGAGGTGCTAGTGACCCCTCAGCTCTGGCTTCCGGTTCATTGTGAGGATGGTGGCCTTGTGGCTGATGGGGAATAGGTGACATGTCTTACAAGGTCTGGATGGATGCATCCCTGCCCACCCCCAAGTAGCTGGCCCCAATCATAGTCCACCATGCTGGCATGCCCTGTGGTGAGCCCCTGGATGGAAGGTCTACAAAAAGGGCTGTACCTCCTGGAGAGACATGGAGAGTCTGTACTGGGGCCTTACTTTGCGTCTGTAGTCCTCATCTCCCTGGTAGGTGCTCAGTGGCAGCCATTGGCTGTTGTAGAAGCCTGGGAGGAAAGAACTGTGCATCCTGGGGCAGGGGTTGGGAGCAGCAGTGAGCTTCGATATGACTGTGTCAGACGTAGGAAAGATGAGGGGCCAGGCCTCTCTGTCTCTTATTCTGCTGGAATGTAGGTCACAGAGATGTCTACAGTGCCAACTCAACCTTTTCCTAGGACCCCCCCCCAGACCTGAGAGGTTGTCCATACATGGATTGTCCAAATCAGGAAGACAAATCAAATGAGGAGCTAATTGAGGGCCTGGGCAACAAGTTACTGAGGGCAGCCTCAAACAGGTCAGGAAATAGAAGTACCTATCAGAGCTCACATTCACCTCTTGCTGGCAGCCAGGACCTGTAGACTGTCATCTTGTGCTAAGACCCTTAGCTCAGATAATGCCGTCTGGTTGCAGAGGGATGGGCTCAGCCTGCTTTTGCCTGCAGTTCCTCCATAGGGAGGGGATCTGCAGCTCAGCATCCTCACGGGCATGTCCCCTGCCTTTCCCAACCCATTCAGTCTGTGCTCATGGCAGATGAGGCCAGCCCCTCCTTTTCAGCTCCTCCAGGAGTAGCCTGACAGGTGGCGGAAACTTTGGGAGAGGCAGTCACGCTTCACAGAAATGGCAATTCTCTCTCCAGTGAGTATATTGGTACAAACCCGAAGCCATTTATAGAGCAGATGCCAAAGGGAGCACTTGAGGAATTAAACTCCATGGTAACCTTGCCGTGGAAATGAAAATAGTCTTGCTGTAAACAGTCCTCTGCTGCCTGGGTCATGGCCCGGGTCCTCACACTCCTGAGGCACCGGAGGATGCTTGCTCCCCCGCTCACCAGGTGCTGTTTTAGACTTCACCAAACTTTGCAGATGGTAGAGAGTTGGTGAGACGTGAGAGAGAAGCCCCATGCATCCAGGGAAGCTCGGCTGTGACTTTGCTTTTCGGTGTGAAGCTGGCATTGCACCTTCGTGCTTGCCGTCTGCCTACCCATCCAGGGCATCATGAGGGTCCCATGGTCCTCTTTGAGTTCTCTACTGGACCCTCTTGGGTGTCTGGCTCATTCTGCTATTGTAAGTATCACTATGGGGACAATTCGCAGGCAAGACATAGAACAGCATGGTGCCTGAAGGTTTTCCCCGATGAGCCTGGAGTGACAGTCCCAGATGAGTGTATGCTTTCTTTGGAGATGTCTTATGTCTTTGCCCAAGCTCCCCCCTCACTCACCCCCACACCTTTCAAGGATGGGAAGTTTTCTCCTGCAGGTGGCAGTTTTGTGTTAATATCACCTGATACTTTATAATTTTCTGAGAAATAACTTTTGAACAAAACAGTAGAGGAAACACATCATCCTCATTGTCAAAGGTGAGGACTTCTGCCCACCCCGTATCTGGCCAATGAGCGCTCTGCTCTGTGCTGCTGTTCACACACGTTTGGCGAGCTGCTCCCCACTGAGTCTGCAGTGGTTGTGGTTCTGGAGGAGCCTGGTGCAGGGTCCAGCAGCCTGCTCCTGGAGCTTTCCCAGCTCCGTCTGCCCAAGGCTGCAGCAGCCTGCCTGCAAAATGTGGCCCCTTGGAAATAGCTTTTTTTTTCTTTCCAATGGTCTCCAGGGGATGGCTCTAGAGAGCAGACGTGTGTGATGATCTGTGATCTGGGGAAACTGGCCATGAGGCCAGGTGTGTCCCAGGTGGTATGGGGGCTGAACATCTGTAGGACATGCATTTGGTACCACAGTTGTGTTTTCCCATAGTGGAGGATGAACCTGAGCCTGGGGTCAGGGCGTGCTGGTTCTCAAGTCCATCCATTGGCACTTGGAATGTGAGCAGACAGAGAGATGATGACCTGACTGAACCCGACTGTACTTCTCTGCCAGTGGCCTCGAGAATGGGTGGGTCATAGTGGCTTCAGGGCCACCCTTGGACGTCTCTCCCTGGAAGTAGACTCTAGTCAGTTCCAAGCCTTGGGGACTCAGATGAAAACAGCCTGGGGACTTGTTGGTCTTGGTTTGTTCCTAGATCAAGGGATTACTTGCATTGTGACAGAAGAAGAGCCCTTGTGTCCAACCACAGGGTCTGCAGCTAGTGTGGGCAGTGTGGTCTCCCTCTGGACCCTTCTGGTGAAGGTGGAGTGGAGTGAGTACCTAAAGACCAAGTCTCTACATTTTTTACATTTACACATTTATTTACTTAATTTGTGAGTGTGTGTACACATGCCACAGCATGCATGTAGAGGTCAGAGGACAATGTACAGGAGCTGATCATAGAGCTAGGGGATTGAGCTCAGATCACCAGGCTTGGCAACAAGTGACTCTACCTCTCCTTCTCTGATTTTTGCCAAATCATACCAAAGATTTGATTTTACCGTAAAGGGGAAGCTAACTATGGTTGAGGAAGTGGTGACGTATCCTGATATGTGGTATGTAACCCAGGACTGCAGCCAGACATGTGCTCTTGTATGCTGTGTGACATGAAATGTGTTGTGATGTGACATAGAATGGAGACATGTGACATGAGGCATTTGATCAAGCTTCTTAAACTGGGGAGTGGACTCATGTAGATGTGACAGACTGGATTGGGAAAAATTTGGCAACAATTAAAGTTTTCTGAACATGAAGTGACAAAAATTACTTTAAAACCAAACACATGAGTCGCAGGTGCTCCTGACAGCCCTCACCTGTGTGTCAAGCAACTTTACCCTCTTCATTGTTTCCTGCTAGAGACTCGAGCAAACCCTGCCTGAAATCACTGGGATCAGAACTGTGGTCATGAGCTGCAGGGCTTCTCCTGTGGTACAAAATCTTTTGCTCTCATAGGGACACAGTGCAGTGCAGGCTGCAGGAGATCTTGTCACACTCAAAAAACAAAACAAAAAGGAAAAAAAATGCTGTTTCTGTTACTGGTAAGAATTTTGCAAAAAAAACTGTTCAGTGAATTTTGGCTTCACACTGGGGTGGGATTTCCAACAGTTTCTGAAAGGGTTTTAAACACACTGCTGCCATGTTGGACTGTGGAGTTATGTGAACTGGCATTCTCAGCATTGACAATTATAAAATCAAAATATCTGCTATGAAAAATGTGAATATGAGGCTGGGCAGTAGTGGTGCACGCCTCAATCCTTACACTTGGGAGGCAGAGGCAGGTGGATTTCTTTTGAGTTCAAGGCCAGCCTGGTCTACAGAGTCAGTTCCAGGACAGGCTCCAAAGCTACAGAGAAACCTTGTCTTAAAAAAACAAAACAAAACAAAACAAAAACAAAAAATTGCTGAAGATGTTCTGTCCGCTGTAGCTTCAAATTTTCAGCCAAGATTTAATTCTGTATGTGAAAATAAGGAAGTACCCATCTCATTAGTATGAAAATTTCTTTTGAATAAATAATATATGTATATAGATACACCAACCAAAGAATTCTGGGACGGTGTGTTATATATACGTGTTCATGTGTGTGGTTGGGGTGTCTAGGTAATCATGTATATGTATTTATGGGGGGATACAGACAATCATGTATGTGTCTGCATGTGTGTGAGCCAGAGGTCTACATCAGGAATCTTTCTAAGTCATTCTCTATTTTTTGGCACAAGGTCGTTCACTGAACCTGGAGCTCACTGATTTGGGTAGGCTGACCAGTGAGCCCCAGGGAGTTGCCTGTCACTGCCTCCCCAGCCCCGGGACCACACATATTCATGGCCACGCCTGGCTTTTACTTGGGTTCTGGGAATTCTAACTCAAGTCCTCTAGTCTGTGCAGCAGATACCTTACCAACTGGACCATCTCTCTGGCCTCCAAAGAATTGTTTTAAAATATATTTTTTATGACTTATTTTCAGCCAATGTAAAAGATTTGAAGGTCTATTTTCCATACCGCATTCCTGGAGTTACATAACAATTTCTCAGGTGGAAATGGGTTCAGAAGCCCTGGTATGTGGCATGCCACGAGGTGTGAGTTGTGATGTGTGTGTAGGATGGAACTTGGGATGCAGGACAGGTGGGATGCTGTGGAGACTCCAGCTCGCAAGGCTGCCTTGTGTTCTAGAGCCGTCATTTGCAGGTTTTGGGAAATTCCCAGGAGAGGAGTCTGGGGTCTAGGTGCTGACTGTAAACCTTGCTCGTTCCGTGCTTGCCTGAGGGTATGTAGGGAGGGGGCTAGGCTCCCCAGCTTCTCTCAGTCACCCGCCCACTCACTGTCTTCCTCTCCATCACCCACTTACTCATTCACTACTTGGTTACTCATTCACTTACTATTCATTCACTCGCCACATTCACTTATTCATCTACCCCTTCGTTCATTCCTTCACTGACCTGCCGGTTCACTTACATATTTCCTTGTCCATCATTACTCAGTTTCACCTGTTCTTCAGTGATTCAGTCCCTCCTTCTCCATTCATTTACCCAGCTTCTTGGGCATTCAGGTGCCCATCTCATTTCTGTCCACTCTTTCTTCCATCATCCCTCTCTCTTCACCGGCTCATTCACTCGCTGTTTCTTCGTTCACTGACTCATGTTTATTCGTGTGCTTCAGTTGTGAGAGGTACCCCGAGACCCTGCAGGGAATGAGGAAATGGAAAGATCTTGGACTCTCCTTCCTGGGTCCGTGTATGTGTCAGAGTGACGTCAACAACTAGGGTAGAGAAAGGCTCTCTGCATTCATTCATTGGACTTGCTGTGGCATTCCTCCTGTCTAACTGGTCTTAATGACTGAGGACAGCCCCAGCAGTACTGGGTCCCAGGAGACTGTGCTGTGCTGACAGTGTGCTCTGATGTAAGGCTGCTGCACTTTTTTTTCTTTAATACTTGCTGCTGATGGCTCCTAGCTATGACATTTTCAACCAAGAATACCCCTCCCAGCCCCTGAGAATGTGGTGCACACAGGGCCTGGACTGACTGTCTTGTTACATGTGTGGTGTACACAGGGCCTGGACTGACTGTCTTGCTACATGTGTGGTGCACAGGGCCTGGACTGACTGTCTTGTTACATGTGTGGTGTACACAGGGCCTGGACTGTCTGTCTTGTCACATGTGTGGTGTACACAGGGCCTGGACTGTCTGTCTTGTTACATGTGTGGTGTACACAGGGCCTGGACTGACTGTCTTGTTACATGTGTGGTGCACACAGGGCCTGGACTGTCTGTCTTGTTACATGTGTGGTGCACACAGGGCCTGGACTGACTGTCTTGTTACATGTGTGGTGCACACAGGGCCTGGACTGTCTGTCTTGTCACATGTGTGGTGCAGGCAGCTGGAGTGAGTTTGTAGGGAGGGGCTCAGGTTCTGACCTGACACCTGCTGTTGAGTCTGTCTGAATCTTGTTCCCAAAGTGGGACCAGCATCAGCTTACACATAGGGCCAAGCCCTGAGGGCAGAGTTCTTATCTCCAGGTCACTTTGTGGGCCCAGTGCATGCATGGCTGTCCCATCATGCATGACCATAAGTAACTGTCTAAACAGAGAGAAACACGGCACAGGGGAAGGGACATTGAGTTTTCCAACATGCAGTTCCAGCATAGCTAGACTGAGAGTTTTGCTCCTGGATATCAGAATGTGAACTGTCCTAGCTGAAGGAGGAGCAGCACTTTGCGGAGTCTCAGGAGGTCTGTTGTCACTCAGGTGTCAACCTCCTTCCAGGAAGGGGGCATCGGTAGAGCCCAGCTGTACATCACATGTGCAGTTACTCTGCATCTCAAGGAGGGAGCCATGCACTAGCTTTCCAGAGATGTCTGTGTTTCTGCAGTGGGACTGCCCTGGGGAAGGCAGGAGCTAGAGCCGGGCAGTTGAGTACAGCAGGGTAATGGCCGGTGGCTCTGAGAGGCAGTGCTGATTTCATCTGTCTTCCTCAGCTCATTCATGTGTCTGTGCAATTTGGGGGTTATTATTTCATCACATGTTCACACACGCTCGCAGTGGCAATCTTCACAGCCACTTTGTCTTCACAGGCCTGGATGCCCTTTAATTAGGCAGGCAGTTTTTGGGGCGTTGGGCTCCAGGAAGTTTTGAGTTTGTACTTAGTTTGTTGTGCATCTGTCATTATGGTTTTTTTTTTGTTTTTTTTTACAGTTACACTGGGGATTAAACTACATTTCCAGAACCTCCTAAGGCTTGGTAGGAACTCACTCTTTCTGGGAACCTTCCAGGCTTTGGGGGGATATTATTAGGTAATTTAATCTGCCACCTGTTTTTGTTTTTTGAGCTAATGCTTCTCTGTGTAGCCCTGGCTGTCTCTGTAAACCAGGCTGGCCTCAAACTCACAGAGATCCGTCTGCCTCTGCCTCCTTAGTGCTGGGATTAAAGGCGTGCGCCACCACCGCTTGGCATTTTTTTTAAATATGTGCATTTGTGTGTACATACAAGTGTGCGCACATGTGAGTACATGTATGTGGAAGCCAGAAGTCAACTACAGGTCTCATTCCTGGGTTCCTCAGGAGCCATCTTGGTATGTGTGTGTTGTATATGCATATGTGTACTGCATGTGTGTTACGTGCCGTGTCTGCATGCAGAGACCGGATGAGGATGTCTATTTTGTTCTTTCTCTTGTGCACTTCAGACAGGGTCTCTCACTCAGCCTGGAGCTAGGCTGGAAGCCAGTAAGCCTGTGATCCTCCTGTCTCTGCTCTGCTTAGCACTAGATCCAGGCATGTGCACCACCACACGTGGCTTTTTACACAGGTACAGGGGATTCAAACTCTGCTCCAAAGGTATAAGTAGGATGTGCTCTTACTTGCTGAGCCGTCCCCCATCCCTATCTTACTTTTCTATAACAGGGTCTCATTAGCCCAGAGCTTGCTATGCAGGGTAGGCTGGCCATAGAGCCTTAGCAATCGCCCTGACTCCACCTACCCACTGTCAGAGAGGTGCTGACTTTAAAATATTTTTATTATTCATCGGCAATTACATACACATATAACACATTCTTATTTTCTCCCTGACCCTCTTGTCTCCTTCCTGTGAAGCCTTCCTCTTCCCTATTCGTCCCTTTCCCAGCTTTATGACTTTTCTTCTCCATCTAAATTTTTCTTTTATTTTACTTTTATTGATTCTTTGTGAATTTTACATCATGTATCCTGATCCTGCTTCTCTGCCTGTCTCCTCAAATCTGCCCTCTGCCCTTGCAACCCCCCCATCAAAACCAAATTTAAAGGAAATCCGAAAACCAAACAAAACAAAGAAAGCAAAATTAAAGCAAAAAAGAAGAGTCTTGTCATGGAAGCTGTAGCGTGGCCTGTTGAGACACACAGTTTAGTCCATTCATCTTTATTTGCAAATGTTCATTGCCATGATCTGGCTTGAGACCTCTGGTTTCTGCCACACCATGGATAATAGGCTCTCCCTGGGGGTCTTCTTGGGTATCCTGCTGTTGTCCTGTGTCATGGAGCTTTGGATCTGCAGGCTCATCCCCTTCACATGCTCCAACAGTTCATAGATTTGGTGGATGTTGGGATGGTCTGACTCATAGCCCTGGTTCTGGGTCTGGGTGGTAGCTGGTTGGTCAGCCCGCTAGATTTCCCTCATCAGCACCACCCAGGTGATCTCTCCAGCCCTGGCCAGCTAGCTCACCCAGTGCAGCCTACAGCCAGGAGCAGGGCCGGTTCTGCTGCTCTTGAACCCCAGATCCTGGTTGTCCTTGTTCACATCACCAGGGCCAGCTCTATCCATCTCGGTTTTCATGTGGGCCCTGGTGATGGCACCCAGGGCCTCATACTTGCCCTGACTAAGTAAGCCACCGCTCCTCCCACAGCTGTCCATACCTGCCCGGACTCATGTGACATCTTTGTTCTCTTAAGTATTCAGTGTTATTTCCAGTGACTGACGGGCTTGTCCTTTCCATTGCTTTCTAATCTTTTCCTGCAGTTCCTGCAGAGACTTCTTTACCTGAAGATCTCTCCTTGTATCCCATTTAGTATCCGCTTGTCAGCAATGCCTGTGTCTAAAACATCTTTATTCGTTTTTATTTTTTATTTTTTCAAGACAGGGTTTCTCTGTGTAACAGCTCTGGCTGTCCTGGAACTCACTTTGTAGACCAGGCTGACCTCAAACTTACAGAGATCTACCTGTTTCTGCCTCCCTAGTGCTGGGATTAAAGGCATGTGCCACCACTGCCTGGCCCAAGATTATCTTTTTGGGTCTGAATATTTTTTGAATTTTTAAATGCATTGTGCTCCAGTGTGATGTTCTTTTTATTTAATCTGTTTGGGTTTATATATGGTTTTTAATTTATGGATTCTTTCTTTTCTATTCTTTTTTTTGAAAATCAGAGGGCAATGAATTTTACATATTTCTTTGGTTCTATTCTTTATGCTTCCTACTTCCAGAAACTCATTTCCAAATAGGCTAGACATTTCCCACTGTCTTCTGAGTCATTTATTTTTATGTCTATTTCTGTCCAGATTTCAATCTACGTGTATATAGTGTATATATATAGTATATAAATGTTGCATATGTGTATATATATACATATATATATATAGTATGCAGGTTCATGTATGTGGATGCATGTATGTGTATGTGAAGGCCCGAGTCAATGTTGGATGTCTTCCTTGATTACTCTCCTCCTTATATAGTGAGTCTGTGTTTCTCATAAACCCAGAATTCTCTGTTTCAGCTAGTCTGGTGTCTTGGGGTTTCTATTGCTGTGAAGAGACACCATTACCACTGTAACTCTTAATAAAGGAAAACATTTAATTGGGGCTGGTTTGCAGTTCAGAGGTTTAGTCCATTATCATCATGGCAGGAAGCATGGCAGCAGCAGGCAGACATGGTGCTGGAGAGGTAGCTGAGAGTTTTATATCTGGATCCACAGGCAGCAGGCAGAGACAGACACTGGGTCTGGTTTGAGCATTTGAAACCTCAAAGCCCATTTCCAGTGACACACTTCATCTAACAAGGCCATACCCACTCCATCAGGGCCACACCTCCTAATAGTGCCACTTCCCATGAGTCCATGGGGGTCATTTTCACTCAAACCACATTTGGAAAGCCAGCTTGCTCTGGGAGTGCCAAGTCTCTGCTTCCCACACTCTGGGATTACAGGCAGGTCGCCATGCCCACCAACTTCTACATGGGCTCTGGGGAATCCAGACTCTGGTCTCCATGCTTGTGGAGCCAGCGCTCACCTCATCATCACCTCAGTCCAGTCTGAGTATTTTCTATGGCTTGTCTTCCAGTTTGCTGTTTCTGCCCTCGCCGGTGTCTGCGTAAAACCTGTGTATTGAGTTCACAATTTCAGTTTGTGGTTCTAGACTTTTAGATTCTTTTTCTACGGGTCTTAGTTTTGATGATATGATTAAATTTCTAGAGTATAGGAATCCCATATATGCAGTCAGGACATTTGTGTGCACGTGCTCTCTCTCTCTCTCTTTCTCTCTCTCCCTCTCTCTCTGAAACTGTAGTTAGAGATTATTGTGAGCCACTATATGGGTGTTGGAAATCAAACCCCAGTCATTTAGAAGAGCAGCCAGTGCTCTTAACCTCTGAGCTCTCTCCAGCCCATAATCTTGGTTCCTTTTGAACTCTGTGTCCGTCATTTGGGATTATTATTACTGTTTTTTCTTTTTTGTCAGTTGGTCTTGTTCCTCTGTATGGTCACTTATTGATGTCTTTAAGAATTGTGGACAAACTAAAGCTCTGGGTGGTCTATCCCAAAAGCCCTCTCTTTGAGACAGGGTCTCATGTGCCCCAGTACTTTTTTGGTAGCCAAGAATGCCCCTGAGCTCCTGATGCCTCTGATGCCCCTGCTTCGACCTCCAGTGTTCTGGGATTGAAGACCTGTCCCTCCAGGACTGGCTGATTTTATCTTTTTTGAGAGATTTCCTTTTGCTTCTAGAGGCAGTTAGAATAAGCAACTGTCATCTTAATCCAGCCTGGAATTGAACTGCTGAAGGCTGTAGCTCAGCCTCTGCGAGGGCTGGTCTGTTCTGTTACACACTCTCCTAACTGTTGTCCTTTGGAAGGGCAGATCTGAAAGCCTGCATGTTTACCAAGGCATCCATTCTTTGAGAGGTCCTGGGTTCTGGCTTTGTCTTCTCAGCCCCAGTAGGCTGTTGGAAGCCCAGCACCTCAGCCTCCAACTGCTGCCTTGTGTTAAAGCTCTGATGGCATCATCCTGTGGAGCTGGGGTTTGAACTGTGTGATTTTAAGTGTAATGACCACATTAAAGTCATAAAAAGAACATGTAGAATACTTTTAGTTATATATACCCAAAATATCCTCTTCTAAACATATAATCAAAATGAAATTATTATGTGGAGTTAAGAAAGTATTCCCTCCCTGCTTTTGTGATGCTGGGCATCGAACCCAGGATCTTGCACACCTATGGCAAGTGCTGTCCCAGGGAGCCATATCTCTAGTCCAAGAAATTGTTTGAAACCACACTATTTCTAGCTACTTCTTGGTTTGACGAGCCACATTTCAGCTGTTCATTATCGTCGTGTATGTGTTTTGTTTGGGGTCATACAGTTCTCAGAGGATGAGCAGTGGTAAGTGTGGACCATCCTTCCATCCAGGAGTCAGAGCTATGACATCACATGAGTGGAGCTGATGGCTTATCTTCTGTGCCCGTGTACTGGGCGTCTGCTGTTTGGATTCTGGACTCCACGGCTCTTACAGATGTTAGAGGTCAACGAGACTGGGAAGCAGGGATGTGTAGTGGGGTCCTTCCCCAGCTCACCAGGGCGCCCTTTGGCCTCTGTTATCCCGATTAGTGTTGCTGGAACCATCGGCCTGTGTCTCTACCATTCTGTCTGCATCTTAGGGCAGTGTCTGTCCTAGAGGGACACCCTGGATGTCCCAGCTCAAAGCATGGCTCCTCAGATATCCAGCTTGAAGCCATTCCATGACCTTGGTGCTTGCAGCCTGACCCCCAAAGGCCATCATAGATATTGGCAGGATCACTCAGACCACTCAGGAACTTTGGAGAGGGGACAGAATACGGTCAACTTCATTCTGGGGGTGTGTTTGATCAGAGCTTTTTAAACTTTGTATTATTTGTTACCCTGGATGCATAGATAGCTAAAAATAGGTCTATGAATCAAACATAATAATTTATAAAGAAATTTATTCTAACTGGGTTGTAGTGGCATACACTTTAATCTCAGTACTCAGGAGGCAGGGGAAGGTGAATCTCTGTGAGTTCAAGGCCAGCCTGGCCTACAGAGTGAGTTCTGGGACAGCCGGAGCTGTTACACAAGGGAATGCCTATTTTGAAAAACCAAAAAGGAAAAAAAAAAAAAGAAATTTATTCCCAAAACAAATCTTTGTTATACCTATAATTTTTCCATTTATCAAAGACAAAATCAAACTTGTGCTTGTTTATTTTTCATAAATAATTAAATCTTGGTGAATATTTGATACTGCAGGACACAGAGCACCTTCGATACTTCTCAGACTTGACTGATACTGTGATCTTATAGTTGTTGACACTGAGAACATCATTTTACAAAAATATGTAGTAAAAATTATGGAAATATGTCCATGATCTTTTCAGAAACTGTTAGAAATTCTGTCTTAATCCTAAGCCAGAATTCATTGACTGATAGCTTTAATTTTTAAGTTTGTTTATTATTTCTTTTACTTTGAGATTATGACATAAATTGTATCATTTCCCCCTTCTCTTTCCTCCCTCCAAATTCTCCCCTGTACTCGTCTTTGCTGTGTTTCAGATCCATAATCTCTTTTTTCATTAATTGTTACATCATGCGCGCGCGCGCACACACACACACACACACACACACACACACACACACACACACACACACACACACTACAGCCTGCTCAGTCTGTATAATGTGATTGTGTGTGCGTTTCCGGGCTGACCATTTGGTACTGGATAACTAATTGGTGCCACTCGCCCCCCCCACCGCTACCCCTCCCCCGTACCTCAGCATTCTTTATTTGCCTGTAGCTCTTAGTGCAGTCTGTGGTCTTTCCCCCATTCACTTTGGCATGTCTCTCGTCCTTGTTTAGCTCATGCTTGGGAGGCTATGTTGGTGAGACTTTATGGGTGTAGCTCCTGACATTGCTAGGAGACATAATCTTGCAGTAAACCTCTTTATCCTCTGGCTCTTGCAGTCTTGCTTACAAAAAAAAAAGAAAAAGAAAAAAGAAAAAAATACAAGTCAGCCACTCAAATAAAAATTTTAAAATCAGACATTCAAGTACAACGTGATCCAAAGAGATGCTATTTTGATACTACTCATATGCTGGGGAATGACAGGAAATATTTAAAGTCTCTATTTTCTATAATTAAACCATTGTGTTTCTGTAAGAGCAGAACAGTTTTGTGCGTACAGTAAAAACATTGCAGTTCAAAACATACTGTAGTCTGTAATCTGTGTATAGAATTTGTCGGTGTGACAGCAGGCACAGTGCCCAGTGCTAATGCAGGGTGTTCAGGACCAAGGCTGCAGCCGAAGTCTTGTGACTTAACACCAGCAGATGCTGTCAGAAACACCACTGAGTCACTGGGCAGTTGGCTTTAAATCGATGTGTGGCCAGTGCATTTTCATAAGCCTTTTAAACTCGCTTTCCTGTTTCACATTGTGTTTAGTGTGTGCGTGCGTGCGTGTGTGTGTGTGTGTGTGCGCGCATGTGTGTAATGCAGACACACAGGTGCCAGAGCGTGGCTGTGCCTGTCAGAAGACAACTTTGAGCAGTTGGTTCTCTTCTTCCACTGGGGGTTCCAGGGATCAAACATCCTGAGCCATCTTTTTCTCACCGGCCTCATAAACCTTTTGTTGTTGCCAGATTTCTGCCTCCTAAATTCATCTTCATCTACCCCATCTGGAGTTGTAACACTCGGTTTAAGAAGTAGGGTCTTAGAGGAGTAGGCCAGAACTGGGCTTGACACAGCAACAGACACCACGCTTCCCAGCCTTCTGAATACCCAGGGTCTCGCATCTAGCCGTAGACTAACCAGTACAGAATGGTGGTGGTGGTGGCAGTGTTCTGTATTCTGTGGGCTCCCGGCAGAATATCAGGACCCTATTCCACGCGCCCTGAGATGCCCTGAAGTTTGGGACCTGGTGTAAGGATGGGGCAGCTGCCTGGTAAGGGAGGCTGCCAGAGTTCAACCCCCGCGGGAATGAGCAGTCCTGCCAGCCTGGCATCTGAAACTGGCTGAGCAGAATTCCACAGCCTCACCCTGAGGGAGCTGTCCCTGCTGACAGAGCTGTGCTAATCCTGCTGACCCGTGGCCGTGATGCTGTCCAAATCTATCTTTAGGTGACCCTGCAGGGAAGAGGCAGTGAGATGGGACCTACCCTTTCTAGAAATCAGATACATGGTATGGTCAGCTGTAGAGGACTGAGGCCCTCGATTATTCATCAGCGAGGTGCAGGATGGGCCTCAGGAGGGGTTTCCAGGGCAGGGGGCTTCTGTGAGATTTTCTCCATGGCTTGCATGCACTCTGAAGTTCCCATGTTTATGACCTGGTCTAGGCAGGGTCCAAGGATTCCAAGCTCCTTATATGAAAGTAATGCTGACAGCCCCTAAGAAAAGAAGGGTCCTCTTCTGTGAGTGACCCTCCTCCATGGTGACTCTCTTCTGTGATGCCCCCCCCCCGTCATAGCTGTCCTCCTTTGAAGTGGCCTTCTTTCACCGTGACCTCCCTTTATAGTGGCCCACATGTATAGTGTCTGTCTCTGTTGTCAACTGTCTGTCCTCAGTGCCAAGGGTTCCAATCAGGGCCAGGGCAATTTATGGCTGACATTCAGGATGGGCAACCAGGCTGGCTTCCAGCCTAGCTTTGGAGAGCACTGAGCCTCATATAGGGATCGAGGTGGTGCTAGAGGTCAGTGCCTTTAATCCCTTTGTCAGAAGAGCCTGGATCGGAAGGGTCCCTAGATGTCACTTCAGGGGCTGGGGTATATGTGTGTGTTCCTTTCATCTGCAGGCAGGCAGGTACTCTGGGATAGGTGGTTCCCAGAGAGGTGGCTTTCAGCCTCTTAGCTGATCCCTCCAAACATGTTTATGTTATCTGTTCCCGCCAAACATGAATTGCTTATGTCCATTAACACCCTGGTCCCCATTGGCGAGCACACTGTAGGTGGGGCTACCATCCTGGTAGTAAAGCCTAATTTCCCCTAATCCTCTGTCTCCACAATAGCGCGTGGCACGATGAATGCTGGCAACTTTTTCTAAGTGCAGCAGCGATGTTTTCTTCTAGAAAGAGTGGCCGTGGATGGCGTAGTCACCCTTAGGGTCTCCTGAAGTGTTTGCCACTCCTAGGCTTCCTCTAGGCTCTCTGCTTGTGTTCGTCATTGATGATGCTGGGCCCTGGGAAGGTGGCCAGGTGGCATTGCTCAGAGGTGAATTGTGGGCTATGGCGTAGATCCTGTAGGGCCTCCACAGGGTGGAGAGGAAGCCCTTGGGTGCTTTCCTCAGGAGGGGGAGAGGCTGCGTGTGAATGTACTCTAGTTTTCCCCCTGGAAATGTAGGTTGGTTCTGTAAACTCTGACACCTTTACCTGGAAATGAAACGCTCGCATGCCCTGTCCCCGCCTCTACCTGTTGTTCCTGGTCTGTCCACCTGTTTCTTTGCTCAGCTGCTCTGTGATATCGGAAGTGCAGGTGCCCAGGCTCCCCACTGGCATCTGCCCTCCCTCCCCCAAGAGGGACCCCATCCCAGCTAGCATTATGCTCTTCCTGGATATGGTGTCACTGCCCATCCCTTGGTATTGAGGGGACAGAGCTAAAGGATCATTGTTGCCCCATCTCCCTTGTTTAATGGGGTTGTCAGCAGAGTCAGGTCTCTTGGGTTTCTTTGGTGAGGGAGAAACCTGGTCCAGAGTCTGTGGGTTATACTGAGGTGCATTCTATTGGATGGGGGCTTTGATCTGATAGAGAGTACCCCGTGTTGATGGGCGCACACTTATTTCAAAGGAAGGCAGCGAGTCTCTGGAGCTCTGGTCCACTCTGACTGCTAGGTGCACCTCAGGCTAGCCACCTGTTTCACCAGGCCTGTTGTAGCATTTAGGTGTGGGCTTGTAGACTAGCACCAGCTGTCTGCTATTCAGAGGACAGAGGATGGCTGGCTTCACTACCTGCTCTGTCCAGTGTGGCCTCAACCACTCACATGTACCATTTGAGGTCACAGTGAAATGAAAGACAGGCTGTCTCTAGGCCTTGTGGCTCTCTCTCAGACTCGCTGGGAAGCCCAACTGTATTGGATGTATGGCTAGGTGGTGTCACCCAAAGGCCCTCTGGCCCCCCCCTGCTCTCCCTCTTACAGCCAGTCGGGTAACACCTGAATGTTGCTTCTCTCTTCGGGGTTGCTTGTAGATCTATGAAAATGTCCCTTCCTCTCCTATCCTCCCGTGCGTACAGTACTGCAGCCAGTTCTGCCCTGACTCCATAGCGACTTGACCTGCTTATGGGATGGAGATGGTGTGGAACAGTACAGAGAGGGACTCCCTATGTAGGTAGAGGCACCTCCACAGGTGGCACCCGTGAAAAGAGAGGCCTGGTGTCCACTGTGGTCTCTCTGAGGCCCAAGGCTACTAGAGGAGTTTATGGGGTTAGCCATGCCCGCGTGTCTCCTGAAGAAGGCTCATGTCTCCCATCCACTCACTCACTTTGTGGCCTAGCAACTGGTCCAGGCAGCCCACGTGCACCAGGCCTCAGGAGCGACTGTGTCTAGATTACCATCTGTGACATTCAGTATCCCCTGCTAGCTTGCATTCTCCTGGTCTCTGTGTGTCCTCCCCTGGACCTTTCCTCCCATGCTAGATGGTAATATGCCTGCTGGTCCCCACAGTTGTCCTCTCTGCCCTGTGACAACTTTTTTTTTCTGGGACAGTGGGGTGCACAGAGCCTGCCCTCAAACTGCTCTGCTGTGCTGTGGCAAGGATGGGGGCTTCCTGATTGGTGAGTGAGGTGGCTGCTGGTGCTGATGCAGGATGTGGGAATACAGTTCCAGGTGTCATAAGTGCTGGGAAGGAGTGTGAACACCCTCCATTGCTTGGAGAATGTCTGTCTTCTGATGGAGTGGAGACACACTTAGGGTCCATGGACAGATGTCAGAGACAGACAGACTTATACCAGCCCTGATTCTCTCCTGAAATATCAAAATTCCTTAGTAGGTGCCTGGTACAGCTGGAAGAATTTCTTCATGGTATGGAAAAGACACACTTTCAACAGTTTGTTTTCTGTTTGGTCACCTGCGTGTCAGTAACTCATAATGGCCATCCAGTTCTGAAGAAGATACACAAGAATTTTATTTAAAGAGCTGTACCTCAGAATCTACAACTTATGCCAGGGAGGGCTAGGAGAGTGTTAGAAGAGATTCGGAAAATGCTGCATTATCGGGTTTTGCAGAAGTGAAACTGTGGATTCACCTGGAGTGGGGGGTGACCTTGTGAATGGACTTAATTGTGAAGTAGCTGATGGGGAGCTGTCTGACACTTGGATCCTACAGGAGACATCACAGATTGAGAGGGAGTTGTTATTTCTAGGATGCTGGAAATGGGAGAGGGACCTTGATGGAGCCACTCTGGATACCCAAACTTCTGGATTTATTGTTTGCATGAACCGATAAGTCATTTAAAATAGTAAGCCCTGATAAGTTGGCAGTTTGTTATTTATATTAAAAATTAATCAAAATTGCTTACTCTACAGTATGGCATGCTTCATTTTGGTGAGGGTACATATCTTTCTGTCAGTGGCTTACTGGAGTCCTAGGATCAGGCCTTAGAGAGAGCAAGGTCTTGAGTTACCCAATACCCATCATCCTGTCTCTGCCCCACCCCTTCCCTTCTGAAGAAAATAGCATCATTTTCAAAGGCAGCAAGGCACCAGACATTCAAGTACAAGTTTCTGCCTCAGACGACTAAACTTCTTGGTGCTCTTGACCAAGAAGGCCAAGTATTGCAAGTCCCTGCTGGTGCCTTCTCTGAATTTTGAGCCCTCAGTCTGAGCACATGCTGGACTCACGGGGTGGACAGTGGGACATGGCACTGATGGCTGGAGTCTCTTTCAAAGACTGACTCTAGGTACATATCAACCACTATCTGGATTTCTGGGTTATAGCCTATATCCGCTGTTTTTATCTGACAGCGTGAGGAGCACTTTGCCCTTGATGGCAGTGTTGTTTCTTAAACAATGATTGGAAGGTACACTGGCTCCTCGTGATACACGTGACTGTTGCCAGGATGAGGCTAAGGGGGACTGGTTCACCCTTGCAGCTGGTATAGGAGGAAACAGAACCAGAAGCTCTCTCCTCTGACTGTAGGGGTGCCAGATGTAGACTGCCAACTCTTGGGAGCATGAGACCAGCTTCCCAAGCCATTCACAAGCTGGCACCCACTGATGACCAGGGCCTGCCCCCAGACTGCTTGCAATATATCTTGTGTAGTCTCATTTCATTGTGTCTGCCCAGAGGTCTCTTTATGCAGAAACACTGCCCCTGTCTGTGCTTTCATGGAGTGGGGATCACAGTTCTCCCAGGCAGCCTGCGGAGAGGGTTCCATTTAGGGGCTGGGTGTCCTGGCTGCCTTTGCCCACTTGTGGGTAACTGTATGTTTATTTTCTTGTCTTTGGTGGATTTCCCCTAAGGTTTCTTGCTTGCCTAGATCCTGACCTGGAGGGGAGCTTAGAGGACAGAGTGGCTCGCCTTCTCAGATACTCATGTTCCCTCTACACTCATGCAGTCCACAGACTTCTAGATTGCACACCTCACCTGCTTTAGCCTCGAGAGGGAGGCGAGCATGTGCTGTTCCCAGCAGGGCCAGTAGACCTGGTTCAGACCCTGGGACCCTGAGAGCGGGAAATGCCCTGTGTTGTAGGACCATGGGGAGTGTGTAGGGACACTGAGCCTCCTGGGATATTGGGGTACCTGGGGGGGTGAGGAGACAAAAGAGATACAGGTGTGCAGTTGGAACTTTGTGCTACCTGACCAGATGCCTGCTGACCCCAGGATGGTGGCACCACTGGTGTCACACTTAGTGACATGAGGGAGCTGAATCTTTGAGTGGGTTTTAGCTCTTCAGGAACACCAACTAGTTTGGCAGAATGGGGTTGGGAACCCACACTGGGCCTAGTCTTGCGGCATAGGATAGCTCTGGGCCCAGACTCCAGAGCCTTTGTTTGCTTAAAAAATGGTTGGGAGCTGGAGAGATGGCTGAGCAGTTAACAACACTTGTTCTTCCAAAGGATCTGGGTCCCAAGTCAGTTCCCAGCACCCATATGGTGGCTCACAGCCATCTGTAACTCCAGTTGCAGGGGATCCAACGCCCTCCTTTGATATCAGCAGGTGCCAGGCGTGCCCATGGTACACAGACATACATGCAAAGCAAAATAACCATACATGTTAAAAGAAACATTAAAAAGTTATTGTACTGGGTTACATAAGGTCCATCCTCATGGGAGCGTGTGATAAACTTTGAGCATATTTCCCACATGCTCCTCCCCTTTGAGGTTCCTTCTCTTCCCAGTGGTTCCCTTTGTCCTCGACAGTGTCACTTCTCCTTTGTGTCACCTGTATGTACACGGTTTTATGTGTCTGCATGAATTTGAGTACCCACAGATGAAAGCAAACCTGTAATACTGTCTTTCTGTAAAGATGTAATTTTCTTCTGTGACTTCCAATTACATCAGTTTTCTACAAAGAACACATCTCCATTCTTCTTTATGGCTTAAAGAAAATTCCTCTCACGTTCCTTTAGTTTGACTCAGACCACAAGCATATGCTCTGGAAAGGCTTGCTACCAGATGCACTATGCTAGCCGGGGCTAGCCAGTGCTAGCCAGCACCCTGCCACTGCAGCCTGAGTGTGGCTCTCACCCTCTTTCGGTCCTCGGAAGGCAAGGTTCTTTTCCCGTGATACAGAAAGCACTGCACTCTTCCAGGAACAGCAGATGTGTCCCCTCTTGGGCCTCACTCCCTCAGCCGTTACCCGCTGGGGCTGTTGTGATGTCACTGTGGCCCTGGGTTGCTACGGGAGTGGCCCTGCAGACACTCTGCACTTTCTAGGCAGCAACCTCTGAGACAGGGTTTCTTTGTGCAGCCCAGGCTTTGCTGGAACATGCTGTGTAGAGGAGGGCTGTCCTCGATCTTAGAGATCCACCTGCCTCTGCCTCCCAAGTCCTGGGATAGTAAAGGTGTGCGCCACTACTGCCCAGCAACCTCTGACTTAACATCAAAAGCCCCCTCTGGTGTGTGTCTCCAGGTTGTCCTGAAGCATGGATTAGCCCATCAGACCTCATCTGAGTACCCCTGAATGGCCCTCTCCCCGCCTTGGAGGCTGCCATTTTGTCTTCCCTTTGCATGATCAACCAATAGTGAAGCAATGGGTGAAGATGACTTGCATAACCCAATGAGAGTGGGCCATGCTCAGAAGAGCATGTGAGATCCAGTCTTAAATGACCGAGGGGCATGGCACCTTGGTGAAACCTCCTGGTGGCATGGGACGTATAATAAGGTCTCTGCCCAGCTTCCTGTTCCAGGCGTGGAGGCACCATGGCTAACAGCCTTTGACTTGGGTTAGCTTGTTGCTTCCAGCTAGTTGGCATCGGTGGTAGTGTGGCAGGCCCTGGGTTCTATAACTAGCAATGCATGTATGCCTGCGCATGCATATGCACCATACATGCATGCACGCACACTCACATGGGGGAACAACAATGAACTGTAGCCTATGCAGTGTCACCTCCCACGTCCTGTTTGTGTTCGTTGTGTTAGTTACAACTTGGGCCATTGCACCTTGAGCCATATGCTGCTGCTGGTCGATGATGAATGCTATAAAATAACGTAGGCTTTAATGGTGCTCCGAGGCTTCTCTCAGCTCACTGACTAGACCCATGGGAAGGGAATTGGAGACAGACTGTTGTGGGGACTCTGAGCCAGCTCAGGATCCATCGTCTTCTCACCTGGATTGACCAGGATGGTCACTTCAGCTACATTCCTTTTGCATGTGTTTGCTCTATGTGTGAGTAGGTGTAGTTTCTGAGCACAAGTCTGCATGCAGAAGCATATGCCCTTGTAGAGGCTGAAGAATGCTGGGTGTCCTGCTTTATCATTCTCCTGCCTTCTCACTTGAGATAGGATCTCTCGCTGACCCTGGAATTAGGCTGGTGGACAAACCAGCTTTTCAGTCCTCCTACAGTGCTGTGTGTAGGGGTCCTGGATGCAAACTGCCATACCTGCCCTTTTACATAGGTGCTGGGTATTTGAACTCATGCTTGTAAAACAAGCTCCTTTGCCTGTTGAGCTGGTTCTCCAACCCTGGCGTATCCATTTCTGTTTGCAGTAGCTCAGTTCATCTAGAGGGCATGGAAAGTCACCTTTGAGTTCTTGCATGTGGGAAAATGAGTCTGGTGAGCCTGGGTAGGTGTGTATTTGGCTGGGTATAGAATTCCCCGTCGGCACTTTGAGGATGCCGCTGCCCTCCCCACAACCAGTATTGCTGATTCCAGCCACTGTCGCCTAGGCCATTTCTTTGCAGATAGGAAAGTTTTGCAAGCCTCAGGATTCTGAGGTTTCACTGGGACATGTCTGGAGGGTGGGTTAGTTTTCATTTACTGACCTGACCTCAGATGGCCCTTTTATCCTAAATCATTCTCCTTTAATTTGGGGAAATGCTATTCCTCCGTATGTATTTCACGATGTCTCTCCTCTTAGAGCCACAGTTGTATAGTTGTGTTCCAGATAGTTCTTTCATATCTTTTAATATTTCTTTTTTCCTTTTAGACTTACCTTTCTCGTTCGGTCTTTGAGTAGCTTTAGCTTTTTATATCTTAGTTACATTTTAAAAATTGAAGTATAATTTATAAACAATTAAATATGCACATTAATATTTCAAGTTGGTGGCTGGGGAGATGGCTCAGTTGTTTAATCACTCTCCATGAAAGCATTATAACAAGAGTTTACAACTGTAGTATAGTGAGTTGATAAACTGGGTGGATGGAACAGCCTGCATTTAATCCCATTACTCACTCATGAGGCAGAGACAGAGAATCCCTGCAGCAAACTACTTAGCTACACTAGGCAAATAAGTGGGCTCTGGGTTTCAAAGAGCGACCCTGTCTCAGTCTGTAAGGTGGAGAATGACTGAGGCCAGATGGGTATGGTAGCTCACCCCTTCAGTCCCAGTGCTCACAGAGACAGGGCATGCAGATCTCTGTGAGTTTGAAGCCAGTCAGGGCTACAAAGAGAGACCTTGTCTCAACCCACCCCACCCCCAAAAGAAAGCTCTGGCTTTCATATGCTTGTGCACCTGGACACTTGTATACGCACACACAACACAAACATGAGTTGGGACGTGACTGTAGCTGAGTGGGTAGGGTATTTGCGTAGCAAGAACAAGGCTTACTTACTTGGGGATGATTTCATTCCTAGTTCTTCTCAAACTAACAAAAAAATTCCTTCACCCCCCACCCCACAAACCACCCACCAGGTTCTCAGCTCCAGATCCTGCCCACTGCAGAGGCAGCCATTGCTTTGAAGGTGTCTCCATTGTTATTAGTTGGGGTAATACCAGTTCTCTTATCAAATGGGTTTCCACTAGACGCATGCTTATGTCTGGCTTCTTTAGTTTGAGACTCACACAGGATGTTTTTCCATCAAGGTTTTTCTTTCTAGCTGTTGAGGTGCGTACTGTTTTTGTGGGACTGCCACCAAAGTGTTTCTGTTCACCTGGTGGGATCCTTCTGCTGAGCTTGGTGGGGCTGTGGTGGCAGCCCCTGTGTCCTTCTTTTGAGGACTTGGTTTCCTTTCTCTCTGTGAGTCTTCTCTAGGAGGAGAGTGATGCGCCCCAGGGCTGGCAGGAAGCTGCTGACGGATTGGCCATTTCTGTAGGTTTTCTGGTGAAGCATCTGTCTGTCTGCATCAGTTATAGAAGTTCTGTCTCCATTCAGCGGCTGAGTCGTTTGACAGACGTGTGGATTGGGAAAGCTTTGCTTTCATTATCATAGATAAACAGTGATACAGTGATTTTAATAAGTGGAGCATGTTACCATTTTATTGTCTAGATTAGAGATTAACGTTTTTTGTACTTTCTATTTCATTGGATTAGGGAATGTTTTATATGTTAAACAAGGTCAGCCCAGCTTTCAAAATCTGTAAGAGCTATTTTCTGGATGGTTCCTTTTAAAATAGAAGTTTGCTCTTGTATGTGCAGGTGCACATCTTGGGTCCTCATGGGGAGAACATTAATTAGATGTTTCTGAAGTCTCTGAATGATTGTCTTTCTGGTACTGACCGCACTGGTGATTTCTCTCCGCTGTTTGGCTTTGTTGATGATGGCTGCTGTCTAGTCCCACGGATGAGCTGAGGGTCAAGCGGAGTCTGTGCTATGGGCCAGGGGTCTGGCCTAATGGGTCCAGCTGCCATGTGGGGCATAATTTAACACAGTGACCCTTGTCATGATCCTATGGGCCACTGTGTCTATTGGCCTCTGGCTTGACATTGTGTGAGGCCTTCCAAAAGGATCCTGGGAATCTTTGCTTATATTTCCTTTCAACTCTGATTTCTCCCTGGCCTATCTCAAACCTCCTGCTTCCTCTCTTTTTGTGTGTTCTGTGTTTGGTTGTGTTAACAGTTTCCTTTGGAAATGTAAATGCCTCTCTTCTCATACTCTCGTGGTTCTGGGGTGTGTGGCTGGGAGGCGGGATTAGAAGGTGACTTTGGGCATCACTTAGGTGGAGCTCAGGTCTCACTATGCTTATAGAGTGGGGAGAGGTCACCCTGAGGCCCTGGCTGGTGGCATCTAATGAGATGAGCTTGGAAGCACAGAGCAGCACTTGGGGCCATGTGAGCTCTTTGGGTTTGTTTTGAGTGCTTCAGGATGAGGATCCATTGATGGATTTGTGAAAGGGAAGGACCAGGGTATAGGTAGGCTGCAGGGGGGTTAATGAGGCTAGGGCAGAGGGCAGAGCTCACACACCTATTGAAAAGTTCTAAGACAGCAATGAGGTGGCTTCTCTTTTGTTTGTTTTTTGTTTCCCTTTACTTTGAGACAGGCTCTCATGTAGCTCAGGCTAACCTCTAACTTGATTACACAGCTGAAGACAACCTTGAACTTCTGATCCTCCTGCCTCTACCTACCAGATACTGTGTAGGCCACTAGGCCTTTGTTCATTGAGTGCTGAGGGGTCGAACTACAGGGCATTGGGCGTGGTGGACAAGCACTGTGTGCATGGAGCTACATCCCTAGTCCTACAGTGATGTGTGTTTACTGCTCTGTTGTAAACTTTGGGACAGCAGATTAGCTCTGATGCCTTGGCCCGGCACTGTGGCCCAAGGCCAGGTGAAGCATGTTTCTTCCTGCTCCAAGGGCCGGGCTGCCTGCTCTCAGGATTGGCTTTGCCAAGCCGGTCCTCCATCGTCTCAGTGCTGGTATCTGGCATGTGTCATCTCCCCTCCACTGAGGTCTCCTGAATCTTAAGCACCTCCCCCCACTGACATTTCATCTCTTTAACAAGTTCTCTGAGAGTGACTGATCACTGGAGAGAGCAGAGGCCCCCAGGTGTTTGGAAGGAAAAAGTGCAAAATCCTGGCAGCATGGGTTGCGAGCTGCTTCTGGCTTCCTGGAGCAATGTCTAACAAAGGGGCCCCAGGCCGGGGCTGTATCTGGGGTTGTGGGCTCAGGGGACTAGCTGTGGTGTGCCCCTGGTCACTATGGGTAGAAAGAAAGGGTAGGTTCTGCTACATGCCACTGTGGAGGCTTCTGCTGCTGCCCCTACCCCTGATGCGCACTCCTGGGAGAAGGGAGAGTGGCAGACAAAGCCAGAGCTCTGCCCACCCGGTGCATCTGTCTCTGGCTCTAGGACCGGAAGCTCACCAAGCTCGAGCGGCAGCGGTTCAAGGAGGAGGCGGAGATGCTGAAAGGCCTGCAGCACCCCAACATTGTGCGCTTCTATGACTTCTGGGAGTCCAGTGCCAAGGGAAAGAGGTGCATCGTGCTGGTGACGGAGCTGATGACCTCGGGAACACTGAAGACGTAAGTGCTGAGCACATGTGGCCTGGGGTAGCCTTGGGTGCGGGGCTGTGACAGCTAGAGTCACAGGTATTGGGATGCTTGGGCTAATCTGGCTGGTGTCTGTGATCCAGTGTCCATTCAGGTACCGCTTTTGAGTGGCATTCTTTCTCTAGGCCATGGGAAGCCCGTTCCCCAAGTGAGAAGAATCAAATCTAGCAGTCTTCCTGGCATTTGGCTCCCTCTGGCTTCTTGTGACAAATGAGACTGGGTCTCACGACCACACAACTATTCCCACTCTTCCTTCCTGTGTGGGACACTGGAAGGCTGTTTACTTCCCAAGGACATGGTTCCTTTGTCTGCTCTGTCTGGGACCTTATTTCTGGCCAGTGTCTGTTTGCCTGAGGCAAGCCTGGCACATTCGAGTGTCCTGGAAGCATAATGCAGACACTCAGGGCCAAACAGAACACAGCAAGGGGTTGGGAGCTAGGTGGCTGTGACAGTTTGCCACTCTTCACTGAGGTCTGTGCTACAGGGGTGAGGGGATGTCCCCTCTGGGTGGCCATAGCTTGGGTTCCTCTGAAACATTTTAACCCTGAGGCCGCAAGTAGGACCTTGATGTCCTCTGCTTCTGGGCGGCTTCACTCTCAGTGTGAAGATTCAGCAAGAGAAATCCTAGTTCCCATCCTCACCTGTCACTTCCTCCTGGGTGAAACCGGGTTCATCACACAGGTAGCTTGTTTGCACGGATACCTGGCCTTCTTGACCTTTGACTGTAGGTCACTGTGTCACTCACACTCTGTTCTGGGACCCTGCTCCATTTGGTGGTTTTTGTTTTTTAAAATCACATCCAGGAGTTTAAGGCTGTGCTTGGCATGGGTTTGGTAGCAAGGTCTCCAGTGCAAAGAGCTAATGGAGGTCTAGGGTCCTGGCTCACCTGCCTGCTCCAGGCCTGGATCCGGCTAAGATACCCTGGGTAGGGGAAGAGCTGTTAACATCTTCTCTTTCCCTTTGCTGCCTGCCCCACGTAGCTGCCAGATGCATGTGGCTGGGCTTTGCCACACGGGCACTTACCACAGGCAGCAGCAGGTGAGCTGCTTGGTGAGCTCTGCCCTTCCCCCAGGTACCTGAAGCGGTTCAAGGTGATGAAGCCCAAGGTATTGAGAAGCTGGTGCCGGCAGATCCTGAAGGGCCTGCTGTTCCTGCATACAAGGACACCCCCCATCATTCACCGAGACCTCAAGTGTGACAACATCTTCATCACTGGACCCACCGGCTCTGTGAAGATTGGAGACTTAGGCCTGGCCACCCTTAAAAGAGCATCATTTGCCAAAAGTGTGATAGGTGAGTCTGTTTCTTCTCCCTAAGCCCATAGGGGAACCACATGGCCTTCAAGGAGCCACTGATACCTGGTTTTGCTCAGCCCTGGTGCAGACAGGGTATCCAAGCAGTCCCTGGACTCTGGTGACTCAGCCAGAGGACCTGCCTAGTGGGGAGCACACTTACAGCTTGCCTGGAGATACTGGCTTTGTTTCCCACTGAGACTTAGGGGTGGGGTGGTCTCTGCATCAGATCCCTGGCTGTATTAGGTACCACCTATGATTGTCTGCCAACAGTGGCAGGCTAGATGCCAACTTCAGGGTTCTGGTGGACACCACAGCTGCTTAGGAGGAAGAAGTAGCATTGCCACAGAGGAATAACACTGCTTATGGCAGGTGGCATTGAACCTGTTCCCAGCAGTTAGGTGGAGGAGTATCCCAAGGCTGTGGGACACAAAGAAATGACAACTTGGAGTGTCGGGTCAGAAAGATAGATCAGAGGCCCAGCATGGTGTCTACATGGTGTTGGAAGGTGGTGCTGGGGGTTTGGGTCCTTTCTTGTCCTCAGGCCTTTGCTCCAGGCCTCTCCTCCTCTGAGACACATTCCTGGCCAACTTTTGGGGGATGTTGCTCTGGGTCCTGGGGATAATAGCCTGCAGCTGTGTGTAGGGATAAGAGAGTCTGGGTCATGTGTGCCCAACTTTGAAGTGAGTGGCAAGGCACTGAGTGTCGACCAGATACTGGGAAGGATTATGTGGGCTTTGGAAAGAACATTGCTTTGGAACTCATACCTGTCTTGAAATCAGGTGTGCCCCTGATTGCCCACATGGACAGGACAAGGAGTAGTAGGCCTCAGATGCCCAGGAACAAAGGTGGCTTGTTTGGTAATCTTGGAGAACTGCTTTATTTGCAGTAGTGTCTTTGGAATGAGATATTTAGGGTAGCTATCTGGGCAGTGACCCATGGAGCCTAGATTTCTGGTCTCATTATGGTAGAATTAGAGTAGTGGGAAGCTGGACTGAAGTCTCTGTTTCCTATCTGTGAAAATAGTTGGGACTAGGCTGGGAAGATGACTCAACTAGTAAGAGCACTTGCAGCATAACCATAAGGTTCTGAGTTCAAATCCCTGGAACCTAGATTTAAAAAGCCAAGCATTGGGGGTGAGAGGTGACTCAGCAGTTTAAAAGTATGAATTGATCTTCTAGAGGACCCAAGTTTAGTTTCCAGCACCCACATCACGTGACTGACAACCATCTGTAACTACAGTTCTCTCTCTCTCTCTCTCTCTCTCTCTCTCTCTCTCTCTGTCTCTCTCTGTGTCTCTGTCTCTGTCTCTCTCTCTGTCTCTGTGTCTCTGTGTCTCTGTCTCTCTGCCTCTCTGCCTCTCTGCCTCTCTGTCTCTCTGCCTCTCTGTCTCTCTGTCTCTCTGTCTCTGTCTCTGTCTCTGTCTCTGTCTCTGTCTCTGTGTCTCTCTGTCTCTGTCTCTCTCTCTGTCTCTGTGTCTCTCTGTCTCTGTCTCTCTGTCTCTCTGCCTCTCTGCCTCTCTGCCTCTCTGCCTCTCTGTCTCTCTGTCTCTCTGTCTCTGTCTCTCTCTCTCTCTCTCTCTCTCTCTGGGACTTGCTGGCCACCAGCCTAGCTCCATCCTGTCCCAAGAGACTAGGTGGAGACTGGCAGGGCACGGCACCAGACATCATCTGACTTTTGTGTGTGTACATGTATACACACACCTCTTCACATAAAAAGAAGAGAAATGGGTGAGGACTCAGGGCTGTGGGGTGTTGTACTCTGGCTCTGAGCTCTGGGAAGTTTTTAGCCAGGTTTTGTTTTGCATGCCTTAGACCCTAACAGGTGGCAGGACAGCCCCTCAGGGTCACCCACCTCAGAAATAAATGTTCAGAGCAAGATTCATTCCACTTAAGGAAGCTAAGTCCCTGTGTCCCGTAGCTGTGAGCTCTTTGTCTTTTTGGAAACAAGGCCTCCAGTTTGTGGCTTGGGTGATAAGAGTTGAGAGAAAGGCCAGATGTTTCTGGCAGGCCTGGGAAGGTGCTGAACCCTCGTGGCACCCAGCTCTGTGGGATGTCCCTTGAAACCTTGGCTATTGCTTAATGAAGCCCAGGTTGTTAAATCAGAGAAGCTAGGATCAGGAGTTTGTTCAGATGCTTCTCCTGGGGTTGGGGGAAGCGAGGCTCACTTAGGGGGATTCCCATGGGCGCTGGCTAGAGAGTCCTGTTCCCCACAAGTGCCAGCATCTGGGGAGGCTGAGGCCAGGTGGGGACTTCCCCAGGCTTGTCACCCTGGTATCCTCAGGTCCCGCAGGTGGAGCTTCTCATTGGGTCTGTTAGTAAGAGATGAATGCTGGCACTCAGATCCCGTTCTCCTCTAATGGGGTCTAGCATGTCAGCCCATGGGATGGCCACATTAGGGAAAGCCTTCCTAACTCAGTTCAGAAACCCCCTCACAGACATGCCCAGAGTTTGTCTCCTAGGTGTGTGTGTGTGTGTGTGTGTGTGTGTGTGTGTCGGCCTGCAGACATTGGTATTGTGGGTCTGTTTCTGCTGTAACCTTCAGTGTTTCCCCTTGCAGGCTCTGCTGCTCTAAGAGTGCTTGTGTATGGCTATAGGGCAGCCCTACCCCTAAGTCCAGGTGGCATCCTCAGCTTAGGACTGTGCTATTACCTCAGGCTAGGATTGCCTTTATTTTGCATTTTTTAAACATATGTTTTAAAAAGCAAGACATGGTTACACTTGCATCTGTAAATCCGGCACTGCAGGCTACATGGGCCTCACACCCTCATAGTGCATTTCTTGCCGCTTTGGTGGGTCTGGAGATCCCCACGCCCCCTTTGCATGATCTGAGGATGAAGCAGATACCGCAGTGCATGTGTTGTAGCCTAGGTGTGGAGCCCTGAAGCTGCAGAGCTGGCTAACCCAAGGGACCTTCTTGGAAGCGGTAGGGAGCAGGGACCGAGTGAGGCCTTGCTTTATCTGTCTCTGAAATAGTGGAGTCAGGTGAAGGCCTATGTGTTCCATCCTGGTGACTAGGACTCTGGCCTCTGTGGGGACCACATCCTGTAGTTTCCAAGCAGGTTTTGTAATAATTTGCCCTTAAGAGTGAAATGGGAAGAGGCCAGGTTGAACTGAGGGTAGCTAAAAGAGCTACAGGTTGGTCCTGGGTGGGCTTGGCATCCAGGTAGAGAGTAGGAGGGGGCCTGGCTGTTGGGTACCATGTGAATGTAACACTAAGGTAAGTACTTAGGAGTTCCAGGTAGTGTAGGGTCCACCTAGGAGATGGGAGATAGATTCTGCCTGCCCAGTGAGGAGATGGGTAAGGACCAATTGTTCACTTGTTCTTGTTAAAATAAAAATCAAGAAGATATGGGAAATCTAGGAGATAGAGCTTCTGAGCCCCATGTAGGAAATAATTTATCTTTCATTACAGACTCTGGGTGCAATTCTCATTATAGTGTTAATCTGGAGCGGGTACCTACCTACTCCCACTGCTGCCAGACTTCAGCACACAGTCTCCTGTTCATTCGGGGACAGAGATGCCTTGTAACCACAGCATAAGTTACTTCTCCATTAGAAAGGAGAAGATGGCCAGGGCTGTACCCGCAGAGGTGTTGCCTGATTCTGGCATGGGGAACTTGGCGAGCAATTGTGTAAGGAAAGTTCCCTAGCACCTGCCAAAACAGCTGGGCCTGGGCTGGGGGTGGGGACTGCCACTTTTACTCTCACACAGACTCATCTGCAGGGACCGGGGGATGCCTGGTAGATGTGCAAGGCTGCCTTGGGCCCAGGGTAAGGTACTCTGCAGGTGACGGCTGAACATGAAATAGGTTAGTAGGTGGGACAGCCACCCAGACAATTGCATGTGCGTATGTGCGTGAACACATGTACATGTTATTTCTAAAATTCAGATTTAATTAGTGAGATGGAAAGGAAAAATGAGTCAAGTGCACTCATGTTCAGGAAGATTAGGCCTCCTGTCCTGGATCAGAACTAGTCCCAACTCAAACCATTACCCAGAGCCGGGCTGCCTGGGATACTTCTTCAGAGCAGGGTCCTTGGTTTGTGCCAGTCCCTGCAGAGTCCAAGTCCAGGTACACTGCTGTCTGTTCGCTCTAGTGCCGTGTGGCCAGCTAGTGAGTCGAGTCTCTGATAGAAGAGTGGGGGTTCCTGCATGTGCTGAGGAGTGGCTGGCCCGGCTCAAAGTCCTGGGAGTCTGGCTTCTGTCACAGTCCTGTCTAGGGCCCAGGACACACCCCTGGAGTCTCTTTGTTGGCCCCTCTAGCAGGAAAAGGCTTTGTGATTTCCCTTGTTATCACAGGACAACTTGTCCCACACAGTCTCTGGCAGAGGCCTCATGGGGTGGCATTATGGGCAATAGAAGTGACCCTGACGGGGGAGCCCTTCCTTCTTGAAGCTTGGGGTTTCCGGCCAAGTCAGCTGCCCCATTCACTGTGCTCCAGCTGCCCCATGGTGGACCCTCCTGAGTGGCCCATGTAACCCCTCGGGATGTACTGGGGTCTCAAGGATGTATGTAGGGGTGGGAGGGGCCTGGACTCCCATCCACCTGTAGGCTGCCCCTGCCTGGGACCTCTCTGTCATGCATTCTGTGGTCTAAGAAGTACATTCGCTACTCTATGACAAGGGATGGGATGAAACCTAGAAATATTAAAAATCAGCAGTGGCAGAGAATTTCAGGAGCACAAAAGGATGGGAGTTCTCAGCACCAGGTCTCTTCCTGTCGCTGCCATTTCTGATGGGCTTTTTCTACAGTTTTGTGTGACATGCATTTTTATATTTCCTCAGTTTTTGGTTAGACTCACAATGTATATCAAACTGAAATAGTGGGCAAGAGACCCCCAACGTGGGTCTGCTTAGAGGTCAAAGTGTTTGCCACCTAAGCTTGGGGACTGGAGTTCAGGCCCCCCAGCAGTTACCTGAAAGTAAGCTAGAGTGACAGCCAGGTAGAGTGGCAGCCTGCCTGTCGTCCCATTAGTTACAAGGCAGACATGGAGTCCTCAGAACAAGCAGGCTAGCTAGACTAGCTGAATTTTAATAAAAAGTGGGTCTATTCATTTATTCATTCATTTAATTTATTTATTGGTTTTGAAGCAAAAGCTTGGTTACTTTCTTGTCACTGGCTAGCTAGCCCAGCTTACTCAGCTCCAGGGGAGTGAGAGACCCAGACTCAAAGGACAGGAAGAAAAACAGATGCAGGAGACGGTGGCTGAGAAATGGTTATCCCCTGGGTTCCAGTGCATGTGCTTACAAGCTCATGCACACGGCGGCCACGGCAAGCTCCGTTTTACTTTTATTTTGTCTGCTGTGCTATAAGCAGCCCTTATCTCTTACCATGTTTAGTATGTTACAAGCCGTCCCTTAATAGCCCTGTGGGACATGTCAGGTGGATGCCATTTGCTCACCGTCCCACAAAGTGATAGTTGCATGTCACAATCATTGTTAGCTAAAAAACCTAGTCATTCTGGGGACACTCGGGGCCTTCCTGGGTTTTTGCAGTTAGAGGCAGCTTTGGGGTAACCAAAGGTTTATGTCATCTCTGGGGAGACTTGAGAACTGGCTGGTGCTGACCTGTTTTTAGAGGTATAGTATCCACACACAAGCCAGGGTATGCTCCGATAATAGGCATGCCCACCAGAACACTGTGTGTTTCCAACCCTGTGGGTCAAAATGGCACTGAAAACTGGTGTCTAGCCCTGGAGTCATACAGTGAAGTTTTGGACGCTTCAGTTTGTAGGACACATCTGCTTGGATCCTGGGGCCTGCTGGCCTTACTGGTGTCCTGAATGTGGTACGGGACGGATATGGAGGAGGCTAGGAGCATCTATGAGGCCAAGGGGCCATGATCAGTAATAGCTGTGTCTGCTACTCCTGGTGCAGGTACCCCTGAGTTCATGGCGCCTGAAATGTACGAGGAGCACTACGACGAGTCAGTTGACGTCTATGCCTTCGGGATGTGCATGCTGGAGATGGCCACCTCAGAGTACCCCTATTCGGAGTGCCAGAACGCTGCCCAGATCTATCGCAAGGTCACCTGTGTGAGTCCACTCAGCCACCTTGTTAGTAAGGACACAGCCTTAGTTAGCCCTTTGGACAGTGGTGTAAGGAAAGGAGTAAGCATGGACACCTTACCGTGGGGACCCTGAGGCTTGCTTGGGTAAGTCTATCCCTGGGGGCTGTTACCTGCTTGGAACCGGGAGACCCAGGAAGAAGGAAACCGAGGCTTGGGAGACTGTAGCTCTGCTGAGGTCCCCTTTTCAGGAAGTGTGCCCAGGTTGGCTGTCAGGGAGCCCCATCTTTATCTCAGAGTCCCAGTTTGTTTTCCTTTTGCCCAAGCCATCATCTGAGCCAAGCACGTCTCTGGGCAGCTGTCAGCACCGGGCAGCCTGGGAACCTCAATCCCTGTTTTGCTGTCACTGTGATTTTTGAGTTGATGCGAAGGCTTCAGCTGTGCAAACAGATTGGGCTGTCCTTTCTCGCTCTGTGGTGGCCCCTGTGCTGGTGGAACAAACACAGCTTCTGAGGCTGAGCAGCTGGGCCAGGCTTTTCTGCGCTGGTTCTCATGATGTGTCGTCTTTGCTCTCAAGGAGAGGCCAGCAGGCCCTCAGGGTGTTCTCTGACCTTGGTTGTTGTGATTCCCCAGAGTCCTTCCTGTATCCTCTTCAGGCAGCCCAGTGGGACCCTGTGCTTTGTCTGTTCCTGTCTGTCTGTCTGTCTGTCTGTCTGTCTGTCTGTCTGTCTGTCTGTCTCTGTCTCTGTGTGTGTGTGTGTGTGTGTGGAGGGGCCACACACCCACGTAGCTCCGCCCTGGGCCCATCCACCCTGACGAGCCCTCTTGCAGGTGGTGTGTAACTCTTGCCTTTTGCTGTTTGGTCCAAATGATGTTGCTTGAGTTGCCTTGGGCCTCTCCTGTGTGCACTATCGATAGGTGGTGACAGGCAAGAGTTCTGGCTGGTACCTGGTGAAGAAGCCCACTCAGGAAAAAAGTTACTTCAGGGAGTCAGGGGCTATCTGCCAAGCAGGGTGTGAAGGCCTGAGGGGTCTTAGTGGTATTGGTGTGGCGTATGGGAAAGGAACCTTGGGCTTCAGGCTTGTCCTGTACATGATAAGGAGTGGTGTGTCATCTGGGCTGGGGACAGGACGGGCATCTTAGGTGGAAGACTGGACGTGCCCCTCATTCTGGCTAGCAGATAGCTCGAGGCTGGACCTTCTGGGGTTCTTTACTCTTGTCTGCCCCAAGTGGAGCTTTAACAGCCAGGCTCAGCAGGTGGATTTCTCTTCTTCCTTCCCTCATCGCCTTCTTCCTCCTGTCTTCCTTCCCTTCCTCCTTTCCTTCTTTATGCTTTCTATTCTCCAAATAAAACAAAAACGGCAGGACTTTAAAGACTGAATCTTGCTGAAGGATGAAGCCCAAGAGGGTTGAAGCCTTCAGGGAATCTTATTTTTTGTACTTAGTTGCTTCCTTCCCCTTGCAACTGAGAGGATTATAAATGAGCCCTGCCAGCTTCTGCTTCTGATATGGGAGATATCTGTGTTCTCTGAGTGGCCAGTGATTCCCTCTTCCTCGCAAGTCTCTTCCTGGCCTATGGCCAGAAACAGTGACCACAAACAGTGCTCTTGGCTCTCTGGGGAGGGGCTGGCGTATAGAGAGAAGCCCAGGTGTGGGTTGAGAGGCCCGACTCTGTGGGGAGTGTGGAATCCACTGTGGCTGAGACTTCTTCACCAGGCCGAGGGGCAGCTTGTATGGGAGGCCCTGGGGGCTCTGCTCCAGAGGCTCTGCGGCCAAGCGGAGGGATGGATTTGTGGACACTCACTGCTGGATCTAAAGCCTCAGCCACAGCATCAGCGTCTACAGCCCAGGTGGAGGCTGCCTGCATGTTTTTGCTCAATGGTGATCCTTGTGACAGCGTGGATGGGGCAGCCTTGGCCTGAGTTTGAGCTGGGGATGCTTTATACACCAAAGATGTCCTCTATTCAGACCTGAGTGGGAGGAACATTGGCCACTGGCCTTGTGCTGAAGGGAAGAACTTATGGTCACAAGGCTTCCTGTCACTGGTCTGCTTCTTCCCCATTCTGCTTTCAAGCCTGCGGCTTGAATGTGATAAATCCACAGGTCTGGAGTTTTCATTCAAGTTGTAAACATCTTGACTATGATTTCTCTAGTATGTTCTCTCTCTCTCTCTCTCTCTCTCTCTCTCTCTCTCTCTCTCTCTCTCTCTCTCTCTCGTGTGTGTGTGTGTGTGTGTGTGTGTGTGTGTGTGTGTGTGTGTGTGTGTGTGTTTTCTCACCCATGCAGGCATGTGTGGGGCCCAGAAGTTATCAAGGTGTCTTTCTCAATTGACTCTCCGCATTACTTTTGAGACAGGGTCTCCTATTGAACCTAGAGCTGTAGACTGTTGGCCGTGAGTCCCCAGGATCTGACTGTCTCTGCCTCTCTCAGTGCTGGGGTTATAGGCACGTGCCAACAAGCCTGGGTTTTACTTGAGTGCCGGACATCTGAACTCAGGTCCATGTGCTTACGTAGCAACCGTGTACTGCCAATCCATCGTGCACCTTCAAGTATGTCTTATTTTCCTTCACTGCTCCCCACCCTGTCCTTCTGGAGTCCTGTTTTTATAAATATTATGTGCCAGCCTGCACCTCGTTAGTGTCACAAATTCTAAAGGGAAGGGAACAGTTGTGTGTCTATTTGTCTCTCTGCTCCATGCCCAACAGTTCTGTCACCTTGTCTTCTCTTCTGTGAGGTTTCCATCTCTAGTCAGTTCTCATATCTATAATTTCTGCTTGTTACCAGAAGTTAGTTTTTTTTTACCCCACTACTGAACAGCTGCTATGAGTTTTACCCCTGCCCCTTGCCTCCAACTTGCAGCACACTCTCATTTCTGTTGACTGGTTTTTCTTCTGGGTGAGTCCTGTCTTCTTGCCTTCTAGCATTTCTAGTGGTTTTTGTTTAATCAGCACACACTGTACCATTACAGCTGAGCCTGAAGGTCCTTGGTCTTTCTTTGCCCAGATCTGTGGTGCTGAGGGGGTACTCATCTTGGTTTTAGGGAAAGACTAGAGGGGATTGTAGATCTGGGCTCTTTGTCACTCTTTCCTTTCCAGAACTCTGCCTCATAGCCCCCCCCCCCAGCTTCCCTGAACACAGCTCCACCCTCAACTCATTGAGACCCCAGGCTCTGCTGGGTCCCAGGACTCAGACTGGGAAGTGCCCTGGGTAGCGAGCTGAGCCATAGGAGACACTGGGGTATTGATGGTGCCTCTGGCTCTGGGAGGTGCCAGGTAACTCTGCTCTGTTCTCAGGGCATCAAGCCGGCCAGCTTCGAGAAGGTGCACGATCCTGAGATCAAGGAGATCATCGGAGAGTGCATCTGCAAGAACAAAGAGGAGAGGTAAGCGCCAGCACCCTGGGCTCCAGGGTTCTCCAGCTGACGCTGGTCCAGCTGGCATTTTGGGCTGCATTCTCCATGCAAACTTCCCAGGTCAGGCAGGCTGGCTCAAGCTATGTGATACCAGCTTGTGAGTTGCTGCGGGCAGTGTAGGGCTCACATCCTTTCCTGCCTCCTGAGATAGGCTCCTAACGCAGCCTGAAGTGCTGGGGCACCCAGGCCTTCGCCCTGTCCTCTACTTTTTCTCCAGTTGTCCCCATTTCCATGGCCTTCGGGAACATCTCCATACCCAGGTTCCTCATGCACCTCAGCCCTGTCAGCTCTTGTGAACAGCAGGCTGTACGTAGGCGCGTACTTATCCATCTGTCTCTGAGGCCGCAGATTTCACCTCCTGACCCCCCAGTTGCTCTACAAAGCCAATTCCTCTTCAAAACAGGACTGCCCTTCCCAGTGGACAACCAGGAAGCTAGGGGTGCCTTTTAGCCTTCCTAGTCCTCAAAACAAACTGGGGTGTACTTACCCATCTACATGACATTCTCAGAAGTAGGTAGGGAGGAGTAGCTGGTGATCGTTGCCATCAACATGGTGCCCAGAAGAAGCCAGACTTATGACAGAGGATGCTTCATGGTCAGTTACATTTGTGCTAGAGAACAGACCAGACCCAGTGGTTAGAACATGTATTTGGGAGGCATGACTTCCTGCAGCTGGAAGTGACCATATAGCAACACCCAGCTGCCAGGTGATATGGTCCCCGTGGTGGAGTCTCCCGTGGCTGGGTTCTCGCTCCAAACCCTCTGTCTGTCTGTCTTTATTTTTCCACACCCCTTCCTCCTGAGAGAGGCTCCCTACTAATCTCACTGCTGCTGTGAGGCCCAGGGACCCTCGGGTCTTTGTGTGATTGGGATTCTACTTCTTCTCATTCCCCCTGAGCCAGGAGTCTCTGATGGGGATTGAGCACTCCCCTGCACCTCTGCAGGGTCTGTTTCTATCTGCCCAGCAGATGACCTGGTACAGGGTGTGATTTCTTTTGGGGGAGGTAGGTGTCTTAAAATATGCAACAAGAAACAAGACCGTATCGGATCATAATTTCTCAGCATCTACTGGGAATTAAGGAACGCTTGTGTGCATACCTGTGTCCTACCCCCTGAGGGCAGAGCTTGCCCACCAGGAATGATGTGGGAGAACTTTCTAGCATAACCTGCTCAGTGTGCTGGGTGGTGACCTGATATTATGCATGTAGATGGTTGTGGAAACTCCTTGTCCCTGAGCCTTGCCTGGGAACTACTCTCCCTCCAGGTATGAGATCAAGGACCTGCTGAGCCACGCCTTCTTCGCGGAAGACACAGGCGTCCGGGTGGAACTTGCAGAGGAGGACCATGGCAGAAAATCTACCATAGCCCTGCGGCTTTGGGTGGAAGACCCCAAGAAGCTGAAGGGCAAGCCCAAAGACAATGGAGCCATAGAGTTTACCTTTGACTTGGAGAAAGAGACCCCCGATGAGGTGGCCCAAGAAATGGTAATGTGCACTCAAAGGGGCTCAGCTGCCCTTGGGCGAGTTTGGGTTTTTTTTTTTTTAAAAGTCACAAATCGGCTGCTTTTCCACAAGGGTGTGTGCCCCCAGGGAAGTGGCCGGCATGCCTGAGAGGGCTGGGGGCAGTCCTGAGAAAGGGCTTGGGGTCGCTGCTGTGTGCTCAGGTGTGTACCCTGACAAGAGGGCTAAGGATCTCTACTGCACAGGACCTGGGAGAGGAGAGGAGCATCTGGGGCACTGTTCAGGGAAGGAATCAAGTGGAAAGGGGGAGAGACTGAAGGGCCTTGGCCTTAACCGAACTCTTGCCAGTTTGCCCCAGGACTGTGGCTTTGAACATGGGGTTTGTCCCTCCTGCTTTGGAGATGCTCTTGTGTTGTCTTGGCTTCTGTGATTGGTCGTTGTAGTTTCGACATGATTGAGTTTCTTCAAGTAAAATAACATTTCTTGCCTTCATAAACAAGGCCAGGGCTGCGTTACAAGTGTGATTCTGACTGCTCTGCACTGGGCCAGGCAGGGCATGAGGGATTTGGGAGCTGAGCCTTGAGATCAGGGGGCCACAGGATGGCTACAGTGTGATAAGGGGATGCTGGGTCTCAGTATGAGTGATCGCAGCATGGGTGGTGCTCCCAGGATGATGTCCGGGATCCCTGACAGGTAGATTCCGAGCATCCGGGCTTCACCCAGACCCTAGCTTCCCGGTTTGTCTTCAGTTTCTTGAAAGACACAGTGTCCTAAACCTAACCTGTACCCTGTGTACCCTTCCTGGGTGCTGCTTAACTGCTTCTGAAGCAGTTGACACCCTTGGCTCCACCCTATCTCTGCTGTTCATAACATAGAAGAAGGGCTTCCGACAGGATAGGGCCATTGTGGGTCAGTCACCTCAGCTGGTCCCTGGCATTTGGCTGAACTCCCAGGCTATGTCCCTGCATCAGGTCCAGGGAAGTCCCTGGGCCCAGCACCCTCTCCTGAATCACACACACACACACACACACACACACACACACACACGCACGCACGCACACACACACACCTTATCTCCTTCTCCCTCTTCTGCCTCGAACTGCATTTTCTTTCCATTATAAGGCATGCTATCTATAAAAGGGCATCCATGTAGAAAGGACATGACTTGTATCAATTTAAAGAATAATAATAAATGCCAGGTGGTTGTGGTACACACCTTTAATCCCAGCACTCAGGAAGAAGAGGAGGGTGGATCTTTGAGTTTGAGACCAGCCTGGTCTGCAGAGCAGGTTCCAGAACAGCTGGGGGCTACACAGAGAAACCCTGTCTGAAAAAGAAAACAAAATAACATAATAATAGTAAGCAATGTGTATCTCCACTCTACAAAGCATTGTTGCCCCGTGTGACAAATTGAAAGCCGTACCTTCTCCCTGTGAGGACTGTTTTGTGAACGGCCTCACATGGGCCCATCTCATAGCTCTGCCACACCTTAGTGGGCCTCAGGGTGGGTCCTTGACCCCAGGAAGCTTGTCAAGGTATCAGCCAGGACTGGCGGCCCATGCAGTAAAGGACCCGAGTTCCCTGCTGTTGGGTCTCCACAGAGAGCAGCTTATGGAAAGAAAGAAATGGAAAGTGTGGTGAGACCCTTCACACTTCCCTTCCTGATTCCACAAGGATGCCCTGTCTCTCTTGCCCCCACAGGTAGTCTGCAAACTGCTTACAGAAAATGTGCTAGGATTTGTGAGAATGCCCTTTGCAACATCACCGTGTTGTTCGTTTCTGATGTTCTGATGTCTTGGATTTGCCCCAGTACCAGCTCCCCTGTCACATCGCACGTCCCCGTCCTTCCCTGAGCATGTCCAGGCAGTTGGCTCAACCTCCTTGTCCTCCTGCCCAGCCCTGAGCTACTGAGCCAGTGACAGCTCTGGTTTCCTGTGGCGTCTCAGGGTTGTGGACATTGTTTCTGGGCCCTTAGGGTAGACTCAGCTCACAGGGTCATGTTATCTGTACATTTGTACACCAGTGCCATCCATGTGCCTCTGGGATCACGTCTACATCTCTGATGGCTCAGGGCCCCAGCTATGGTCAGGAATATACTAGGGGTCTATTCCACATTCCTGCCTTTCTGTGTGGGAGGAGCCTGGCTGGCCCACACAGTCGCCACCTTCGAGCTGTGCTGCCCATCACATGTGTTCTTTTGTATTGCCAGTTCCCACGCTAGGGCACCCCTGTACCCCTACCCTGCAGGGTTCCAGTCAAAAGCCCACCTAGCCTCTTCTAATATGCATTTATTTTTATTGTTGGGTATAGGGGTACACACCTTTAATCCCAGCTCTCAGGAAGCAGAAGCAGGTAGATCTCTGAGTTCCAGGCCAGCTAGGGATACACAGTGAAGCCCTATCTTTTAAAAAAATCTCATTTTTTTCTTTTCTAAAATATTTATTCTTAGCTATGTGTATGGGGGTGGGGTGGTGTTAGTGGTAATACACGTGTGTGCTGTGCCTGTGTGCTGTGCCCCCAGAGTGCAGAAGAGGGTGTTGGATCCCCTGGAGCTGGAATTACTGGTGGTTGTGGGTCACCCCGCATGAATGCTGGCAACAGAACTCTGGTCTTCTTAACTGAGCTATCTGTCCAGCACCACCACTCAGTCTCTCTGGAACTGAGGTCTTCATGAAGGGAAGGAACCCAATTCTGGCTTTTCACTAGTCCCAGTCAGCCCCTGGAGTCCAGCCAGACAGAGCCTTAGTAGGGGCCGCTCTCTTGGGAAGTGACTTTGCCACAGATATTCCCAGTGAGCTCACTGTGTTTCCTGGGGATCGTGGAACACTCTGCTGGTGAAGGGAGTTTAGGATTTTGCCAGACCCAAATGTTCCCCATACTGCTTTCTGATGACCAAATGGGTCTCCTCCTTCCAGGATGGTCAGGGTTTCCCAGGTGCTTGAAGATTTGCTGGGCAGGAACTGCCATCCGACACGTGGAGTCTGTAAACTTCACAGGCAGGTCTTGGGAGTCATCACTCATGAGGGGTCTGAGGAGCCCTGGGAACTACAGTAGGTGGTAGCGGTAGTCCTAAGCAGCAGACTGTGTGTGTAAGTGTAAGTGCAGGATGGCTGATCCCCCAAGATACTTGACTGTGTGTCTGCCTTTGCAGATTGATTCTGGATTTTTCCATGAGAGTGATGTGAAGATTGTGGCCAAGTCCATCCGTGACCGGGTAGCCCTAATTCAGTGGCGCCGAGAGAGGATTTGGCCTGCGCTGCAGTCTCAGGAGCCAAAGGACTCGGGCAGCCCTGACAAGGCCAAGGGTCTGCCGGCACCTCTACAGGTCCAGGTGACCTACCATGCACAGAGCGGGCAGCCTGGACTGCCAGAACCTGAGGAACCTGAGGCTGACCAGCATCTCCTGCCTCCTACCCTACCAGCTAGCGTTACCTCCTTAGCCTGTGAGTACCTGGGATGGGGTCACCATGGCCATCCTTCCTTCCACCACCATCAGCATAACCAGCTTCAGAGCAAAGCAATACAGAGTGCTTATGTCTTATTGCAACACTCAGTGAGAAAGGCAGCTACCTGATAAGCTCCTGTCTCAATCTGGTGAGCTGCAAGCTGTCCTCAGGTAGCTGGGTCATTGGTTCTGATTGTAGGTGGTCCCCGGAAGCTTGGGCTAGGCTTTGGTTTCCTGTTGCAAGGTCACTTCCGGCTAGCCATCTTGGTGCCAGGGCACATGATGATCTTTTAAGGGCATGTCCTGGGGTGATAAGGCTGACAGATGGCCCCCAGGTGCTAGGACACATGGGTCCTGGCTTGGTCCCACTGCCTACCCTATAGGGCTTTGGTGATTGTTTCATGAAAAGGATTAGATTTTCCCTTCATTGCTCAGTGGCTTGTGACCAGAGGGGGTTGAGGCTTGCTGGAGTCTGGCTTCTCAGGTCACATGTCCTTGGCCTAGTAGGGTTTGAGGGAGCCAGCTCCACCTCATTTCCACACTGTGAATCTGTGGACTGGCAACTGGTTCTTTATTCTCTCTGCAAGGAGCAGTCCTGGCCTCATGGCGGCATACAAAGGCCCGGTGAGGTACCATTACCGAGTCTTTGGAGGGGATGGCTGTGCAGGGACTGAGTGGTGGCTGTTTTGGCCAGGAGTGTTTATCACTAGGATTGTCTGTTCTGTTGCTGTCTTCAGTAGACGCCTCTGAGACCATTTGTCCATTTTCAGGGTGTTGTTTCTCTAGAGGTAGGTTGGATGCAGATTTAATCAGAGACCATCCTGAGAGGATCCAGTACCTTTTCAGGATAGGCAGTCAGTGTCCCGTTAGCCTTCCGTGTTTGAAAACTCAGCAGTGAGCTGAGACAGGAGACATGGCTCTGACCACTCTGGGAACCAACTGGGAGCAGATCACCAGAGCCCAGTGACCTGCCCAGGCCAATACTTGAGACTGCGCATGAGGAAAGACTGTTTATTTAATATGCAACCCCCTTCATTCATGACTCAAATAGCTTCCAAGACGACTACTTAGATGCAAATGAGTGGCCCTCACTTTGAAGTACTTTGCCCACTGTTTACTTCACTCCAAGCTGAGCTCTGCATTTTGTACTTTAAAGAGACCCAGTTTGGGACCTCTAAACAATGTCCCTCTGTGGTCGGAGTGACCCAATATGAGAAAATCCCATGGAGATGGAGAGTAGGCGATGAGTTCATGTTAAGTGTAGGAATTCTCTGCCAACAGATCCCTTTCCTCTGTGACTCAGGACACCTATGGGCTAAGCACAGAAGCCATGGCTGACCTTTCAGAATTTTAAACCACTAAGGGTTTACAGGCAAGTCACTTATCCTCCCAGAGGCAACAGATGCTGCAACTCTTTTAACTGTCTTCCAGAGATGATCTACATGTATCATCCACATGTGGACACACAGGCAGACAGATAGCATGTATGTACAGATGCATACAACACGGTGCATACCCTTACATACAAAGAATCTGCATATAAAGATGCACATATGCATTACATATATACTGACACCTGTACACATGTCAACATAGGTGTACAGGTATTCACACACACGGATGAGAACATGTGTGCACCTCCATATATGGAAGTACATGTGTGAACACACAGGAATATACTCAATAGGCAGTGGTGGCACACAGCTTTAATCCCAGCACTCAGGAGGCAGAGGCAGGCAGATCTGCTTGCATATGCGATATGAGGATACACATGTTAACACATATAAGCACATTTCCCTTTCTTCGGCAATGGACAGCACCCTCAAATGCCTTCTGCACTCTGCTCTGGGCTTTTTGTCTTCACTTTTTCACCTGGCTGTAAGAGTTTGACAGTGGCTGACCATTCTGTGCTTCATGGCTGATAAGGACGCCAGACAACACATTGCCTGAGCAGGACCTGCACTTAACAGGATCACACACACATGCACACACGCACACACATGCATGCACACACACACACACACACACACACACACACACCTGTGTTGGGCAATACATGCCCCATCAGCTTTCAATATTCTCCCACCCAACAGCCCCGATTGAACTGAGCAGGTAGCTTCTATTGCTATAACAGTTAAGTTGAGGACCATGACAACACAAATAATGCGGGGGGGGGGGGGAGTAACCATCTGCAAATGAAATTTTAATTATACAAGTAATCTATACAAATCACTTGCAATATTTAAAGTGTTGCACACATGGCTGGAGTTGGTGCCTCTTGAATCTTGTTAGCCTGAGGACCACCCGCCTTTCTCCCCCACCTCCCTCCCCCACTCTGTTCTCTCCCCTCCCTTCCTGTCTGTCTAGGTAGAAATGGTCACTGTAATGAGCAGCTGGCTCATTAAAAACTAGAGCTGCTTGTCTAATTGGTTTTGCCCAATTAAACCTCAGCATTCCGTATGTCTTCCTAGGTTAAAATCACTCTTTGGAAAAAATTGTTAGTGCAAAACCACAAGACTCACCCTTACATGGCTTAAATTGTCAGTGGACAGAGGACTCACTCTAAAATGCAGCCCCTTGTGAAAATAACTTGGTGTTTTGGTAGCAAATTGTAAGCCCTGTGGCTTTTGGAATCCGGAAAGCAGTAACCTCAAAGTGCTGTTTCAGATGGGTTTCCGGTTTTCATTCTTCACTGACTGACTATGTGGGTAGGTTGCCTTGCCAAGTACCTTCAGAGAAGGGCAGCCTCTGCACCTGCATACCAGAGTGGGCCGGGACTGACAGAATTTGCTTCTGGTGTGCTAGCCAACCTTGCCTACCCCAGCATCAGGCCAGGGGCACAGGAGGCCTGAGACCTCATGCTGCTTTGCAGCAGGTGGCAGCTTAAACAGCGTTCATGAAAACAACCCAGACTTAGTCTTGCAGAAGGAGTCCAGGAACAAGCCACTATGCTTGCCTGCAGTGCCAGGGGGTGGCATTTAGAGGTGTGCACACTAAGTTCTCCTTCTGCCCTTCCCAGCGGACAGCACCTTCGACAGCGGCCAGGGCTCCACTGTGTACTCCGACTCCCAGAGCAGCCAGCAGAGCATGGTGCTCAGCTCCCTCGTGGACACGACTCCAACCCCAGCCTCGTGCGTGTGCAGCCCCCCTGTGAGTGAGGGGCCTGGCCTGACCCACAGCCTGCCTGCACTGGGGGCCTTCCAGCAGACGGCCACTGTGGTGAGTTTGAGAGCCACCCCTGCTGTCCTCTTCGCCTCTTGTCTAGGCTGTGCTGTGGATGGCCAGGATTAGACGTATAGTTGGCTCCCAGCCACATTTCCCTTGGGAGGTCCATGGAGGTCCCTCATTGCTGGGAGCTGAAGAGCCTTAGACGTGAAGAACTGGATGAAGAGTGTGGAGTGTCTGGGAACAGACCTTAGGGTACCCATGGCTTGGGGAATTATGGTAGAACCAACCAGCCTTATCCTGAGGTTATCACTGATTCCACACAGGGGCATGATGCTGGAACTTTGGGGTCTTTCCCAGCCTATCCCGGAGATGATAAAAATGTATCATTTGTGGTAATGGAGCTGTGGATTTTTATCTCTGCCCAGCCTTCTGGAGAATATCCAAGGCCCCCTGGCATGTCTCCCTCAGGTAGTGGTAGCTATTGAAAGTCAGGGGGATGAAAATGGGGTTGAAGCAGGGAGGCATTTTCAGTATTTCGAAGGCAAGAGAGGCTCAGGCTTTGAGGATCCCCGACAGGCGGAGTGTGCGATCTGGAGAGTGGGTGATGAACGAGGGGTGAAGCAGGGCATCCACTGTATTTATGTTTGTGTCTGTGGCGTGTGCAGGTACTCACGCCCTTGCATGTACTCGTGGAGGCCTGAGACGGAAGTCGGGGTCTATGCCCTGTTTTTTCAGACAGGGTCTCTCCCTGAGTTTGGAGCTCACCGGCTGGCCAGCAAGTCCCCAGGGTCCTGCTGTCTCCCAGCTCCCAGCACTGAGATCACAGGTGTGCTCTGCCACCTGCCCTTTTACCTAGGTGCTGAGGAGCCAAACTCAAGTCCTTGTGATCCCATGGCAAGCCCTGGGGTTTTTCCCTTTTTTCTAAACATTGAAAAATGCTTGTTACACAGTCCTAAGAGAATTTGCCTGTGACCTCAGAGGGTGATTTAGACCCCATGAGTGGGCTCTGTTTTCCCCAGTCACTTGGGAACCCCCATTTGGTAAGTTGGTAACCCCTGTTGTCACACAGTCTTGAACTGTGGTGGCTTCTTGGAACTGGCTGAACGCTAGTGCTGTGATCTTTGTCCTCTGCGTACACAGGCTCTCGTCTTCCATGGGATTGAACAGTTAGAAGGGCCTAGCAGGCCTTCTGGAAAAGCAGTTGACACTGAGGATTGTGTCTACCTTTGTTTCCCTGAACCCCAGGATTCCCTGTGATGTGCACATTGGCAATTTTATCCATTTCACAAAATGGAATGAGGTTTGATTTTAAATGGCCGGAAGACCTCATCCAAGAGGACTTGCCACTCCAGAGGCTGCTCAGCTGGGGCTGAGCCGGAATGTCCTGCCTGCCTCTTGCACACCTTCAATCATAGTGAGGGCTACCTTGGGCCATGGGATGTACTAGCTGCCCTGGTCCTCACCAGGCCCCTGCTGTCCTATGGATGCTCATTGACCCAGCCAATCTCACCATCCCCGTGTAAATCAGGAGACTCAGCAGAGAAGTCACAGTTGCAGTCTCGGGGCGAGGCCTCTTGGTCCTCTTTCCCTGCCTCCTAATGCAAGATGACTTAGAAAGGGTGGCTTGTGGAGAGTGCATCCTGGCCTCTTTGTATTTCCTGAAGAAGGCTGCTGGGGTAAATAGACAGAGGTGGTGGTGATGATGATGTTGAGGAGGAGGAGGAGGAGGAAGGGGAGGGGTAGGGAGAGGAGGAGGAAATGGAAGACGCTCAGGAGCGAGGGGTCACTAGGCCCTGCCTAAGTCCCTGAGCCACGGACAGTGGCCACAGTGTCCTGGTCTGGTCTAGTTGGGCCATCCTGCCTGTCTACAGCTTCAGGTAAACCCAGCTTCGAGACTTGATCCCAAGCGTGCCTGTGTCCCACGTCCTTACACAGAGTGACAGGAAAGGGGAAGCGAGAGCGCCTTTTGGAAACCCCTGGCCCTGTGCCACACAACATCCTCAGAAGTCTGCTGGAGAGCAGTGGACATGGGCCCTTCTTCCAAACCACACACTCGCGTTCAGGCGTTTCCCCACAGCCCTCCACTGCCAGTAAATCCCGGGCAACCAGAGATTTTCCCTCAAGTGCTCCAGGCTCTGTCTCTGCACACTGAATGTGCTTGGAAAGCTGGACTTAGTAACATGGGACTGCAGAGGACATGGGTTTCGTTCCCAGCACCCACACGGTGGCCTTACCATGGGATCTGATGCCCGATTCTGACCTCCTCAGGTACCAGGCATGTGCCTGGTGCACAGACATATATGCAAGCAAGATATCATACACATAAAATTAAAAAACAAAACCCACAGAAGCAGCAATTCCTTAACCTCGGCGCCTTGAGCTGATTTCCCATTCTTCTGCTAGTTGCGTGGACCAGTGTCCTCCCTGAGCATGGCCCTGTTTCTGTCCCCTTGTGACTGATTCTCAGAAGGCCTCTCCTTGCCAAGGGCCTCACTGTTCTAGGTTTGTTCCCATGACTGTGTGTCCTGGTACTTTCCCAGAAGCCACAAACTGTGCGTTCCCATCTCTCCATCATCTGAATTATCCACATTGGTTCATCCTCTGTAGTCTGAGTTGTCTCTGTAAATAAGTGGCCCAGAGCCTATATCCTAAGGAGTCTTTCTCCATGGTGCTGAAAAACCTCTGCGATGATCTTTTTACATGGTTGCATAATACTCCATGAGGTTTATGTTCTAGAACATTCCCTGGCGGGGAGCTGTAACCATATGTGGCTTTCCAGTATAGTTGATGGCGTTGTAGGGCCACCACACGTGGCTTCTGCTGAGTCACTTTCCTTGAAACAAGGTTCCTGCTGGAGAGGGGGCTGGGCGCAGAGACAAGAAGGGCCATGGGCAGCCCCGGAATATAACCTTTACATCCTCTGCAGCCTGGCCTGTCAGTGGGTCCTGTGCCACCCCCTGCCCGCCCTCCACTCATCCAGCAGCATTTTCCAGAACCTCCCATGAGCTTCACTCCTGTGCTACCACCACCCAGCACCCCTGTGCCCACAGGCCCAAGCCAGCCAGCACCTCCAGTCCAGCAGGTAAGTGTGTGACTCTTCATTTTATCCCCTTAAACTGTCCCTTTATGGAGGGGCAGTTTAAGCCAAAGCCTAAAGGATGTATATCCTGTGCAAGTATTTGTGTGTGTGTGTGTGTGTGTGTGTGTGTGTGTGTGTGTGTTTCAGATCTGTAGTTTGTAATACAAGGCCTGCACATGGAAAACTCTGCTTACTCAGAATGTCTTTTGTAAGATGGCTCCATATTAGCAGGAGCTTGGTGGTCTGTGTGTGTTTGTGTGAGCAGTGTGTAGATGCATGCTGTGAATATAGCTCGTTGTGAGTGTAGTGTGTGAAAACATGAAGTTGTGAAGTTATGCAGGAGTGCGTGTATATGCAAGTGATGTGGCTGCGAGTGTGAATGTGAGTGTGTATCTGGGAGTCTATATGCAGGTGAGTGAGTGAGTGTGAGCGTGCATGTGTGGGGGTCACTGGGGATTTCTTTTGTGTCTGAGCACAGGCTCCCTTTTCTTCCTCCAGACTCTCCCGATGGCCCAGCCACCTACCCTGCCACAGGTCCTGGCCCCACAGTCCCTGGGTACTGTCCAGCCAGTGCCCTCCCATTTGCCTCCATACCTGGCTCCAACCTCCCAGGTAGTGGCCCCTGCTCAGCTGAAGCCTCTCCAGATGCCGCAGCCACCTCTGCAGCCTCTTGCTCAAGTCCCTCCGCAGGTACCTCTGGCCCATAGCCTGCTCACCTGGGGTGGGTACCAGGCCATGGGCTGGGCCTGTTCATGCGTGCCACCAGGGGCTAGTGACTAGGGAAGTAGGCTTGGAGCATGGTGCCGTACCCCGTGTATTATATGCCTAGTGCTTCACGACTGCTCCCGTGACTGCCACAGCAGGCTAGGAACCCTGGGGACACCCCCCATTGTCTTGTTTCCCTCTCCCTCCGGCTTCACCTTCCCCCCACCCCCACAAGCTGTTTTCCCAGGCTGAGATGCCTCTGGGATGAGAGTGGGGTGTATAGGGGTCTCTCGGAGTGGATGAGGCAGCTGTCATCCCGTCATCTAATGGGTCACCATTCAGGATAGGAAAAGGGTCAGTCCAAACCAAGGACAGAGCTCTCCTGTGACCACTGACTGGGCATCGAAAGCCATCTTTTGCTTCAGATGACTGCTATGTAGAGCTCCGAGAAGCGAGCCGAGGGCAACTCCTTACAGGTGCGTTTGTCACGCGCATCACCGTGGACTTGTACATTTTTGTGCCCGCATAATTGTACAGAGGCACAATTGGCGTGATACTTGTGAGCAAGGAGGGAAAAGCACTGCTTAGGGGACAGCTGTGCAGTCCACAGTGTTTACCCCACCACGCCAGGTACCGCCTGATCCTGACAGAACAAACAAAAGGCTCTGGACTGTCTGCTGTTGAGAGGCCCGAATGCACAGGAAATGCATGGCCTCATCTATCAAAGAAGGTTATACTGAGAGCTCTCCAAGGGGTTGGCTTCCATGGAGTTCACAGGATGAGACTTCAGGCTGAGGGAGACACTAGGTGACTGGGCCAGTCCGGTGTCTTTGATACTCAGTGTTCCCAAATGAAAGTGCTGCGAAGCCCCAGAGGCCTGCGGTCATTGTCTGGTGCGTCTTATCTGAGCACCCCTGGCTCCCTTGGTGCCACCAGCATCCCCTCAGAGATTTGAACACACAGTCCCCTCCATGCTGGTGCCAAGGGAGAGGCCAGCAGGCAGGTCTCCGTTCTGCTTGAACACACTTATAATACTTTACGATGACTAGCTTGGTATCGTCTCGTCACCAGCAGCTGTTTGGAGGCTGAGCCGCTTCCCGCTGATGCTGCAGGCCTCTGGATGGCAGCCTGACTAACACGCCACTGTACCTTTTTTTCAGATGCCTCCAATGCCTGTGGTTCCCCCCATCACTCCCTTGGCAGGACTCGATGGCCTCCCTCAGACGCTCACTGATCTGCCAGCTGCAAATGTGGCCCCTGTGCCTCCGCCTCAGTATTTCTCACCTGCTGTGATCTTGCCAAGCCTCACAACGCCCCTGCCCACGTCACCGGCCCTGCCTCTGCAGGCTGTCAAGCTGCCTCACCCCCCTGGAGCACCCCTGACTGTGCCCTGCCAGACCATCGTGCCAAATGCACCAGCTGCTATCCCCCTGCTGGCTGTGGCCCCACAGGGTGTGGCTACACTGTCCATCCACCCAGCAGTGGCCCAGATCCCAGCCCAGCTCCCCACCCAGCTCCCCGCCCAGCTCCCGGCCCAGCTCCCCGCCCAGCCTGTGTACCCAGCAGCCTTCCCACAGATGGCACCTGGAGACATCCCGCCCTCACCTCACCACACGGTGCAGAGCTTACGGGCCACCCCTCCACAGCTGGCCTCACCTGTGCCTCCTCAGCCTGTCCAGCCCAGTGTCGTCCATCTGCCCGAGCAGGCTGCTCCAGTTGCTGCCTCGGGGACCCAGGTAATCCACCTGTGGGAGTGGACTTACTACTCACTGCCCGGAGACCCTCAGGGCCAGGTTCAAGAGACTTGAGCTGTTCCCTTCACAGGACCATGGCTCCTGTTAGTACCTGGACTCACGGGGGCATAGGACTAGACAGGGGGACAGTTCTGTCCTGTGGTTAACCTTTCCTCGTTTTTAAATTGTCTTTTAGATTTATTTACTTAATTTTATATGTATGAATGTGTGTTGCCTACATGTGTGTATTTGTCCCGTCTGTGTGCGTGCCTGGTGTTGGTGGAGTTGAGAAGAGGGTGTCACATTCCCCGGGGCTGGGGTCATTGATAGACATAGGTGCTGGGGAATCAAGCCCAGGTGGTCTGCAGGAGCAGCAAGTGCTCCTCACCTCCAAGCCGTGTCTCCAGCCAGTGCGGGGCATCTGCCGCCTTCTCCGGAGCTGTGAGTGTCAGGGTGGCCGTGTGCTATGCTCCTTCCCTGCCCGTGCTCTGTGGTTGAGCACCCCCTCCCTCACCCTCATACCAGTGCCGGCAGTCCTATTGGCTCGCGGTGGCTCCTCTGTGGGTACCAGGGTTGCGTGCACCCCAGGCTATCCCTTACCAGAGGACAAAGCAAGGCAGAATGGGCATTCCTGTTTGAACAGAGAGGAAAGAGGACAGAGAGCATAAGGGGTACATGTGCTGTTGGGCTGCCTGCAGAGTAGAAGATGATTCTTGCAGGACGGACAACTGCTCTGGTGTCAGGTGACAATGAAGGGATGCCATGGTGTGTAGGGACATGTGCCTTGTGGCAGGAGGCCTCCATTGTAACTTCATACACCTGCATAGGATATTCATGCTTGGGGTTCCTGCTCTGTTCTGCTTAAATCCAGGTGAGGGGAAGGGAGAGCAGACCCGAGCTTCCACTTGAGCCCCTCCCTCGTCAGAGGCCCTCGTTTCTCGGGTACCTGAAGATGTCCTCTCCACCTGGCAGCTCCCCAACACACACACTTGAGCATCTCCCCACCTGAAACCTTCTCCTTGGGGGTTCTCCGAACATGACCTCACCCCAACTCTAAGCCCCGACAGCTCTGAGGCCGAGGCATGCCCCTGCCATTTGAACCTCAGGTTACTCTGATGTGGACCACCAGCTCCACCTGGCTCTTCTGTGAAGAGCAGAGAGTCCGGGGGAGCACCCTGGTGCCAGGCGCTACATGGTTCAGCTTGGAGCTGCTCACTCAGTGTGTGTACAACCCCTTCCATATGATTTTCCACTCTCTCTTCTGGAGGCGTTTGTGCTTGGAGATGGGGTGGGAGTAGTGTTTATTGGCCAGTGGAAAGTATTTGTCTAAAAAGCCCGTGGGAGGAAACATGTCGGCCTTGTGTTCTCATTGAGTGAGTTGCTAGAATGAGAGGGTGTCAGTGGCTGCTAAGTTCACTGACTGACAGGGATGAGGCTGAGCAGCAAGAGAGCCTTGTATTCTGGGCCCTGTTTTCTGCTGCTGGCCTTTCTGGGTTCTGGGGTTGCTTGTAGACTGGTGGATTCTTCAACTGGCTGGCTGGTAGAGCTTCTAGAAGTTTGTTTTGTTTTTATTTTTAAAAAAGATTTATTTTTGAATTATGTATATGTCTGTGTTTAGGCATGTTCATATATATGAGTGGAAGTGCCCACAGAGGCAGAGGCATTGGATCCCCTGGAACTGGAATTACAGGCCTTTATGAGCTGCCCAACATGGGTGCTGGGAATCAAACTTGGATCCTTGGATCCTTTGCAAAAGCAGTATATGCTCAACTACTGAGCTGCCTCTTCAGGCCTTTTTTTTTTTTTTTAAATTTTTAAGTTGCATTTATTTGTTTATATAATAGGGGGAGCTGCTTGTGTTGTAGGTCATAGGACAACTTGCAGAAGTTGCCTTTTTTTTTCCTTCTACCATATGGGTCCTAGGAATTAAACCCAGGTCATCAGATTTGGTGGCAAGGCCTTTACCCTCTAAGCCATCTTGTTGACTGTCTTAGTTAGGGTTACTATTGCTGTGATAAGACACCATGACCAAAAGCAACTTGGGGAGGAAGGGGTTTACTTGGCTTGTATTTCCACATCAGTGTTTGTCTTTGAAGGAAGTCAGGACAGGAACCCAAACAGCAGGAGGAACCTGGAGGCAGGAGCTGATGCAGAGGCCATGGAGGGTGCTGCTTACTGGCTGCTCCTCATGGCTAGCTCAGCCTGTTTTCTTATAGAACCCAGGACCACCAGTCTAAGGGTAGCCAACCCACAATGGGCTAAGCCCTCCCCCAACAATCACTAATTAAGAAAATGCCCTACAGGCTTGCTTACAGCCTGTTTTTTTATGAAGGCATTTTCTTAGCTGAGGCTCCCTCCTCTCTAATGCCTAGCTTGTATCAGGTTGACAGAGAACTAACCAGGACACTGACCCCACTCTAAAAATTTTTAGAATTACATTAAGCTTCTAGAAGTTTATTGCTGAGCTGGGCTGACTGCCCCACAGGCATCCCTTCCAGCAGAGGGGCTGCACACAGGAGAAAAGTGAGCTCCCTGATCCCGCAGGGGCTGCTGACCAAGTGTAGTCCAAGTGAGTGTTGGTGTTCCGGTTCCTAAGAGACAAAGCGATGGACTTTCCAGCCTCTCAGCCCACCTGGGGCCGTGAGTGGTGTGTCCCCCACTGACATCTATCTTACTTTTCACACTCAAAGAGTTACTGAAGAGAAACACCCACAGGGGAAAGTCAGCCAGAACTCCACATCACCTTATGAGAGATGGCAGGTGCTGAGCACTCTCAGAGAGTGTCTGTGACTGGGAACGGCTACCCCATGCCCTGAACTAGGTAGAAGCCAAATAGGCAGGGTGTTGGTGTCCCAGGGAGACAGCCAGAGCCCAGCCTAGATACCAAGTGTGCGTTGCTTATTCTAAGTGTCTGGGCTGTTTCTGAAGTTCGTAGGAGTATAGGTTTGTATATTCCCACATGGAGGTGTGTGAGGAGCCTTGTGTATGTTTATCTCTGCGAAATCCACATTCCAGGTGTGCTCTAAAACAAGGATTGCCTTTGGGGAGCATGTGTGTGGGGGAGAGAGAGAGAGAGAGAGAGAGAGAGAGAGAGAGAGAGAGAGAGAGAGAGAGAGAGAGAGAGAGAGAGAGATATCTTGTTTGCCCAAACCCGTGTGCTCACTAAGAGACAGAGACAGAGAGAGGGGGGGGGCATACCTTGTTTGCCCACACCCGAGTGCTCACTGATGTATCTGGGCACAGCCTCTGCCGTTGCCCCCTGGTACCCAGCCTGCATTCTTATCCCTTGTGCCCCCAGGTCCTGCTGGGCCACCCTGCTTCGTACACTGCGGATGTTGCTGCCCCAGTCTCTGCTGTGTCCCTGCCGCCTGCTGTCCTTTCCCCTCCTCTTCCAGATACTCTGCTGCCTACTGCCCCCGAGCTCCTGTCCAAGCTCCCCAGCTCCCTGGCCCCCACAGTGGCTGCAGCCTCTCAGAGCGTGCCCACCCAGACCTCTACGCTCCTCCCGCCAACAAACCCACCTCTGCCCACTGGGCCTGCAGTCGCTGGTCCCTGCCCTGCTGTCCAGCTGATGGTGGAGGTAGCCCAAGAGGTGTGTGCCCTTGTCCCTTGCCCTGGTCACCTGGGGACTCAGCTCAGAGGTGAGGGAGGCATAGTGTGCTCTGGGACAGCTACTCCAAGCTGCTCTGCTGCCTCTCCGTCCACACTGGCCCACATCAGGGGGGAGAGCCTGGGCTTCAGAAATGGGTTTTCCGCAGAGAGGATATACAGCCTGCCAAGGGCTTTCACAAACCCTGTGTGTCCTTTTAGGGGAATGATCAAAGTAGGCTAGCAGTTTGTGGAAGGCAGCGACCCTGGGTTTCGGGAATCTGCTTCCTTCTAAGCCTTTCAAGATCACCCTGCCACACACTGGGTCCCGGGCAGAGAGAGCCTCAGAGGTGGGGAGGCGGCAGCATGTTGTGCCTGGTCTCACCGAGGGGGGCGGCAGGTCAGCACAGTGTAACCCTGTTCTCTTATTCTGGATCTATTTCAGGAGCAGCTCTCACAAGACAAGCCCCCTGGACCCCCACAGAGCTGTGAGAGGTAACTGCTCCGCCTTGCCCTCAGACTGGGTGGGTGGGGTGCGCAGGCTCAGGAGCCAGCTTGGCCCAGTCCAGCACTGCCTGGCCCTTTCATTCTGATCCTGCCCTGGTTTTCCAGGACACACAACATCAGGATTTTAACAGGCGCTGCCTCCCTTTTCCAAATCTGACCCAATAGTGGCTCAGGGACCACCTTTCTGGTCTTTGTTAATCCAGGATGGATCCTGGTTCTTGTCAGCCCCTGCTGGGCTATGGGTCCTGGCACTAATTCTTGTACTAAGGACATTCCAGAAGGGGGGGGTGCATAGGCAGAGTCTCAGTGCCAAGGTCCCAGTGTCCAGGCTTCTCTTCCTGAGCTCTGGGGTGGTAATGTCACTCTTCTAGAGGTGGCTGTGAGAGGTAGCATGGATCCCATCATCCTAGAAGACTAGATGTTGTATATGTTGGAAGCTCAGTAGACTCCACAGTCCTCACAACAGCTTTGAGTTTCTGATGTCTTGTTTGCTCCCCTGGGCAAAATGAGGCATTCAGACCCATTGCACAGGCAAAAGGCCTTGAGAACTAAGGTCATACAGCCCACCCCTTGAAGCTGGCACTTCCTCCAGCCCGTGGGTGGTACAGGATGGGTACTGGGGGAAGAGTGCTCTCGGCATCCCCTGCAGGCTGGGTGCCATCTCTGCAGGTCACAGCTTCAGGCGCTTAGAATTTTACAGCCCCAAGGCCAGACTGACTAGAGTGGATTTTCTGGTAATCCAGGTATGCTGCTAACATTCTTGGTTTTTCCTTCAGCTTTGGAGGTTCTGAAGTCACCTCTGGAAGAGACCTGAGTGACAGCTGTGAAGGCACCTTTGGAGGGGGCAGGCTGGAGGGCAGGGCTGCCCGGAAACACCACCGTAGGTCCACTCGTGCACGCTCCCGGCAGGAGAGGGCCAGCCGGCCTCGGCTCACAATCCTGAATGTGAGTGGCTGTGGTTTAGGGCACATGGGTGTGAAAGCCCTCTGCAATCTGATCACGGCTTCCTGCAGGTGTGTAACACGGGGGACAAGATGGTGGAGTGTCAGCTGGAAACGCATAACCATAAGATGGTGACCTTCAAGTTTGACCTTGATGGAGATGCTCCTGATGAGATTGCCACATACATGGTAAGGCTGGGTCAGGGGACGGGCCCGCCTCCTTGAGGTCCTTAGACTCTTGTGGCAGTTAACATGTCAAGTCCAGTCCTGTGTGGAGGTGTTTGGGTAGCCTGTGGCTTAGGCCCAGAGCCTAGCAGCTGTCCCCAGAGCTGCGGGTACCCAGGTAGAACATCAGCTTCCTGCAGGTGCTTTCTGTGGGCTTCCTCCCTAGGCTCCTGTGTGAGGACAATTCAGGATGCTAGCCACACCTCTTCCTGTCCTTTAGAGAAAAATGAGGAACTTGCCAGGGGACCTGGATAAGCAAATAGAAACTGTGTCCCAGTATTTGAGGTCTTGTGGTCCCTGCAGAGTTGTCTGTCAGTCTCCCAGCTTCTGAAAGTACAGACTCAAGCCCTGAACCCCTTCCCCGATCCCAGTAGCTTTACCAGCTCCTCTACCTGGAGCCAGCCCTCCCTGCCGGCGAGAGCCCACCGGGGGCCCCTTCTTACCTGCAGACTCCTTTAATTCCTTGTCCATATTTCCACAAAGTACTGCTCTGTCCCCAGCACCCAGCCCTACCAGAAGTGAGGGACTTGGATCTCAAATTGTCTATGAAAGCGCAGTAGACCCTGGCAGGAAGAACTCCCTGACCTAACTGTGACCTCAGTGGGGCAGACATTGTCCTACAGAGGGACATTCTCTTAGATCCTCAGTCACATATGTTCATGTTTAAGAAGCTATGTTCTAGCTGGGCGGTGGTGGCGCACACCTTTAATCCCAGCACTCAGGAGGCAGAGGCAGGTGGATCTCTGTGAGTTACAGACCAACCTGGTCTACAAAGCTACAAAGAGAAACCCTGCCTGGGGCGGGGGGGTGGGGTGGGGTGGGGTGGGGGGGTGGGGGGCATGCTCTAAGGAAGCATCTGGCTTTGGGCCAGTGCTGTGACCCATCATACAAGTATATCTAGTGGGGATGGTGTATCTATGTAAGAGAATATGGAATTTAACTTAAAATAGCTTAAATAACCGCGTTGAGTAGTGGCTACTGCACAGAAATCTCAGTTAGATGTCAACAGTAAGTAGCCCTGTGGTTTGTCACCTGGCCACCAGGTCAAGGCAGGCCACAGTCCCCTCAGGGTGAGAGAAAAGATGATTCCGATGTCTGCTACCCTGGTCAGGAGGGCTGGCCAGAACAACTGCAGAAGACAGCAGAGAACAGACTTGACTCTGAACAAAGCAGGGGTGGGGGAGCAGGGCGTACAGCCAGGAGCAGGGTGAGGGTTGGGAAAGTAAGGAAAACTCAAGAGTGCCAAAGCCAGTTGGGTAGTCAGGTTGTGGGGACACTGAGCATGTGTTCTGACCACTGATGTCCAGGATGGCCGGAGAGGGTCACCTGACAGGGGACACCGAGTTGTGACCTGTTGCCTCACGCTTCAGCTGTGATGACTCCCCCATCAGGTGTACTGTACCCTAGAGCGCCCATCCACACTTCCCAGTGTTCTGGAAGTGACGTCAGATGCTCTGTAGCCAAAGGGAAACCCCTGCTGTACCCATTAACCTCCTCCTTGTGGAGGACATGTCAGAGGCCTCAGCATCAAAGCTGGAGACAAGGGGCTTCATCACACATGGTGGCCTGGGAGTTCTATCTTGATGAGTTAGTAGGACTCTTCCTCTAACTGAATTAGGCCCAAAGCAGAGGTCAAGGCCTGGGGAAGAGTATAGGAGATGCCTGAATGTGGTTTGGTCAGGGAGGGACCCTTGCACAAAGTATCTGGGTGGTTTCTCAAAAGGTCCTCCATCTAATATCAAGCTTTTGAGGCCACACACCTCTCCTCACCTTCGTGTGTGTTTATTTCACTTAGATTCATTACAAAATAACATGCAACGAGGACTCATTTGTTGAATTTCATATTAGAGTTACCTTCACTTGAGAAAACTGTAAAGACAGACTATCATAAGACTTTAAAAGACACCCCACCAAACAGGTGTACATGTGACAAATCAGTGTATGAAAAGATCCCTCAGTTCTTGACAAAGGTAACGTAAGCAAGGCTGGGTTTGCTTTGGCTCACATTTCTTGGGTACCGTACACCTGATGGGGAAGTCATCACAACCGAAGCATGAGGCAGCTAACACTGTGTCTCCCGTCAAAAAATAGAAATGAGAGTCAGTTCTCCGCTTCCTCCTTTTAACTCAGTCCAGTACCCAGGCCATTGCTAGGTGGCGCTGCCCACAGTTAGGGCAGGTTTTCTCAAGACAAGTGTCATGTAACTTCATATGCTGTCACGTGAACTTTTCCTGGGGAGACAATGAACAGATATCTACATACCTCAGATAGGGCACCAACAACAGACCAAAGGAAAGATCCCACCCAAGGCTAGTTTGGCAAACTGAGGGGTGTACTGGGCATGCTTCCAGAATGGGTGACCCCCAAATAGCCACATCACTAAAAGCTTCCCCGTGGCTGCAGAGATGGACTCACCCTCCTAGCCTTATACCAGCACCTCCCAAGGGCATGTACTTGGGGAGGGGCGGTGCAGCAGGCTGAGTGGTCAGAATCTCAGCTGAGGTTCTCATGCCCTCCGGCAGCGGTCAGATTGAGAGTCTTGTGTGGGTGGTCACAGCTGCTCCTGTTTGTTAAGATGTGTGGAAGGACAGCATCCCACAACATGTACACTGGGTGTGCAGACCAGGAGACAACCTTAGGTGCCTTGGGCACCTCCTCAGCAGTGGAATTACAAGGATCGCACCACATCTGGTTCTTTCAGTGTGGGTCCTGGAATCAAATCCAGGTCTTTGTACTTGCAGGGCAAGAACATTTCTAGACAGAGCTATAGAAGCGTAATGAGAATGTAAATGCCCATGAAGTGGTCCCCCAGCCTCTTTCTGCCTTGCTGTCCAATTACCCTGTTTCTGCAGTTCCCCTTCTTGCTGTCACAACACAGTGGTTAGGTACTATGTGTACACATGCTCGTGTCCACTTGTTTTCAGTAGCTTGCTCTCTGTCTCTGTCTCTCTCTTACTCTGTGTGTGTGTGTGTGTGTGTGTGTGTGTGTGTGTGTGTATGTCAACATACACATTTCTCCAGCACACACACATGCAAAGCCCCCTGCACAGTTTCTCAGTTATTTTGTTGAGCTTTGTAAACCATGCATCATTTTTGGTCTCAGGTTCCCTAGATGTCCTGACCCTGATCCTCCTTTCATTCTATGTTTTTTTTTTCCTCTTACAAATTGTGTAAAGGATTGAATCACACATTTTAAAGCAAAGTTATCTGAAAGCTTTCCCCCAACTAAGGATGTAAGTGCACAGACAGTCTGTGTGTAGTCCCTGCTTCCTGATGGCCCTCTGCCTTGCTCCTGCCGCTGCTTCAGGGCTGGAGGCATCAAGAGACTCCAGGGGAGGTGTAGATGTGTTAGTTACTTGTCTCACTGCCGTGACAACACAAGGAAGGACGTGTTCGATTTAGCTCACAGCATGGTAGGGGGAAGGCCATGGCAACAGGAACTTGACACATGGCACCCACAGTCAGGAAGCAGAGAGAGATGAATGCTGGTGCCCAGCCAGCTTTTTCCTTTGTATTCCATCTGGGACTCCTGTCCATGGTCTTGCCTCCCTCATTTAGGGTGAGTCTTCCCACCTCGGTGACTCTAGGGTAGAAACTCCATCATAAACATGCCCAGAGGTTTGTCTTATGGGTGACTCCAGGCCCTTTGACTAGATAATATTAATCACCGCAGGTGTTATTCAGACAGGCTTTGCCCCGTCTGGGGCTGTCTTACCACCTGAGGGATGCCCCATGGCTTGGGTCGTGGGCTCCTTAACCTTGTAAAGAGGAAACCAGATGTTTGAATTAACTTTGCTCTGACTTAAGTTTATACTTGAACCCTGAAGTTTTAGGTTTTTCTGTTTTATTTTAAATTTATTTTTGATCTCTTTAATTTCTTTTTCTAAAGAAGAAACAAGTCCTATCGGGAAGCTGTAGGGGGCTTTTGTTTAGCTCTGCTCGGGTTAGCATACTTCATATGCTCTTGCATGCCTCAGCCGGTGTCACACACCTAGGTGCTCTGACGACAGTCATTGCACTCCATCCTCAGGCAGCTCTGTACTTACAGGCTGCCAGCCACACTCAGGGCAGCTAGGAGGGCAACCGCAGCCTCATCTGGGAGAGTAACTGTGCTCCCAGGGGTATTATCTGGGTGGCTGGAGGAATTCTGCTCTTCAGCCATCTTGTAGGAGCTACAGGTCCATCCACAGAGGATGGATGGTTCAGGCGTATGTGAGGCTACACATCTGTATGGATGGGAAGAAATACTGTGGTTAGGAAGGGCAGATGCTGGATACCCCTAGGAAAGAGGACAGCTGACTTCTAGAGCTCTTTGTTCAGAGAGTCCTGAAGTAGCCAAGATACAGTGGACCAAAGTCACCCACAGGAGCATTAAGGACAGTGACTGGTGAGCCCAGCCCGGAGGCCTGTGTTACCGAGACTATGATGTAAGCCTTTTAGTCATCCCATACCCCAGGCCTGGGCTGTTCTTGTTGTCCCCTCTGCTCCTTGGCCATGAGGAGCCAGCCAATGGAGGCATTATCCCGGACTCAGTCCTGACCTGCCAGGGGGACAGTTTCTGACAAGAGTGAGTGGATGCTAGACTGTGCTTAGCCACCAAGGTGCAAGACCATTAGCTAGAGAGATTGTGATGTTGTTGTTCTTAGTGGGACAGCAGCAAGGCTAGGACCCAGACATCTGCCTAGAGTGTCAATTCAGCTGAGTCCAGCTTAGCCAACTTTGAAAGAGCTGTCTGGATTTAGCATTTAGAAGAGCCATGTGGCTGTAGAGCAAGAGCTCTGTGAAGATGACTTGTGAGGAAGGTAAATTGGAAAGATCTCTGGGCAACCAGCAATGTGGTGCACGCCTTTAATCTCAGCACTTAGGAGACAGAGGCAGGGCATCTGTGTGAGTTAGAGGCCAGCCTGGTCTACATAATGAGTTCCAGGACAGCCAAGGCTACTCAGTGAGACCCTGTCTTAAAATAAGTAATAATAATTATTATTATTCTAGGGAAAATAGGTGTGGCTCATTGTCTAGTGCTTGTGTCCCAATTAGGCCCTCTCCTCTAGACCCAGCACTAATGTACCTATGTTTCTCAGAGATCGTTGGGCTAGCCTGGGTTTCCATGAGCAGCTCTTATTCCAGGAAAGCAGTGCCGCATGGCGCTATCTGGTTGTGTGGGATAGCATTTTCAGCCTCAACAGCGTTCTTTTGCCTCTGCGACCATGAACTTTCTCCCTTGGCTGTTCAGCTCTGACCAGGGGACACAACCTTTGTCATCTCTTCCCTTAGGACCTAGGGCAGGATAGGTATGCGTATCCCTGATAGAGCCGCCATGCAGCCATGGTCTACAGAAGGTTGTCACCAGCAATCCCATGTCCCTTTGCAGGTAGAGCATGACTTCATCCTGCCTGCCGAGCGAGAGACATTCATTGAACAGATGAAGGATGTCATGGACAAGGCGGAAGACATGCTCAGCGAGGACACGGATGCTGATCATGGTTCTGATACAGGGACCAGCCCTCCACACCTGGGTACCTGTGGTCTGGCCACAGGGGAGGTAAGATCCCAGGTCCCCAGGGCATGCTGGTAGATGCAGCAGGCAGGAGGCTCAGAAAAAAGCTCTCAGTGAGCATGGCTGCTAACCTGCAATACCTTTCCCTCATGTAGGAGAACGGACAGTCCCAAGCCAATGCCCCTGTCTATCAGCAGAATGGTAAGTCTGTCCCTACAGCTATACCTGGCAGAATAGCCAGCCTTAGGGAATACTGTTTGCCTGCACCCTCTGTGCCCTAAAGCAGGCATTTGAGCATAGCAGCAAGGACTTTGGCCGCTGCACCACGATTGTGGGAGTGATGATGAGGCTCTCTCTGCTGGTAATGGCTACCCAGTCCCAACAGCCACTCGCCACTCTTCCTTCAAGGCTGGTGCTACAGCCCAAGAACTGAATCAGGCTCTTCTGAGAGTCTGAAGCTTCCGGTGAGGTTCCCTGGACCAGGTGCCCACCCTATGCCCTTATGGTTGAGAAGAGCCAATGGAAGCCCTTCCTGAAGGCCTCCTTATCAAGGGGCCTGGAGGCCACCTGAGTCATGGAAGGAAGCTGTTTAGGATTATAAGTGAGAGCTTGAACCTCCTGGCCACTCCTGCTGGAGAAAACTCCACAGGTGGAATGAACTTCCGGGAGTTCTTCATGGGGTCTGGCTAGAGGCATTGGCTCCCTCTCAGCACCTCTGTATGCTCTGTCTCTCAGTCTTGCACACGGGGAAGAGGTGGTTTATCATCTGTCCAGTGGCTGAACACCCAGCAACAGACACTTCCGAATCATCACCCCCACTTCCTCCAAGCTCTTTGCAGCCAGAAGCCAGCCAAGGTAGGAGTACACAGAGCCCAGATCCCCTTCTGTAGCTTCCTAGAAGCTTCTGTCTGTGCAGCCCTGTGCTAGGATATGTTGGGTACCTGGCATCATGCAAGGGGCTGCTGCCACCCCATACTGTCATTCCAAAGCTCAGCGCAGCTGACAGGGTCATGTTACCATTACCACCTGTTTTTTTTTTGTTTGTTTGTTTGTTTGTTTGTTTTTGTTTTTCTGGATCAGCCACCAGACAGTATGGACTTGAGCTGGCCTTACTATCTTAACCACTTAGGTGATGGTGTGCTGATGGGCTCTGGGCCTTTCCTCCCTGTCTTTCTCCTCTGGCAGCACACCCATGGTGAACAGGCTCTCTGAACCCTACTTTGCATGGGGAGGTGGGATCCTGAGACCACCTGATTTTCTCAGTTGTCACGTGGATGGTGGTGCTACTAGTCTGTTCCTGAGACTGCCTGCATCTATCCCCACAGATGCCTGTAAATTTACCCTTCTGCGTTGTCGGTTAAGTCTTGAGTTTTAGAAGGATCAACTAGTCATTGGAACAAACTTAAGGTTTAATTCCGCCAGGTGTTGGTGGCGCACACCTTTAATCCCAGCACACAGGAGGCAGAGTCAGGAGGATCTCTGTGAGTTTGAGGCCAGCCTGGTCTACACAATGAGTTCTAGGACAGGCTCCAAAGCTACACAGAAAAACCCTATCTCACAAAGCAAACAAACAAAAAAGGTTTAATTCCTCATCACTTGTCAAGGAAGAGTTGATCATTAAAAAGAGTTTGATGGGTTTCCATCATGCTACATTTATGAAAAGGATATGTAAGTTGGTTGGTTCTTTCTCCTTATCCCATGTGTCCAGTGAATTCCTTCATACTTTTGGAGATTTGTTACCCTTGGGAGAAGGTCGTCTTAATAGTAAAACCCAGTAGGTGTGTTCTGGCCAGGGGGATGGGCTCAGCCTAGCCTGAGAAGCCAGGGGCCATTGACCTTACCTAGGAGGCTTACTTTCAAAACAAGGGACCCTTCACACATTCCATCTTCCTGGTCCAAGGAAAACCCTGTCACATAGCAGGTAAATTTCAGTGTGCCATAGATTAGAAGGACTGTGGAGTGCACAGCATGGTGTGTCATTAATGGGCAGTGACGTGGGACTAAGAGCACAGCATTAAGCCCTGACCCTTCATCTACGTGCTCAACGACCCTGGAAACCATTCACAGCAAGTTGTACATGGTGGGGGTCTTTAGTGGAGAAGTGGGTGACATGTGTTTTCATTTGAATTAACTATCCACAGAGAAAGACCAAAAACCTTGATGAGTTAGGAAAATTACACTTTGAAGACACTGGAAATCTGATCCTAGTTAGTAATTATCAGACCCTAGTTATAAACCAGACACAAGACCACTCTTGGTCCCTTTGCCACTGAGAGCATCTCCCAGTCCGAGTGTCCGAGTGAGGTTGCAACTGCCACACTGGAGAGAAAAGTCCAGGCACTCTGTGACCCTGCTGCAGCTGTGTCCCAGTGAGGGCAGGGCCTGCTGGCAGAGGCAGACCTGCAGAGAGGAACCCGGGTGTCTAGGGAAATCTGTGGGACAGCAGCAAGTTATGGGGGCCTGCAGCTGGCTGAACCTTGAGAGCCCTGGAGCTTCAGAAGCACACACCTGAAGCCTGCTGATTTGCCTAAGTTATCTACTACCTGACTCAGCTTGGCACAGCCATAAAGTTGACTGGTTTCTGACCATAGTTCAGAGCAGGAAGTACAAGGGAACGGAGAATACCAGAAAGGCACAAAATGGGAGAATAAGCCAAACTCTTTGATGCACCCTCAGCTGGTGTGTATATGTAAACAGGCAATTCCCCAGTTGGCATATAAAACTGGGAACTAAGCTAAGGGATAAACCCACCCAGGTTCTTGACTGACCTCTAAGTGACTGTACCAGTTTCAAATAGATTAGTCCTGCAAAAGTATTGAAAATTGAACCAACTTGTAACCATAGCCCATAGAAGGTAGACTGCAATTTTCAGGATACTACTCCTGGTCATGTTGACCATCTGCTAAAGCAAAAATACCAGCATTCACTGTAATAGCCAAAAAAAATTTAAGGTTTCACATGTTACTCAAGATATTGAAAGTAGAACCAAAATTACTTGGCAAGTAGAAACCTAGGAAATGTCAGCTTCATGGAAAAAGCCAACCTGCCCAGTAACAAAGTGACACAGATGTTGTCTGATCCAGCAGCTCAAAGCAGCCATTATAAATGTATCTGAACAATCACAAACATTCTTGAAATAAATCTTATGTAGAAGGTGTCAGGGAAAAGCAGATACAGAAAAGAACAAATGGCATGCAAGTTTTAACATTAAAGATTGAAATATCCAAATTATCTGACTGGAACACAGAGAAGTAAGGTAAAGTAGCAGAGTTTCCAGGACCTGCCAAAGCATCTGACATCGTGCCAGAGTTCAGGAGACAAAAGGGTATAGAAGAAAGATGTAGAGCACAGAGATTTTTCCAGAGGCAGAGCCTGGATTAATTCAGGAAGCTAAGCAAACCCCAAGCAGGTAAGAGTGGAGAAAACCATGCCTGAATATAGCACCAGTCTACTGGAAACTAAACAGAAAAAAAGTGAAGGCCGCCAGCAAAATGTTGCCTGAAGGAAGGGTATTATATGCATATAGCTGCAGATTCTTAGCAGAATCCATGATGTCCAGAAGCAAGCTGACAACATTTGCAAGATAGTGATGACCAAGCTCCGCCTTCAGAGACAATGCCCCATAGAAACAGAGATACAATGTTGCCATTTTCAAATAAAGATGTCTAGGAGAATTTGCTGCCAGTGCACCTACTCTGCAAGATTCGGGATCCTCAAACAGAAGGGAGACAATCCCAGTCAGTACTGTCAGGACAAAGGAAGAACAGCCTGTGGTGGGGCGGGACACAGCTGCAAGGCCGGCAAAGGGAGCTGCCTGTTTGTAAGGCTTCTGCTTTCCAGCTGAGGTGGCTCTGAGTGAGGTGTGTGTTCCAACTAAGTCTGAGGAGACTGGAAAGCGGAGTGCGTGCTTTGGAATCCCTAGCACAACCATTAAAAGAATTGTTCAAAAATATGTACTCAAAATCCTAATAGATAAAATCAAACAAGAGAATCAGGTAACCCAGAAGAGAAAATGGAGATAAACAGTCTTAAAAAAAGAGAGAGAACAATAAAATGATAGACTTTACCATGTCCCAATGAAATGACAGTGTTGATAAAAACGGGATAAGAAACCCAACATGAATTAAATAGATGTGTCTACTAGAAACTTACAATGTGTTATGTAAACAGGTAAATGAGGGCTGGAGCGATGGCTCAGTGGTTAGGAGCACTTGCTGCTCTTGCAGAGGACCCTGACTTGGTCCTCAGTACCCACGCAGTGACTCACAACTGCCCGTAACTTCAGTTCCAGGAGATCCAACACCCTCGTTTGGCCTCCACAGGCAGCAGGCATGTGTATTGAGGTTCATATATATGTTACATGTGAGCAAACACTCACAAAAGTATACTTAAAAAAATAATTCAAAAAAACAAACGAGGGTGTGTGGTTGAAGATAAACTCTGTGGACACACCTCAAAAGATTGCTAGAGTTACTTTTTTAACTTCAAACAAAACAGACTTCCAAGCAAACAAAATTATGAGTGTTTAAAAGTCATGTTCCACATTCATTAAAAGTTCGCTTTTCAAAAACACATTTAGAGCCCTAAACATGAGTGTATCTGGTAAAAGAACTTTAAACCTAAAGAACTAGGCCTAGCATGGTAACACAAGCTTGCAATCCCAGCTCTGGGAGTCTGAGGCAGATCACCAGTTTGAAGCCAGCCTAGGTTACATATAGTAAGTAGTACAACCCTACTTTAAAAAAAAATCAAAATAATAAACTATTGCAGAAAAAAAGTAGAAACAGACAATCTGCAACTGTAGTGGAAACCTCTATGCTCCTCTCTCAGGAAGAGAAAAACAAGCCACAATAGCCAGCTGGACCTACTTGACATTTGTAGACCATTCTGCATGGGTATTACTATTACTCTTAGAGCAATTACCCTGAGTTATAAAAAAAATCAACATTGTACTGACTCCAGTCTCTGATACAATGTAACCAAGAGTTGAATGACAGGTCATGTTGTCTGTGGTAGAAAAAAAAAAATAGTCCTAAGGAGAGTCAGAACATTTTCAATGAACTCAAGAATATAGCATTAAACTTTATGAGATGTGGCTAAAGTTGCAAGGAAATAAAAAGTTAACAACATAACTTACCTTGAGAATAAATCCAAAGACAGTGAAACCAGGAAAATAAAGAGCAGAAGCAAGCAACATTTTAAAATGGACAGATAAGTAAAACAGATAAAACTAATAAAGATGAAAACTGGTTCTTTGGGGGAAAAAATCACTAAAATTATAAACCTCTAGTAAAACTGACCAAAAAAAAAAAAAAGGCATAAAGTATCAATTCCAGGACTAAAAGAACATAGATAAAGGTTAAAGGGTACTGTTGGAGACAATGAGCAAGCCTAGAGATGTAGACTAAACAAATGAAAAGGACTAGTTAATTCTGCAAAATTCACTAACTGCTGAAACTCACCTACTGTGGAAAAGATGTACCACCCCAGATCTATTAGAAAGAAAGAATCTGCCTGGCAGTGGTGCTGCACACCTTTAATCCCAGCACTCGGGAAGCAGAGGCAGGCAGATCTCAGTGAGTTCAAGGCCAGCCTGGTCTACAGAGCGAGTGCCAGGACATCCAGGACTGTTACACAGAGAAATCTTGTCTGGAAAAACCTAGAGGGAGGGAGGGAGGGAGGGAGGGAGGGAGGGAGGGAGGGAGGGAGGGAGAGAGGAGAGAGGGAGAATCTACAGGTCAAATCTCCCCCAAAGATTTCTCAAACCCAGGCAGACCTCCCTGCTCTCCCCCCAGTAACAAGATCTAACACTGGTTCTGTAAAATCTCTTCAAGAAATGCAAAAGGGACTAACCTTTCCCAGGTCACTGAACAGGCCAGCCTCACCCTTGTTTCTTTTACAAACTTGAGAAATGGTTCCTGCTTTCAGTCTGGGTCGTCTTTTCAATGAGGATGTTGAATAATGACTCATTCATAGACCAAAAAGTAAACTTTGGCCTTAAGCCTCACATCACACACAAAAAGTTAATTATAAATCAAATATAAAATATTTAATTTTCTGTGTGATGTCTTTTCTGGCAAGTTTATTTTTTTATTTAAATTTTTAAAAATCTATGAAGTGCAAAGTCGTGTGACTTGTAGAAGACAGCAGAGGAAGTCTCTCTTTCTCCAGGATTTCTCAGCTCAGCGCTTGTCTGACATGCCAAGAGTCCTGGTTCCAACCTCCAGGACGGCATGTACCAGGCAGGTGTAGTGATGCCCCCTGTAATCCTCAGCCTGCAGAAACAAGGAGTAAGAAGTTCAAGGCCATTCTCAGCTACATAGCGAGTTCAAGACCAGCCTGAGACCCCATCTCAGAAGAAGAAGAAGAAGAGAGAGACAGACAGACAGACAGACATTGTCAAAAGTAAAACCTTTTACTCTAAATGAGGAAACACACAAACCAGAGGGAAGAGCCCAGTAGCGCATACAACCAGCAGTGATTCCCGCCCAGTGGACATGAAGCGTTCTTACAGAGGAAAAGGCAGACTAGAGCAGCTCAGTTGATGGGCAGGTATGTCATAGGAGATGCTGGGTGGCTTGCACTGAGGAGGGCAGTCACATTAGTCACACGAAAATACAGTTGGAAAATGCACAAAGGATGTTAACTCAGTGAGTATACATGCTTGCCACTGAACCCAATGACCCAAGTTAGATCCTGAACCTGCGTGGCCGGTGGAGAAAACCGACTTCTACAAAGTTTCTTCTGATTTCCACTCTCGTCCCATGGCATGTGTGCGTGCTCACAAACAGATATAAGAGCAAAACAAGAAGGCTGAAAGTGTTGGCAAGAATGTGGAGAAATGGGAAGTCATCTGTACAATTTGTGAGAATGTAAATCAGTACAGATACTATAGGAAGCAGCATGCAGGTTCCTCAAGAAGTCAAAAGTAGAACTGCTACATGATTCAGCAGTCCCATATCTGGGTGTGTTCAAGGGAATTGAAAGCAAATTCTGGAAGAAATATCTGTTCTTCCGTATTCATGCAGCATCATTTGTAGTAGTCAAAGACGTGGAAACAAATGGAATGTCAACGGATGATTGGATAAAGAGAATGTGTATACCCATTAGACTGCTTTTGAGACATTAAAAGGGAAATCCTGCCATTGGCAACAACATGAATGTGCCTGGGTGTGATGTTGAATGAAATAAGCCATTCACAGAAGCCCAAGTACCGTGCACCTCTACTTGTAGGAGGTGTCTGTATGGTCAGAATCAGAGAGTAAAGGGGAGATTGACAGGGCAGACAGTGGCTATGCAGGTCTAAGGTTTCATTTGGTTATGCAAGCCAGTGCCGTGCCGTGCATTTGGGTATTTAAAAGGGTTGGTTTCATGTTAAGTTACCATAATCAGAAGTAAGGCCTTTCCCGCTCATGAGCATTCACAGATTGCCGTAGGAGGGACAACCCCACTTTGGAGTGTCTTACCTACCTCTATTGAAGCCTAGAGGTTCTCTTTGGCCAGCAGCATCTCTGGTGTGCACCTAGCTGGACAAGGGCACCTCTCTACCACCCCTCATGGATCAAAGAACATTCCAGACCATGGAAAGTGTGCTCTTTAGAAGACATGCCAGTGCCATCATGACAACAGGAGGGAGAACTTGTCGGTTATTGCCCTTTGGTGGGATAAGGATGGCAGATATGCATGGGTCTGGGCACGGGAGATGGACTTTGGATCCTGGTAACTCCTACTGCCTTTTTATGGTTTTCATTGTGTGCGCACGCCCACATGTGTGTGCATGTGTGTCTGTGTGTGTGCCATGTGCATATGTGTGTGCCTTTGTGTATGTGCGTGTGTGTGTGTGTGTGCATGTGCATATGTGTGTGCCTTTGTGTATGTGCATGTGAGTGTGTGTGTGTGTGTGTGTGTGCGCCCACGCATGTGTGTACATGAGACTATGTGGGTGTTGCACATGTCCATGTGGGAGTCCCCATGTCCGTGTGTGGAGGCTGGAGGTTGATGATGGGAGTCTTCCTTGGTTGCTCCCTGCTTTCTTTTCCTTTCCTTCCCTTCCCTTCTGTTTTCCTTTCAAGGCATCCATCTAATTTTTTGAGAAAGGGTCTCTCATTGAACCTGGGACTTCCCTATTTGGCTAGGCTGGTTGCCTAGTGAGCTCCAGAGATCGGCCTGTCTCCCCACACCCCCAGTGGGTTTATAGGTGCATGCCACCGTGCTCGCTTCTGGGTAGATGGTGGGGATCTAAACTCAGCCCTTATGCCTGTGTGGCCAGCACTTCATCCATGGGCCGGCTCCTTAGCCCCAGTCTTGTATATTATGTTCCTGTCTGTAAAAGGACACAGGGCTTCTTTGTGGAAAGTGAGGAATGATGAGCTCCAAACCCATGAGGGTTTGAGACATACCACACCCTGTGTCCTCCCTATGACCGCCTTTAAAGCCTTGGGTGCTCTAGCAGGACACAGTTGGACTGTGTCTTTATGCGATTCCCTAGGTCCTTCACTCCCAGGATTCATTGCTGATTCTATGTTCTGAATGCACCAAACTCTGGGCATCTGATGGATTGGAAGGTTCTGGGCTCCTCCTTGCTCTGAGGCGTGGATGTAAATATAGCTCACTGCTTCCCTCAACACCATCACTTTTGTAAACTCATGTTCAAGTTTTGTCCAGCATAGACAGTGTGGACAGATAGGTGGTAGAGAAAAGGCCATGCCAGGTGGTGGGAAAGGGTTGGTATGGAGCCATAGGCTACTCTGTAGGAGCGGAAGTCCATAGGTGGCAACCATCCCTTGGGAGCTGATGGCAATGGTCATGACCAGACTGAGTGGCAGACTGGAACCTGGCCTCTTGGAGGAACAAAGATGAGTTTGCAGGTGCCCTAGCCAGGTACTCAGTGTAGACAGGGAAGGACTGTTGAAGACCAGGGTAAGTGATGCCAATCATTCCCTTTTTTCTTCTAGACCCAGCGCCCTATCCAGACCAGCTGTCCTTGAAGGACAGACCTAGTTTCGCAGCTGCTCAGCAGCTCCTGAGCCAGGCAGGCCCCAGCAGCCCTCCTGGTGGAGCATCAGCCCCCTTGGCCCCATCTTCCCCTCCTGTGACTACTGTAATCGCGACAGCACCAGCCACCAGCACCGTGCCAGAGTCAGCATCAGGGACTGCCATGCAGGCAGGGGGTCCAGGGACCCATCAAGGACCAGCCAGTATCCATGAGACCCTCCAGCCACTGGTCGAGACTCACCATACCCAGTGTGCTGCCCAGCCCCTCAGTACTGGCCAAAGACCTTGCACTCCAGCTCCAGAAGCCTCTCGCTGCTCCACAGCTCTGGGGGAGCTCATCTCAGCCAGGGAGGTCAGCACGCTAGGGGAGCCCCTGCCTGCTTCAGTGCCAGAGCCCAGCCCTCCCACTGGGGCTACACAGCCTGTGCCGGGTCAGCCACCACTCCCACTGCCCATCACCGTGGGAGCTATCAGCCTGGCAGCTCCCCAGCTCCCCAGCCCCCCACTGGGGCCTACTGCTCCCCCACCACCACCCTCAGCCTTGGAATCAGATGGGGAAGGGCCACCTCCTAGGGTGGGCTTTGTGGACAACACCATCAAGAGCCTGGATGAGAAACTGCGGACTCTGCTCTACCAGGAGCATGTACCTACCTCCTCAGCCTCAGCTGGGACTCCCATGGAGGCAGGCGATAGAGACTTCACCTTGGAGCCCCTGCGAGGAGACCTGCCCTCAGCTTTGAGTGACAGGACCCCAAACCTGACCCAGCAGGTCCAGCCCTCAGTGAGTAACTCAACTCACCCCACTTTGCACTCCCTGGCCATAGCTGGAGGTGGGCAGGCATCCCAGCTATGCAGGGCCTGGCTGGCTCTTAGTGGCACAGCCGTGGTGTGTGGTGCCAGGTGACTAAGCTCAGTTTGTTCATGTGGAGGGCAGGCTAGGGACAGTCCCAGCCGTAGAGGGGTCACAAGTCAGTGACTTAGGGTTTAGTTGCTAAGATGTTGATGAGCCAAGCTCACATTTCTCCCCCTTTTGCTTCTTCTTTATCTTCTTCCAGTTGGAAAAGTCAGAAACGGCCCCTGCAGGATGGGCCCTGGCCCAGAGGGAGCAGGGAGCATCTTCTCCAATGACAGGTAACGCCTCAAGGTCAAGGTGGGTTCAGGTTACACTCTGCAGGCGCCACGATCCTCCTGGAGCCTTTGTATCCTCCTGCTTCCAGGGATGCAATAGCCCACCGAGTTTCAGAGGGTACTGCTCTCACAATCCAAAGAGAAAGTCATGTCTGGTAACATGAAAGCTAGAATTAGGGAGTGGGGTGCCAGGGCCTTGTAGGAAACATCTAGGCCTCCAGCTCCCTGCTGACTAGGCAGCTGAAGAGGTAGAGTGGTCCCAGACCCTGCTGCGTTCCTCTGCTGCCCCAGCAGCTGTGCACCTTTGGGGAAACTCTTGCTTCATTCATGTGTTTCTGTGGTGTATGTAGAGGTCAGAGGATAACCTAAAGCAGCTGGTTCCCTCCTCCCACGAGGAGGATCTTGGGAATTAAACTTAAGCCATCAGACTTGGTGGCAAGTATCTTAACCCACTGAACTATCTCACCAGCCTTTTTTTTTCTTTTGAGTTAGCTGTGTAGCCCAAGCTAGCCTTGAACTTGCATTGATTCCTGCCTCAGCTATCCAATCAAGTTGCCGAGGTCACATGGTTCTTGGTTCGTTACCAAACATTTGAGTCTCCACCCTAGGGGTCTGCTCTACCTTCTGAGGTGCTAGGCTTCCTCAGCTGGGTTTCTTAGGGACTGGCAAGATAAGAGTTATTGTCAGTAGCAGGTTGGCCCCTCAGGTCTAAGCTGCCTTCACAGTAGAGGTGCAGTCCAGCTCCACCTGGTGGACCCAAGGGGCAGAGGCAGTGCTTCTGTTGCCCCTAACCCAGTGCCAGCCTCAAGCGGAAATCAGCATCCCAGGTCTTTCATAGAAGAGGTAACAGAGCTTCTGTGTCCTATATATAAGGGGTGTCACCTCCAGTCACAAATCCACATGCTTCTCAATGTTCAGAAGTCATGGTAGGCAGTAGAGGGATTGTTCCAGAAGGCTGACTCATGATCCAAGTCCAAACAGGTGAACTTTGTAACAGGCACAGAAATAGGAGGAATGTCGTTGGTAGTGAGCCCTGTCACTGGAGGTGTGCAAAGACAAGAAGGGGATTAAGTGCTGCCTACAAGTTGGGGACATGTAGTAGAGACTGGATTCAGGTCTCCCGAGGAATGTGAGGATCTTATATTAGAGTACACAAAGTACACTTGTGTGAGTCCGCGTGTTCATGTGTGGTTCTGTGTTGGTGTGTGGTAGCTCCCCAGTTCGTCTGGAGCCTTCATTGACATCTGTGCAAACCTACCCACCCCCCAGCATGTGGCCCAGCTCTGGCCCCAGCCTGCCTGTGACTTTCCTCTACCGCAAAAGAACGTCTGCTTACACATACTTGTCGCTGGGCTTTTCTCCATGCCTCTTCGTAGCAACCCAAGGAAGCTTGCCAGAAACATTATGCTATCCCACTCTGAAAACAGAGCACTGGGGGAGTTGTGTATCTGTGTGTGTGTGTGTGTGTGTGTGTGTGTGTGTGTGTGTGTGTACATGTGTAGCAGGCATTCCCTAGGCCCCACAGACGTAGGACTGGGATCTGCTCTCCTGCATCCTCTGAGATCTGGAAACAGTTTCAGCCCCCAAAGTGCAGAGTGCCCAAAGCAAGAGTGCTCCATCCGACACCTCTTCCCTTCCCCAGGCTTGTGGGCGTCTTCCGGGTTGTGATGTCCCCAAGACCGGGCACCACGGTGCCTTCTCAGTCTTCAGAGCCTCCGCAGTGCCACTCACTTCTCCCTGCCCAGCAGCACGCTCCCACTGTGTGCCTTTACTGTTCTCTCTCTCCAGCCTCAATAATGCTGTCATGTTCCTACAGCAGAGTCATCTTCCAGCAACACACTGGGCTGTGACAGTGACACAGGGCAGGTGGCCTCAGACTCCCCCACAGCACCCAGTGCCCCCCAGGTAAAGGTGACTCTCAACACACTAGCCAGAAGGGGGCAGAGCTTTCTAACCTCCGCTGGTTCTCACAGACTCTCTTCACTTCCATCCTTTCCTCAGGATGCCTCTGTTTCTTCCATCCCTATACACATGGATCCCAAAGATCAGAACGGTAGCGTTCCCAGAGAAGCCTTGGTTGCACCTGTCCAGAGTTGCCTGGGGACCTTCACAGAGGGCAGCCCAGCCCAGATGCGTGGCGCTCGGGTCTCCGGGTCCCCTCACAAACGACTAGGGCAGCAGGACGGCAGTTCTCCAGCCAAAACTGTGGGCCGCTTTTCCGTGGTCAGCACCCAGGATGAGTGGACCCTGGCCTCGCCTCACAGCCTGCGGTACTCTGCCCCACCAGACGTCTACCTGGACGAGATCCCCTCCAGCCCCGATGTGAAGCTGGCAGTGCGGCGGGTGCAGACGGCTTCCTCCATCGAGGTTGGCGTGGAGGAGCCGGCCTCCAGTGACTCTGGGGATGAGTGCCCGAGGAGGAGGCCCCAGGTGCAGAAGCAGTCCTCCCTGCCGGGTACTGGTGGTGTGGCAAGTGACTTTGTGAAGAAGGCTACCGCCTTCCTGCACAGGTCTTCAAGGGCTGGCTCGCTGGGTCCTGAGACACCCAGCAGGGCAGGTGTGAAGGTCCCTACCATCAGTGTCACCTCCTTCCACTCGCAGTCATCCTACATCAGCAGTGACAACGACTCGGAGTTTGAGGACGCAGATGTAAAGAAGGAACTGCGCAGTCTGCGGGAAAAGTACGTTTTGGGGGTGGGCGTGACTCACCTGGTCAGGTGTGTGCATAGGTAGCTCACCTGCACAGCTTAAGGGCCACAGCTCACTTGACCAGTATGTAACAGTGAGGCTCGCCATTATCTGGGGGGCAAGGCTCATCTGGCCAGAGTGGGGCTCACCCAGCCAGTATCAGGAGGGGATGGTGGCCACAGGCCAGCATGACTGGGAGGACCAGGCTGGGCCTGGTCAGGAATGTTGGATGGAGTTTAGGTCCTGGCCATGAGGTATCCACTGGTGGGTGCTAATAAGAGCAGTGGGGCGGGGAAGGGGTCTCTTTACCTGCGTGGTTTCTGACCCTTCTGAGTGGCACATCTCCCCTCCTTCCTCTGTCACCCATGGAAGGATATGCTATGGACTGGGAGACCTGTACCTTCTTCAGACTTTCATTCCTTCTCTCCTTCCCTCTCTATTAATCTCTCCTTGTCTCAAAATCTGTGTCTAACACTGTCACTGTTTCTCTCTGCCTCTCACCCCTCAATCTACCCTCTGTGGTCAGGGATCACTAATGCCCTAAGCTGTCTTTTGGGGTGGAAGGGCAGAGCTTAACAGGGGCGCTCCTGAGATGTGGCCCATGAGACCCCACCAGTGGCTGGAGAGCAGAGGTTTGTTACAGCTCTCTAAATGAGCTCAGAACCTACGAGTACCCTGCGAAGAGGGTACAGTGAGGCTGCAAAGTTTCTGCACGATTGTGTGGAGGGCAGGGCGTGATGATCGCCAGTCTTGGGGCTCTTGGCAAGGTCCCAAGTGACCAAGTGACCATAGTGGAACTTTCATTGTGGAGGTTCTTTTTGTTCTTGTTTTTCTTTTTGCTGTTGGTTTTGTTTTGTTTTTGAGCTAAAGAAAGTCTTTTAAAAATTTTGAGAGTGAGGCTTAGCACCTCTCCTACAATTCCAGTACTCTGGAGGCTGAGCTAGGAGGACTGCTGAAAGTTCAAGGCTAGCCTCGGCTGCATATCGAGCCCCAGGCCAGCCAGGAGTACATAGAGAAACCCTGTCTTAAAACAAAAGATTGGCCTCCATTGAAGATATAGGAGAAAGGTTAGAACTTACCTTCTCATTTCCAGCTGTGAAAAACACCTGTTTCCCCAACGCTAGAGATGGAAGGAAATAGTCTGGGCCTCGTGTTGGGGGTGGCACCAGGCCTCCTAGGTGCAGTGAAGTTCAGCTCCTACCACTGCAGGAGAGTAGCAAGGGAGGTGGCAAGTAAGACCCATAGGGCAGCAGAGGGGCCACGGCATCCTTTCCTCCAGCTGTCCTAGAGACTGCTCTGCCCACACCCTGTTCCACCATCAATCCACCTGCCTTCCACCTGCGTCATAACCATGACAGTAGCCCTCCACAGTAGCGCCGGGAGACCTATACACCATCCACAAGTCTCATGAGCTGCTGTCCCTTCTCTAAGCCAGCTTCCTGCTTCCAGAGTTGCCTTGCATGGAGGAAATAACACACCTTGACCTAATAAACAGAGGTAGGCCAGCTGTGCATGGTGCCACACACCTGTAATCCCAGCACTTTAGAGGTAGAAGCAGGAGAAGCAGGAGTCCAAGCTCATCTTTGGCTACATAGCAAGTTTGAGGCCAGCCTTGGGTACAGGAGACCTGGTGTAAGAAAGAGAACGAGAGACAAGGGAAGGTAGTCTTGGCACCAGCATCTACTAGTTGTTCTATCTGCTCTGATACCTGGGGTTTTAATTGCAAGCAGAAGTGTGGGTGAGGATTGAGACAATTTAGTGGCCGTGATTCTGGAAATCTGAAGACTTGAACTATGTCATTGAATGTCATCCTTCGCCTTGTTCCCACCTGGCGAAGTGCTATTGAAAGCCTGCAAACAAAGCAGCCCAGCCTTTCCCCACAAGGGAAGCCCACCTGCCTCCTCTCTCCTGCTCCAGGCACCTCAAGGAAATCTCTGAGCTACAGAGCCAGCAGAAGCAGGAGATTGAAGCCCTGTACCGCCGCTTGGGCAAGCCACTCCCTCCCAATGTGGGGTTCTTCCACACGGCACCTCCCATGGGCCGCAGGAGAAAAACCAGCAAGAGCAAATTGAAGGCTGGCAAGCTGCTGAACCCCCTGGTGCAACAGCTCAAGGTCGTGGCCTCCAGCACAGGTCTGCTGCTTCTAGGGGAGGGCTGAACCTGGGCTGAGGAGGGAGGGTACTGGTGGACCCAAAATTAGCCTGAGAGGCTAACTCTGGGTTGGTGCAATATCTCCAGACCTGGGAGAGAGTGTGGGTTTGTTTGTTTGTTTGTTTTTCCTGGACCACCTTTTTACTGGAGCTGAGAGTCTCTGCAAGCCCAGGGAAGCCCCAGGCCTCCACACTGGGGCCAGATGGAAAGGCCTGTGTGAAAATAGGGGCTGCTAAGAGCCAGGCCTTGGCCCCTTGTGGAAGGAGGGAGCCACTCCTGGGCCACATTGCACCTAGGAAGTCCCAGCACCCCATCCCTGCTCCTCTCTGCAGGGTACAGCCTGGGATGGATGGAAGCGACTGCTTCCTCTGGCCTGACCACTCAGGCACACATTACTTCCTGCTCACTGGGCATCAGGTGGCTGCCTTTGTGGGCAAGGAGAGGATGGGTTGCTCTCCAGGCCTGGCAGTAGGGGTACCCAGTCCCTGGTGCTGCAGAGGCCAGGCACCATGTCAGGGTTTCTTTGAGCCTTCCAGAGCTGTGCTGTAGGGTGTACTCTGAGGGAGGAGAGCCCATAATCCCCAGTCTCCAAATATGACAGATGGGAAGGCATTAGTGCGCTACCTGCAAGCACTCACTCCCTAATTGTGAGCCACCTGCACAGGTGGTACAGACACAGTGCCAATCCCAAAGCTAGGGGAGGCTCTGCAGTGACTCGCACAAGGCTACTTCGAGCCCTCATCCGATACCCACCACTTAACTTGCACAGCATAGGTCTGGCATGGCACTGGGATTTGGGGTACTTTCTGTTTTTGTCCTCGGCACTTTAGACCAGGGACTTGTCAGTATACTGGTCTTCTTCAGGAGACTCAACTTCCCCAAGGTCACCCAGTAGAAAGCAGGAAGCCAACCCAGCCACACCCTTTCCTGCCCATTGGCGCCTCATGGTGCCTGTCACCTCTTCTCCCCCCCTCGCCCAGGTCATTTGTCTGACTCCAGCAGAGGCCCTCCCACTAAGGACCCTGCCCACGCCAGCACGCCCCCGGGCACCAAGGCAGTTCAGACCCAGCAGCCCTGCTCCGTCCGGGCCTCCCTGTCCACAGACATCTGCTCCGGTTTAGCCAGTGATGGAGGCGGAGCGCGTGGCCAAGGTGATTTCCAGCTTGCCTGTCTCCAAGCATGTGCCAGCCACGTAGGGCCTCAGTGGTGTCCCAGGAGCACGCCTGTGTGTGTAGAGGGGGCCAGAGCTACGGCTAAGGCTGCTAAGCAGCTTTATAGAAACAAACAAAAAGGAAAAAAAAAGATGTAAAGGTGTAGTCTTTGGATACAAAGAACGGAATTGTCCCGCCATGTAAGCGGCTCAGAGGCAGGTGATGGGTTTGCTAACGTGGACCTCAGGAAGTGGCCGGGACCAGGAGGGATCAGCCCGATGACTGGGGAGGGAACTGGGCCTGGCATCTTGCTGTGTTCTGCGATGCCTGTTCCTAGGCCCTGGCTACCCTGCCCTGCCCGCTTCCCACAGCAGAGCCAGACGGTGGTAAACACCGGGTCCTTCCAAAGTCCACAGGACGGCTAGGGGACAAGGGCTCAGCTCTCAGGCTGGGATGTCGGCTCATCACTGCCGTGGATGGCAGCAGCTGCTCGATAAGGCGTTTTCCTGTCCTCACCATCTCTGTCCAGAGAAATCATGGTGACTGTTAAAGGTGCCCCACCTGCCCCACCCCTCCTCCTCCGGGCCGCTTCTCTTCTGCTCCTACTGTTGCCTCCTCCCATTCTGTGGTCAGTGGCTTTGGTGCTTGGGCTGGGCTAGATGGAGCCATGGATGTTAAGTTACAAGGCTGGTGTGGCTGTTGGTGTGGAGGAGGAATCGCAGCAACCTGTACTTGATAAGTGTCTCTCTGTTTTCTTCCCTTTATATTCATTTGCAGGCTGGACGGTTTACCACCCAACGTCTGAGAGAGGGGCCTATAAGTCTAGTAGCAAGCCTCGTGCTCGATTCCTCAGTGGACCCGTATCTGTGTCCATCTGTCTGTATTTGTTCTTTTGTATTTTCCCACCTCCTGGCCCTTGGTTTCTCCCCTCCCCACCCCGTCTTCATTACCTCTCATACATTTCATAGGATGCCACTCCAACCCCTTGAAGTCACCTCCTCCATGTAAAGGGTGGACCCCACAAGCCTTTCCCACCGCACAGTGTCCATAGTCACCCAGCTACAGACAGCTGTGTGCATGCTCTTGGCTGCGCCCAGGCACCAAAATCATGCGCAGCAGCATGCCTACCTCCTCATGGCCCTCCCACCCCACACGCACCGGGGTGTCCTGCATCCCTCCCGTCACCTCGTTTCTCTTCTTGTTTTTGGATGTTGGACGTAGTTTTCTGTTGCGATTGTGGCCAGTATACATGTCTGCTGTCTCCCAGTTTCAATGACAACAAAAAGACAGCCCCAGCCTTCTCCAGATACCCAGTGTATTACACACACACCTGGACTCCCACAACATGCATGTAGCAGACTGATGAAGCCCTGAGGTCCCTGGAGGGTGTGACTTCTGTGTAGGGCCAAAGCCCAGGTCCCAGCCCCATCTCCGCCCTCTTTCCCACACCCTGCATGAGGAGATGCTAAAAACGGGCTTCAGGGGTATGGGGGGAATAAATCAATAGCATAGCGCTTGCCTAGCATGCCAAAGAAAGGCCCCAGGTCCCATTCCCTGCACTGCAAAACAAAGAACTTGCTCCAGCCGGGGCCTCCTGGTTCTCTGCCCGCCCTGCAGGGAGGGCTAGTCCCCTCTGCCATCTCCCCACACCCTCCGCTCACTCCAACTCAAAAAGATGGCATAGCTCTTGAGCTGGAGCCTACGTCCTGCCTGGGTCCCTGTTCTTTCCCACCCAGCTGGGGCTCTCTGTTCCGTAGGGCTTCCACTGACCCACGTGACATGAGGGATGAAGCCAGTGAGGCAGCTCCTCCAACTTCCACCAGACTCAAACCCAGTGCCAGCCTCCCTCACACAGCCTGGGACCAACTCCCCCTGGTGTGATTTGTTTTTAACCCTCACAATGATTGGCAAATCAATCCAAAATTGTGGAGCTTTTAGGTTTTTGTCTTTTTAACAGAAAAAAAAATAGAGGTTTTTGACAATTGGATCGGAGATGCTGGTTTGGGGCACATGACTTTTTGCTTGTACAATAAAGATACATTGTGCTTGTGGGGACCCAGAGACCATGTCTGTGGTAGATGACCATTGCCATTCCCTACTCCCTGCATCAGAGGCCCATGGTGGGTCGTCTTCTCCAGGTGGATGGGTCCAGGGCACATGACTACGTGGAAGCCAGGGGCTTCCCGACATCATCTTGTCTGATCAGTAGTCTGCCCGCTTGCGGCACAGTGACATCTGGCTTGCAGTGCGTCTCTAGCTTCTGGTCAGTTATTGAGTTGAGGATGAGAAGGGCTGGGAGGGCTCCGTTAGTGCATCCCTCACATCTCTGTAGCAGGTGGAGTCTTTTCCCATCCACCAGCTTCATTCTGGTTCCTGCTTGCCTGGTGCCTCTCCTGGCGGGCACACAACTTATATGAGGATGGTCACTAGGTGTGACAACACCTGGAACTCTGGGTATGTCCTGTCCTCGTGGCAGAGTACACGGCAGTTTGTCACAGGGATCGCAGTCATGTCTCTGAGAACAGCTTCTCTATTTCAGGTCATGTTTTCAAATGGTGTTCCTTGGGTTTACTGTGAGTTATGGAAAGAGGACCAGAGGGGAGGAACATCTGAGCAGGCTTGGCCTGGTTGTTTCAGATGTGGCGCTGTCTGTACATGAATGGATGAATGGCTGGTCCACAGCCTGGGCTGTCAAGGCAGGATGGACTGGCTGTGCATTCTGTGACCCCTAGATGTTCTCAAGTGGCTGCCAGGCAGAGCTTAGGCGAGTCCCTGCTCTGGCACCTTTCATAGTGGTTCATGGAAGGGCAAGTCTTGGACCAGCTGGCCTCTGAGCTTTAGGGATCTGGGCCTCTCGTTGAGACTTCCATTTGTATGTGTATGTGCTGGTTTCTGACTAAAGTGCACAGTGTCCTGGAGAGGAGACCTGTGAGAACTGAGCATGGAGTGTGGGGGTCGGGAGAGCAGAGCTGCATGTGAGAGGACAAACGGTGGAAATACGGAGCCTGGCCAAGAGGCTGGGAGGACAGGAGGGCTTTGGGGGTGGGCAGAAGGGTGCAGGTAGCTGGTTAGACGCTAGAGTACGCCTGCCTCTGTGAAGCTGTGTCACCAAGCCTAGACAGTACCAGTGTGTGTCTTTGGTGTGTGACACCTCTACTTCCTAGAGATAGAAGGCTCTAAGAAAACAAAATATTCTTTAAACCTTGAGTACAGAAAGATCTGGGCTTCCAGGGAAGGAAAGAGAAGGGTAGGCTGAGTTCAAGTTACTGGGTGGACTGGAGGACCTGTCTCCGATTCTAGGCAGAGCATCCAAGAGCTGCAGAGGCTGAGCTGAGCACAAGACAAGGGGCAGGTGGAGATGGGCTGTGGGTGGAAAGGCCTTGTCGTAGAGGCTGTGAAGAGACACCATTGACCACAACTCATGAAAGGGAGCATTTAACTGGGGCTGGCTTACAGTTTCAGAGGTTTTATTCCATTATCATCATGGCGGGGAGCATGGTGGCACCAGGCTGAGAAGCAGCTGTGAGAGTTCTATGTTCCTGGCTTGGGCTTTTGAAATTTCAAAGCCCACCCAAAGTGACACACTTCCTTCAACAAGGCCAGGGCCCCTAATCCTTCTCAAGTAGTGCCACTCCCTGGTGACTAAGCATTCAGATATATGAGCCTTTCCAGGCCATTCCTATTCAAACCACCAGAGGCCTCCAGGGAGTAGAGACCCTATATCAGTTCCCTTCTCCCAGCCTGGGCAGGGTCATGGCACAGACTCAATGACTCACTTGCATGTCCATCTCTGGGGTAGACAGTGGCACCTAGTCCTTCATACCCTAAAAAAAAAAAAAAAGCAATGGCCGTAGAACTGAGGAGGAAAGGTCCAAGTCAACCTGTGGTTGAGCAGCCATGGGTACATCCTACTGAGACACTTCTGTATCCTCCTCAAGCTCAGGCAGGCATGGACACCTCTCACTTCTTGCTGTGCCACCAGAAACATGAGGTCTCACAGTGCATTGTCCCCTCATCCTGTTCTCATTCGCCTCAAACCCGGTGCAGGAACCCTCTGACGCCTTCCCAGCCCTCCTCCTCTCTGCGTTGCTCTTATCTCTTGCTGGTGGTGAGAGTCCTGTGAGGTCCCCCAACAGAGCATACAGGAGACCCCTTACACACTCTGTAGCCCAGGCATACCGCTGAGGGCTTTGAAAGCAGGCCTGTTAGCGCCAGACTCTGAAAGCCCCAGAGTTATGCAGCTCAAGGCTAAGTAAAAAATGTCTCTAAGCCATGCTGGGCTGAACCCAGACAACTTGTTTCTACACTGATGCTTCGTGGGTAGTTTTTAGTTATTGTCTCCACCTGAGGATAGGATTGTTCAATATAGAAACAGCTCTGGGGTATTTTGGCCTTTGACATCAGCATCAGGTGGAGGTGGAGTGGGCCTAGTGGTCTGTATTTAGAGCTGGCCTGTGGGAAGTTGGGATGGGGAGGCAGCTGAACCACTTGGCTTGGTTATAGGAGACACTGGGTGGGAGCTACCTGGTCCCAGGAGGGCTAACTCCCTGAGGAGGCCTGTTCCTGTGACCCTTGTCGATACTTGAATGCTGAGAGGCAGAGGACAGACGTGAGGATCTGTCTGTTGCAGGCTGGAGCTCGTCTTTTAAGTGTGTCCTAGACTCTCCTCCTGAGCTTTGCATCTGCCATGCTTGAGAAGTCCTTGTTGCCAGTCAAGCTCTTGAGGGTGGTGGCCGTGGAACTGTGGAGAAGATGGGCTGTCAACCCACTAGTAGTTCATGGTTTGAACCAAAGTGTTATACACTGCAGGGACAAGCGGGGTATCCAGGGAGATCAGGCTGGGACTGGTTGAAACCATCTTGCCTCTGGCTGGCTTGGTCTAGTCACCTAGTGCTATCCAGAGTAGCAGGAGCCTGCAAGTATCTATCCTGGCACAGTAGAGGTGGAGCCAAGTTTGTTCATCAGATGCCCCAGGTAGAGATGCTGCCCGTGGTATATTGGGAGCCATCTAGGGATGTGCAGGACTGTCAACATGGAGTCCCCTGAGGCTCTGCACCAAGTCCTGCCAGAGAGCAATGTGGCTTTGATATAGAATGACAACCCTGGGTGATTTGTCCAGAGGCTGGCGCTGCCTACTCTGGTCATCTGGAGCCAGTCCAGGAGGGATATGGAGGATAGGAGCTGATGGCCATGGTCACTTGAGTCTGGAATCCAGGAAGGCCAGCCACAACAGTCCATCTCTCACTCTACCCAATATGACAATAGCCAGGACTGAGTTCCAAATCCACAGCTCCTTTTCCTCCAAAAGTAGACTAAGATTCCCTCCCCCAACACACAGTATCTTTCTGTTTGTCTCCCCACCTCTCCATTTGAAAATTGAATTACCCCATTTTCCCACTGCAGCCTTAGAAACCATACAGAATAAACTAAATCTATTAATTCCATTGCAGCTGTACTTCAGGTCCAATACATGCCCCTTGGGCTGAACTCTGGCCAGGGTGCGGCCAGCATTTATGCAATATACTGTCCCTCGGGGCAAGAGTACCAGTCCTTCTAGAAAAGTTATAAGGGTTCAGATTTCCCAAACTTCTAGACTAGCTAACTTATGAGCCAGTGCCACATGTGAGAGCGCCCCCTTCCTGGGGCTGTGTTTAGGAGATGGGGAGCTAGGGGCTGGAGTACAGACCTGCTGTGCTAGTGTGGCTTTGCCAAGTGACCTTGGGGAAGTCAGTTCTTCCTTGCCAGTTGTAGCTCACAGAGTGGCCCTAGGTAGATAGAATAGCAGCATCCACTGTAGCCCAGGCTGGCCCTGGGTCACTGGGTTACTCCACCCCTCTAGACTCTGCCAGATGTCACAATTCTGTCTGTTGCCCACCTGACCCCAGACGGGCTCAGGACAGTAAGGCTAGAGCTGCTTTAGCGGTGGTCCATTAGGGTGTTTCCCATGCCCCTAGGGAAAGTAAACTGGTAGAAAAGAGGCATGGTGTCCCCCCAAATCCGTATCAACCCCAAGATAGACTCTAATATCCCTGATAGATGCCCCTATCCAACCTGGTCCAAGGCAGCCATCTGGGATCCAGAATTGGCCTCAGACCTACAAAACAATGTATCTTTTTGCACTTGGAAAACCTCTGGTGGCCTTGGTGGCCAGTCCAGGCTGAGCCTGGCTCCATTCGGGGACCCCATGGCTGACTTTCAGTGGGTTTCCCTGCCTCAACCAGTGGGGCTCCCAAAGGCCTGGTGTTTGAAACCCAAGCAGTGTGCTTTGCGATTTTTTTTTTTTTGGTTTGTTTTTTGTTTTTCTTTCTCTTTTTCCACAATATGCTATTAGAGACAAAACACTTCTCCCTGAAGCTCGGGGCTTGCCCCGGCACCTCTACCTGCTCAGCAAAGGCCATGAAAGCCTACACATGAACTCTGGGGGTGCCACCCCATTCTCGTGCTCCCAGGCCAGGCTGGCCTCCCTCTCCAACTGCTGCCCGTGTCTGTCCCTCCCTGCACACTGATGACTTTTGCTTACGTGTGGTAGCGTGATCGGCGTGCTGTTCTGCCTAACCCTGTGGTCTTGTGTCCTTTGTTCTTCCCTTACAGGGTCAGCCCTGAAGCGTCTCTGCCTAGGCAAAGAACACAGCAGTAGTAATTATCTGGGTTTTTTCTACCCCCTTTGTCCACTCTCACCGCATGGGCTTTGTCGCGGCTAGTGCACCTCAGGGCCTCCCACCGAAGTGTGGCCTGCTCTGCCCCCGGCCCGCAGGGCTCTGCTTCGCTTCTGCCTGTCTGGATGACTGCTCCCCCAGCTCCTCTTTGTGTCTCCGTGGTTCCTAGAGTCTGTGCCATCTCGCCAGTCACCTCTTACCAGGCCTGTCCTTCTCCACATATCACTGTTTAGCAATTGGCTCCTTTTCCAAAACCGAAGGCATCATTGTTTCTTTGAAGTGTTAACTATGAGTGCTCCCTGAGGAGAGATACCAAGACTGGATGGGTATTAGTTGTCCTGGACCACTCCCACACACCCCTTTGCTCTTTCTTGTCTTTTTTTTTTTAATCCCCCTCTCTTTTTTTTTTTTTTTTTTGGTCCCGGCTGAAAACCTCATGTAGCAGTAGCTGTGTGTTGAGTCTCATCACTAACGTGTAACCCTTTGTTTATGCTTTCCCATCGCTGGCCACTAAAGTTCACTACCTTTTGGAACAGCTTGTTTGAAGAGATGGTCATTAGCTGCTTGGGTTTTTTTGGTGAGGTGTATAAACATTTTAAATTGGCTTATTCAAAATTGCTAGGCGGGATTATGTGTGTGGGTAGGGGGAGGAGGGGAGGAAGCAATTCAATAAGTCCTGTGTTGTCCATGAAAACAGCCTTTCATAGAAGCAGCCAAGCTCTCTAGTCTGCAGAGCGACTCCTGGCTCCCTGCCTCTCAGTATCACCAAGCTGTGGCTTGGAGGGTGTGGAGCCCACCTGAGGGACTCTAGGTGTGGTATCTTTCATTACCACCTTTCCAAATGATCGGACGAGAAAAGGCACCATTTCTGTGTCTAACGTTCCAACTGCTAAGCAACCAAAATACACAGAAACACAATAAATAGTCTGCCCAGGGGGTGCTGGAAGGCTGGTGATGGCACTTGGGTGCCGAGCATTCTGCAGAGTAGGCCAGAGACAGCCCCGAGAATCTGCCCCTGGGATGCCAGTGCCCACGTGTATCTGGCTGTGCTGTGAGTCCCCCATGCTCTCGTATGTGCGAGTCTCGTGGGACATGCAGGGGTGGGCCTGTGGCTGGGCTCTTAATGGAGACTGCCAGCTGCTCGGGTCTTCTTCCCTGGCCTGGTAAGAAACAAGTGAGGCTGCCTGGCACAGCCCAGTCACCCATAGCCTACAGGGTGCCTCATGGTGTCTAATACCAGGCAGCAAGGCCCACTGATGCAGACCGCCTCTTGAAGCAAGGTGTTGCTTGGCCAGAGTGAAGCCATTGATTATTACCCCAGCCATCATGAGCGAATGACTGCGGCCAGCCTGTCAGTGGTGCTGAGTGAGTGCGTGACGTCACCAATCCTGGCCTGTATGACTCCCCAGGGTCTTCCACCAGCAGCCTGGCCCCAGGCCCTGAGCCAGGCCCCCAGCCCACCCTGCACGTCCAGGCGCAGGTAAACAACAGCAACAACAAGAAAGGCACCTTCACGGACGACCTGCACAAGCTGGTGGACGAGTGGACCACAAGGACGGCGGGGGTAGCGCAGCTGAAGCCCACACTCAACCAGCTGAAGCAGACACAGAAGCTGCATGACATGGAGGCCTCTGGCGAGGCACGGGCTGTGAGTGAGCGTGGGCACGGGCTCTGCTGGGAGGGGCATGGTAGGCATGGTAGCTGTGGCCCTGAGCTAGTGCCGGAATCTCGTGTGCCAGTCGGCCATCATGCTAAGTACTAGGCTTTCATGGTCAGGGTCCATCTTCTCCCAAATTGGGCCTTTGTGGGTGGTGGTAGTGGTGCACACCCTTGATCCCAGCACTCGGGAGGCAGAGGCAGGCTGATCTCTGAGTTTGAGGCCAGCCTGGTCTACAGAGTGAGTTCCAGGACAGTCAGGGCTACACAGGAAAAACCCTGCCTCGAGAAAACAAAAACAAAACAAAACAAAAAAACTAGGCCTTTTGCCCCTGTAATGATTGGGAGGTAAAAGAAACTTCCTGTGGTTCTTGTGGCCATTAGGGGACGGGCTGAGTCTGGACTTAGAACTCAGGTACAGCAGAATCCCTGAATTAGCTGCCCCAAGTAGTCAAGACACCCTCACTGTGGACACACATACCTCCATCTGCATTACATCCAACTGGAGCCAACATGGGGCAGGGCAAGTAGCCACTCTGGCAGGTCTTGGCACACATCGAGATTTTGGGAGAGCTAACTGTAAGAGTGTCCCCTACTTGGCCAGCTTTCAGGAGGAATTTCTGGAAGGTTGGTGTTATTTCTACTTTAAATGATTCATGAGGCTCACAAATGAACCCAGCTGGGCTGAAGTATCTTGTGGGTGTTGTTTTTTTAGTATGGAAAACATTCCTCTGTGAACTTAGGCTTTGAATCATCCCAAACACACAAGGGGATTGGAAGCCTGCAGTGAACATCTCTTGCCACTGCCTACAGTAGGTGACACTGGCAGAACTCATCACACATCTGTCTGTCCATCTCTTGGGGAAGGCTTGTCTTTAGGAACCCGGTTTCTTTTCCATTTCTAACACCATTTGGGTGTTCTGTCTTGATAGTCTTGTTGAATTCTGTTTCCCTGGTAACTGCCACTTCATCCCTAATTTGCCTACACTTTCAAATCAGTTGCCATTTAATCACTGCAGTGCCCTTGTTGTTTGCATGATCCCAAGCTATGTCATTCCTGGTATTGCAATTTATGCCTCCCTACTTCTCTGTGTGTGTCTCCCTGTCTCTGTTACCCTCTGTGTGCCTGTCCTTCCTTCCCCTCCTCCCTTTTGCCTTATATCTTAAGGCTTTTTAATTTCATGAGCCATTTTAAGGAACTGTGTTATCTTTGATGGTGTTCTTTGTGATCTATCTCACTCTTTTCTAACTCTATTTCTTTCTCTCTCTGCTTTCTGGTCTCCAGAAAGATTCTTAGGTTTGATTGTGAGTCAATGGCAGAATATTTTCCTAGTGTTAGTAAGGACCCTGGTTTGGGCCCCCAGTATTAGAGTGAAAAAAGAAAAGCTTCTTAAATTGGATAGGCCACTGAATTCTACCCTTTCTAGCTCTTACAGAGGACCTAGGTTCAGTCCCTAGCACCTATGTCTCAAGACTCACAACTGCTTGTAAGTCCAGCTGCAGAGCATCCAGGGCCCCCTAGTGTCCTCATAGACACCTCCACAGACACACATACACATAAGTAAAACAATTTAAGGAGTTTACAGTTCTTGAGGATGGAGGGATGGCTCAGTGCTTAAGAGCCCTGGCTGCTCTTCCAAAGAACCCAGGTTCAATTCCCAGCACCCACATGGCAGCTCATAACTGTCTGTAATTTCAGTTCTGGGGATCTTACACCCTCATACATGCAGACACAACACTAATGCACATACAATAAAAATAAATAAATCATTTTTTAAAAGTTTACAATTCTCAGGCAAATGTTTTGATGGTGCATCTTGTTTACACAGTGCCTTCTGGTTTCCTGTTTTCTTCTCCCCACAGCTCTGCTCCTTAGTTCCTTGTCTTGCCTTGTGAGGATTTAATATTGTATGAAGGACATTGCGTTGGAAAAATTGTTTGTAAAAATCATTTGAAATCTTGACTTTTTTATTGTCTTGATTTGCCTTTGTGCACATTCTTACTGTTAACGGCATCGTCTGTAGAGTGCCTGGTTAAGATTATTAACCATTTAAAAGTTGACCTATCTTTTTATTGCTGATTTGTGGGACTCTGTTATAACTGTTTTGTCTACTGTTACATATATATTCTACCAAAGTGATGCATACACATGAAACCAAGTGTCAGCATCTAGTGTTTTCTCTATCCCTTCTCTCCTTCCCTATTTCAAGACAGGGTCTCTCTCTTACTGAGCCTGATGCTCACCAGTTAGCTAGATTGCCTGACCAGTGAACTCTGGGCATCCTCCTGTCTCTGCCCCTCTCCAGTACTAGGGTTACAGACACATGCCACCACACCAGGCTGCAGGCACTTAGGAGTCTGAGCTCAGGTCCTCACACTTACACACAGGAACTCTTACAGATCCCCAGCATCCTCTTTTACTTTCCTAGTGGTGAGCATGAAACAGAAGACTAAGTTAAGTTTGATTTTTTTCTGTCAATGTTGCTGTTTTAGCTGTTGTGTGAGCCATAGCGTACTTATTGCAGTACCTTCCTTTCCGGTCTGAACTGCATGCAAACAGCCCTCTCCTCTTTGCCTTACTGCAGCTTCGTAAAAAGCTTATTATTTGGTGGCATAGGACATCCACTGTTGAACTTCAAGAGTCTCTTGATCTTTCTGGGTCCTAAATAGTTGCAGGTCTTAGATAACCCACTGGAGTTTCTCTTGGCGGTAGATTAAGTCTTTCAATGAACTGGATGATAGGTTTACCATATTACCAGTCTTCAGTGTTCCATGAACTTGGCATCTGTTTCTTTACATCTTTGTAGAGTGTCAGTCTCTCTCATTAAATCCATCCCAAGGTGGTTGACAATTGGGAGTGCTTTTATTAACTGTGCAGGTCTGGAAACTTTGTGTCCCAGTTGTGTGTGGAAACGTGACCAGTTCTGGTGCCTAGAGACCTATGGTCCTGCAAATTTTGCTTGTTCAACCTTTCCTGTGGGTTTCTCTACACATAATCTTGTCATCTGCAGTTATGCAGTTTTTCTTTTCTTGTCTCATCTTGGCTGGGTCCCCTTGCAGTGTTGACTGGAAGCATGAAGGAACCTTGTGGGGAGGGGCTAATGCTGCCCCCCTCTGCAGGTATGGCTGCTGGCTCCAAGGAGGCCTTCATTGCTGAGCTTGCCTTCTGTAAAGGGTATGGGGGTTGATGAGTCTCCATCCTGCCTGGTATGGAGAACACTGGCTGGGGTGTGTATTGTCATGTGTATGTTTGTGGTTCAGAAGATAGAAGCCAGGCCTCATATGTGCTAGGTAATTGCTCACCAGGGAGCTCTGGCATATCCCTTCCGGTGGGGCTTCTCCTGGAGTAAGGTGGAATGTCTCTGTGAGCTGTGAGGCATCCAAGTCTACTGGACTGTGGTGTTAAACCTTCTATAGTTACTGTCTTCGATTTCCCAACTCTTTTGTTTAGATGCTGCAGGCTGCCAGTTCTTGTCACACCCAGTCCTGCCGTCAGAGGTGCTGTTTCTGGAAGCCATCAGCTGTTCCTTCCCCTGCCTCTAAGGCCACTGTACTTGGCTGGGAGTGTGGAGGGCTTCCCCAGAGTTCCCACTCCCACGTGCCTCCTGGGCTACTATGGTTATATAGTAACTATATAACCATATAGTAACTATAGTATTACTAGGCCGTCACACCAGGTGCCATGGTGTCAGCTGCTCCAAACCCACTCTGGCTTGTAGGCAGCCCGAGCCTGTGGCCCACGGGTACCCAGACCTCAGTGTAGCAAGCAGGGGAGGGTGGGCAGCTGCTTCCCACACCGACACTTGGACTACACAAGGAGACCAACTGACTGCAGCCGCTGTGCCTTCCTCTCTGTTTCTGTGTCCGTAGACGACTGTGCCTCGAGCAGGAGTGGGGACACCGTGTTTGGCCCCAGCACCCGGCCCTCTGTCCACCACAGCCATTCCTGGAGCCACCCCAGCCCTGCCTGTGCCCATACCAGGTACTGTCCACTCCAGCCTCTCAGGCCTTCCCTGCGCACTGCCTCTGGGCCAGTATGGAGGCCTGCTCCCTATTCCTGTGTCCTGGGGGCCCTGGCTGGCCTCGGGAAACCCACAGGGGGCCTGGAGCGGTCAGAGCCCCACTAAGGTCCCCATGCTGCCAGTGTTCGTTCGGCCGCCCGTTATCAGCATGCCAGGCCCCCGGCTGCACATCACGTAGCCCCCTGCCCTGCCCTGGCCAGATGGGTCACTCTGAAGCGTGTGGGAGAGCCCGGTTGTGGTTTGGCCTCCTCGTGGCTCCTCCACACGGGTGCAGGGCACAGAGCCCCAGCCCAGGGGACGTGAGGGCAGCAAGACCCTTCCCCTGCTGCCTCAGACCCCATCACTCATAGGTCCCCGCAGTCTACACAGGCAGTGTCTTCATACCCATTGCCTGCCCTTCATCATCCCCCTGCAGCAGCCCAGTGCCTTGAATTCCAGCTTTTGTTTCCTGATGGGAAGACAGGTTTAAAAAGGCCATTTGTGGGCAAAGGTAGCTTTCATTACCGTTGGCATGCCCATTGCTGTCTCCACTTGTGTTATGTTGGGGTACGGATAAGAAGCTGATGGTTAGTTCTTAAAAACACAGAAACTAAAGTGAACCTTGACAATGTGACCTGCAAATGCTGGATGAGCTCAGCATTTGATAGGGCGAGGCCACCCTGGGCATCTTCGGCAACAGAGCCACAGGGCCCAACTGAAGGTGTTCTCCCTGTGAGGAGTGTCAGCAGCTTTGTTGAGCCATGAGGATCCTGCCAAGAAACAAACGGGTAAATGCCCTGATAGCCAGCAGGCTGTTATGAGCACCATACAGACAAACACCACCATTCAGCTCAGGGGCCCCACCCATGTCCTTGTCCATGGTTTCCACAAAGACCTGTGCTCTGCCCATCCTACCTGCAAATGCTTCTTCGGGCCATCCTCAGGCCTGCCTACTGAGGGGTGGAACATTTCTGGAGGTTTCCATGACACTTGTCCTGGGCGGAGATGAAAGCCCTCTGACTCCCTCTGGGCAAATGTTTTATGCCTCCGATTGGAGGGTGAACCTGGGGTGACCCCTATGTGAACTGTACAGTTAAGCTGTACTCATGAGAACCAGCTAAATTATTTTGGTTTAGATACACTATCCCATCAATTCAGTTAGAATTGAGTTTTCAGGGGGCTGAGCAGGGTCTTCTGCCAGGCCACAATACTGCAATAAGAGATTTCTGTTCTCCGCGTCTGGTCTGGAAACCACACAGGCCCGCTGTAGTGAAGGGGAACCTGCCTTCTCTCACTCCTCTTGTGCCCAAGTCCTTTCCTGCTACGACGCTAGTGGCATGGGATCCCTAAGAGACTGTATGTGCGAAGGAGAAAAATAAACATTTGCTTGAAAATACTGCGAGATGACAGCTTTTTTTCTTGCCCTCTATTCATATCAAAGCCTAACTGACTGGCCTTGTAAAGGGCAGGCCCTGCTTGGAGCCAGCAGCCATGCGTCCTGTACCCCAGAGGGTGGAGCTGGGAGACAAGGCCAAGCCGATGGTGGGGATGCCAGTCTCCCAGCACTGCACCTGTGGGTGTGGCCCAGGCCCGTTGTCACCAGGCTGTTATCTCGAGCCTGGCATTGCAGCCTACTCTGCAGGCTGTTGGCTGGGCTGCAAGCCCCTCTGCATCTGCATTGCTTTCAGAAGCGTGGGTAGGAAGGGTGCAGCTCACAGAAAGCAGACTGCATTTCCAGCCCCATCACAGCTGGTACTAGGTCCTAGAAAACCCTGTTTCTGTGGGTCATACAACTCCTGGTTATCCTCTTCCTCGTGGTTGGTGGGGCTTCAGGCTTTTGGGCTTGTTGAGTAGAGTTGGACAAGGACCAACATAGGTCATATGAGAGGCACAAGCCTTTCCGGGAGCTCAGGCCGTTCTGAAGGTGATGGTTTAGGAAGAAGACTTGCACTATGGTGGTCCAACAAGCCCTTGTGTGTGTGCTCACTGCAGACCTGTCCCTGGCAACATGGGGTTCGTTCTGCTAGAGGTGGCTGTCTCAAGACACAGCACTAGGCTTCATGCCTACGTATACGGGTGTAGTTCATCGTCTACGTCCATATACGTCTTTAATCATGCCTAAAATGGGTGTGGTAAACTGATCTTTTATTACCTCATCTGAGTGTGCCTCTAGTAAATCACATGGTTAATGGCGGCACACGGTTTCCTCCTACACCTGCGGCTGTGTCATTGTACTGCATCTTGGCACTGGCCCTATTTAGAAGCAGAAATTGAAGGTCACCGTTTTCTACCAGGACTCCAAGACCAGCTCGGTCCAGGATGGTCCAGTGGGACAGGGGCGAGGCCCTGTCTTTCCGGGCATAGGTGGTCATTGCTGAATGTCTGGCTGTTCGTAGAGGAAGAGACCCAGGTGACAGTCAGTCACGCTCTGTGCAGAGAACAGGACTCTGTGCAATGCAGTCTCATCCTGGCATGGCTCAGGCCCCCACCGTTCCATCTTGTTTTAGTAGCTTCTGGGAAGGGGCCAGGTGCCTAGGCAGGGCTGTGTGCACGGGCATCAGGGCCCAGCCGTGGGTGAGAGGCCAGTGCCTCGGAGGTCTGTAGTGAGCTGTGGCCATTTTGTTTTCTAGATCCTGAGAGTGAAAAACCCGACTGAGCCGGCCTCTACGCCAGGCCCACACTGCGTCATCCAGGCGAAGAAGTGACAGACCCCAGGGCAGCCACGCCTCTAGTCCACTCACGCTGTTTTGTAACCACTTTCTAACCATTTTTTTATTCACAATTGGAAACACAAATGTAATGCAAGAATAAAACATATTTTGGGGGAGACAGGACTTGGGTATTTCGAACTTCCTCCTTTCCAACGGCCCCTCTGGGTAGGCAGCAGATAGCTTGGTGGGGGGGGTTCAGGCCATTCCTTGCAAGGCCCTGGAGACTCATTGCCCAGTGTCCCTTCTCAGGCACAGACTCAAGGTCCTTTTGCTAGCTCAGCCCCATGTCACATGGTCTTTTCTCTGGCCCAGGGAGACCAGTCATCTGTCCCCATCAAAGGATGAACATCACAGAGGTCTGAAAGTGAACCTCCTTTCCAGGGATGCTGGGTACCATCAGGAAAGGAACCAACCACCATGGGGCCCGATGCCTCCTAGGGGTGATCGGCAGGACCACCAGCTCCAGGAAGAGCTATACTCCCCGTGGCGGGGTATGTCAAAAGTGTGCAGGGAAACAGTCTGGGGAGGTGGTCCGTCAGTAAGTTGCTAGACCTGAGTTCAATTGTCAGAACATATACCAAAGGTCAGGGATGGTGGCCCACACTTGCATCCCAGGGCTGTGGAGGCAGAAACAGAAGGTCTGTGGGACTCTAGCCTACTTGGAGAGTTCCAAGCCAGAGAGAAGATCCTGCCTCTGGCAGACAAGCAGGCTCAGTGGGTAACATACTTGCTCATACAAGCTTATGTGCCCGAGTACAGATTCCAAGTGTGCCATCACACACACACACACACACACACACACACACACACACACACACACACACACACGTATATACAAAAAGAATGGGGGAGAGCAGTTGAGAAACCACACCGGACGTCATCCTCTGGTCTCCACACACATGAATTCATGTACACCCTCAGAGAAATGCCGACAACCTCTGAGTTGCCTTGACAGGAAAACATGTTGTGGAAATAATTTATGATAGCCTGGCCCTGCCCACAGTAATGAGTCTAGAACAGAGCTAGAATTTTGAGCATCAAAACACGACAAAGCTGGGTCTGGGTGGTGTTAGTCCCCAGCTGCAGTTCACAGGGTGCATGGCGGCAAGCGTTAGCAGCTGCAGTTCAGCGTATCCTCCAGCCAAGCGTGGAAGCGTGCGTTTGCAGTGCCTGGTCTTTGTTACCACTAAAGGCCACAGCTCCCGCTATGACATTAAGGGGTTTCTGACATCTCTAGATGTCCATCATGGCCAAGTGCTCAGCCCCTGAAGTGCCTTGTTGGAGATCTAGTTGATTCTCTAGGACCCAGGAAAAACTAGACATACAGAGCTTCACATTTCCCCAAGATCCCCAGCAGTCGAGGTCATGAGACTGTACATCTGTTTCAGGCACACAAGTAATTTGGTGCCCTAGACTGGGAGCCCAGCCTTGACTTACAGGAAGCAAGCGAGTGGTGCTTAGTCATCCAGGGTCTCCATATAAAATGCCATAGACTGGTTAGCTGACTTGTGTATTGCTCACTGCTCCAGAGGCTAGGACATCCAAGATCAAGTGCCTAGGCAGCACCCAAATTGTAGAGCTGCTCTCTTGGTTTGCACATAGTACCCTTCATGCTCTGTGTCCTCATGACCTCTCTTTACACAGAAAGATTACATCTGTGCTCCTTATAGCATATTAGTCCTAGCCGATGAAGGCCCCAACTTTTTAATTTTCATTTTATTAAAAATGTAGCAACATAATAGCATCAGTTGATCGCTCTTTACCAGTACCATGTAAAAGTAGTTCAAGGATCCCACTCTCATGATTGCATTTGATCTTCATAAAGTCCCCATCTCCCCACACGTTCACATGGTGATTGGGTCTTCAGTGTCAGAATTTAGAGGGATATGGCTTTCAGTATATAGAATATGACTCACTGATTTTGGCACACAGTACTTTCTAAGATGGAAACTACCTGTATTTGCTTGTCTCTACTTGAACCTTAAAGCTAACAAATGAATACTGATTCTATAAAGATAATGAGAGGAAGGAGAGAAATCCAAAAGCAGAAAACTCAGATCAGTGTGACAAGCTGGACATACATATGACTCTTGTCCCCAACCTCAGCACTGAGGAGGCAGAGACAGGCAGATGGCTGGAGCTCGATGGTCAGACAGCCTAGGAAAACTGATGAGCTCCAGGTTCAGTGAGACACCTTGTCTCAAAAATAAGATGAAGAGCAAGCACGAGAGACACCCAGTGCCAGCCTCTGCCATCCACATGCACACGGTACACATGCATGCATGTCTGCAGGACACGTGCACAAACATACATATGCCATCACCCACCCATAAACTGAAAGAAAAAGTAAATCCAGTATAAGTAGTAAAAATAAAGACAGGAGCAATTGGTGATGGTTTTGAAACTAGGACTTATGAAAACTCACTAGGCAAACTGACCCCAAGGGAAGAGGCCGCATGAGATGTAAATGACAAGAAGGTGACATCAGGTTGTTCGTGTACATCAAAAGCACTACCAGGGAATAGTATGAACAATTTTGCCAATCAATTTGAAAAGTGAGGAGAGGTGAATGTGCTACTTTCTCAAGAAGAAAACAGACTGAATGGTCCTATATGTATGAAAATTTTTTATTTAAAAGCTTCTTAAGTGCCAACAAGATGGATCAGTGGGTAAAGGTACTTTGTCACCCAGCCTAATAGCCCAACTTCAGACTTGAAATCCACATGGTAGAAGGATCAACTCCTACAAGTTGTCCTCTAACCTCTACATGTGTGCTATGACATGTGGATACCCACAAACACTTTAAAAACAAAAAACAAAACTCACATAAAGAGACTCCTGGCTGTGTGTGGCCTCTCTCACAAATTCCCTATGTGTTTAAGGAAGAAATAACTCTACACAAACGTCCAGGTATCTCTGCTACCCTTGTTCTACTTACTACTTGAGGCAATGTATGAAAGGGACAAGTATCTCTCCTGAACATAAATACAAAACTCTATAAACAAACCTCAGATGGAACATAGCAAACATGGGGAACATAAGGCCTTGTCTTGGAAGTCGTGTCAGGAATTCGTAGAAGGTTCAACTTTCAGAAATCAGTATTAACTGGTTATAATACCAAATAATATGAAACATTTACAGATACATGCCTGGCCATGTATACATCTTCAAAAGACTGGTGAATTGTAGTTCACCAAGTTAAAAAGCTTCATACATATCCTGATAGCAAGGTTTCAAAAGGAAAGTGAGCTGGGCGGTGGTGGGGCATGCCTTTAATGGCAGCCAGGTCTGTTACAGAGAAATCCTGTTTCAGAAAGACAGGAAGGAAGGGAAGGAGGGAGGAAGGAAGGAAGGAAGGAAGAGAAAGGGAAGGGCCAACAGGATGGCTTAGTATGTAAAGGCACTTGCTGATGAGTCTGACAACTTGAGTTCAAACCTACGGTGGAAGGAGAAGACCAACTCTTAAAACTGTCTTCGGAACCTCTACATATACGCTGTGACATATGCCTGCCTATGCCTGTATATTTGTGTGTGTGTGTGTGTGTGTGTGTTTGTTTGTTTGTTTGTGTACATGCTAATAATACAAAATGAAAGTTTAAAATGAAAAAATTCTACTCAAAAATCAGTGCCAGCTTGCATGGGAGTAGTTAACACAGAGACTTAGAACTGGTCAAAACACTGAGAGGCTAAAAATAAGTTACTGTTAAGAGCTTGGCCCTAAATAAGACATCCAAATCATTCCTACCAAAGAGGGCAGAAAGAATGTAAGAGCTGGAGAATGGGGAGGGGTGCTGGGAAACTGCCTTGTGAATGGGACACAATCTCACAGCAGCTCTGGTTAACCCACACAAGGTCTAAGCAGTCAGCAAGAATGTGGGACAGGCTCATGACGCCCCCTCCTCCCAGCTAAGAAGCCATGAGAAGTTAATGGCTGCTTAGAGAAGAGCAGCCATTTTCCTCCAGGGTTCTAAACACCGCTAAATTGTTCATGATCCAGTAAATAACTCACACACACACACACACACACACACACACACACACACACACACACACACACACACGGCTGGTGAAGTAGCCTATTGGTAAAACATTTGTTTAGCATGTGGAAGGACCTAGACTCACTTCTTAACACTGCAAGAATAAAATAATAAAAAAGAAGCTCCACCCATTCACACAAGCAAGCCTGATTATGCACAATGGGCTATTTAACATTTGAAGGGACATAAAATTAGGAGGGAAGCATGTTGGGGAAAAGAGGGCTTCAAAGGGCATGGGGGAGGAATGAAAGAGGGTGATGGGGTGAATGTGATCTAAACACACTACATGCATATATGAAACTGGAATTGTCAAAAAATAAGGAAAAACTTTGTTTAAAATCACAGCTTAGAGAATGAAAGAGAAGCCCCAGACTGATGACAATTGACTTGTGTTTAGAACATAATGAACTCTAACAATGGTATTGTGATTGTGCCAAATTTTTTAGTGGGCGAAGGATTTAAAGGAACACTCCCCCAAAGGAAAGATGGTGAGCACAAATGAACACTCCAGAAGTCTCTCAAGTTGTTAGACACCGGCGGGAAATGCGGCTTAAATCCACAGGGACATACTGCTGCACACTTCTTGAAGTGGCAAACCACACAGACTGGCCACCTGCTGCGGAGGGCCTGGCTCTTCTCCACTGCCAGTCAGAGTGGGGAAGGGCACAAGGTGGCAGGTGTGATTTGTCTCAAAGGAGATGTAGAACATAATAAGTATTCCATGTGGCCTGGCCTTTCTACTTGCAGGTGCTTACCTCAGAGAGCTGAATTTTTGCATATTGTAAAAAATAAAATGGTCCATTTTCAAAATAGAAGAGCTTTAAGTCAACTTAGGACCGGTTACAGGGAACACTGGGTCACTGTGGCACCTGCTAGTCTATGTACCTCTGCCCAAACTAGAAGTTTAGATTTAAAAACAATTAATATTATTTTTAAACAGAATCTTCATATAGAACATGCTGGCCTTGAACTCAGAGATCCCCATTCCTCTGCCTCCTAAGTACTGGGATTAAAGGCATGCACCACCATGCCCAGCTTTAGAATAGAGTATCGTTAACAGCCAAGCTTGTCTAATGACTTGAAGCTGTGACAGAGTTTATGGACCTAAATAGCATTAAAACGGACAGGGTGTAAAACAGAGATAAGCCCACAAATGATCGTTGTTGAGAAGTAGACAGGTGTAAGTGGCAGTTGGCATGTAAGACTGTACCCAGAATACTCAGCCAATGAGGAAACAAGGGATTTATAAATGCTTCTCATGTCAGCCTTTTGTCTGCATGGCAAGATCATAAAATAAGCTGCCTTGCTTTCGCTGCTCCAAGTCTCCAGTGTTCATCATTACAAAACAGGGGATCCTTATTCCCCAGAAAATAAATGTTCCCATGAGCTATGATGCCAAGAACTGGAAACAACCCAACTGTGCCAATGGTTGGCAGACAAAGCCATAAGCACATGGCGGATCAGCCTTACATTCCTATACTGTGCAGCAATGGGGAAGAATGAGCTACTGACCTATGTGACAGCCAACACTGTCAATCTCAAATTATATACAAGTGAAGGAGGCGCTACTCAAAAGGGTCCCATGCCCCAAACCCTTGTATGTCTGGTGAGAGAAATGCAAACTGATCTGTGCTGATGGGAGCTGATCAGAAATTGTCTGGGAGGGGCTGGGGAATGACAGGGCATGAGGACACATCTGGAAATGAAGGGGAAAATTCACCACCTTGGTCATGCTGAGTTTTCTCTAGTGCACATACATGTCAACACTTACCAAATGGTACAATAAAACCTTCACCCTTCAGCATCCCACACATACCTTCAGGGTTGAGTCCAGAACTTTCTTTTTCTGTTTCGTCACTTGTTGTTCCGTGTACATGTCTGGCTCTAATCTCTCCCTATTAAAGATGCCAGCCAGACATTTAGTGCCCTCATTTTAGCTTAGTTCTTCCAAGCCTGTCTCCAAACACATCACCCTGGATGCACCTGATATTGTCCAGATAGTTCACATTCTGAGGGACTTAAGGGTTTGGGACTCCAGTGTATGGACTGAAAAAGCACAAATCAGGTCATTCCAGATGATAGAGGAACCAAGTGACAACCTCGGAACCCCTGGGGAAATCAACTTAGACAAGAAGAGGGCTTGTTTTGGCTCTTAGTTCTAGATGTTTCATTTATGACAGGAGGTCCAGGCTTTGGGACCTGAAGCAAGGCAGATGAAGAGCAAATTGAGAAGTAAATGTCTCGGAGCAGCTGAGAGGAAGTGTCCTCCATTGACTTTCAAATTCCCATTGGGGATGGGGAGTTGGCTCAGTGGGCAGCATGCTATGCTGTTCAAGAATGAGGACCTGAATTCGATCCCCAGCACACATGTTAAAAAACATAAAGAAAAAGCTTGATGATGTTTGCACCTGTGATTCCAGCACTGGGAAGGCAGTTAGGAGGACCCTGCGGATCATTGGTCAGCCAGTCTAGCAGAACTGATGGATTCCGGCTGGGCGGTGGTGGCACACGCCTTTAATCCCAGCACTCGGGAGGCAGAGGCAGGCCGATCTCTGTGAGTTCCATGCCGGGCTGGACTGACAGCCTCCTAAAAAATACAGAGAAACCCTGTCTCGTAAAAACCAAAAAAAAAAAAAAAAAAAAAAAAGAACTGATGGATTCCAGGCTCAATGAGAGACCTTCTCTCAAAGAGCAAGGTGCAAAGCAGCTGATAACGACACCCCACGTTGACCTCTGATGCATGTGTGTACATTCATGCACACCCCAAATTGACCTCTGATGCATGTGTGTGCGCATGAACACACACACCTTTACTAGGCCCTGCCTCCTAAGGACTCCATCATCTCCCAGCTGTGCCTTGGGTGTAGCAGTTACATTTGTTGTGGTGGTAGAACCCCAGACTGAAGTTACTCAAGGCAAGCCATGATTTTTTTAATTGTCAGTTTCGAGGCAGGGGGAGCATGGTGGCTGAGGCAGCATGGGCTGCGTCAGTGGGCACTTCTTCAAGACGGCTTGACCACATCATGGTAGACAAGACACGGAGAGCTTGGGCTAGAATGAGAAATAGACATCTCCTTCAAGGCCACCTCTAGTGACCCTTCCCCAAGTGAGGCCACAGCCCCGATGATTCCACAATGTCCTAAGCAGCACACACCATTCACGGAGCTGAGAGCCAAATGTCAAACCCTCAGCCTGTGGAGGGACAGTTCACATTCCAGCCATAACAGCCAGGACCACATCTTAAACATAAATACCTTTGGGGAATATTCTAGAGCCAGACTATAACAGGCCCTTAGCTGGCCATCGCCAGAGTTGGTCCTTGACCTCGCAGGCGTCATCATTCCATGACATTCTCTAGATTGTGTGTATTTGAACATTCCCCCCACTAAGCATGACATCGATGGAATCACATCCTGTCTGTTTACAGACGGGCTCTGCTTCACAAGGCCTCTCTGCATGTGGCCCCGGCAGAGGGGCCACTGCATTCCCCACAGAAGCCAGCCCAGCCTGCAACTCTGGCTGAACCATCAAAGGGTTTTGTGAGGCTCTGTCACGTGCTTTCCGTGGCCAGAGAGACGCCTCTCATTCCTACACAGGAAATTCTTCTCTCTCTTTGTGTGCTACATAGTCCAAACCGTCACACCCAGAGTGTAGACATGCTGACTCCCGGTTCTGAGAGCTCAAGGGTGCGGGCACCCAGAAGGACATCCTAATGAATTCCATGGAGGAGCTGCTGATCAGGGCCTGTGACAAAACATCCCTCGAGGCTAATGCCATTTCTTTCCAGAGGTGTTTGGAAAGGGCTAAAAATAATTGCAGAGTATATTTTGAAAACTTCTCGAAAGTGCAGGAATGGGCCTATAATTATCTTGTTCTTACAAGCTGTTGCTCTTTTTTGTGCAATTATGTGGTCAGTAGTCAGCAGGAGAAAATGATGTGTTTGCGCTCTGTGCTGGGAGCCATTATTAAAAGCAGCCCCTACCCCCACCAGGAACAGTCAATGCGAATCAAGTAAAACAGTAACTGGATTCTGTTTCTTGTCAGAGGTGGGAGTCGGGCTGTTGAACACCCAGAGTGCTGACACTGAAGGTTCCTGGGAACATCTATGGGCTGGATTCGCTGCCAGTCTGTCTGGGGGAGGAAAAGTGAAGCTTGCAGACCTCCAGTTCACACCCTGTACAGGTGGGACGTTCTTCAGACTGTTTTTGTTTGCGTTGAACTTTACCAAGGAAGTAGGGGACGTCTCCGTGGAAGTAGGTGGCTGTGGTGCTCAGGAAGAATGGCAGGCTGGGGAGGTTCTCGATTCCTGTGCCTTGGAGCACGCCCCCACAAGCTCTGGCCTCCTTGATGATCTCCATGTGGCCTCTGAACCCAAACTCCAGAAAGTTCTCAGGTGTACGTGTGGCCAAGGAGTCTCTGAAACAGACCCTGCTGGCCATCTTCAGCACCTGGCTGCCCCTTGGCATGCGGGTCATTCCAAAGCTGGGCACTGTGAAAGAGGAAATCCCATCAGCCTTCAGGGCCAGCACAGGCAGCTCACCAGGTGGGCCTGCTACAGGTCGTGTGAAGTAGGGTCAAAGTATTCTCCTGTTCCTTGTGTTGTTGTAAGAAAATACCTGACACTGGTTATTTTCTGTGGATGTGTGTGTTGTATGTACATATGTATGTATGATGTGCATATGTATAGTATGTGCGCATATATGTGTTTGTATGTATGTGTGAGAATGTGGGAATATGTGTTAAAGCTCATGTGGAGGTCAGAGGTCAACTTTTGGGTGTAGGGGCTCACTTTCCACCTTGAGACTCTATTGTTCATGGTCAGTTGGCCTACAAGTTTTGGGGATCCTCCAATCTCCGCCTCCCATTTTGCTTTAAGCATGTTGGGATTAATAAATGTGGGTTCCTGCATCTGGCTTTATCAGGGATCCAGGATCCTGACTTCACAATTACATGGCAAGAACTTTATCCACTGAGCCATTTCCAACACTGGATAATTTGCAAAGAGCAGAAACGTCCCTTAAAGTTCTGGAGGCTGTGAGTCTCCTCTGGCATCAAGGTACTGGCATTGATGTCTGCAGAGGGCATCCCACTGCCTCAGAAATGGCACCAAAGGTTATGGATGTAACTCCATGTTTAGAATGCTTGCCTAGCAGGCACCAAGTCCTGGTTCCCCTGCACTGTGTATAAATCAGGGATGATGGTGCATGCCTATCCCAACACTCAGGAGACAGAGGCAAGAGGATCAGAAATTCAAGGTCATTCTCAGCTGGGTAATGAGTTCAAGGCCAATTTAGGCTACATAAGACTCTTGTCTTCAAAGTAAAACAAGATGGTGCCTGGTTGCTGTGTTCTTACTTGGCAGAAGGCAGGCCTGTTGGGCATTTTTGTAGAGCGGTGACCAAGATACATAACAGCAACAGCTTGAGAGAGGGAAGGCTGCATTCGGCTCATAGTTTCGGGGGTTTCGGTCCATTGTGATGGGGAGGGCACAGCAGCACTGTTCCATCCACGACAGGGAGTGTGGCGGGTGGCTGCTCACATCCTGTCAGGCCAGGAAGCAGGCTGGAACTAAGAACAGAGCTATGACCTCCCAAACCGCATCCTTTGTGATCTGCTTCTGCCAGGTAGGCCTCACTTCCAAGCAGGGTGCAAGTGCTTGAACATCAGCCTGTGGGGATATTTATATTGAAACATAGTAGAGTGAATACTGGGGCTCTGTTAGATTCCCCTGCCCCTTTGGGGATCGTGGGCCCATCCATGGGGTCATTTGCTCATTTCTCATGTCCTAACATCACCACGGCTAGGGTTAAGTTTCAACAAATCAGTTTTGGGAAAGGCGTGTTGAAACCATTGCAGGAGACAAGGTTTTGAGATAAGTTTTCCTTCCTTCTCTCTTCCTTCTCTCTTCTTTCACTCCTCCTCTTTTCCTTCTCTCTTCCTTCTCTCCTTCTCTCCTTCTCTCCTCCTTTCCTTCCTTCCTTCCTTCCTTCCTTCCTTCCTTCCTTTCTTTCTTTCTTTCTGTTTTGAGATAGGGTTTCTCTGTGTAACATTCTCTGACTGTCCTGGAACTTACTTTGTAGACCAGGCTGGCCTCAAACTCAGAGACACAGAAGTCCATCTGCCTCTGTTTTCCTGAGTGCTGGCATTAAAGGCGTGTACTACCACTGCCCTGCTAGTTTTCCTACTTTCTAAATGTCATCCAGTCCATGAGGCCCAGCAGAACAAAGGTCTACATGCTCAGTGGTCCTGGACCTCTTGCTGGGGGCGTGCCCTTGTTAGACTGTTGCAATTATCTAAGACTGTTACTGTTACTCTCTGAAAGCAGCATCTGTTAAGAAATGCTATGCCAGGCCAGGCGGTGGTGGCACACGCCTTTAATCCCAGCACTCGGGAGGCAGAGGCAGGTGGATCTCTGTGAGTTCGAGGCCAGGCTGGACCTACAGCCTCCAAAACAATACGGAGAAACCCTGTCTCGTAAAATCAAAAAAAAAAAAAAAGAAAAAAAAAAAAAAAAAGAAATGCTATGCCAGGCTGGAGAGATGGCTCAGCAGTTAAGAGCACATGGCCGTTCTTCCAGAGGACCTGAGTTCACTTCCCAGCAACCATATGCTAACTCACAACCATCTGTAATGAGACCTGGTGCCCTCTTCTGGCGTGCAGGCATACATGTAGCCAGAACATTGTATATATAATTAAAGAAATAAATTTTTAAAATCTTTAAAAAGAAATGCTATCCCTCCCTGCATCCCAGACTTAGGTGACCTCAAGGACTCTCATTGTTCATGACTTGTTTACACCTGGAGGACTCTCATCGTCCAAGTACCCGTGACCCTTATTTACTGTTCGCCTTTCCAAACACTGCCTTGGGAATGGATCACAAAACTGTTTGTCTCCCAGAAAGGGTGGAGAAAAGCGCTTTCTGTGACCTGCACTGACTGGCAGGCCTCCTCTAGCTTCAAATCATCCCACTTGAAGGCATCAAAAGCATCTGTCGGCTCGCTGACAGGACTCTAGCAGGGACAGGTCAGCTGTGTCCACCCCCATCTCCCTACTCCCCCGCCCCATCTTCCTACCCCCTCATGCTCACCCCCACTCACCCTTACTACCCCCATCCCCTCTCATCCCCACCCCTCCCCTCACTGCAGGACTAAGGGAGACTCTGGATCCCTGGGGACTGCTGCGTAGATCACAGAGCAGCTTATTTCGTGCAACGCCTCTGCATCTACAAGTGGTTGCTTCTAACATATTAAAACGTGGTTGAAGAGGTCAAATTTTTGTTTAAAAAGAAAAACTGGTCTGTACTATAATCTGTCGTATTACACTACACTGAGAATGCTTTCTTTTAAATGTCTGCAGAGCTTTTCATTATGGATTTTCAGAGTAATCCATAAACATGAATTAAGCAACTGCCAACTGCTGTGTGGTCCAGGAGGATAAACACAATCTATAGAGAGGAGAGCAGAGTGGCTGGTCTATGGCTTCTGGTCATATGTGCAGCACGTGGAACAGCCTGGTGTGGCTGGGGCGGGTCACTCTGAGGTGACTCTGCAGGTGTCAACTTGAGATGGCAGCTTCTCAACTCCCACACACTGCTTGTAAAACGTTGCTTTCAAAGGGGGAAGTCACTGAGTTGATAGCCCCTGTGGGAGAGACGCCAATGAAGTCTTGCTGATTCTAGGAGCGAGTTCACTGCATACTTTGCTGTGGGCAGAGCCCTGTCCCTGCATCAGAAGTGAGAGCTCATGAGTTCAGCAAAGCAGGGTGAGTGGTTGGGGAGGCATGACATGGCATTCACTGGCTGCCAAACACCAGTGCCCACGTAAGTCTGATTTCCCTTGCCTCTATCTCCCCAGAAGACTAACAAAGCAACAAGGGAATACCTCATTCAACTGTTTCTGTGAAAAACATCAACTCTGTTCATTGCAACAATACTTCAAGCTGGTTAGATCCATAGCTGAGGTGTAGCTCAATGGCAAAATGCTCACCTAACATGTGCAAGGTTCAGCTTCAATCCTTAGCACTCCCAAGAGGAAAACCATGGTGCACATAGCACACACCTCACTCAGCATCTGATTCAGAGAGAAAGATAAGAGGTAAACACAGTCGTAGTCTTACCCCAAGGGTGTACAGTTCAATGGCCATGGATATCAGGAGTCACACACAATAACAAACCCTATACACACTGGGTTTTCCCTAAACATACATGAGAAACTTTAATTCATAAATTAGACTCAATGAGAAGTTAATAACTATAACAAAACAGAATGATTTAAATATACGCATGGTAAGGTCCAACGGCGTAGCTCAGTTGATAGAGCGTTTGCCTAGCATGCACAAGGTCCTGGGTTCAATCTAGCACTGAATAACCAGCATGGCTGCACATGCCTGGCATCCCAGCACTTGGGAGGTAGAGGCAGGGGATGAAGGAGCTGGGCCTGTGAGCTGCTTCAGTGGGTCAACTGCTGGTCCTGCAAGCCTGACAACCTGAGTTTGGTCCCTGAGAGGAAGAGAATGAGATTCTTGCAGAGAGAGGGTCAATTCTACAAGTTGTCCCCCACATGGCAACCTCTACACACATGCCATGTACATACAAATAGTAAATAAAAATAAAAAACATTCAAGGTCATATTGGGCTACATAACAGGTTTGAGGCTGGGCCAGGCTGCAGGGAGACCTTGGCTCAAAGGAAGACATATGTAATAAAAATTTGCACTTTGTGGTCATTATTAACTGTGGATAACTTGGACATAAGCACGTGTTGCCACAACACTCAGTCTGATTGTGCAAATGGCTATTACATCACTAGCGGGCAGGTACTGTATACAGCATGGATATGCCAGATAAAATGATGGGTAAACCTATGTGGGACAGGGTGAAACTTCATCATACCACCCAGAATGGTATACAATCTAAAACATCCAAATTATTAGCTTCTGGAATTTCCCATATGATATTTTCTGACCAGAGCCAACCACAGGAAACCATGGAAAGATGGGGAGGGTACAAGGCAAAGACAAATCTAGAGTCAGCATGGGAGAGGAAGGGCTCTGAGTGACATGAAAACTCCTGAAGGATGGAGGGTAGACGGAGTCAAAGGCTGATACCTAGAAACGTGGTCTGTGTCTAGAGACGGGAGCGTGAGCTGTTTGAGACCAAGGACGATGACACAGCTGTTCAGCAGAAGTCCCTCCAATGGCCTCCCTATCTTATGCCTCCCAGAGCCAAACAACCGTGCAGGTGACAACCTCTTGGGGGAACACAGCTGGCTGGTCACAGATGGTCAGTAGACTGTCAACAGGAAAGGTATGGGGGGGTCATGTCAGAGAACCAGCTCAGAAGAGCCCCAGCCCCTGCTCTCTTTCCTGGAACTAGTAGGCACAGAACGGCTCACACCACCCATCCCACCAGCTCAGTGGCCAACAGTGCTCAGTGCTGCAAATCTGCCTGTGCCCCACAGAGGCCAATGAGAAAGATTGGACCAATCAGAAGACAGACCAAGGAAAGAGAGTGGCTAGTGAGGGAGAAACCAATGAGGGAGCCTGACTAGTGAGGAGGACTAATGAGGAAAATGAACAATTAGGGAGAGAGGCCAAGAGAAGGCACATCAATGCAGGGGAAAGAAGCGGGAGAGGGAGCGAGGAGAGAGGGAGGGAAGACAGACAGACAGACAGAGATGGACAGAGAGCAAGACTCACAATGCAAGACGGACCAATGAAAGCAACGGAGACCCTCTGGGCCCTGCTCGGTGTCCGGCTGTGATTCTGCCTCAAGAATCTCAGGTTCTCTTGCCATGGGGGTGGGGAACCAGTGTCATCTGGAGCAAGATGCAGCTGCCCTCCTTTTCAGGGCCAGGTGTAGGCAGATCATGCCCACCTTACATGAGCAGCAGCTCACCTTGTGAACAGAGTAAAAAGCCATGTGGGTTTCCTGCATCAGACAACTAACTTGGATCTCACCCTGTGGACCAGGCAGGCGTGTGAGTGTGTGTGCGTGCGTGCGTGCGTGCGTGCGTGCGTGCGTGCGTGTGTGTGTGTGTGTGTGTGTGTGTACATGCATGCTTGGCTCCATCTGGCAAAGAGATAATCAGATTCTCCCAGGAGACCAGTGACAAAGAGAAAGAGAAGGAGCCAGCAGCTCCCTGGAAAGCCCATTGTCTGGTGCAGGCCTCGGGTCGGTAGCAAAGGACAGGTCAGGCTGCTAACTGGACTCCACTTAGAACCTAAGAGCTGGAGTGTGAATCTCCAGGACAAACTGTGCTCATTGCTTAGGATCTAACCCCTAGCTCATGGTCAATCTCCTGGTCCTCTCGACTCTCTGTTGTGCATTGCTTTGTTCCAGTCAGACAGAAAGCGGGCGCCCAGCTACTGCACTCACATGGTATATAAACATACATGCAGGCCAGCCACCTATACACACAAAACTCGCTTTTAAAAATCAAAACATGCAAACTTTAACTTCTATTGCAGTGAGTTTGTCTCAGTCTCTCTCCTCTGGAGTTTTTTTCCCTCTATTTTTCTTTCCCAATCCTGTAGGTTGAGAAAACAAAGACATTTGTCCTGTGTAAAGACCTCCCTTCTGGAATAAGCTGACTGCTTCCACCCCATGTCATTTATCATGTCCCTCTGTCTCCACATTCCCTTGGTGTCTTAGTTAGGGTTTCTATTGCTGTGAGGAGACACCATGACCTGGCTACATTTATAAAGAAAGCATTTAATTGGGGCTTAAAGAGGAATATTAAGCTACACCAAGTATACAGGGAAAGGATGTCATATGATACTTTATTAGGGAGAAGTCACTTTCATGAGAAGCCGAGAACCTGAGATCAGTGCTCTACTGGTCTCCAAGACTCAAGCAGAACCCCAAGAGTGCCTGTGTCTCCTTTCCCCCAGCTCTTATCTCCTGTCCCTACTATGTACCTGTGACCATGCCCAAACAGGAGTTGTCAGTGGTACAGGTGTGTAAGATCTCTCCCTACAATTCCCCTTTTAGTCTAAAGAAAAGATTTACACTTAAAACAAAACTAAATTGTGTCAATATACAAAATATCTCAAACAGATATAAAGCATATATACATAGATGATAAGAATATTAATGCATCAAACATCATGAATAGAAACAAGACTTTACACAGTATGATGAATTACGATAAACAAATTATAAATCACCAGGAGATATAATAATCTACCTATCTCATCCTAAGCATATCTATCCCATATAAACCCTAAACTTACCAGAAAGATATGCCCAAGTCTGAACACCTCCTTTCAATCCCAACCTTAAACAATTGAAAACTAACTCAAACAGGTATAAAATATCCTGTAATATCAACAGTAGGGAAAAGGGGGCACAGTAGTCTCAGAATTACTTTCTGCTGAAATGGGACGACAATACTCTCATGTGATCCTGTAGGAAGAAAATGTTAGTGTAGTACAAGTCTCAAATGGACTAGCTACAACATTTGTACTAAGTCTCTGTTTGGCGGGAGATGCTTGATTGAAGTTCTTGTCTGAGGCTCTGGCCAGAGTGTAATAAAAATGTGCACCATATCAGTTAATTATTCTGGAGTTGTCTAGAACAATGTAGTTCTGAACTGGTTTCAGAGTGACAATTGTCAGTTCAGATACATAAAGTTGGATCAGGTGGAATCGATGAAGTGGGACCCCATTTTCTTTCCGGACTGTTCGAAGACTGCTGTTAGGAAATTGTTTGTTCTCTGTGAGAAATGCAAATGTTAATGTCAACAAAGAAATTTCAAATTTATATGTATGCATACTGGGAAAGGCAACAATAAGGAAGATAGTAAATATGAGGGAAATTAGACTTTCAGAGAAAGAACCAAGTATAGACAAATGACAGTCCCTAGATTTTTGTTTTCTTTAGTCTTACATCAATTGGCTTCTTGATATAATATAGAAACTCTGAATTTTATATTAACAACATGCTTGGATTTAGAGGAGGATAGCCATATCCAGCTCCAAAGCCAGTGTTGTTTTAAGTGAATTGAAACTAAAAGAGTATTAAGAAGTAAAGAGAAATAGATTTCATAAGGATATAAGTTGAGAGAATTAGACATTGATATCAAATATTAGATTCTTCTTTGTTTGATGGTTCTTTTGGCTAGCCATCCTCTCTTCTTTAGATATCTATACATGGTCAGTATCTTCTTGCCTTTTGGAGATGGGTTTTCCTGCTAAGACAAGAACAAAACACTTCCCTTTCCTTTTGTGAGGTCTCCTTACACCTTGAGGGATATGACTTTGTGGATGAGCTGTCGTTTTTCTTCCTCCTGAGGTTTCTCCTGTTCAGATCGAATCTTGATCAATTTTGATGGATTCCAAAGCTTTTCTTCTCCTGCGGAAACAAAGGCAAAACCTCTTCGTGAATGTAACACATATCCTGGTTTCCATACCAACATCATTACATCCTTGAAATACACCAGCTGATTTAGTTCAGAAGTTTTTTCTGTAGTCCATTGTCTTTCTACAGCTGTTTGTCCTTTCTTGTTAGCATTAAGAAAGCTTAGTGTTAATAAAGCATTATGCAATCTGTGTTTGGGGTTCTTTGTTCCCCCTGACTGTTTATGAAGCATTTCTTTTAAAGTGTGATTAGATCTCTCAACCACTGCTTGTCCTGTGGGATGGTATACCAGTTATGTGCTTATGTTATAATATTTGAAAAACTGTTCCAATTTTCTGTAGACATATGCTGGAGCATTGTCAGTTTTTATTTGTGCAGGTATACCTGTAATGGCCATCACCTCTAAGAGGTGTGTGATAATGGTATCATCCTTTTCAGAGCTAAGAGCATTAGCCCATTGGAACCCTGAAAATGTGTCTATTGTATGGTGCACATATTTTAAACTTCCAAATTCTGGAAAGTGAAACACATCCATTTGTCAAATTTCAATTCTGTGAATACCTTTGGGATTACTGCCTGCTGGTAATGGTGTTTTATGATAGAATGACCAGGTGGGGCAATTTCTTATTATTTCCTTGTTGCAAATCCTCCTTTAATCCTTTGCTATTAACATGGTGTTTATGAAATTCTGAAGCTTCTAGCACACTTCCTGTTAATAAATGATCAATCTCATCGTTACCTTGTGCTAGAGGACCTGGAAGACCAGTATGGGATCTGATGTGTGTAATATACATATAAGATGAGTTTTATTTCTGATAGTTTCCTGTAATTGTATAAACAATGAGGTTAATTCTGTATCATCAGGAATAAATTCAGTGGTCTCAATGTGTAAAACGACTCTCTTGCATATTGAGAATTAGTAACTATATTGAGAGGCTCTGTAAAATCCATAAGTACTATGAGAATGGTATACAACTCTGCCTTTTGGACAGAGTTGTAAGGGCTTTGAACTACTTTACTTATATTTCCTGATTTATAATCTATCTTTCCTGACTTGTTTGCATCAGTGCAGAATGTAGGGACTCCAGAGATTGGCGTTTTTCTTACAATACGTGGAAGAATCCAAATTGTTTTCTTTACAAATTTGATTCTCTCTGTTTTGGGATAATTGTTACTAAGGGTTCCCAAAAAGTTACTGCAAACCCTTTGCCAATATTCATTATCCTTCCATAAGGAGGAAATTTCTTCATTAGTTAAAGGTACAATAATTTCTGTTGGGTCCCTTCCAGTTAGTTGATGAAGCCTTAACTTACCTTTTAAAACCAAATCAGAGATCTTTTCTATATGTCTTCAGTTTTTATTCTGCTTATGTGGCAGAAATATCCATCCTAATATGATATCTTCCCTTTGCATCAAAATCCCTGAGTGCCATTCTCTAGATGGTAAAAAAGCCAGAATACTGTCTAGTTTTGGATCCACACAGTCCACATGTGCTTCTAGTATTCTCTTTTCTGCCCATTATAATTTTTTCAGCCTCAGCTGATAATATTTGTGAACTATTTAAGTCCTTGTCTCCTTTTAGAGCCATCTTTAGGTGATTTAAATCATGCCCTTATACTAATTGTCTGTAGTTGAGAGATCTCTCCTAGTAGTTTTTGAAGTCATTAAGAGTCTAGTAATGATCTCTCTTGATTTGTACTTATATATTTTAAAAATGCTTTGACTTCAAAATTTAAGTCTAGCCGGGCGTTGGTGGCGCACACCTTTAATCCCAGCACTCGGGAGGCAGAGGCAGGCGGATCTCTGTGAGTTCGAGGCCAGCCTGGTCTACTGAGCGAGTTCCAGGACAGCCTCCAAAACAATACAGAGAAACCCTGTCTCGAAAAACCAAAAAAAAAAAAATTTAAGTCTAAGGGCAGGTTACTTTGGAAAGAGGTTTTCTTTGTGTTTCCACAGAAAATGTAATGATATGGATACCTTCCAGACTAATATGGTTTGATAAAGCAAGACCCCCTGAAACAGTATCCCAGGTGTTCCAACATCTGAAAGAGCTGACAAGATGAAGCCTTATAGACTACAAAATCAAGGACTTACCTAGGTTTCTGTTTTGTCATGATTCCCATGGTATGGACAGTGCCCCCAACCAGCAAGAAGCAGTTTGGAATGAACAATGCCCAAATTCCCAAATATTGTTTATAAATTTTTGTTTTCATTTAAATGGGGTTGGCTATAAATGGTTAATGATTATAATCTCTTTTTAAAGATAAAGGAGGATTATGGTATAGAAATGAATATTTTGTCTTGGAATGGATTTTCATTTATTGATACAAATTTAAGGTCAATTTTGTGATATACATATATATGTATGCATATATATATTTCTCCTCTTGTTTAAGTATTGTGTTTATACTGACATTTTAAAATGTAATGCATAATTAAATACAGATTGTATATAGTCACCTATAACAGTCAGAACTTATAGTTTTGTTAGTTAGGTTTGCTAGATATACAGCAATGTATTTGAGATGGATAGATAGTCTTTAAACCTTTCAAAGACTTTCAGAAAATTGCATTTAAAATGGTTTAGGATTTTTCTTGACAATGAGAAATGTCTGCTCCTGCAGCACCAAGCTACATCAGAAAAGATGGGCATTGAAGAAACTCATTATGGAGTTTACTTTCAATATGGCGAAACTAGTCATTTGGGCAAGAAACTGCTTTTGCCTGGACTGTTTGACTATTGCTTTATAAACTGGACATGTAGGGCCCACATGAAAGTGACTACTGAACTTACAAAACAAGATGGAAAGTCCTGAAGGGTTCCTGCCTCATGGAAGAGTCTGCCAGACATTCTGCAGGACACAGAAAAATGACTGACAAACTGCCAATGCAGGTGGACAGTTTAACATTTCCTGCTTTGCTGAGAAGTCTGCCAGACACACCATGGCCTATGGGCTGAAGATGGATGCCCAATGTTACAGAGGAACTTGGGGTGACTGTCCAGGTAGCGAGATGTCTGTCAATTCTAGTGTTTATTATCCTTCTATTGTCTTCGATGGAGTTGAAGACAGATAGTTATAATTATAGTTTTCCTTAGTTATGATAAAAGATAAGCTACATATAAGACTTTAGACTCACACAGATAGGATAGATAATAAAATACTTTCTTGCCAGGCGTTGGTGGCGCACACCTTTAATCCCAGCACTCAGGAGGCAGAGGCAGGCGGATCTCTGTGAGTTCGAGGCCAGCCTGGTCTACAGAGCAAGTTCCAGGACATCGTCCAAAGCCACAGAGAAACCTTGTCTCGAAAAAACCAAAAAATAAAAAAAAAAATACTTTCTTTAAATCTTACTAGATGTTAATGGACTAAATACTGTAACTATAGTTTTTACTTGGTAACTGTTTGTTATATATTTTACTATGTTAAAGTTAAAACCCTTCTTTTTATTTAGAAAGAAAAGAGGAGATAATGGGGGAAGTCCTTCTGTGTATATGTTGTCTTATTGGCTGATAAATAAAGCACTGTTGGTCAGTAGGGATGCAAAATAGGTGGGACTAGGAGAGGTGGAGGATTCTGGGAAACTTCTTCCAGGCAACAGAAAGTCAACTGAGGCACTGGGCAGTATTCTGAGTATAATAAACCTCAAAGCCCACCCCCATAGTAACACACTTCCTCCAATAAAGCCACACACCCTAATAGTGCCACTCCCTGTGAGATTGTAGGGGAATTACATTCAAACTATCATACTTGGTCAGCACCATGTGACCCCATGTGGCATACCATCTAAAACCACCTCTCAGGAGATAGGGTGTGCTACACATAGGGAAGCTAATAAGGCATCAACCTGATTCGAATCTTTTTTTTTTTTTTGGTTTTTTTTTTTTTACGAGACAGCGTTTCTCTGTATTGTTTTGGAGGCTGTCGGTCCAGCCCAGCCTGGAACTCACAGAGATCCGCCTGCCTCTGCCTCCCGAGTGCTGGGATTAAAGGTGTGCGCCACCACCGCCCTGCATGATTCGAATCTTTTCAAAGCTGACTAATCATGGGGTGAGATCTAGAAGGCAGTCAGAGTTGGGAGGGAGGACTGATGAGGTTGCTCAGTGGCTAGAGCACCTGGTGGTATTTGGATCACAAACCCACAACCAACCACAAAATTCTAGGCGTGTCAACTCATGTCTGTAACCCCAGACTTGGGTGGGCAGAGACAAGAGGTCCCTGACATTTATTAGCCAGCCAGTCTAGCTGAATTGACAAGATTCAGTGAGAAATTCTTGTTTCAAAATGCAGAGGTTGAGGAGGCGCTCATGAGCCCCGCCCTTAACTGAAGAGCTGTTGACAGCTGTGGCTACTGGAGGAGGAGTCAGTTTTCTTTAAGGTGCCTTGTAGGTTGACCATGCTCCAGAGGATGATCCACACACATGAGTATGTGGGAAGTACAATTTAAATTATTAAAGAAAAAAAAAGGACATGTAATTGGAGGAATTGGGTTAGGTGGGTTAGGGGTGGATCTGGTAGGAATTAAGAGAAGAATGAGTGGCTATGACCAAAATACATTGTACACATGCATGAAAGTCCCAAAATAATTAATAGAAATATTATATTAAAGTAAAATAGGGTTGGAGAGATGGATCAGTGGTTAAGAACACTCTGCTCTTATAGAGGACATGGACTTAGTTCCCAGCACCCATGTGGCAGTCCACAGCCATCTATAACTACACTTTCAAGATGTCTGACACTTCCATGGGTGCTGAGCACACATTATGAACAGACATACTATCATAAAAACTAAACAAATCTTTAAGATAAAGATTGAGAGTATGATGAAGACAAAACACCTAACTTGGCCTTAGCTTTCACAGACATACATGCACTCACTACACAAATATACTACACATACATAACAACACATAAACTCATGAATTTAAAAATAAGACAAAATAGGGGCTGGAGAGATGGCCCAGTAGTTTAAAGCACTTATTGCTCTTGCAGAAGATGCAGGTTCAACTCCCAGAACCCACATGGTGGCTTACAACCATGTGTAACCTCAGTTCCAACAGATCTGACACCCTCTTCTGACCTCCAAGGACACTAGGCATGCATGAGGTGTGCATGCATATTTGCAGGTAAAACATTCATACACATAGAAAAATCTAAATATAAAACAAAACAGTAAAGAGGATCAAACAATAGAAGAAGGATTAACAATAGAGTGTTCTTTCACTGGTCTTTGCATTCAATGGCTTTGATATATATTTGTGTGAATTAGGTCAGGTATAAAATATATTTCTTCTATTTGATAAAGACTATGGTAAAAAAAACAAACAAAAACAAAGCCTCTTAGCCCCCCTAAGAGCTCTAACCTGTTTTTAAGTAACCCTGACGGAATTCCTGTGGAGTAACATGTGGGTGGGGCGTAAGGCTGGCAGTCTGAAAACACATCAGAATGTTTGGAGTGGCAGCTGTCACTCAGAATAATCTCCCGGTCACAAGCTTCTGGGCAGCTGCAGAGTGTGGGGCTAAGGTAGCCAAGCCCCAGCTGTCCCCAGCAGCTGCCTTGTTCAGCAGTGGAGAAAGGACAGCACATGTCTCCTGGGCTTAGCGCACTCCTGCCCCCATGAAGCTCCTGGCGAGTTTGCCATAGGCCACCTCTGCTGTATTTGGGACTTGCAGAGTCATTGCTGAGATCTGATACAGAGCTACTGACTGCCAAGGACATTAATAGGACAATTGGCAAAATGTGAATGGATTCTGAGAACTAGGTGTTTGTGACTTAGCACCGCGAATCTCGACTGTTTTAAATAGTAGAAGAAAATGTCCTTGTGTGTGGGAAAGAGGTATTAAATATTCAGGGTCAGGGAGGAGTGTCATGTTGACAAGTTATTTTCAAGTGATTAGGGACAATCTTTTTAAAAATCTGCTTCTGTCTATTCTGCAGCTTCATAATTGTTTCCAAATTTAAAAATGACTACACATGCCATATATGTGAATGCATGGTCATATGTTCAAACTTGGTTGTGTTACCCCATTAAGACAACAGCGTGCAAGAATATTGGTGCAGAGACGTTGCAAAACCAAGCATGAAAAAAATCAAGCTGCAAACCCTTATCTCTTTTAAAGTTTCCTTTCTATAGTCGTTGCTTTTTTCACTGCTGAAACCAAACACTTGACAAACAAATTAGGGGAGAGAGGTTTTTTTTTCTTCTTTGTGTTGTTTTGTGTACAGTTTGAGGAGCTAGCCTCCGTCCTGGAGGGAAAGGCAGCAGTACCATGATGGTAAGCGGGTAAAGCAGAGGGCTCAGAAAAGGAAGCAGAGAGCGGACAGGAAATGGGGCTGGACAGTGAGACTTTAAGGACCACCCCCAGTGGCTACTTCCTTAAGGGGTTCCACCTCCTAAAGATTCTACAGTCTTCCAGAGCGGAGTCATCAGCTGGGGACCAAGAGTTCAAGTACCCGAGCCTGTAAGGACCCCACATTCAAACCACCACACTTGTATATGAGAAAAGGAAAAATGTAGTTGTCGTTTTTACTCTTTGGGCTTGGGGGGGTGCACCACCCAGTTTACAAATTACACAGAGTCTTATTCTTATTTATGAATGTCCAGCCTTAGCTTGGCTTGTTTCTTGCCAGTTTTTCTTTTTCTTTTTTTTTTAAAGATTTTATTTATTTATTATGTATATATACACTGTTCTGTCTGCATGTATGCCTGCAGGTCAAAAGAGGGCACCAGATCTCATGACAGATGGCTGGGAGCCACCATGTGGTTGCTGGGAATTGAACTCAGGACCTCTGGATAAACAGTCAGTGCTCTTAACCTCTGAGCCATCTCTCCAGCCCCCGCCAGTTTTTCTTAAATTATCCTGTCTACGTAGCTGGGTGGCCAGCCCCTGGAGTCCTCTCTCCTCTTGTCCAATCTCTTCCTCCCAGATTTTTCTTTTTTCTTTTTTTTTTTTCTTTTTTTTGGTTTTTACGAGACAGGGTTTCTCTGTATTGTTTTGGAGGCTGTCGGTCCAGCCTGGCCTCGAACTCACAGAGATCCGCCTGCCTCTGCCTCCCGAGTGCTGGGATTAAAGGCGTGCGCCACCACCGCCCGGCTCCTCCCAGATTTTTCATCTTATCTATACTCTGTGCCTGCCAACCCGCTTATCCTTTCTCCTGCTTTACTATTAGCCATTCAACTCTCTATCAGACCAATCAGGTGTTTTCACAGGCAAAGTAGCACAGCTTCCCAGAGTTAAACAAATGCAGCATAAAATAATGCAAAACATCTTTGCATCATTAAGCAAATGTTCCACAGCATAAACAAATAAAACACATCTTAAAATGGTATTCTGCAACAGAAAAACTTAGGAAGAAATCTGCAGGAATGTCAAGGGTTAATGCTAGCCAGAGAAACATCATTTTATGAAGCTCCTCAATTTTGGTTGAACAATTGTAGCAGGCTTTCTTTTGGGTCACCAAATAGCTTCCAAATCAAGACATGGAGACTTATTATGAGTTATGAATGCTCCGCCTTATATTATGCTTGTCCTATTAGCCCTTATAACTTAAATTAGCCTGTTTCTTTTCACTTACATTTTACCTTGAGACTTTTTTTTTAACCTTTCTTTCATTCTGTATGTCCTACTCCGTGTCTGTCCATCTGGCAGCTGCCTGGATGGCGGGCCCCAGGTATCTCCTTCTCTCTCATTCTCTCTTCTCCTTCTTTTTCTCCTACTTATTCTCTCTGCCCACCAGCACTGCCTATCCCTCTACTGCCTAGCTATTGGCCATTCAGCTTTTTATTAGACCAATCAGGTGCCTTAAGCAGACAAAGCAATGCATCTTTACATTGTTAAACAAATACAGCATAAGCAAATATAACATGCCTTTATATAGTTAAAGCAATATTCTGCAACATAAACAAATGCAACATATCTTTGCCTAGTTAAACAAATATTCTACAACAACAATAATAATTCCTGAAGTGAAAGTAACTTGTTTGTCCAGATCATTGCCCTCCTCGGTCTATTTACCCCGGTAATGGCTACAGGAGAGATGTTTTGGCAGTAGACAGAGAGTAAGTCAGACTGGGTCTGGTGTGGGCTTTGACACACCTTCTTCAACAAGGCCACACCCCCTAATTCTTCCCAAACATATCCACCAACTGGGGATGAAATATTCAAGCACATGAGCCTATGGGGGAACATTCTCATTCAAACCGCCACAGGAAGGAAATACCCTATCTCTGTGATATACCCAAGATCATATTAAAAAGCAGTCTTACTTATTGATGTTAATTTTTCAGGTCAATTACTGATCCTAAAACTTTTTTTTTCTGGTGGGAGGAAAAAATAATTCTTTTACATGATGTTTTTGCTCTTACTCTTTTGGCCTTTTGGCCTTGGGGGTGGGGGTGGGGTGGCTACCCAAATAAAACACACACGGAGTCTTATTCTTAGTTACAAGTGTCCACTCGTAACTTGGCTTGTTTCTAGCCAGCTTCTCTTATCTTAAATTAACCTGTCTAACTTTTCCTCTGGACTTTTATCTTCCTTAATTCTGTAAATTTTGTTTGTTGGTTTGTTTGTTTTGTTTTTCAAGGCAGGGTTTCTCTGTGGCTTTGGAGGCTTTCCTGGAACTAGCTCTTGTAGACCAGGCTGCTCTTGAACTCACAGAGACCCACCTGCCTCTGCCTCCCGAGTGCTGGGATTAAAGGCAATTCTGTAAATCTTACTTACCTTCTTACTCCATGGCTGGGTGGCTAGCCCCTGATATCCTCCCCTCCTGTTCTCTCCTTTCTGCTCTCTTTTCCTCGTTTCTCCTTCTGTTTCTCCTCTCTGCCTGCAGCCCCGCCTAGCCCTGCTCCTGCCTCACTACCGGCCATTCAGCTCTTCGGTAGACCACCAGGTGTTTTAGACAGGCACAGTAACACAGCTTCATAGAGTTAAACAAGTGCAACATAAACAAAAGTCACTCATCTGAAAATGATATTCTACTATGTAATTGATTCTATGCTTAAAAAACATAATTTAGCTGAGCATGTGCCTGCTTTTAATCCCAGCTCCCAGAAGACAGACGTAGACAGATCTCTGAGTTCAAGGCTACACAGTGAGACTCTGTCTCAAAAAAAAGGGGGGGGGAGGGGATTTAGAGGGTGGATGTTTAGAGTTGAAAAATGTGTATTCATTTTAATGTATGCCAGAAGATATATGAGTATGTGAGTTAGCCCCACTCCCTCCAGTACAAACTCTTATTTGTTGTTCCAATGCAAGCTGTGAGCTGACACGTGACTTCACAGTTGGTGGCACTTGTAAAAATAAGCCAAGCCTGCTGAGCGACCCAGGCATGATAGATACAAGCTGTAAGCCATGTACATCCCAGACACAGGAGAGCCAGGGCTGCCTCAGGCTCTGAGCCTGCTGACTGCCTGGCCCTCGAGGGTGGTGGGCAGGGAGGGCACTCATGGGTGGAGGCTGCGGGCATCACTCATGCAGCGGCTGGCGCCTCCCCAGGAGCGGGGGCTGGGCGTGCACGGAGGCTGGCCTGGAAACTGGCCCACCAGATGGAAGGCACACGTCACACCGTGCCTTTCCCGGACTAAAGGCTCTTTATGCAGAAGACAGCCTGGCACTAGGAACACTGTATTCATTTTATTGGAGCTGCCTAGCTGCCCCGTCACACGTGCCAAGAGAGAATTAATGCCGCACAGCACACAGACGGCCATGTCTTCCTGTTTTATTTTCTCCCCAACTCCCTCTCCTCCTGTATCAGGGCTGCCCAGGGACTGCTGGAGGCCGTGCATTAAGAACTTGCACTTGCTGGGGAGGCACGTTTCCCTTTTACTAACGAGGCAGAGGCCTTCCTTTTCAAAGCCGAGATCAATTTCTAGCTCGTGCTGTGCCAGCAAAAGCAGCGCCTCAATGCAACGAAAGCCCTTCCTCCTCCCACCACCACTCTGAGCTCTAGGGAGAGGAAGCACCGTGCTCGGCAACGCAGGATTCTGCCGCACAGGCACCCGGTGTTTCACACTGACGGCTCCAAGACCAACAGCACAAATGCCACCTCATTACGTGTTTCCAGCTAAGGACTTGAGCCCCAGGGGCCTAACCTGCAAAAAAGCAAATGTCTGACCTGGAGATACCGTTCATCGGTTAAGAATGTTTGCTCTTCTGGCAGAAGATCTGGGTTTGGTTCCTAGGACACACATCCATATTCTCACGACTGTCTGTAACACACATATATGAATGTGTGTGTGTGTGTGTGCGAGCGCGTGCGTGTGTATGTGTGTGTGTGTACACATGCATGCGCGTGTGCGCATGCGTACACACAAACTCAGGAACATGTATAGGCACAAAAGAGTTTTTTAGCATACGGATAAGCAGTGTGAAAATTTCAGGCAGAATAATTGGCATGTAATTCACAGCTGCTAAGAGGAAAGCGTGGTGGTTCCCAGGGTGTAGAGGTGGAGGGGCGGGCCCTCGAAGGGGCTGCTGGGATACTCCTGCAGTCCCCACTCTCTCTCAGCTCCCAGGATGCAAACGGGTCTCCTCTATCTACCATCTAGGGGTCTTGGTCAGCTTTGTTTTCTCTATCAATTAAACAATTAAAAGGCAGGGGGAAAAATCTCAAGTGCAGCAGATAGCAGTGTGGGACAAAGCATCAGTCAGACACAGCAGGCAGAATCGGCGGCTGAAGGCAGGCTTTCATCAGGGGTGAGGAAACACACAACTCAGAGAAAAAGACGCCGCAAAGCGTTGCAGGGGTGGGGTGGGGGCTCTTGGGAAGCCGAGACCTGGTCTCCCTGTGAGGGATACAGTTTCAAGGGTCTTCCTCCCCGAATTTAGGGTTGGTCAGGTTGACCAAAGACAGGGAGGCTGATGGGTGCAAGTTTGGAGTAAGCACTTCCTTCGGCTCAGCCCACAGTCCGTGGGCACGGGGCACTTTGAAGAGGGTGAAAGAGTCAGCCATCTTGGAAACCCAGCATCTTTATTATCTAGTCACGGCCCTCTTCCTGTCTGTCTGTCTGTCTGTCTGTGAGGGAATCTGTCTAACTCATAGTTCCTCATTACCATAATACTTCCTGCCATGGTGTTCAGACTACACAGGCCCCCCCAAACAGCAAAGTCAATGGACTACGAGCTGGATCCCTAAAAACACAAGAAACGAATTATTTCTTTTTTCTTTCTTGTAAGTTGTTTATCTCATGTGTAGGTCACAGCAGCAGAAAGCTAACACAGTATTCCCAAAGAGTTAGGAGAACATAAGAAATATTTTTTAAAAAATTAAAACTGGAATTTTTTTAAAATTTTAAATATTTGATAAAAATTGTAAACCCACAAAATTTAAAAATCTGACACACTCTAAACACAAGAAAAAGACAGAAAACTGCATCAATACACAACATAATCAAGTTTCTCAAAATTAGGTATAAAGAGAAAATGTGACAAGTGACTGGTGGCACAGGTGTGTGTGTGCAGTCCCATCAGACCCAGGAAGACCAGGTGTTCACGCCAGCCTGGGCTGTACAGCGAGTCTCCTTCTCAGGAAACCGAGGGCTAAGGTTGGCTGTAGCTCTGAGGCAGAGCATTTCCTAGCCCCAAACTGGATCCTCCAGCACAAGAAAGAAACAGAATAGCAAAACAACGGAAGGTAGGACTTCCTGTTTCTGGTCTGGAGTTTGGCAGTCACCATTCCTTCCTAACCCGTGGAAAAAATCATCGTTTCTTCTTTATTTTCTCCAATTAAGACTGCAAGGCAAATGGGTGGAGTGGAGGGTAGACATAGCATCACAGCACACAGGAACTAAAGCCCATCCTCGTTAGGAAATCCCACCAGAGCCGAGCCGTGGTGGCGCACGCCTTTAATCCCAGCACTCGGGAGGCAGAGGCAGGCAGATCTCTGTGAGTTCGAGGCCGGGCTGGACCGATAGCCTCCAAAACCATACAGAGAAACCCTGTCTCGTAAAACCAAAAAAAAAAAAAAAATCCCACCAGAAGTGCCATCTGTAAGGAAGCCAGAACTGTAACTTGCTTGCTGGGTTGCTTCACTATGGGTGAATTGAGAATGGCAGCATTGTGGACACAGTCATAGCGCACACTACACCTATTTGCGATTTCCCAGGTGGGGCATCACTGGGCCTCATGTAACTCAGGCAGGGAAGAGGAAGGGAACCATTGAAAACTGTAGCCAGCCGGTGGCGTTGGTGGCGCATGCCTTTAATCCCAGCACTCGGGAGGCAGAGGCAGGTGGATCTCTGTGAGTTCGAGGCCATTCTGGTCTACAGAGTGAGTTCCAGGACAGCCTCCAAAACAATACAGAGAAACCCTGTCTCAAAAAAAAAAAAAAAAAAGAAAGAAAGAAAAGAAAACCGTGGCCAGGGCTCTGCTCTTGACATGCCCAGCCCTGGACCATTCTCCAAACCAGATGGTGGCTCCCTAAGGAGGAAAGTCCCTCATGGAACTGTCTTCACTACAATTACTGATCATCATGGATCAAAAGAAATCCTTTTACACAGAGAAGTTTAAAATCAAATTCCTGTTGACTTAGAAAGAACACATTCTGTTTCCTGGTGTTTTATATATCAGAACAAGTTCCTGATAACTAATGCAATGTTTTGACTTTTGTTTTAGGATGTTTTAATACAAATATCCAGGGATGAGTTCTTTGATTGAGTACATCTGAGAGACAGGCTGTTCAGCCATGCATTTTGGACCCCTAGGGATGCCGCTGAGGGATGGAGTCTGGCTTTCTGCCCTGCAAGCATCACAGTACTCAACTTGGACATGGCCCCTCAGGTGAACAGAGTATAGGGAGAGAGCCAGATCTGGGACTTCCCCTTGCCCATGGTTGTTCAGGGTTGGTGAGATGGTTTCTCAGGAAGGGGAGACTCCTGGAGCACCGCACACACAGTTACACATGGAAGCAAACCAGCCATATACATGTGATAAAAATAGAGCTAAAAAGAAACCCACCCATAGCCGGGGCGTTGGTGGCGCACGCCTTTAATCCCAGCACTCGGGAGGCAGAGGCAGGCGGATCTCTGTGAGTTCGAGGCCAGCCTGGTCTACAGAGCAAGTTCCAGGACAGCCTCCAAAACAATACAGAGAAACACTGTCTTGAAAAACCAAAAAAAAAAAAAAAAAAAAGACAAAGAAAAGAAACCCACCTGCTTTCCATTTCTCTGAAGACTCACTGCACTTGTGTCTGCTAACCCAGAGAGACGCACTGATGACATGCACTCTGCGCAGCCGACCCATCCCTGGCACACGATGAGACTGCCAAGCAACCACAATGTAGGAAGGGAATCAACCTAAAAAGTCCATCAATGGATGAATGCTTAATGACAATGTAGTATATCGGAGCAGTGGACTACTCCTCAGCCATTGAAAATAAGAGACAGGACAGCCGGGTGGTGGTGTCACACGCCTTTAATCCCAGCACTTGGGAGACAGAAGCAGGAGGATCTCTGTGAGTTTGAGGCCAGCCTGGTCTACAGAGCAAGTTCCAGGACAGGCTCCAAAGTTACAGAGAAACCCTGTCTCAGAGAAAGAGAGAGAGGACAGCCATAGATAAGCAAGACTGTATTATAATTGTCTTTCTGGGCTTGCCCTATTTTCTCTAATGTAATTTGTTCTTCAGATTAATCCACATTGTCACAAATGACAAAATTCTCTCTCTTGGGGAGCAGGAAGTTGAGACAGGATCTTACTATGTAGCTCTGGCTGTCATGGAACTATGCAGACCAGGCTGGCCTCAAACTCATAGAGATCTTCCTGCCTGTGCTACCCAAGTGCTGGGACTAACAGTGTGAGCCACTATGCCTGGCTCTCTCTGCACAGTCTTGCTCATCTATGGAATATAAAGTATAAACCGATAAAAGCAGAGACTAGAATGGGAATCTCCAGAGGCTAGGACAAGATAGGTGGGGTCAAGTGAGGCAGGGTGGGTTGTTCAGGTTGAGATCTGCAGAACAGCAATATGACAATAATGTATAGAATGTTTCAAAGAGACATGGGTGTATTTCTAATTTCTCTTCAGAAAAGGGGTAAGCGATGTGATAGATATGTTAATTTGAGAATTCCAGTGTTACCCTAGAACCCTGCAACCTTGCCAACTGGTCTGGCAAGGTATGGCCATGAGTGCGATAGTGGCACAAAATGTTATGGGGGTAACCAACCACTTTCTGGAGGGGGGGCGGTTAAGGCCTAGTTCATAGGAGGAAAAACACGTCTGATACTGCCAATCTGGCCACAAACCCACTACTGGAAGCTAAATTGACACAGTGTCACATTGTCTTCTAAATTCATGTCTCTATATGTAAAGATTAACATAGCTCTCTATCCTCATGAGAGAAACTTCTCAGTATAACCGACAGCTGTTACTGCAGAAACTCACAGCTGGTCAAAGCATAGGAAAAGAATGTCTTTGGGGTGCTTGGGGGTGGGCCTTACGGTTTTCAGGTCCCACTTCCTGCTCTGTTTCTGCTACTCAGTGCAGTGTGGCATTCAGACTCCTGCTGCCGTGCCTCTTCCCTGCCACGACGGCTTGTGTCCTCTCTGAACCATAAGCCCCAGTAGAGCCTTTCTCCCTGAATCTGCTTTGGTCAAGACATTTTTGTCACAGTGACAGAAACAAAACTCAGATAGCGCTCACTTAGTTTTTGGACAGAGGATATCTCACCGAACCTGGAGCTTAGCACTTAGGTAGATTGTGTGGCCAGCAAGCTCCAGGCATCCATCCATCCCTGCCTCCTTAGTGCTAGGATAATAAGGGCACGCCATCATGCTTGGATGTTTAGGATCCGAGCCTGGGTCCTCATCGTTGCACAGCAAGCTCCATACCCATTGGGATGTCTCAGCCTGAGTGGGGCCTTTAGTGATTCCTACGGCTTTTGCTCTGTATTCAAAGGAACATCACACTTTGTCCTCTGCTCTGGCTCCCAGAGTTGCTCAGAGGCAGCCTCTAACCTGCCCTATTACCCTGGTGGTTGATAGATACATCCAGCTCTGAACTCGCTTGCTGTTTGTTTTCTGTGTATATTTTTGTAAAGGGAAACCTTTTCCTTGAGAGAAGCCTTCCCGCCAGCCTGGTTCTAGAGCCGCATCAGTCCCAAATAAACACACAGGAGGCTATATTAATTATGAAGCTGTTGGCCTTGCTTGTTTCTTACTAGCTAGCTCTGACTTAAGTAATTACCCCATAATTGTTAATCTAAGTATTTCTCTTACCAGAGAATAGTTCCGGGATTCCTACCCCATGGCGTTACATCTTGACTTTTCTGTGTTTCTCCTTCCCAGAGTCCTCCTGGACTCCTAGTCCCATCTATCTAGATTCCCTATTGGCCAGACAGTGCTTTATTGACAAATGCACAGGACTTCCCCAACAGTATATCATCTGGTCTTTGTGAACCGTTTCCTGTTTTCTGCCCCTTTTACATCAGTTGAGCATTTATGTCCTTACCATCCAGTGTTCTCATAAGTCTATCCTTATTTTTGTGTCTGGGTTTTTTTTCCTAGATGCCTCAAGGTTTGCAATATGCATTGTAGTCTATAATAGTCTGACTTGAAATAGTGTTTATGCCACGTGGTGTATGGTAAAATAGTTTCATAAAACTAAGCATACATTTCCTATCTCCTGGCCTTTGTGCTAATGTTGTATGACTTTATTATACATAGGTCGTAAACCTCATACTATACTTTTATTTTTTGCCTTAAACATTCACTTCTACTTTAGAGAATTTAAAACAAAGTGGAAATCTGTATGTTACTTAGCATTACACTTTCCACTTCCCTTCACTATGCTCCATGCATCCGAACCATGTCCTGGCACTGATTTTCTTCTGTGTGGAAGGCAGAGAGCCATGTCCTGGCACTGATTTTCTTCTGTGTGGAAGGCAGAGAGCCACATCCTCCTAGCACAGGCCTGCTGCTCATTAAGCCTCCCTGCTCAGTGTGCCTTGAAAAGTCTGCATCACGTCTCCACTGGGAAAACGTATCTTTTCCTAGTTATGGAGTTCTAGGTTGATAGCCTTGCTCTTTCCTTTCAACTCCAATGTTCTCCCTGCCTTTGTTCCTTTGTGTTTCAAGTGCCTTTACTCGGGCTGCATTTAATACACCCTTGCTATAGCTCTTTTCAAGCAATTTGGCTGTGATGTCCTTGGCTTCGTTTTCTTATTTCTTCTTGTCTTTGGTGTTTGTTGAATGCACTGGGACTAAGGATTTATATTTTCACCAAAGGTGGGACGGTTTTTTTCTTCTTCAAAGTGGCTACACCTTCCCTTCCTTCGGAGACTATTCAGATGTGCACCAGAGCACTTGAGGCTTCACAGCTCCGTGGCACACTCACCCGCATTGAGTCTTCACAGCTCCGTGGCACACTCACCCGAATTGAGGCTTCACAGCTCCGTGGCACACTCACCCGCATTGAGTCTTCACAGCTCCGTGGCACACTCACCCGCATTGAGTCTTCACAGCTCCGTGGCACACTCACCCGCATTGAGTCTTCACAGCTCCGTGGCACACTCACCCGCATTGCTTGAGTCTTGCTCGGTTCCATTTTGACAGTGTCTGGTTTTTAACTTCAAGCCACAATCACCTCCTCTGCACTGCACAACAGACTCTTGCGCTGTTCTCTTGTGTATTTATCTCAGGCTTTCGTTTGGAATGGTTCTCAAATGCCATGTCTCATCTTCCGTGTCTTCATTTAAGACACTGAGTCTTTCCTGCCCTCTTAAACATGTTGAGTGTATTATAGTATGTATCTATCCATACCATCACGTACAAGCATATCTTTAAACTTTTTTTAGACTTATATATTTTATGTGTGTTTGTTTCACCTGCATGTACGTATATGTATCTTGTATATGCAGTGCCTGGGGGTATCAGATTCTCTGGAACTGGAGTTTAGTTATGGATGGTTATGAGCCACTGCATGGGTGCTGGGAATTGAACCTGGATCTTCTGCAAGAGCAACAGGTGCTCTTAACCACTGAAACATCACTCCAGCCCATAAATACATCTGTTTAATGTCATCGCCTATTAATTCTGTCGTGTTTTATTTCTGAATCTGATTTTATTAGGAATCAAAATTTCCTGCCTCTTTCGATGCCTGACAGCTTTTGGTTGCATGCCAGCTACTATAAACTTCTCTTCTTGGGGTGCTCGTTTTGAATTGTTACCTTTTAAGGTGCCCAATATTTTTGTGTTACAGTAAATATTACACATTGTTCTAGGATGCAGTTGATTTTCTTAAGCCAGGTTGATTCTTTTGAGACTTGCTTTAGGTTTTACTCATCAGGAAAAGAGTGGTTAATGTTGTTCAGAGTTCAACAGAGACTGTTTCCCTCTAAGACAGTAGTTCTCGACCTTCCTAATGCTGTGACCCTTTAATATCGTTCCTCATGTTGTGGTGACCCCCAACCATCAAATTACTTTAGTTGCTACTTCATAACTGTAATGTTGCTACTGTTATGAACCATAATGTAAATATCTGATATGCAACCCCTTTGAAAGGGTCATCCCACCCCCAAAGGGATCGTGACCCATAGGTTGAGAACCACTGTTCAAGAAGGCTGATTTTAATGTCGCTAGGTTACTTTATCTTCAATTGAGGGATGTTGCTATGATACACAGTGGGAGTCTGAACTGCTGTTGGCTGTGGAGGGACAACTGCCACAGTGAGGAACTAACCAGCACAGAGTGGCCAGGAGGCTAAGGCTGAGAAATCTAAATATGGAGCTCAGTTTTCTTGTCTGCTCAGACAGTTCCTTCCTGCTTCCCCCTCTCTGGATGAGGGGAACAGAAACTACCCTATCCCTGTGCAGGTAACAAAGATGGTTGCTTATGCATCTTCGTCTCCCTCACACATGTGCACTGACTGGAACTTAACTGGAGACTTAACATTACTAGGGTTGTTCTCTCTCTCTCTCTCTCTCTCTCTCTCTCTCTCTCTCTCTGTGTGTGTGTGTGTGTGTGTGTGTGTGTGTGTGTGTGTGTGTGTGTGTGTCTGCATGCGTGTGATGGTGGTCAGAGGACAACTTTCAGAATCAATTCTCTGCTACCTTGGGTTCTGGGCTCACCCTGGCCTGCTGAGTCATGAGTCATTGCCCCCTTCCCTGACTCTCTAGTGTGTACAGGGGTGTTGGTGTGTCCATATTTTTTGCCACTACAGGAAGACTTTTAGTAAATTAACCAATAAAGATGTTGTGGGGAGGCTGGGGGAGTTGGCATGCTTGTGCCATGAAACGCTGGAGAAGGTCCTCATGTCTACCTTGTTTGAGATAGCATCTCTTGGCCACTGTGAGCCAGCCAGTTGGCCTTTGTACTTCTGTCTCCACATCCTATCTCCTGGCAGCCCTGCCTCCAGCTCTTACTTTCCTTCAGGGACCTGAGCTCGGGTGATCAGGTTTATTCAGTGTGATGGCCAGTCTTCCTCGTCACCTTGGCTATTTCTGGAACGAGCTCCAATCCGTGTGTAGAAGGCACACCTGTAAGAATTTCCTGCTTGGCTTGAAGGGGGTGATCCACTTGTAGTCTAACCCTTTGAGATAGGAAGACACACCTTAGATCTGGATCTTGAAGCAAGAAGACACAAGCTCTTGATCTGGATCTTGAGGTGGGACGGTACATACCTTTGGTGCAGATCTTGAAGCGGGAAGACACCTTTCACCTGAGCCACACCCTGCTGGAGCCGATATGAGGACGTGGGAGAAGGAGGCTCTTGCTCGCTGCCTGCTTGCCCCGCCTTGCTAGCACCTCCACTCCTCCCCTAGCCCTGGAGCCCACTTCTTCAGGGTCCCAGCACACACCGAGGAGCAGCGAGACTCCAGTAGACTCAGCAACACTAGATTCTTGAACTTTTCATTCACAGCTATCCATCACTGGATTGCAGTCTGTAAGTCATTCCAATAAATTCCGTGTGTGTGTCTGTGTGTGTGTGTGTGTCTGTGTGTGTGTGTGTAAGTTCCATGTATATAAATTACATATATAGAGATATATATCAAGAGATTCATTCTACAAGTGATTCTAGAGAACCCTGATTAATACATATGACAAACACTTTTACTGCCCAAGACATCTCCCCAGGCCAATATGTAGTTCCTTTTCTTTCTTTCCTTTCTTTCTTTCTTTCTTTCTTTCTTTCTTTCTTTCTTTCTTTCTTTCTTTCTTTTTTTCTTTCTTCCTTCCTTCCTTTCTTTCTTCCTTCCTTCTTTTTTTGTTTTTGTTTTGTTTTGGACACAGGGTTTCTCTGTGTAACAGTTCTGGCTGTCCTAAACCCACTTTGTAGACCAGCCTGACCTTACAGAGATCCTCCTGCCTCTGTCTCCTGAGTGCTGGGATTAAAGGCTTGCACCACCACCATCAGGTCTAATATGTAGTATCTAACATCAGCTCATAGCATACAGACTTTTCTTTTTACTATATAAAAATTAAACACTTAAAAGCAAAACAACAAAAATTACTTTTAAATTCCAGAAAGGGGATCAGCAAGAAGGCTCAGGGGTTTAAGGCAGCTGCCACCAAGCCCAGCCATTCAAGCTCAATGCCAGTACCCACATGGTGGAAAGAGAGAGAACCTACTCCTTCAAGGTGCCCTCTGACCTCCTCACACGTGCTGTAGCATGCATCTGTGGACAGACAGACAGACAGACACACACACACACACACACACACACACACACACACACCTTGGAATCTCAAGTGGAGAAAAAAGACAAAGGGAAAGCCTAACAAGAAACTATGATAGCCAGTTACAAGATCCTAACTTAATCTTTGAACAATGGTGCTAACCTAATAAAAATAGTATACATTTCAGACGGTTTGGAATTATTGCTTAGGTGTTGGTTTGTATAATTTTTTTAGACTGACCAAAATATATTCAAACCAGTTCATCTGTAAGGGTTACTCCTGACAGCTTCCGGAATACACAAAGTCTATACCATCTCAAACTCCCCTGTACATACCATACCTCAAGGATGACTTTAGTAACAGGAAGTATTTATCTAGTTGAAAATAAATTACTTATTCTCTTTCCAGAGGGTCTGTACTGTGGAGATAATGCATCCATGAGAAGTCTATCCCAAGAAGCTGCCGAGCAGCGCTGGGGAGACCACAGGTGAAATGCTTGCTTTGCAGGTATGAGGGCCTGAATTTGATTGCTAGAACCATGGTGACACGTGCTTATAATGCCAGCTCTGAGGTGGAGATAGGATAGGGACAAGAAAAACTCTAGAAGCACAGAAAAACTGATAAACCCCAGGCCAAGGAGGAAAATCTCAGGTAAAAAGAAGTACTGCGTAGGCATGACGATCAGAGTCCCCAGGACCCACTTAAGAAATGGAACACGTCATAGAATGGTCTGTAACTCCCAGCACTCCGATGGGGAAATGGGAGGCAGAGGCAGGAGAAATCCCAGAAGCTGACTTGGCTCACACAGTAGGAAAACAATAAAGAGAACCCGCCTCAAGGAAAAAGGTGATGACAGCATCCATTGCTGTCTTCTGATCTCCACAAGCATGCATTGGCGTGCATACACCCATGTTCACAGACATGATTGTGCACATGCACATGCATGATAAATAAACAAAGTGGGTGGCCCCTGAGAAAGAATATCCAAAGTTGACCTCTGGCTCCTTCATGTACACACACACACACACACACACACACACACACACACACACACACACACACACACACACACACAGACCTGTAGCTCCAGGAAAACATGGATGGCATGGAGACCCTGTCTCAAAATTCATAAATATGTAAATACATAAACGAAGTAAATAAAAATAAAATAGCCTTATTAGAAAAGTAGTCTCTCTGGACTCTAGTGCTGTCTACAGGACTTGAGGAAATGTCGCTCCACATCATGCAGAACAACTTCTGAACTGGACAGCATGTGTCCGGCTTCTATGGGAAGAGGGCTTCCTGCCAACAGGAAGTGAAGCTTCTCCTGCGCTCTCAGCTCCTGCTTGCTGAGGCAGAGTCCATGGGAGCCTCTGACTCTGCGAATATGGGCCAGGTTTTATTTCTTAAGTCTCCCCGGAACCATCAGGTAGGCACCTTTAGTCTATCCAAACAGGAATTACAGGCAGGCAAGGAGAAATCCTTCCTTTGCTAGCAATGTTGGCCCCACAGAAAGAAGTGCTACAGCCCTTGGGCATGTGTGTTTGAAGCCCTTGCTTGGCTTGGAAGTCTTGTCCAAAGAAAGGGAGTTTCTTTCTTCAGCCCTTCTCAGTTTCTGTTCCCTGTGGCTTCTGCCCTGGCCGTTCGCGGGGACTCTTTAGTGCCTCTCAAGGCTGTTACAACTGACTATGTCACTGTCACTGTCATTCTGCTTCATTTCTGCCATCTTTATATGCCAGCCCAGCCCACTCCACTAATAATAAAGATTCAAAGTAGGCAAAAAAAAGACCTGTTATAACACCAAACACCAGCACATAGAGAACACACAGACACACAGACACAGACACAGACACACACACAGACACACACACACACACACACACCACTTAACTGCCCCCAAATAGCAATTTGTTAAGTATGTTTATCACCCTGCAATATAGCTATTTTAAAACTATCTCACACCAGACATGGTAGCACACACCTGTAATTCCAAAACTTGGGAGGTAGAGGTAGGGAGGTTGTAAATTTGGGACCAGTCTGGGCTACACAGTGAAACCTTGCCTCAAAACAACAAAAAGAATGATTTCATGTGGGGAAAGTGTGCAGATGTGCACGTATTTGTGGAGGCCAGAGGGCTGTCATTCCCTCAGGCACCACTGTGACAGGGTGTCTCATTGGTTTGCTATGCATTGAGCCCTAGGGGGTTCCAGTTGATGAAATGGCCCAAACAGAAGCCATCCCATTCACTACTTCTGCAAGGCTGACTAACTGATTAGTTAACTCCTGTGAGGGGAGAGGCTGGGATGTTCCAGGTGCACAGCCAAATTACAATTTATCTTGGGCCATCTCTAACCCCCTCAATAGCCATTCCTTGCTATTCTGAATCTGCCCTAACATCCTGTGACTAACAGGTGAAACCTTCTGGAATGTATTGACTGACAAAACCAGTCCGTGCCAGTCAGAAGGTTAGGTGCGTCATCAGACAGCATCTGGAGACTCTAGCTGAGATTTCCCCGTTCTTCTGTGACATCTCCACCCATGCATGTGAAAGCCTCTTGACGTATGCTGTGCTTTGTTCTGTGACTATGAAAACTTCCTGGAACTGTTACCACATTGGAGTATGGAGCTCACGGTAACCTGGGCCTGTGTTCCGGGTCATGGTCACCCATATTTAGCTTCTGGTCTTTGAGGTGAGAGCTGTGTGCTTGCACTGACTTACCATGCCCAGCTTTCTGTGCATGGGTTCTGGTCCTCATGCTTTCCAGGGATGTATTTGACCAACTGGGCCATTTTCCCAGCTCTTAATGGCTGCTGTTAGTATTATTTTACTTTTTTTTTTGTTTTTCGAGACAGGGTTTCCCTGTGGCTTTGGAGACTGTCCTGGAACTCGCTCAGTAGACCAGGCTGGCCTCGAACTCACAGTGATCCGCCTGCCTCTGCCTCCCGAGTGCTGGGATTAAAGGCGTGTGCCACCAACGCCCGGCCTTATTTTACTTTTTATAGTTTATAATTTCTTTGATTTGGGCTTGGGGTTATCTAATGGACTGTGGGCAGATTACTAGCTAAGGGGGAGTCACCTCATAAGCCCCTCTTCCGTGAACACGGATGTGTGGATGGACTCTGCTTGTGTAGGTCTTGTACAGGCAACCACAGCTACGAGTTTGGAGGTGCAGTAGTCAGGCCATGTCCAAAAGATAGCCTGTCACAGAGCTCCTCCTTACCCTCCAGCTCTTACATTCTTTCCATCTCCTATTACTGCCCAGAGCCTTGAAGGGAGCATGGATGTAGATGCCCTGTTTAGGGCTGAACACTCAACAGTTACCTATTCTTAGTAATTTGACTAGTTATATGTCTTGGCGTTAACCACTACCCACTGAAAAACTAGTTTCTGTAAATAAGCTTGGGAGTAGCACTATTCTATGGGCATAAACATAAACCTTTAGAAGGCATTTCACATTTTACAACTGCAATGTCCGTTTAGTAAAACAATGTTGGTCGGTTTCCCACTATAGCCTATGCCCTCCCCAGCTATGGGCTTTTCACCAGTACCAGGCATGAATTCCCTCCCAGGGAGTGGCCATCAAATTCAATCAGAAAGCAGTTGATTACCCCATTAACAGTCATGCCATTATTGTGCAGCTGACACATCTTTTTGTTGTTGTTTTGGTTTGGTTTTTCAAGACAGGGTTGCTCTGTATAGCCCTGGCTGTTCTGGAACCCACTCTGTAGACCAGGATGGCCTCAAAACTCAGAGGTTCACCTGCTTCTGCCTCCTGAGTGCTGGGATTAAAGATGTGCGCCACCACCACCTGGCCAGTTGGCACATCTTGTGTACAGTTGGCATTGCAGCGGGAAGGATACATCAGACCACTGATGACGTTTCTTCCCTAGAGGCCCACCCAGCACTTCCAGCACTGTGAAAGCTACCCAGCAGTGAAGATACTTCTGGCTCACTGCCAGCTCCATTTTTCTACATCTTGCCACCAAAGTGCCTGCTGTCTTCAGCAACGGAGTCTTATCCTCTAGTTTTGGTGGTCAACAAAGAGCAGTGGCAATGGTCTGTATTTTGAGGGGGAAGCTTCTGGGTCCAAAAATGTTATGATCTGAATCTATGAGTGTGGCATGAAATTTTCTTTCAATGAGTTATTACGTTGAGCGGAATTGTTAACACACTGTGTCCGTCCGTGTGTGTGCCCGTGAGATGGCTTTCGGTGAGCTGAAATGCGTTCGGAGTCTATATTAATGAGACTCTGCCCCGATGAGCTTGGAAGAGCCTGAGTACTCTTTTGTTTACACAGAAGCCCGAAACCCTGCCTCTTGAGTGTCTATTCTGGGTCAGACTCTTTCTGTAGACAACCTATTTAAGCCTCACACCGCACCTCACAGCAAGTTCTTCTGTTAGCCCCTTTTTTAACAGATGAGGCTTCAGGGAGCTTTAGCACAGATCTAGGATCACAGTCAGCCATCTGCAGGATGACAAGACCAGGGCTCAGGGTGTCTAGTTGTCCCTACCTGCTGGCTGCTTCCTCCGTGAAGCCCTTCTACTCAGAGGTGAGAACCAATCAGCGCTGGGGGGGGGGAGGGGGCAAGAAGACAATATGACCACAAGGTGGCAGTAGAACTCAAGCACTTGACGGGATGCGTACAGGGAGGTTTTGGGGTCTGGGGACAGCCAGAGGTTGGGAAACACACACTGAAGGAGAGAGACTCTTTAGGACTTGGGGAGTGCTGACAGGGCTGGCTGACAGGGAGTGCTGACTCAGCAGCCGGGAGAGGATAGTCTAAGTCACAGAATCCCAGAGGCAGCAGTGGCTTGGGCTCATCACAGTTTGGGGGTTAACGTTAACTTTAACAAATGCTAGGTACAAGTTTTCCCAGAATGCATAGGAGTCAGGTTCTGAGTGACTTGATGTGTTTATCTGAAAGGTGTTTAAAACAGGTGGGTGTGTACACATTTGGATCTGGCATTGGTAGGCATTTGGCCAACACATCTCAGCTCACTATGAAGAAATAAAACCCTAGGGACCCAACAGGCAGAAGAAGCCGCTTTTGGCTCAATGGCTTATGTAACAGACAAGGTGTTTGAGGACTGTTCAAGTCAGGGGTTCTTTGTTGGGAATACAGCCCTGGGGAGACAGACTATGAGGGGGGATTGTGGATAGAGACGCTCTGCTGCTCAGGCTGCAGTCTGCATGGGTGGTGACATCTCCCTCACTTGTCTCTTTATGCACCGAAGAGTGTGGCTGTGTTGAAGGTGGTGAGCACCTTTCCCTTGCAGACGGAGAATTTTGTTCTCAGACTGTAGGGTTTCCTGCATGCCAGGGAAGTGTGTCACTGTGGAGCTAGACTGATTCCAGTCCCCAAATATTTTTGTTAAGAATTTTATTTTATGTATACGGGCGTTTTGCCCGCATGTATGTCTACACACCACCTGTGTGCAGTTCCTGCTAAAGCCAGAAGAGGACCTTGGATCCCCTGGAATTGGAGTTGTAGACAGCCGTGAGCCACCATGTGGAGGCTGGAAATTGAATCTGGGTCCACTGCAAGCAGCCAGTGTTTGTATGGTAACCACTGGACCATCTTTCCAGTCCCCCAATATAGGTTTTTGGTAAAATATATACAATGTAACATCTACCATTTTAAAAATTTACTTATTTTTGTGCATTGGTGTTTTGCCATGGGTGTTGGGTCCTCTAGAAATGGAATTACAGACAGTTGTGAGCTGCCATGTGGGTACTGGGAATTGAACCCAGGTCCCCTGAAAGATCAGTTAATGCTCTTAACCACTGAGCCATCTCTCTAGTCCCATAACATCTACCATTAGCCCTTTTAAAATTTAAAATCCTGTTGCTTTAATGACGTTGATGGCCTAGTCTTGTACAAACATCACAGCTGCCTGGGCGGTGGTGGCAGAAGCAGGCAGGTCTCTGAGTTCCAGGCCAACCTGGTCTTCAAAGAGAGTTCTAGGACAGCCTCCAAAGCCACAGAGAAACCCTGTCTTGAAAAAAACAAAATAAAACAAAACAAAAAATCACAGCTGTTTCCAGAAACTAGTCTGTTCTCCTCACTCCTCTCCGTAGCCTGTGTACCTCTATCTACTTTTCCTCTACAAATTTACCAGTTCTAAATATTTCAGACTCACTGAGCCAAACAACGTTTGTCCTTTAGTGTGAGGCTTGTTTCACTTAGCACAGGGTCTCCATGCTGCATCCACAAGATGACTGCAGTCTTAGTTAGCCAAGTAAATGATGGCATTGTTGTGAGGGAGAACTAACTTAAGGAGGTGAGGCTGGGAGAACACATGTGGTGACTTATAACTCCAGCCCAAGAGGCTCTGATGCCCTCCTCTGACCTCTGTAGGCACCAAATGTGCTTACGACACGCACACACACATGCAGACAAAACACTCGTACACATAAAATAAAAACATCTAAAAAATTGTTTCAAAAGCAGTCCAATGTCATTCTCTGCTATATGGTGATTTTCAAGCAGCCTGAATTAGAGAATTTATATAAATAAATAAATTAGATGAACCTCTCCATCTTGTAAATTTATTTCTAAGCCTCTTTGTTCCTGTGACAGGAAACTAGCACAACTCATGTAGTTCTGTGTCAGAATTCTATTCTCCTCATTGTTAAAATGGTTCATCTAACATATATGTAACATTTTTGTTTTTACTCACCTGTTCACAGGGAAGCTTTTGTGTTTTTTCCATCTTTGGCTATTGGGAATAAAGCTTCAACGAACATTAGCACCAAGTGTCTGTCTGAGTATCTGCTTTCAGTTATTTGGGGTAAATGCCTTGAAGTGGAATGATTGCGCCATATGACAGTTCTAAGTTTAACTTTCTGCAGAGCAACCAAGTGGTCTCCCACGGCAACAGCACAAGGTGGTTGGTTTTAATTGCCAACTTGATGCAACTGAGAATCACCTGTGAAGAGTCTCAATAAGGAATTGTCTAGAACAGTTGTCCATGGGCATGTCTATCTTGATTACAATAATTGATGTAGGCAGCCCACCCAGCATGGGTGACACCACTCCTAGGCAGGAGATTCTGAGCTGTGTTAGAGTGGAGAATGTGAGTTAAGCATGCTTGCAATGCTCCCTGCTTCTTAACCATGCATGTAACGTGACTAGCTACGAGAAGTTCTTGCTACCTTAGCTTCCCCACGGCAATGGACCTATAACCCACAGTGCGAGCTGGACATCTTTCCTCCTCTAAATTGCTCTTGTCAGAGCGCTTTTATCACAGAAGTATGAGATAACACTAAAACATGCCTGGCATCACTGTGTAATCAGCAACAGTGAAAGGTTTGTTCTCATCTCCTCAGCAGTTGTGCTGTGGCCTGGCTAGGACTGAGTGTGTCCTTTAGAAGCTCGTGTCTTTGGAACTTGATCTCCAGCTGATGATCTGTAAGGCACCAAGGTCATTAAGATGTGAAGCCCAGGGCTTTGGGATGACTCAGTGAGTAGAATGATTACTGAGTAAGTATGGGGACCTGAGTTTGTATCCTAAGCACCCACAAGAAAGCCAGGAAGTATGCCTGTTACACCAGCACTGGAAGAGGGGTACAAAACCAGCTAGCTTGGCAAGCTCTCTAGCTTCAATGGGAGACCATGTCTTACAAAGTAAGTATTAACATTATTCTGGAAGTACTTTCTCTGTAGAATTAATGTTTAACTGAAAATTTAAAGGAAAATCTAAGCCTAAACTCTTTTCCTTTTTCTTTCTTTTTTTTTCCTAGACAGGGTTTCTCTGTGTAACATCGGAAGCTGACCTGGAACTCACTTTGTAGGCTAGGCTGGCCTGGAACTCACAGAGATCCACCTGCCTCTGCCTCCTAAGTGCTGGGATTAAAGGTGTAGCTACATTTCAAATCTTAATGATGTTAGCCTTATAGCTTAAGTTAGTTGACTGCTTTGTGCTTGACATTCAGAATGTAATGAATTCAGTAAAATTTGGTAGATTTTATAAATGACATTGTGTGTGTGTGTGAGAGAGAGAGACAGAGACAGAGATACAGAGAGACAGAGAGAAAGAGAGAGACAGAGACAGAGATACAGAGAGACAGAGAGAAAGAGAGAGACAGAGACAGACAGAGAGAGAGAGATACAGAGAGACAGAGAGACAGAGACAGACAGAGAGAGAGATACAGAGAGAGAGAGAGAGAGAGAGAGAGAGAGAGAGAGAGAGAGAGAGAGAGAGAGAGAGAGGGAGAGATTCAAATACCACAGTGCTCATGTGGAGGTCAGAGGACTATTTATGGGAATGGACCAGAGGCATCAAACACTCTGAACCCTTGAAGATGGCAATCTTGACAAAGTCTTGCGAATAAACATGTTCATAAAATTCACATTGCCAATTTTCACTTTGATCCCATGGAGTGGTAGCAGGGGTAGTCCTCCAGGCAGTGGAAGTTATGAGCTGGGGCACTTGAGATGGGCCTAGGCTTAGTTCTCAGATGCTCGCTTCAGCCCTCCGCTTGCTTTCCTGTCTCTCTGTTCATGCGTGAGCTACACCCGCTCTTTCCATTGTAGATCTGGACAATCAGCAGTGCACTCTCCCTTGGCTGTGCAGAAGTCCTGGTCCAGGAAGTACTGTTGCTTAGCAACAGGTTAGCAAGTTCTTCCTCTCTGGCCCACAACAAAAGAGCGGAGCAGAGCCTCCACAGCACTTACTTGTCCAACAAATATACAAATAGTCTCTTGTGCAGGGTTATGGATGAGCAGTAGAATTTTGTCTGCCTTTAGCGACAGCATGGGGTTGAAAATGTATACTTTTAACCAAACATTTATTAAAAGTTATGTACTTGTTTGACTTGATTTTGTTTTAATTTTTAAAAGATTATTTTTATTTGCGTATATGCACATATGTATGTGTGCTCAGTGTGTGTGTGGAGGGGCATATGTTCCAGAGTGTCCATGCAGAGGTTAGAGGACAACTTTTTTTTTTTGGTTTTACGAGACAGGGTTTCTCTGTATTGTTTTGGAGGATGTCAGTCCAGCCTGGCCTCGAACTCACAGAGATCCGCCTGCCTCTGCCTCCTGAGTGCTGGGATTAAAGGCGTGCGCCACCACTGCCCGGCGAGGACAACTTTTTAAAAACATTTTTTTACATTAATTTACTTAGAGGAGAGAGGGAGAGGGAAGAGGAAGAGGGAGAGAGAGAGAGAGGAAAGGGGGGTATGTACCTACCACAGAGCACATGTTTGCAGGAATCAGTACTTTCCTTCCATTATGTGGGTCCCAGAGATTGAAGACAAGTTGTCAGCAGGCTAGGCAGCAATCACTTTTACCCACTGATCTATCTTACTTCTCTCCTTCCTTCCCTCCCTTCCTCCCTCCCTCCCTCCCTTCCTCCCTCCGTGTGTGTGTGTGTGTGTGTGTGTGTGTGTGTGTGTGTGTGTGTGTGTGTGCCTGCAGGCCAGAACAAGGTGTCAGACCCACTGAAGTGAAGTTATGGGGCTACCCAGGGAGGATACTGGGAACAGAACTCAGGTCCTGAGAACTGGTGAGCTATCTTTGCAGTCCCTGCACATAACATATTTAAAAGAATAGCTATTATTCTTTGACATTTTCATACATATATGCAATGTATCTTGAGCATGCGCATTCCTCCCTAGCTTCCCCCATCACTACGCTGTCGCTGGTATGTTCATGACCTCTATTTTTTTCTTTGTAACCCACCTAGTCTAATTAGTCCTGCCTGCTCTGGCCTCTGAAGGCACCAGGCATGCACATTGTGCAGAGACATCCATGCCAACAAAACACCCAGACACCACTGCCTGGCCAGTGATATGCTCTTAATCACTGAACCATATCTCCAGCCCTGAATTGTATAGCTTCTATGAAAACTAGGGAACTAAACATTGGTGATATATGTGCAACATTGTGAATAAAAGCTATAAGTTGCATACCTCACACACACATCATGCACACACAATAATGATAAATATGTAATTTTTTAAAGATTTATTTATTTATTATGTATACAGTGTTCTGTCTGCATGTATCCCTGCATGTCAGAGGAGGGCACCAGATCTCATTACAGATGGTTGTGAGCCACCATGTGGTTGCTGGGAATTGAACTCAGGACCTCTGGAAGAGCAGCCACTGCTCTTAGCCTCTGAGCCATCTCTCCAGCCCCCATAATAAATACGTAATTTTAAAAATTGATATTGTAATACATCAAAAACGATTAAACTGCACATATAAGAGCTGTGTGAAAATTGTCTCAGTATTTTGTGTGTGTGTGGGTGTACTTGGGAGGTAGAGGCAGGTGGATCTCTGTTGCGTTCAAGGCCAGCCTGGTCTGCAGGGTGAGTTCCACTCTCTAAAGCTACAGAAAAACCCTGTCTTGAAAGAACAAACAAACACCTACTTGTAACTCTAGCTCCAAAGGTAACTGATGCCTTTGACTTCCATAGGTGCCCCCCCACATCTACTATCTATATATCTGTCTGTCTGTCTACCTATCATATATCTAACTAAAAATAACGAAAATAAATTTTAAAAGAAGCTATACAATTATGCTTACAATAATATTCTACTTTTTCATCTCCAACCTCTTGAAACTCTGATTACATTCTGCCTCCATGGATTTACTTATTTATTGCTATTCTAGTCAATGCCTTTGTGTTATGCTTACATAATTATGACTAGACTGGAGATTTGGTTCAGTGCATTAAGAGTGTGTAGTGCTTTTCCAGAGGACCTGAGTTCCATTCCCAGCACTCACATGGGGTGCTCATGTACACACACATACACCTATGTAACATATGTACACATAAATAAAATACATCTTTTTAAAGTAAATAAATCATTGCCTAATGCAGAGCCATGGATTTTCATCTATTTTTCCCTAAGAATTTTCTAGTTTTAGAGCTGAAGTTTTGTTAAGGTCTTAGTTCCTCCTCTCCCACATAATGTCTTCTCCTTCCTGATGGGGCTGCCTGGAACGTTCAGGGTTTTGTGGATGGCTGTATTGAGGGTGACTGCTCTGCTTCTGGGTGGCCAGCCTTTCATAACATTGACTGCAAGAGTTGGAGGTTTTGTTTTTGTAGATGATCTTATCAAGACAAAGGCATTTCCTTCCTATTTCTATCCTTTGGAGACTTTCTCTCATGAATGGGGACTTATTTTTGTCAGACTTTCCTCTGCTCCAGATGGGTAGATATATATTCTCTTTCAGTCTGTTTTTACTTCCCAGTATTGAACTGGCCTGCATTCTTAGAAGAAACCTCACTTGGTCATGGTGTATAATCCTTTTTCTATACAGATGGCTTCCATTTGATGATATTTTTAAAAGTTGATAAGGAGCATGAAAGAGATGTCTCAGCAGTTAAGCATGCATCCTGCTCCTGTAGAGAACCTGAATTCAGTTCCCAGCACTCGTGTTGGGTATCTCACAAGTGCCTCTAACTCCAACTCCAGGGAGTCTGGTGCCCTCTTCTGGACTCAGGGGCACATGGATGTATGCACACATACCCACATCGACATATAATTAACCAAAAAACAAATATTTTTCAGTTGATAGAATTAAATAAAAATAAAAATTGGCAATGAGCAGTAATTTTTAGCCAGTCTGGTAGGAGCATGGTAATATTGATACACATAGTATTTTAATATTAATATATTTTAAAGTATTTTCATGTTTCTATTAATGAAGAATACTGGACTATAGTTTCTATTTTTAATATGTCTTTGGTTTGGGTATTATGATGATATATGCACACACCCACGTGAACTTACACACACACACACACACACACACTTTATGTTTTGAACGCTCCCAATATTATTGAAGATTGGCCTCCCACCTTCACCTCTGTTTATCCCATCTCTTTTCTCTCTTTTCATGGGAAAACATCAAAAGAAGAGTTAGAAACATTGTCCTATCCTAGATCCTACTTTACGTGGTCTGATTTAGCATGTTCCTTGCTTGCTTTATAAGTTTCCTTCCTTCCTTCCTTCCTTCCTCTTTTATTCTGTATATTTTTCTAGTTAAAGTAAGAGATAATAAGCAGCTCAGCAGTTTGGAGCACTTGCTGCTCTTGCAGAGGACCTGGGTTCTAATCCCAGCACCCATGTGGGGGTTCACAAACATCTGTAGTTTATCAGTTTCCGGAGATCCGATGCTCTGACCTTTATGGATATGTACACACACACAGAGGCACATAACACAAAACAAGTATAAGAAATGTTAAGTAATAAGACCACTTTGAGAGTCTGTCAGATTAATGCAGGAGTAAAGCAGCCTCCGTGGGACACCAGACTGAGGAAGCTCAGGGAAGTCAAGTGTGATGTCTGAAGTGTAACACAGTAAATGACCCAGAGTCTGATATTGGGGTTCAAGCTGAAGATCAGAAAAGCAAAACAGCTGGCCATTAGCTTCTTAACTTTTATTTTGTGACAGGGCCTTAGTATGTGCTGTCCCAGCGGTGGAATTACAAGTGCGAGCCACCATGAACGGCTCATCTGGCATTTGTTATGGGGGCCAGTCTTTTGCTATTTTATGCTTGCAGGGGTCCTTGTATTTCCTTTGTTCTTAAAAGCTCCATTTAAAGATTACTATTTTGTGTTTGTGTGTGCCTCGTTTGCACGTGTCCTGACCTGTGGAGGCAGTAGGTGGCTTTCAGGACTATGATGTCTCTTTCCAGTGTGTGGGACCCTGGGATCTAACTCAGGTTTGCATAACAAGCACTTTCGCTCACCAAGTCATCTTGTTGGCCCTTGAAATAAGACTCTGCTGGATAAGCAATGCTTGGTTTTCAGGAAGTAGGTGGTGCTGTTTGTGATGGAAATGAGCCGTCATTCCTGTGTTACTCTGTTCATGTGGGGAAACGGTGCGCACACCTGTTACAACGTTTACTTTTCAAGATAAGCTTTTAAAATCTGTTATTGCTGTGGGTGGGGGCGCTCACACCTTTGATCCTCAGCAGGCCCAGGGCCCTAAGTCACTCTCTGGTTTATTCAGGGAAAGGCTGTTCCCCTGTATCTATTTCACGATGCCTCTTCTTAGAACCACAGTTACATTGTTGTTTGTCTTCCCGGTCGTCCCCCCCCCAGGATTCTCTGTGCAGCCCTGGCTGTTCTGGAACTCACTTTATAGAGCAGGCTGGCCTAAAAAAATCACAGATCTGTCTGCCTCTGCCTCCCAATTTCTGGGATTAAAGGTGTGCAACCCCACTACCCCGACTTTGGGGGGTTTTCAATGTGAAACCATCAAGTTAAGTGTCTCTTTACAGCAATAGAACAGTAACCAAGGCAACTTCTGATTTCAATATTTCTAAAATAAGAATTAAGTTGTGGGAGCTGAATATGTGTCTTAGTAGGTAGCATGTTTTCCTAGCATCTATAAAGCCTTGAGTTCAACCCTCAGTACCTCTTAAACTAGTGTGTAAACCTGTAAATGGCAGAACTTCAAAAAAGGAGTCAGATGTATAGGAAGATGATGTCTTTGTCACCGTCCTATTATTGTGAAAAGAAACTATGGCCAAGGCAACTCTTACAAACGAAAACATTTCATTGGGACTGGCTTACAGTTTCAGAGGTTTAGTCCATTATCATCAAGGCAGGGAACATGGTGACAGACAAACATACCAGAGAAAGAGCTACTCCCTGATGTACAGGCCAAGAGAGACTCTGGACTTGGCATGGGCTTTTGAAAGCTCAAAGCCCTCCTCCCCATGACACACTTCCTTCTACAAGGTCACACCTCTTAAGCCATAACAAACAGTGCCACTCTCTGATGACTAAACATTCAAATATATGAGCCTATGGGGGCCATTCTCATTCAAAGCTCCAGAAATGGTTCAGCCAGTAAAAGCTGTCTGCTCTTCCAGAGGACCTGGGTTCGATTCTAAGCCCTTACACAGCAGCTTACAACTGTCGTTAATTTCATTTCTGGTCCCTGCAGGCATTGGGCATACAACTGCTAACAAACATAGACATACATGTAGATGAAAGACCCATAATATGAAATGAAAAAAAAAAAAGGAAGTGGAAGCAGGAAGATCAGAAGCTCCAGGCTAGCATGGGAGGCAGAGGCAGGCAGATCTCCAAGAGTTCGAGGCCAGCCTGGTCTACAGAGCGAGTTCCAGAACAGCAAGGGCTATTACACAGAGAAACCCTGTCCCCCCCCCAAAAAAAAAGAAAGAAAGAAAAAGAAGAGAGAGAGAGAAGTTCAAGGTCACCATAAGCTGAATGTTGAGTTCAAGGCCAGCCTGACATACACAAAACCCTGCCTAAAAAACAATAATTGGTGTTATTTATGTTTCATTTTCATGTTCATTTGGTATGCATATGCGTGCATGCACATTTTACATGTATGTCTGTACACACTAATGTGTGACTGGCTTTTCCATTCAAGACTCAACACATACACCAACTCACCAGAAAGGGAATCCACAAAAGACAAAAGTAAAAATTGCACCAGAGTCCAACTCTGTGAAGTAACAAGGTTGTTGTTTCAGTAACTAACAGGAGTGTGGGTGAGAGGTCACAGAAGCAGGAAGACTCAAAGGCAGCCACGTATCACTGAAAAGCCCACTCCAACATGTATGCCATGCTGGCTCATGAGTCCCTGGGGTCTCTGCACAACCTGCATGCTGCCCTGTATCCAAGAAGTCTCCTCGCTGAGGCTTGCCTGGTCTTTCCCCAGCAGTTATTTCCTCCTATAAAGCTAGGGAGGGGCCTAGAATCCTCCAGGTTTCCACTGTCACAGACCTGGGCCTTTTCCTCCTGAGTCTCATGTCTCCTTTTCCCTCCTGGAGGGAAGGCTTCAATTCAAGGAAAGTGTTACACAATAAAATACACACGGCTGTACATACACACGCATGTGGAGGCTTGGGGTTCATTTGGGGAATCATCTTGCTTGCTCTTCCATCTTATTCCCTGAGGCAGGGCTTCTAAATCAAGACGGAGCTCCTTGATGGCACATCTTACTGGCCAGATTGCCCTGGGGATCTCACCTGCAGAGGCTGGAACTGCAGGTGGGCCATCACACCTACTCAGCATATATATATGCATGCAGGGGATTCAAACTCTTGGCCTCATGCTTGTCATTTCCCCAGCCCCGATTTGTGTTATTTTAAGCCACGGAGTGTGTGGAACTACCACAAAGGCAATGGTAAAGCAGTACTTTCCAATGAACTTGTTCGTGTCATTTGCAAACCTGGTAACTTAACTGAACACCATTGTTTTGTTTTGAGTTTGTGTCACTCAGTGTGGCGGAGCATGCTCTAAGAGAAGCCTCTGCAGACATGCTGTTCTATTTATTTATTTATTTATTTATTTATTTATTTATTTATTTATCTGTTTGTTTATAGGCAGTCTCACTGTGTAGCTCTGGCTGACCTGGAACTCTTTCCCGAGTGCTGCCATTAAAGGCGAGTGCCACCATGCCCAGCTTAGACATGCTCCCTCAACAGCATCCTTCTTCCCACGCCCATCTTTCTGTTTTCTGGCCACCCAAGGATTGGCAGGCCCTCACTTTATGGCCAGAAAACTTTTTCCAGACTGGGAGCAGTAGCCATGGGGAAGTTCATCTCCTTTTAGTCAGTGAAGGACCTCTGCTCTTCATTGTTGCTTGAATGTCTAAAATATTTTGTGTGCTATTTTGTTCCCTCACATTTGTATTTTGGGCAGGTGTGTGTGCATGTGTATAGGCACATGGATGTGAATGGATGTGAGCACGGGTGTATGTGTGCGTGTAGCAGCCAGAGGTTGGTGTCAGATGTCTTCTCCCATTGCTCTCCACATTATATGTTGAGGTGAGGTCTCTCACTTGAATCCACAGCCTATTTGGCTAGCCTAGCCCACCAGCTTGCCCTGGGAATTGTTTGCTTTCCTTGTGCTGTGTTATAGGCAGGCTACCACACTTGCCTGGCATTTTGAGGGTGCAGGGGGGATCTGAACTCTGGTCCCCACGCTTGCCTTAAGAGCTTTACCCTCTGTGGTTTCCTCAGCTCTTGTCTGCTATTTTAAATGTGTCAGGTGGGGGGGGAGCTTCAGTGCCTTGTCATGGATAGAAGTGAAAGGATTCAATTTAAAATTAATTTGTTAAAACGAAATCTTCTTAAACTATATTTCATACGTTTCCTAAGGTATGAACTAATTCCTTTTCAAACACGTTTGGAGCATCTACTAAACAAATTAATTACTGTATTAATTAATGCAAGTTTTTTTTGTTTTTCCAACACTTTTGGAGAATCTACTAAACAAATTAATTATGTATTAATTAATGCAAGTTTTTTTTTTCCAGACAGGGTTTCTCTATAGATTTGGAGACTGTCCTGGAACTCTTTGAATACTAGACTGGCCTCAAACTCAGAGATCCGCCTGCCTCTGCCTCCTGAGTGCTGGGATTAAAGGCATGTGCCACTGCCGCCTGGCTTAATGCAAGTTTTATACGGGCCTACTTTACCTTTAGTGGACTGGAGAGTGTGAACGTGCTGTGCAGTGTTGGTTTCTGGGCAGGGATGAGGTTGAGGTTCAGTTTCTCACATTGGTTCAGGTTTGTGACCACAGCCAGAAGCCCGTGTGAACAGTCAGGGTGCTGATCTACAATCCTTTAGTTGGGAGAAAGATGTGGGTACCCAGGCCCCACAGCGTCATAATCATCTCCAGGCCAGCAGATTTTGGTGGGACTGTCAATATGTCTGTAATAACATGCCCTAAGATATAGTCATCTGAGAGGAGGGAACCTCAATTGAGAAATGCTTCATAATTGACAGTAGAGGGCTCGGCCCATTGTGGGTGGAGACACCCAAGGGCAGGTGGTCCTGGGTGGGGACACCCATGGGCAGGTGGTCCTGGGTGCAATATGAAAGCAGGCTGAGAAAGCCTCGATGGGCAATCCAGTAAGCAGCAGCCTCCATGGCCTCTGCAGCAGCTCCTGCTTCCAGGTTCCTGCCCTGTCTGAGTTCCTGTCTTCACATCCTTCAGTGATAGACTATGATGTGGAAGTATAAACCCTTACTCCCCAGCTTGCTTTTGGTCTGGTCATGGCATTCCATCATCAGCAACAGTACCCCCTAAGAACATCTCTCCCGAGGAAGAAAGATCAGAAGGGCAAGAAGATCCAGGTGATGGTGAGATGCAGACAGTATAATTTAGAAGTGAGCTGCTACATTCAGTAGTAGAATGTGAGCATGCAGAGAAAGAATTTAGGACTCACTGACAAGAGATTTTGATATGGTGTTCAGAATGTCTACTGAGCAAACTGATGTTTACCGAGGTGGTGTTTGTCCATTCTAGATGAAGTTATTATGGCCTGTGATTAGACCATCTTCACCGACTGGCACTGGAAGACCTTTACAATGGAAAATGAAAGGTCACCTGCGAGGAAGATCCTGTTGCTGGTATAAATTCATAAACTCATCTAGTTTTTGAGAATCTTGCAGATAATGGTACTCAACTTTTGATATTCTTAGTCCATCTTCCGGGAGACTGCTTTTTTGGGTGGTCCTGTAACAAGAGCAGAGTGGTAATCAAAGGCTTAGAGGAAATTACAGCGCACAACAAAGGTGGAGTCTACCAGATTTTGGAGAAGAAGGGAACAGCAAAAAGGACTAGAACAACGAGGAATGCTTACTCCAGATTTTGTTGTAATACACACAGAAAAATGCTGCAATTGGTCGAGAGTAGCTTGTTAAAATTGCAAAGCTGCATTTGGTTAATTCTGCAGGAAATGAAAGTTTGGACATACTGGAATTGTTGACAAGAGTGTTCATCAATCAGTCCCTGTTGACTTTGGGAGGTTATTACTGCTCTTGTGGAAATAATACCTCATAATCTTTAGCAAGAATCTAGCTAGAATCCTGAAAAGTTCTTTTGGTGGATGTACAAGACTAGCTATAATTTTTAACAAGTTCCCCTGCATCTCTCAATTTTGAGGAACTTGCGAGTACATTCGAATATGTGCAGAGCAAAGAACTTACTGAGTAAGCCTGGAGTTGATCAGAAATTCACCACAGACCTATTAAGGACTACACAGAAGTGATGGAGTGTGTGATGTAAGATCTCCTGACAGCCCATGAGAAAAATGATGGAGTGTACATCTCTGAAGAAAATCTTAAAGTGTTATGAACAGAAAATTAACTGTTCAGAAAACAACAAATGTTGAGTTGGATGGAAAAAAATCTGTGTCCTTGAGGAGGGGCTCAGTAGGGTTATAGTTCTTTGTGGATGATAAAAATGAACTTGACCAGCATAAACCTGAACTGCAGATAAGGCACTGGGACTTGAAACCACATTTACAAGTGACAAACTTACAACTTATAGGAGAGGAATACATCTCTTTAGCATTGGGAAGAATGGAGGAGAAACTTCATGATGGTATCAGCAAGAAAATGTGGCAGCTAATGTCTCACATGTCTAACATGCTATGAGAGAACAATCATTAGCTGCACAAAGTAGGACTGTTTTCTGCACAGATCAATTAACGAGCTTGGGACTGACCATCCCATTTCCCTGAAGGCTGCCTCATCCCCTAGTGTGGTGTCCATACTGAAAATCAATAGACCCCTGCAGCACAGTTTCAGGACTTTATTGGCAGTGGTTGAAAAGACAGGGAAAAAAAAGAAAGAAAAGTTTTCTCAGTGTATTGTATAACAACCTACAAGAACTCTAAGAAAATATTGTTTCTTCCATCATTAAATCACAAAAGCTTTATGAAAACTTAAATGAATACTTGAAGACAACATGAAAATCCATTCACAGGAACTTTGTCAGTTAATCAAGTTGGATGGAGAGATTCTGTGTTTTGGAAGAAAAGTGTGAAAATGGCCAGAAACCGCTTAATAGTACTCAAGAAAATACAGAGTGGAAGTCTACAGATGTAATCAAAGCAACACACAGTTAACACTTGATGAGGCTGAAGAGATGGTTTAGCAGTTAAGAACCCTGCTTTTTCCAGAGGACCTGGGTTTGATCCCCAGCATCTTCCTGGAGGCTCACAACAGTCTGTGACTCCAGTTACAAAGAATCCAATGCAGTCTTCTGACACAGTGCACAGATGCATGCAGGCAAAACATCCATACACATAAAATAGAATTAAACATTTAGTGCTAGGCCAGGTGGGGTGGTTCATGTCTCAGTAGAGGCAGGAAGGAATAGCAGAAGTCTAGAGCTTAATGAAACTATAAAAACTGGTTTAGATAATGTTAATTGCCTGTTGCTGAAACTAGATATGGCAACAGGTTTGATACCAGAGGGAAGTTACTTCTATTTATCAGCCCTGGTGAGAAATGAACCATGGAAACAGCTCCTTGATCGGCTGTGAAGGAAACAGCCCAAGCTGTCAATGATGCTAAATTATTCAGAAGACGAGAGACCGGTCAAGACATGAAGAAAAAGGGGTTCTGAAATAAGGTACTGAAGAACTTTCTCAAGAGCCATTTATATGTATCAGTGTGGATTGCTCTTCAAGTAGCAGGGTTCCATTTTTTCCAGCGTGAAAACACAGGCATTAACCCAGTGGGAAAGTGTAAAGTAGAAGAAACCTCACACACAGTGTTTTAAAAGAGCAGACTGCACCACAAGCCTGCAGTAAATTTAAGGGTCAAGATTATTTACTTACTTATTTATGTGTGGTTTTTCAAGATAGGGTTCTCTGTTTAACAGACCTCACTGTCCTGGAATTCACTTTATAAACCAGGCTGGCCTTGTCTATAAGCTCAGAGATCTGCCTGCCTCTGCCTCCTAAGTGCTGGGATTAAAGGGGTGAGCCATCACTACCTGGTTATTTTATTTATTTATTCTATGTGCACATTTTTCTGTGTGAGGGTGTGGGATCCTCTGGAACTAGAGTTACAGCTGGGAGTTGCCATGTAGGTTTTGGGAACTGAGCCCAGGTCCTCTGGAAGTGTAGCCAGCATTCTAAGCCTCCTCTCCAGTCCCAATGAATTTTTTTAAAGAAAAAAAAAACCAGCCCAGTGGTGGTGGTGCACACCTTTAATTCCAGCACTTGGGAGGCAGAGGCAGGTGGTTCTCTGAGTTCAAGGCCACCAGCCTACAGAGCTAGTTCCAGGACAGCTAAAGTCACACAAAGAAATCCTGTTTCACTCCCCACCTAAAAAAACAACAAAAAACCCGACATGTCATAATTTGAGGGTGTGTACAAATTGAAGTGGAATAGACTGTATCAAGCAATACAGTCAATGTGGTTAAATTCAATTTTCCTTTTTTGTCATCACTGTAGTCCAAGTGTGTGGGAAGTTGGGTGTCATTTGGGATTATGCTGAGTACATTTGTTTCTTCTAGCTTCTTATATAAAATAGCCCTTCATATAACAAGTGAGAAATACTTTTCTTGTATACTTTTAAATATCAAATGGGCTGTTCTAGGCTTGGGCTAGCATAGGGGGAATCTGCCAGCAGACTTGAAAAGGGCCGTTTCCTTTGCTGTTTTACTTTGAGTTCATGTAGTCTTTTTTTTTTTTAAGCCTCTACTGAGATTTTCCAGTTTTGCCTTCTCAGCTCACTTCTCCTCTTTCAATTGTTATCATGCCATTTGTAGAGAGCTACAGGTTTCCTTACTATGAGAAATGCAGCACTATACCTAGCAGTCCTAAGCATGTTTCAGTGGTTATCGCTACAGTCATGTCAATAATAAACTTAATAAGAATGAACTTGATGGATTAAGCCATTGAACTATTTGCCAAGGCAGGTTTTAGTCTCTTAAGAGATGGAAATGGCATGCAGTGTTTTCACACCAACAGGAATGCATATGCATCTTTATTGAGAGCCTTTGTAATAAATGCAGACACTGGGCTTTAGTATAATTTGTGGTGTCAGATTTAAAAGGAAACAGTCAAGTGGATTAAATTACAACAGGATAGTTCATTTAGACATTTGGCTTGATGGCAAGTCAGTTTGCAATCAAAGGCTTATGATTTTCAAGGCATGGTGGTCTAGTTTGTTTTCTAAGGTTTGGGTCTACACAAATCTTACATTTGCCATAGATGTTTTAACATTTATTTATTTTACGTACATGAATGCTTTGTCTTCATATACCTCTGTGCACTACGTGCCTGCCTAGTACTTGTGGAGGATAGAAGAGGTGTTGAATCCCTTGGGAACTGGAGTTAGGATGGGTTTGAGTTACCATGTGGGTGTTGGGGATCAACCTGAGCAGCAGTGACAAGTGCTCTAAACTGCTCAGCCAGCTCTCCAGACCCCAAAACTTTATTAGTGTGTGTTACTGGACATGCATGGAGGTAAGAGGACACCTCTTTGGAGTTGATTCTCTCTCTCTCTCTCTCTCTCTCTCTCTCTCTCTCTCTTTGGATTTTTCGAGACATGGTTTCTCTGTGTAGCTCTGTAGACCAGGCTGGCCTCAAACTCACAGAGATCCACCTGCCTCTGCCTCCTGACTTCCACCACCACCCAACTTGATTCTTTCCTTTTACATTTATGTAGGATCTAGAATGTTGCAACCTCTTAATACAGTTCATGTTGTGGTGACCCCAATGTAACAGGAATTCTAGTTGGTCTTAATAATAAGAACCTAGAGTCAGATATTAGGGGGAATGCTGAAGGTAAGAGAAGCAGAGCAGCCAGCTACTAGCTCTTACCTCTACCAATGCTCAGACCAAAGGGGTGATCCTGTCCTCTGACTGCATCTGTCTCCAGCAGACTTCAGACCGTTTCTGTCTCATCCCACTTTATTTTCCTCCTTAGTGCTGGGATTAAAGGTGTGGGATCCCAAGTGCTGAGATCACCTTTGTGTGAGCTGTTTCTCTTTTGACTGCATCAGTTTTGTGTAGCTCAGGGTGCTCTTGAATTAACAGAGATCTGTCTGCTTCTGTCTTTTAGGTGACAGGATTAAAGGTGTGTGCCACCACTGTTTAACTAACTAGTGTGGTTAGCTTTGCACTCTGATCTTCAGGCAAGCTTTGTTAGATCATAAACAATCACACCTCCAACCATAAAACTATTTTCATTGTTACTTCATAACTGTAATTTTACTACTGTTCTGAATTGTAATGTAAATTTGTTTTCCAATGGTTTTAGGCAACCCTCATGAAAGGGCTCTTTGACCCACAAAGGTAGAGAACCACTATTCTAACTCTGGAAAGATGGCTTAGTAGTTAAAAGGACCACTGTTCTAGAGACTGAAGTCATGTTGCCAGACATCTATATCTCAGAACTTATTCAGATTCTGTGAAGTGACTCAATCCTAGTATCTAAATCCCCTTTTGAGAATTCTGAGACAGGGTTCCCTGGAGCCCAGGCTAGCCTTACTATGTAGCCATGACCCGAACTCTTGCCTCCTTATCCCAAGTGCTGTGATTATAGGCTTGTGCTACTACTATCCAGCTTCCTTTCCTTGTTGAGACCAAAGAGTTACCGTTTCACTGCTGTGTTAATGGCATTCTGCCTGTCACTAGCACCCCACGTATACTGCTGACACCCACCTCTGAATTGTAAGCCAGCCCCAATTAAATATTTTCCTTTATAAGAGCTGCCATGGCCATGGTGTCTCTTCACAGCAATGAAACCCGAAGATAGGGAGTTTGGTTTTTCAAGATAGGTTTACTCTGTTTAACAGAACCCTGGCTACCATGGAACTGTTTGTAGACCAGGCAGGCCCCAAAATCACAGAGATCCATTTGCCTCTGCCTCTCAGTGCTGAGACTAAATATGTGTGCTACCATGCCCGGTCTAAGGCTGACTTTTGTACAAAGGAGCAGGTCTCCTGTGATGAAACCCTGGGTGTGGACTGCCCTAATGTGACAAATGATGTTCCAGGCACACTTCCCAGGATCAGCTCCCCCTGCCCCACATGCTGGTGACCCTTAAGGAGCAGCAATGGTGAGTGGGGAAGAAGGGCAGTTCTGCAGGCTCGCTGTCTCAGGGCGGGGCTTTCCCATGCTATCAGTAGCTGTACCCCACGGTTTTCTGAATCTGAGGCAGCACTTATTGTTTTCTACACGCACTTTGTTCTTGTAGCTCAAGTAACCCAAATCTCTTTGGCTGTAGTCCCAGGCCTAAGCAGGGAGTCTCTGCTGTTCTTAGGATGACTGTGCTTTCCAGAAAGAATCAGGCTCCTGTGTCCCAGCCTTTGGTGTAAGAGCAGTGATTTTTCTGGATACATTGTTATTGTTTGCATAAGTGTAACTGATTACTAAGTAACTCATCTAGGAATGGTTAAACCTTAAAATCATTTTCTAACTGAATGAATTTCTTAAAGACTTCAGTTGAGCCAGGTGTTGGTGGCGCATGCCTTTAAGCCCAACACTTGGGAGGCAGAGGCAGGCAGACCTCTGTGAGTTCGAGGCCAGCCTGGTCTACAGAGCAAGTTCCAGGACAGCCTCCAAAACAATACAGAGAAACCTTAAAAGTAAAATTTAGTTCAAGAGTTCAGTAGCTGAGGGTGGTGGTGCACTTCTGAAACATTAGTGCACAAGAGGCAGAGGTAGGAGGGTCATGAGTCTGGGCCAGCCTGGGTATTATAGTGAGCCTTCTTCCAAAAACCTAGAGATTTCATCTTGTATGCTATCAGGCAGTAGTTATAGAGTGACTAGAAAGTTCTTTCTCCAAATAGGATTACACTACAACAGCTTCCACTATGGCTGCTGCTCGGGTCACCTCTCGGAAGTTGTCTAGGGGACATACAGCTCTCATTTCAAAGTCCCCAGCAACATTTCAAGCATAGCTGTTTCTGATTTGGCCCAAAGCCATCTGGATATAAGTTTGGATAGCATAATGGCTAGTAAACAAACAAACAAACGAACAAAAACCTCAACAAAAGGGGCTCGGGAGGTTGCCTGGGGGTAAAGTGCTTGCTATACAAACATGAGGACATGCATGGTACCCATGTAAAAGCAGGGCATGGTGGTACCATCTGTCACCCCAGCATGAGGTGGGTGTGGACAGGTGAGTTCTGGGGTCTCACTGGCCAGTTAGCCTAGCCAAAACAGCAAACTTCAGGTTCAGCAGAAAGACCCTTCTTAAAAAAAAGAAGATGGAGGCAGACAGAGACAACCCATGCTGACTTCTGCCTCCACACACATGTGCAGGGGCAACCATACACTCTCTCCACTCTCCCCTAAAAGGAAAATGTCAAAAGCAGGCACTGCTCTTAGGTTGAAAACGTTAACATGAAACTCTGGGAACCTAAGTTCAACAGCAGTGCTAGATGCTTTCTGCCATGTGGGGGCACCTGTCTTACTCAACCTGAGAAAAAGGTGTCCCTGTTTGGTGGTGACACTAGTGTTCTTTCTCAGGAGTCAGCATCAACAGCTGACCTGTTGGACAAGACTTGCCACACTGTAGCCTTAGAAATGAGTCTTAGTGTTGATGAGTAGGTTATTTTTGTTTGGTCCTAGGAGATACTCTGCAACTGACACAACAGCCTCTGGAAACCTGAAAAGAGAGAAAGATAATTTACATGTCAGTTGTTTGTTACATACAATGCACGTTGATCAGCCTTCGCCACTCACACTAGCTACCAGAGCCTGAGGACCAGCCACACAGAACTGTTAGCATGCTGGAAAGGCTCAGGGGACCAATTACTGACCTGCCATTTTCTATGCAGCCCCAAAATTTGCAAACGATTTAATAATTTAACAATAGGAGTCACTCTCCTTTCTTTGTACTCCAATGTGGAACCAGGAGGAAAATAGAAACATGGGTTCTTCAAGGACAGCAACACACTCCTAAATCCCATTCATTATTTGAGGGAAAAAGCAGAGACCTATTGATTCAGAAAATCTTACTAGGATCCTATTCCAGTACAGTCAGACATTTGTACTTTCCCCTTTCCTTTCTATCCTGCCTTATGGCAATCAAAGTTCAGAAGCACTGGGTGGGGTCCACACAAAGTAGGATGCCCAGTTCTCTAGCTTCTGTAGAGAGGGGTATGGGAGAAGTTGGTTCAGATGCCAAGAAGTGGTTCAGTGGGACACAAGGACATCAAAGAGCTTCCACAAGTACGGATGCGCAGGTAAGGAGCAATTCCAGCAATCAAGGAAGTGCAGGGATTTCTGGCTGAGATGGTAACTAACTCATCATTTCAGGACTCTGCTCTTTATCTGTGCTGTGCTGCCTAACAGAAGCTAGAGTCATCTCCAAGGAGGGAATAACAATTGAGAAAATGCCTCCAAAAGATCAGGATATAGGCAAGCCTGTAAGGCATTTTCTGAACTAGTGATTAGAGCGGGAGGGTCCAGCCCATTGCCATCCCTGGGCTGGTGGTGCTGGGATGTATCAGAGAGCAGGCTGAGCAAGCCACAGGGAGCAAGTCAGTGAGCAGTGCTCCTCTAAAGGACAGTGTCAGTTCCTGCTTCCAGGTTCCGGCTGTTTGAGTTCCTGCCCTGACTTCCCTTCAAGAAGAACTGTGAAACTAAAGTGTAAGCAAAATAAACCCTTTCTCACCCAAGTTGCTTTTGGTCATGGTGTTTCATCACAAGAGAAAGCCTAACTAAAACTGCAAATTTAGATCTGACAGAATCCAATTTTACTTTCCCACTGGCTTATAACTTAAAGCTTTAAAATGTATTTTTAAAATAGTTCAAAGGGAAAATGAATTCACAGCTGTGGAGAGAACAATATTTTTAATCCACCTAACTGAGGATAAGAAAATGCTTCCTATTCCCAGAGTACCTGAAACTACAATTGCAGAAAATGCCTGCGTTCTGGGGGACAGGGGATGGGATGGACGGGACTCTGAAGTCACAACCAATGAACAGATCAGGTCTAGGCACACATCACAGGTTCAAATCCCAAGCAGGGACTACTGTGTCTCTTCATGGTCACAGAGTCTAGACTTAGCTGTGGCCTGGAGTTCCTGTAAGCTTGGCTATCGACTACATGGGTAAGAAAGAGGTCTCTACCACCTAAAGAAGAACTCACCTGTTATTGCCAGTATTTTTGTCAGGCATTGCATCTCACACCTGAAATCCCAACTCAGGAGACTAAGTCAGGGGATTGCTGTAAATTGAGGCTGGCTGGACTTCATAGTGAATTACAAGTCACCTCGGGCTATGAGTGAAACTCTGTCTAAAGAAAATCCCCAAAATCCAACGCAAAACTCCCAATCCAAAAATGGGCAATATTTTCCTGCTTTAAATAGAGAAGAATTAACCGATCAGAAACAAGTTAAAATGGAAAACAGCTAAAAGCAAGCATTTCTCCAGCTGCTTGGTAAATTTTACACACTGTAGTTGGCTTTTTCTATTAATCTAGTAATCATAATTTTTTTTTTTGAGACAGGGTCTCTATGTAGCACTGGCTGTCCTGGAACTCACTCTGTAGACCAGACTAGCCTTTAGTTCACAAAGCTTCACCTGCCTCTGCATCCTGAATCCTGGGATTAAGGGTGCATGGCCCCTAGCACTGCCAGTAATCTTCTATTTGGCAATTCTCGAAAAGTCTATGCTTAGGCAGTTTTTTAGCATTTTAATTTTTCAGTTTTTTTCTCAATAGCTTGGTAATCTCTTCATGAAAAGCTTCTCTAATACAGCCCAAAGACTAAATGAAGAAAAAAGTCCCCCACTTATAATCATATCATATTCCCAGGCAGATAAAAAGTTTTTGTATTTTTCAATAGGGCTTGCTTTTATCTTGGTATTTAGAGAACTTAAATATCACTCAACCCCTGAGTTTTATTTGCAGTGTTGTTAGCCGAAAGTTTGCCCCATCGTTAACCACAGGAGTAAGAAGTGCTTATGAATCCAGTATTATTAGCATCTGTCTACCCTGGGAGGTCAGTGAAAGCCAAGGTTTTCACAGGCAGAGGGTCCTTTTTGGAAGGACCAGAATGAAGAATTGGTGGTCGACCTCGAGAACCTTGGTGTTCCTGTCTTAAGATGAAAACTACGTTTATTTCCAGAATCATGACTACTGGCACAAAAGGGTTTTTTTTTAATCCCCCCCTTTTCTTAAAAATAAAAATACTAATGTTTAAAGGAAATAAAAACAGCACGGGGAGTCAGCAGTGCCAATAGGCTGTCGCGCAGGTGCGAGGCTCTGGGTTGGTCTGGTGCCCCAGGTCGGCGCAATCAAGAAACCTCAACAAAAATAAACCCAAACCTAAACGACTGCATGAGAAAACACGTGGAATCTTGTTCATGAAAACACAAGTGATGGAGACTCATGCTCAACTTTGTATATTATGAATTCCAAAAAAAAATTTTGGCCATTTTGGGGGTGTTATTATTTAGCGAGGTTTTAAGTGCAACTCCGATTTCTAAATAACAGGTGATCCTGTCCTCATCACTAATTTTATACATAAATGGCATAACTTATCGGGTTTTAAAAATCCATCAAGGCACCAAGAGCGTTTTATCTACGTCACAGGGGCCTGTGTTTGAGATTAAGAATGAGGTGTTATGATCACGATGCATAGTAATACACGCACGAAACTGCCAAAGAATAAAAATATTCTTCACAAGAAAAAAAAAGAAAGTAAACTATAGAATTCCGTTTGCCTTTTCCCAGAGACTGACGGGGGCTTAGGGTCTGCATGGACTTGGTGCTCAGTAGCTCTGCGTGACGGGTCACTCCCGTGTCTGGAGCACCCCGCTCCAGCACCGGCACGCCCAGAGAAGGAACAGAGGAAGAACTGGAGGTAAGCAAAACGCTCCTTTAAACCGTTTTTTTTTTTGGAGACAGGGTCTCTTGTTGCCCAGGCTGACTGCCAACTGGATGGAGATGACCTTGAGCTTCCGATCCTCATGCCGCCACTTCTTCCGGAACACTGGGATTAAGGCCTGCGCAACACACAGGGGTCGAGTCCTGGGCTTCGTGCCTGCCAGACAAGCACTGCGCCAGGCGAGCCACATCCCCAGCTCCCTTTCAGACGCCCGAGAGCACTGGGACAGACTTCTTTCAGAACGTCTGGTCCCTGCACAGCGCACGTACCGTCGCCGCCGGGGCGGAGCGGGATCCTGGCTGCCTTCTCAGGCACCCCCGAGGCAGCGCATGTCCGCCCGTCTCCGGAGGGCGGCGCCACGTTGGGAGGCTCGCGGCTCTCGGGAGAGTCTCCTCAGCCTGGCTCTGACGCGAGGCCGTGAAGTCACGGCCTTGTCCCGGGAGCGACGCCATCTTGTCGCCCCTGTCCTGCTCAGCGGCTCGCACTCCCGGGCTCCCGGCTTCCTCGCCCGGCCGCTCACACCACGCGGTGGAGGAGGAGCGCAGGCTGCCGGCCACGCCTCCCGAGCTCGCCGCCGCGCGCTGGGCGGGGCCGGCTTCGGAGGCCCGTGGCCTCGGGGCGCGGCCTGCACGGGCCCAAGCGCCACCCCGAGACCGCCCGGCCGCGGCCCCCTAAGGGCCCGACAAGCCAAGCCGCGCTCCCCCTTCTCCGCCCCGCCGCCGCCCCGGGAGCCCGGCCGCGGCCCGGCGCCGCCTCTTCCGCCTTCCGCGTCCGCGCGGGCGGGCCCGACGTCAGCGCCGCCCCGCCCGGCCCAGCATCGGCCTCGGCCTCGCAGCGCGGCGGCGGCGCAGGTCCCTCCCCAGACATGGCCCTGGGAGGTGGCAGCACATGGCGGCCGAGGCGGCCGTGAGCGCGCCCCCGGCCAGCCCCAGCCCGCCCTGAGGCTGCCCGCGCCCGCCGGCCGCGCCACGGCCCCGCCGCCCCCCGCCCCGCCGCCGCCGGCCCCGCCGCCGCCGCCGCCCGCGCGCGCCCGCCCCGCCGCCGCCATGGGCGTGCAGGGCTTCCAGGACTACATCGAGAAGCACTGTCCGAGCGCCGTGGTGCCGGTGGAGCTGCAGAAGCTGGCTCGGGGCAGTCTGGTGGGCGGCGGGCGGCAGCGGCCCCCGCAGACCCCGCTGCGCCTGCTGGTGGATGCCGACAACTGCCTGCACCGCCTGTACGGTGGCTTCTACACCGACTGGGTGAGCGGCGGCCAGTGGAACCACATGCTCGGCTACCTGGCGGCTCTGGCCAAGGCCTGCTTCGGCGGCAACATCGAGCTCTTCGTCTTCTTCAACGGCGCGCTCGAGAAGGCCCGGTTGCACGAGTGGGTCAAGCGGCAGGGCAACGAGCGCCAGACGGCGCAGCAGATCGTCAGCCATGTCCAGAACAAGGGCACGCCACCGCCCAAGGTCTGGTTCCTGCCACCGGTCTGCATGGCCCACTGCATCCGCCTGGCGCTCATCCGCTTCCACGTCAAGGTGCGGCTGGGGTCGGCGGGCCGGGGTCTCTCAGGGGTGGACGTGGGGTGCCTCTGGGCCCGAGTCAGGGTCGTGCCTGGTGCCCCTTGGATTCCCTTCGGGCTTGGGTCATGGTTGGGGTCCCGGGTCACTTGGGCAGGGGTCAGAGTTGAGCTACTGGCCTCTTCGTGCTTGTGTTCGGGCTGGGCCTGGAGCTGATTGGGTAGGGGTCGGAGTTGAGCCTGAGGTCCCTTGGGCCAGGGTCAGAATTGGACCCGGGGTCCCTTGGGCCAGGGTTCAAGGCTTGGCCTAGGGTCCCTTCGGACTAGGGTTTGAGTTGGGCCTGTGGGGGGCTCTTTTGGGCCAGTGTCAGGGCTGGACTAGTTCCGGGAAGCCCAGTCTGACCCAGTCTGAGTCTTGGGTGCCCCTGCCTGTGGAAGGCCAGGGAGCAGGCCTCAGTGTCTCCCAGGGGCCCTCTCGGGACACAGCGTGTCACCATGCTTAGGCTCGATGCGAGCTTCGCAGAGGGGGCCTGGAGCAAGATGGATGTCGGGCGCTTTAGGCCCGCCGTGGTTGAAGCCGGCCCACAGCGTACCTCTCCACTTTCTCTCCGGTCTGCTGAGGGCCAGTAGACTTGTGTATGAGACACTTAAGGCTGGTGGACAGACCCACACCCCAAGTGGGATTGGTGGTGTCATCCCCAACATCCTCAGTCTCTCCCCTCCTTTTGGAGGCTGGCAGGCTACTCCTGGTCTTAGATTTAATTGTATATGCATCTGCCGAAATTAACCCGCTCTTTCCCAGCAACAGGTTTGTCGTGGAAGCCTGTAGAATAGTGACAGTGGATCGCCAGGGCCTTGGGGACAAGCAACTCAAAATAGATTGTCTCCAAAGTTGTGGAGGTGAACTTTGTGTAGAGGCTGCAAGCGCTGCTCTCTGATTCTGTGAGCAGACCCCTTGCCCCTCTGCCTTTGGAAATGAGATGTTTGGAGAAACTGGCTATGGTTAAATTTTGGTGTTAGATTTCAAGGTACTGTTGGGATGGGACCCAGTCAGTTCTGTGACCCAGTTCTGTGTGTCTGATGTGAGGGTACTAGTTCAGAATCAGGAAGAATAATTTTGGGGGTCGTTTGGCATAGGCACAAGCTTTGGAGAGCTATTTTTCTGCTGCACAGGAAGCATTCAGTGACCTTCAGCGGGCTCTGATGGGTGGGTAAGGAGAGCTGCACATTGTCAGCCTTCTGCTGTCTGTCCCTTTGGCAGAAGGCTCAGCAGCCAAAATTGGGCCAGAGGAGAACTTAAGGGCCCAACACTTGACAGAAAGCTGAGCACCTAACTGACCCTCAAAAGTTTGGGTAACTTGCATTTTCATGTTTTCTTTAAAACACTTATTTTGGAGGGTCAGGAGGGATGAGGCTGTTTGAGATTTTACACTTGCCACTGTCTTCCAACTTGTTCTTTTCTTTGGAAACTGAGCTTGAGTTGAACGTTTTAGACTGTCTCCCTCTTCCTGGTCATCCCTGCTGGCAGTGCTGAGATGGTGGTAGTTAGACCTACACTGATTGCGGAAGTCCCACCCAGGATCCTGTTGCAATTGGTGAACTTGTGTTTAAGTCTGTGGGTGGAGGCAGCTGGAAGAGAGGTGATTGGCCCAGGAGCATGGCGGCCGCACAGCGTGTCGTTTCTCAGCTAGTGTGTGCCTCTCACTTTTTCTCTGTAGCCTGGGGCTCTTGGGAGGGGAAAGTGGAGCTCTTCCTCTGTGATTCACCTCTAGTGGACAGCCTGAAAAGGTCCCAGTTTAATGCTGTTTGGTGATGGGAAGTGACATTTAAGACACAGTGAGCTTTATTATCTGCTTTTGCTAACAGCACAGGGTTGTATCTTTAGTCAGCCAACATTCAAGAAAACGTTGAGTATTCAGATTAGAATCACACATGTTTGTGTGTGCTTTTACCTTTTTGCAAGAAATGTTTGATTCTTCTAAATTGTAAACATTTTTTTTAAGGCAGGATCTCACTTTATAGTACTGACCTGCCTGGAACTCTATGTAGACCAGGCTGTTCTCAAACTCATAGGGGTCCACTTGGCACTGCCTCTGCCTCCTGAGGCTAAGATTTAAAGGACGAACCACCATATCTGCCTAATTGTAACATCTTTGGGCCCTTGTGAATGCCTCCCATACCTAGTAGGTACTCGGAATTTTCATCAGTGTACTGTGTGAAGCTAGAGATTTAAGACAATGTAAATGTGTTTGGTGTCTGTCGCCCCAGTGTTTGGAACGTTGAGGCAGGAGGATCCTGAGTTTGAGCATAAACCCTGTGGTCTTCTTAGCAACCTCACCTTTTTGGAAAATGCCTAAGAAATTTAGCTTTTAGAAGTGTCTTAGCAGCCAAGCGAGATATCAAGAACCGTGGGCAGAACGATAGGAGACAGTGTTGTGGAAATTTCCTGCTTGAGGGGTCCTTTATGCTCCCTCCCAGCCTGCTCCAGCCTTCGCAGATGCAGTTGTAGCAATCCCAGTTGTCCATGTCCTCAGCTCCGCTTGAGGAGAGAGAGGTTGAAGAAGAAAGTCTGCTGGAGGCAGGAGCACCATTAATAGCAAAAAGTGACACCAGAGAGAAGATGTGAAACTGCAGAAAGCAGGCAGAATTCTGGGTGCTATTTTAAACAAGAAAACAATCCTGTGTACTTTGGTATCCCTGAGGGGTACTGCAGTATTTATTCTATGAGGATGACTTTGAGGGGCTGGGAGATGGCTTAGCTGTTAAGAGCACTTGTTCTTACAGGGGACCTGGATTTGATTCCCAGCATCTACATAGTGGTTCCCAACTATCTATAACTCCTGTTCCGGAAGTCCTTTTCTGACTTCCACAGGCACCAGGTGTGAATGCGGTGCACATACATAGAAGCAGGCAAGACATTCACGCACATCAATACTCTAGAAATAATTTTTAAAAAAGTAATAATGTGCTGGGCATTGATGGCACAAGCATTTAATCCCAGCACTCAGGAGGCAGAAGCAGGCGGATCTCTGTGAGTTCAAGGCCAGCCTAGTCTATAGAGCGAGTTCCACGACAGCCTCCAAAACAATACAGAGAAACCTTGTCTCAAAAAACCAAAAAAAAACAAGTATGGTACATATTTTAAAAAGGATGCTTTTGAGTCATAAAAATTACCTTTTGTGTTCTCTGTTTAAGGGAGTGTGTGTGTGTGTGTGTGTGTGTGTGTGTGTGTGTGTGTGTGTGTGTGTATGTATGTATGTTCTGCATGTATGTCTGTGCACAACTTTTGTGCCTGGTACCTGCAGAGGTTAGGACATTGGATTTCCTGGAATTGAAATTACAAATGGTTGTGAACCACTTTGTGAGTGCTGGGAATTGAACTGGGGTCCTCTGGAAGAGCAGCAAGTGTTCACCACTGAGCCTTTTCTCTAGTGTCAGTTTCTTACTAAGTATACATGTTCTAGCAAGTCCCACCAATGGGTATTTTCTTTTTCTTTTTCTTTTTTGGTTTTACGAAACAGGGTTTCTCTGTATTGTTTTGGAGGCTGTCGGTCCAGCCCGGCCTCGAACTCACAGAGATCCGCCTGCCTCTGCCTCCCGAGTGCTGGGATTAAAGGCGTGCGCCACCACCGCCTGGCTGGGTATTTCCTTAATGAGAGTTTATTCACATAAGCACTAGGATTTGCTCTGGGGATATAGCCAGTTGGTAGAGCATTGCCTCTTGTGTGTGAAGTCCAGGGGTCCATGCCCAGCACTCTGGACATAGTGGCACACACCTCTGGTCTCAGTATTTGGGAGGTAAAAGCAGGAGGATCAGAAGTTCAGGGCTAACCTCAGCTGCTAGCAGTTAGAGGCCAGCTGAAGGCACTGTAAAACCCTGTCTTGGAAAAAACCAAACCAAAACAAACAAAAAAGTCCAAGTAGTAGGTGGCTCAGTTAGTTGGTAATACCTGCTGCACAAACAGGAGAATCTGACAGAGGACCACAGCAGCTGTAGAAGAAGCTGATGATGGCAGTGTGCAGCTGTAGCCCAGTGCTACGGAGTGGACATGGGAAGATCCCTAGGGTTTGCTGGCCAGTAAGCGCCATGTTCAGTGAGAAACCCTGTCACAAAGGTAGAAAGTACTTGAGGAAGACGCCTGTCGTCAACATCTGACTTACACACACGCACGCACGCACGCACCTTCGCACTCACGCACTCACGCACACCTGCGAAGCTAGGTTCACAGTGTGATTCTCTTTATAGGACCTTCTGAAAGAGAAAGCCACAGGGAAGGGAGTCCAGGAAGTGGCGGGGAGAGTCAGGAGAGGAGAGGGTGTGGATAGGAGTGAGCCACAGGATCTAGCACAGAACTGTTTTCTCTTTTGGTGATGACAACGTTTAAAAGTCAAAACTGCACACCAAAACTAAATACAAATTAACTTTCTGTGTGGTAATTACTACTTATTAAAAAAGATAGATATTGGTAAAGAAATTGGCATGAACACCTATGCACATTACATTGTATAAAACACCTCTGTTACAAAAATATAAAAAACTATCTTTTTCACTTTTTCTAGTGTTTTTTTTTCAAATAGGATATCTTTTATTTATTCTTTGACAATTTCATACATATAAACCATCCCTTTTGGTCATCTCCATCTCCACCTTCCCTACTCTCCTACCTTTCTAGTGTTTTATAAATTGGCAGAAAGCTATACTTTGCTGTCACCTTTATTTAGAGAATGTGTCTTTGCTGGAGTAATAGCTATGTTTTTAAATTACATTTAGGTTTATTTGTTTGTGGTGGTGGGCACATGTGGAAGTCAGGACACTGGGTCTCTCTCCATGTGGGTCCTGGGATAGACTCGGGTTGTCGGCTTGGCTGTAGGTGCCTCCATTTGCTGAGCCGTCTTACCGGCCCTAACTGCACGTTTTGCACAGTTAGTGGAGCTCTGTGACCATTATAAGTTGGCTTACACTCGAGATAATTTTCTTGTGGACATACTCAATGTTACTCGACCATGGCATTTGCTGGTCATACTGGTAGAGTAGCCTTCGTGTACCTTGAGTCATGGTAACCTTTGAAGCCTCAGGGAGTGACTCGTGTTTATTTAAAAATCTTGGTGAGATTAATTCACAGGCACTGTCTAAACACCTCTCCTACCAGACTGGAGGTGTAGGTGTGAAAGCTTATCCTGAGGTTCCTCAGACCTCATCCTGAGTTCCTTCCAGTGGGGCTTTGGTAAATCAGTGTTCTGGTCTGTTTACTCAGAGCTTACACAAAATGGTGTTCCTCTTTCCAGCCAGGCCAAGAAAACACACTTGTCTTTAGGGCTGATGGTCTTGTCTTGCAAATCAGCAACATGGAGTAACCAGTTGCTCCTGGTTGCTTACTGGCTCTGGTCCCCATTCACTCTGCCCTTTAGTACTCAGTATCTTGCTTGCCATTCTATATGGGGAGAAGCAGCATCTACTGATGCAGTTACAAGGGGGGACTAGGCACCCTGCAAAGGGAAGTGCCAGCTAGAGTCAAAAGTCCAGTTCCACTGTATGAGTTCTTTAGGGGTGTGCCTACATAATGCTCACGCCCTGGCTATCCTGAGAGCAGGTCTTTTGCAGTTACAATAGGAGCGACAGGGTTTCTGTGTAGAAGAAAAGCACGCATCATTACATCCAGAGAACTAAGCAATGCTCGGGGACCTTTAAGTAACCAGGAAATACAGTTCAGAATTCACTCAAAACTGGTCACCCATTAAAAATAAATATATTTCTCTAGTATGTCAGTTTTGTAACTAGTCCTATGTTGCTTAACAACAGGAGGAATTCATATTCAGGAAGTTTGTTGAATTAAACTTAACTGGTGTAGCCTACAGGCTATGTATATGGAGACCTGTTGGTCTCAGCTACAAAGCTGTACAGTATATGACTATAATGAACACAGGATGCAGTTTAACATAATGGCTTCTCACAGCTCAAAACAGAAAAGGTACAGTAGAAAGCTAGACACTGAAATGTTCCTGGGCACATGGCTGCAGCTTACCACATAAAGGGTCAGTAACTTTGTAAGCTAAACAGTATTCCTTTTCTGTGTGATACATATCCATAGCTAGACATCTGAATTTCTTCTGCTTTTTGATTATTAAGAAAAATGAATAGTGAATAGATTTGAGTCTTTGCTTTTCTTTCTTTTAAAGTACGTACTCAGAAGTAGAATATTTAATTGACAATTTGTTTAGCATATATGTACACACACACACACACATACACACACAGCACACGTATCAGTGATGTTGGGGATTGAGTCAGGGCCTCATGCTTGCTAAGCAAGTACTTTATCACTAAGCTATATCCAGTCATATATTTCTTTCAAAATTGCTTTGTTGTTAGTGGCTGCAGAAGTTATGTGTTTTATGTCATATGTTATACTAACATCAGCAATATTTTTGTTTGTATAATTTGTTTTTTGAGACAAGGTCTCTATTTAGTCCTGAATGTCCTGGAACTCACTATGTAGACTGGTCTTGAACTCACAGAGATGCTCCTGCTTCAGCCTTTGCTGGGATTAAAGGCTTGCATCACCACACCCCTGCCTGTGGTTGTCTTTTTAAAGTAGTGATCTGTAGTTTACCTAGCCTTTGCAATTGGTACCCTACCCCCTTCCTTCTTTCTTCCTCCGCACTTACCCTCCCATCTCCTGTCTTGTCTTGCCTTTTTGCTTTTCTCCCTGTCTGGAACAGGGTATCACTGTATAGTCCAGACTGGCTTGGAGCTAACTGTGTGGACCAGGCTGGCCTCAAACTAATGGCCACCTTCCTGCTTCGCCTCCTGGGATTACAGACATGAACTCCCGTGGTGTCCAATGGTGTGAGAGCCGGGCAGGGCTGTGCATCCACATCTCCAGATGCCCAGACTTTTCTAGTAAACAGAATTTCACATTTTACTTGAAGTTATCCCAATTAAAAACTGTCAAGCCAAGCAAAGCAGTGCTCTAGGCTGGGTCAGCTTGTCATTGAGCCCTGAGTCTTATCAAGTTGTTGCCCTCACCTGGGTCTCTTTTCTAGAGTCCCACTGTCTCTTCCCACCCTGAACTCTCTTCAGTGGTCAGAGCAATTTAGAGAGCTCCCTCAAGGCCTTGGAGTTTCCTCCCCCCACCCCCCAGACAGGGTTTCTCTGTGTAGCTTTGGCGCCTATCTTGGCACTTGCTCTATAGACCAGGCTGGCCTCGAACTCACTGAGATCCGCTTGCCTCTGCCACCCTAGTACTGGAATTAAAGGCATGTGCCACCATCACCCGGCTCGACATGCTCTTTTTCCTGGTGTTCAGTGTCACCTTTTGTGAGGGATTTGACATCCATATACTCAGTGTCTGACTGCACGTCTTGTCTCCCTGCCTACTGACCGACCAGTGGTCCCCTCCCGATTCTACCAGCCTGGCTTGTTCTCCACACCCCCATTACCCCATACCCCCACCAGTTGTGCCCTTAATCTGCCTCTTGACTTCTCACTTGAATTTCTAATTTCATTGTTGCTGTCCTAGAACTCAGACCTGATAAACAGTGCCAACCCCTTAAAGGTCTGTGTTCTGTGTTCCTTTCTGGGCACTGCCCCTGGACTCCCCTTGCCTTCTATCATCCTATTTCCCAATTCTGCAGTTTTACCTTTCATCCAGGCAGGTTTGAGCTTCAAGATCACTGCCATCAGTCTCCACTACTCCATCCCCCGATCCGCTAGTTCCTACACTAACCTCTTCCTCTTTCTCATTCCCAGTATCCCTGACACAGGAGCCGCTCAGCAAGTTCTGAAACCAAGTTATAGGCTATTTATCATATTTAGGAAATGATACAGACTCAAATACAACCAGAATCTAGAAATATAAAACATATACTAGGAACCAGTACCATTTCCTTCTGGTACATGAGAATGGCCTCAGGCTCCCACAGTTATCCCAAGTTAATTCATCTTGCACACCCAGGTAGAGCAGCCCACCACATCTTCAGGGAGGGAGGCCTCTGTCATGTTCATACTTGACTAAAACCATTAGAGTCCAACTCTGTTGAGACTTGTCGACCCCTCTGTAGCTCTAGCCATTATATCTTACGCTTCATGGTTCACACTGTCCCAGCCGTATTTATATGTTTGCTTATTTGATTGTCATCCCTTCTTTTCTGATTGCTACCTCACTTAAGTTTGTCAAATGTATACTCTGTTCAAAGTCTGTCTCAAATACTACCTTGCTTCTTTGGGTGAGTGCATACCCATGTGTGTGCATTTTGAAGCCTGAGCAGGACTTTGGGTATCTTCCTGTATTAGTGACCACCTAACTGCTTAGAGACTGGGTCTCTTGATGAACTGGCAGCTTGTTGTTTGGTTAGGCTAGGTTGGCCCATCTCTGTTCCTCAAAGCTGGGTTACAGATGCATAATTACGAGTTCTGGGGATTTGACCTCAGGTCCTTAGGCTTGCAGACCAAGCACTCTTACCCACTGAGCTATCTTCACAGTCCCAGCATTCACTTAAACAAATAAGCAAAAAATTAAGGTCTTACTGGGTAGCCCTGGTTGGCCTAGAACTCCCAGAAGTTTGCCTGTGTCTGTCTTTGGCTTGCTGGAATTAATGGCATGTGCCACAATGCCAGGCTTTGTTTTTGGTTTTTCGAGGTTTTTACTATATAGAGTTGTCTAGTCTAAAACTTGCTATGCTGACAAGGCTGGTCTTGACCTCACAAGTACTGGGATTAAAGGTTCACGTCACTGCACTAACATACCCTTTTTAAAATTAGAATATTTACTGTATTCTTTTATATAACCAGAAACATTTTCTTTTGACATTTGGACCAATATCCATTTATTAAAATGTATTTTCTTATGCTTTCTGTTTTCTAGGGGCTTAATTCTTTTTTTCATGTTTACTTATTTTATGTGTCTGGATCATTTACCTGCATGTATGTATATGTATACCATGTACATGCCTGGTGCCCACAGAGGCTAGTAGAAGACATCAGATTCCCCCAGGTCTGGATTACCGATGGTTGTGAACAGTCATGTGGGTACTGTGAGTCAAACTCCTGGTCTTCTGGAAAAGCAACTAGTGTTCTTAACCACTGATCCATCCGTCTAGCCCTGGAAGGGCATAATTTTAGCAGCCAACTGAGTGCCTGTTAATGCCTTTCATAGAGCAGTGAAGGGAATTGAGAATTAGGGAAACCTTTGGGAAGCTTGCACTGGGTTAGAGAGTGTTGAGGTGAGTCTTTCTTGTTAACATTTAGAACTTTTTTTAATGCCATAAAATGACATTTTGTGAAGACTTGGGAGTAGTTCTTAGCTAGGTCTGACAGATGAGGTAGTTGTCAGTGTCATCAGAGCCCCCGTGGCAGAGGGTGTTAACTGGGGAGAGGGAGGCTGGGGATGCCGCTGACATTCTGCAGTGTCCAGAAAGCTGCCTGCGGTAGGGCTGCCTAGTCCCAAATTCCAGTAGTGCCAAGTCAAGGAAACCCCGATGTAGCCAAATCCAAGGATTTGTAGGGCTTTGGGGGCCCTTGTATACCAGGAAGAGGACTTGGAAGTAAAGTGTGTGTGTGTATTTTCTGTCTTTAAGATATATTTTTTTGTCTTTAAGATATTTTTAGATCTATATTACTCTTCATTTTAATTTACTGAAATTTATACTAATGGAAAGAAGCTAATTACACATTCTAACTTAAGTAAGCAATTAACTATAGGAGTAAATGTCAAAAGACTACACGAAGAAAGGCATTTTAGAATGATTAGGCTATTTTCTAGTGGATTTGTAGACAGAATTAAAAAAAAGAACTCCAAACCAATTACTGTTCTTGTAGAGGACTTGTGTTCTGTTCCCAGCACCCACCTCTAGCAACTCTCAACTGCCTGTAACTCCAGCTCCAGAGGCTCTGATATCCCTCTGTCCTCCTCACTCATGCTGACATATACATGTACACATAAATATATAATAATATCTCTAAAAATAAACGAACCAGAGTTGACATAATGTTTTAAAATTCTCCAGATGTCTGTGTAGCTTATCAGTTATTTTGCTTTTACTATTTTTCCTCTCCTATGGAAAGTAAGTTCTTTGAGGACTTTGGCTGTCATCCAGCTCCTAGAACAATCCCTGGCTTATTGTAGTTGTTCACAGACTACCTACTGAGTGTGACACCCAGACACTGCTGCTTCCTCCTGTAGGCTGTGCGATAGGAGGAAGTAGAATTTTTTTCAGCTCAGAATCAGAGTTAATTCCAAAGGTGACTGAGCTCATCCCAGCCACCTGGTGCTGGGTTTTATCTTGCAATAATCCCTTTATGCTTCTTAACTCAAGATGTGCTCTGTTGAGAAGGCATAGAAGAGAGCTGTGCAGGTAAACTGGCTTCTGCTGTGCGCTTTCTTGTTGCTCCCAACTTGAGGCATCATGGGGGAAGTGTGGACTGAGCTGCCATTGAAAGACAACATCCGTGTGTGCCCTGGCCATTTGGTATTTAGTTTGCTGTTGTCTCAGAAAAAAACAAAACAAAACAAAACAAAACAAAAAAACAAAAAGGAAAACGACAAAAAGTCAAACTAAGGATTTGGGAAAGAATGGATTTCCCATGCTGCTGTCATTTTGCCAGTTAGTATGGTGCAGTAACAGGAGGTTCCAGCCAGAGGGCTGATCCCTCCAGGTCCAGTGTGGTCTTTGGAACTAGACCCTTAATGAAGAGCAGTGACAAGTCCACTGAGACAGCTCGGGGTTCTCTGGACCCTGCCCAGAGCACTTGCAATCATTGCTATGGTAAACTGTATCAATATAAAATTCTTTTTTCTGAACATTAAGTTTTGGCATTTAAAATTTTGTGATTAGTTTAAAATTTTACCATTTATCTATCTATTTAGATACAAGATGTTGCTAGGTTATTACTGTTCATGTCACTGTGCCCAGCTTAGAATGAGTTAAACAAAAATTCTGTTAAGTTTTAGCCAAGTTGTTTGGAGATTTTTATAGTAGGCTATTTTAAATAGAATTCATATGAAAATACTATGGATGTCTCTTACCAGGTTAATTTAAAAAATATAAAATTTAACTTGCATTTCTTTTTATTTATTTATTTTATGCATAAGAGTGCTTCGTTTTCTTCCATACCAGAAGAGGGCACCAGATCTCATTACGGATGGTTGTGAGCCACCATGTGGTTGCTGGGAATTGAACTCAGGACCTCTGGAAGAGCAGCCAGTGAGTGGTCTTAACTGCTGAGCCGTCTCTCCATATCTACTCCCTTGTTGGGTTTTATTTTCTTAAGGAAGGGAAAAAAAACAGTTGTATTGCCATATGAGCATTGAACCAAACTGCAGTCATGTAATAAATAACCTGCTAAAGGGATTGAAATAGAGGGAAAAAAAATCACACCCTTTGGTAGTCCAGAAAAGGCATTGCATAGTGCTTAATTGTCATATATCCTCATGGAAAAATATGGTTTGTATTTTTTATTAAGTAAAAAGTTATATCTTGGAGTTAAGTGCCTAAACCTTCTAAGACTATCAGGAGTCTGGGTGATATCTTGCTTTTATTATTGTCTTTTTACAGTTGTAGTATGGTACACATTTTGTCACCTTAGCCATTTTTTGTGTATATATGTGTGTAGTGTGTATTCTTGTGTGAGCACATGTGTGTGTGGACATGTAAAAGCCAGTTGATGTTGAGTGTCATTCTTTACTGATTGCCACTTTCTGTGTTGAGGTGCAGACATTCTCCCTCTTGAACTCAGAGAGCTTCAGGATTCCACTAGTCTAGCTAGCCAGCTTGCTCCAGGAATCCCAACTCCGCCTTCTGATCTCGGGAATTATGAGCCACCTCCCCGCCCATGAGGAACCTCTTTGGGGGAACTGCAGCGCTGATCTCCACACTTGCTGTGCCTCTTTATGCTCTTACCCCCAACAAGGGTTCTGTTTTTCTACATGCTTGCCTGTACTTCTTTTCTGTTTGTATGTTTTTTGAGACAGGGTTTCTCTGTGTAGCCCTAGCTGTCCTGGAATTAGCTCTTGTAGACCAGGCTGCCTCTGCCTCCCAAGGGCTGGGATTAAAGACGTGCACCACCCATGCCCAGCTACCTATACTTCTTATTATCTGTTTTTTTTAATAGTAGCCATCCTGCTGAGTATAGTTACTTGTGGTGTGGTTTACATTCCCCTAATACTTGCCAAAGTTGTGCATCTTTTTTGGTGCCACTCCTTTTATTTCAAAAGAAACATTGCTGGTTGTGGTAGAGTTCTGGTCTAACCAAATATTTTCATTGCTTTTAGGACCATTGCCTTCTATTCTTATGGAATAAATGAGGCATGTAAGATCTGCTTGGTCAGTTATGACTGTAGTTTCTCTAGAGGGAGAGATTGGAATGAATGCTATTACAGTTAAATCTCCCCTTTAAAGTCAGAAACAATAACCCACCTCACCAGATTGCAAATGACGGTTGTGAGTTGGATGAGGGCAGGAACCACTTGTTGACTGGAGTTACATGGTTATAAGTCAAAATCTGTTCTTGTTATGTCTTTTAAGCAGAAAAATTCAGGTTCATTTACATTCTCACATGACATGGCTAACTTGTATCTTCTCGGATGACTGGAGGATGGATGGGTTAATTCTTCCTTCAGCTATTGTAAAAGCATTCTGAGAAGTCATACACAGTGTTGTTTCTCTATACATGTCCTGTTTACTTAAGAAGGGCCTGACATATTTCACCTGTTTGTTTCTTGAAATGATTCTTTGAGGTTCCTGCTTCCCTGTGTGAAGATACAAGCATACCAATATTAAGTGACCAGTTTTTCCACCTGATTAGCAGCAGGGACATAAGAGTGTGCTTTCCCTAGAATTTAGGAGTGAGTGGCAGTGCTGCCTCTAGGACTGTCCCAGTGTCTGCTTCTCACAATTAATAGAGTAATTATTATACTTGATAGCTAATGTTGGAAACCTTAAATCATTCCTCTTTATAAAATCAGCTTTGACTTATTTGCCCTTTTTTTTTAATGGGTGTGGATGTTTTGCTTATATATGTGTCTGTGTACCACTTGTGTGCCTGGTGCCTATGGAAGCCAGAGAGGGCATTGGATCCTCTGGAACAGGAGTTACAGACAGTGTATGCCGTTGTGTGGGTGCTGGGAACCAATTCTGGTTCTCTCTAAGCCATCTCACTAGCTTCTTATGTATTGATTTTTTTAATATGATGTTTAATACCATAATTGGCATTAAAAAAAGTAGCTCAGAATTCTGTGTTAAGTTGATAGTAGAATAAAAATAATCATCCTAAGCTAAGTAGAAGGTACTTCCTTGCGAGCTAAACCCATACATTTTGCTGCTATTTAAACTTTTAAGCATTAGCCTTACTTGCCCTGTTTCTTTGGAGGGTATGTAGCTCCTACCTGCTGGCTCAGGTGGGCACCTGGTGGAAGTCACTGGCCTTGAACTCAGCTGGAGCCGAGGAAGTTTGCTCCTCTGGTTTGTGTAGGAGTTTTGGAGTTTCAAATCCCAATTCTGATACACCTTAGAGATAGATGGGGTGGGGTCTCCCTAGGTAGCTGTGAAGGCTCAGTTCTTCTGTTTTATGATTCTGGGGTTAACGGCATCAATCTTTTCAACGTCACATCTCACAGTATTCTTTTGTTTGTTTGTTTATCTTCAAGGCAGGATTCTGTGTAGCCCTGGTTGTCTTGGAACTCACGCTATAGACCAGGTTGGCCTCAAACTCACAAGAGATCTGCCTTTGTAGGGATGCTAGCTTCTGACTTGGGTATTGGGTCCTCATGATTGCAGAGGAAGTACTCTTTACTAAGCCATCTCTTTAGCCTCAAACTTCATGGTTTTTAGCCACATCTAAGAACGAAATTAACAAATTTAGGAAGCTATAAAAATACAAATTTTATTATATTATTCCCAGGCTCACCCTGGGAAGAGTAGAAGCAGGAGAAAAGAAAACAGTAATGAGTCCTGAGGAACAGAGGAGGATGGCTCCTGTTTGTCCTACTCTGGCTTCTGACACTGAAGCTTGCGTGTGTGAGTATGTTCATGTGTTTGTGTATGTATGCGCGTGCATGTGGAGGAGGCCAGTGGTCGATGTTCAGTGGGATCCTCTGTTGTTCCCTACCTTGCGATTTTTGAGTCAGGGTTTCATTGAAGCTAGAGTTCATTGGTCTGGCTAGTGAGCTCACGGGCATCCTCCTGGGTCTTCCTCTCTAGTGTTGGGATGACTGAAGTTCTTTTACATGGGTTCTGCGAATCCCAGCTCAGGCTTTTATGCATGTATAGCACGCACATCACCTGAGCCATCTCCCTAGACCTTGATTGAAAAATTAAAAATATTAAATCCAATTTATTTATTTTGAAACAGTATCTTATGTAGCCGAGGCTGGCATTGATCTCTTGGTTCTCCTGTTGCCACTTCCCAAGTGCTGGGGTTTCAGGTGTGTGTGACTGTGCCCAGTTTCTTCATTTTTATAGTGGATGAATGGCTGCACTTCTCACTCTCACTCAGACCTCCTGTTTGTGCTGTTTTCACTCTGATCACGCCGTTGGCTTAAAGCTTGAATTGTGTATTCAGTCGTTATCTAACCCACTCACCCATCCACCCGTCAGTCAGTCAGGCCTGGTTAAGGGCTGAAAGCAGGTTAATGGTGGGGTGAGGGCCTAACATACACAAGACCTTGGGTTCTATCCCAGCACTACTAACAAAACAGCAAAAGGAAAAGAAATAGTCTTGTTAGAAAGAAGCACTTTGATCCTCTCTCTGCTGTAGAGATCTACATTTTATGGGTCTGTCTCTACAAAAGATAAGTGCCTGCCTCTGCTCACACACACATCTTTGTATTAGAGAAGGCTTGCTACCTGACACCCAGGAAGCACTGAGACAGAGAAATGCCGTATTTTGTGAGTTCCCAAGGATTCTTCAATTACAGATTAGCAAGCTGGTCTCTCCAGCAGTGACAGCTTGCACTCAGCATCGCAGAGTGGTCTGAGCAATTCCCCGTTAGCTTCTTCCTCCACCCTAGCAGAGTTCTTTGTTTTCAACACTGGCTTTCAGATTAGCATTTAAAAGTAGAGTGCAGCTGAGTATGACTGTGCAGGTCTGTAACACCAGCACTTGGTAGGCTGAGGCAGGAGGATTGCCAGTTTGAAAAAAAAAAACAGTGAGATCCTGCCTCAAAACAACAAAATCCAGTGTATTAAAAAGTGCACAAACTTTAGTAATCCACCCCAGCATTAATTTGCAAATGATTAACACAACTGTAATTCTTCAAGAAAAATAAAGCACTAAACAAATAGTTGGCTGCAGTGGATGGATTCCTGGCTGCAGTGGATGGATTCCTGGCTGCAGTGGATGGATTCGTGGCTGCAGTGGATGGATGCATGGCTGCAGTGGATGGATGCATGGCTGCAGTGGATGGATGCGTGGCTGCAGTGGATGGATGAGTGGCTGCAGTGGATGGATGTGGGTGGATGCACGGCTGCAGTGGATGGATTCATGGCTGCAGTGGGTGGATGCATGGCTGCAGTGGATGGATGCATGGCTGCAGTGGATGGATTCGTGGCTGCAGTGGATGGATGCATGGCTGCAGTGGATGGATGCATGGCTGCAGTGGATGGATTCGTGGCTGCAGTGGATAAATGCATGGCTGCAGTGGATGGATGCGTGGCTGCAGTGGATGGATGCGTGGCTGCAGTGGGTGGATTCGTGGCTGCAGTGGATGGATGCATGGCTGCAGTGGATGGATGCATGGCTGCAGTGGGTGGATTTGTGGCTGCAGTGGGTGGATGAGTGGCTGCAGTGGGTGGATGCATGGCTGCAGTGGATGGATGCATGGCTGCAGTGGATGGATGCATGGCTGCAGTGGATGGATTCGTGGCTGCAGTGGATGGATACGTGGCTGCAGTGGATGGATGCATGGCTGCAGTGGATGGATGCATGGCTGCAGTGGGTGGATTTGTGGCTGCAGTGGGTGGATTCGCGGCTGCAGTGGGTGGATGAGCTGAGGTCCTTGTTAAGAATCTGTCCAAAGTTCAGCAGAGAGAGGAACAGAGAGTGGGCTACTCTCATGCGGAACTGTTTCTTTGTGGTAAGGATGGGATGGAACTGAGGACCTGCACATGTTAGGCCTTCACCCAGCCACTAACCTGCTTCCTAACCCTTACCAAGTTTTTGTTTTTTCTGTCTCTCTCTCTTAACACGTGCACACATAATTCCATTACCCTGACACGACTCAATTGGGTCTTTTCCTTTCCGTCTGTTTCTACAGACACAGTTTAGCATAGCTATAATTAGCATTATATTGTGTTCTAGTATGATTAATGTTTTAATGAAACTTTCTTCAAGTTTTTCCACAAAACATTGTAGTGACTACCTGTTTCATAATTTTAGTTTTCTCCTGTAGTAGTTAGTATGATTGTTTTCATGGTTGTAATGATTGGTAGATTCGTTTTTAGGTTATTTCCTGGAGTAGGGTTACTGATCAAAGAACATGAAGGTTTTAAAGCTTTTAAAATATACTGCCTACTGTTTTACAGCACTCACAGTGTTATTGGAAAGCTGACAAGTTAGACCTGAGCCTAACGACTCAAGTCAGACCCCACTTCCTGGTCTTTGGTTTTACCTCAGGTCTGCAGACATGGCCTTGGGAACCCACCTAGAGGGCCTCTTCTTTCAGCCTTTAGGTGAAAAGTTTTTCCTTAGGGGAAGCCTCTCCTGCTTTGGGATACAGCCACTTCCCTGCCCTGTGAAGTTTGGGAGTTGAGAGAGTGATTACTCAGGAGTCTAGTCCTCCTGGCCCCTACCTTGGAGGTGGATCTGCTGTGAGTTTTCTGGAGCAAGGGTGCTGGTAAACTGCCCACAGATAGAAACGTGGACTGCACAGACTCACTGCATCATCTCCTACAAGCTCACAAATGGCCTCCTGTCTACCCTAGCAATCCTGTAGGGAGGGGCCAATGGTGGCTCTTTTCCCTTTTACTGTACAAGCTCCTCAGAGGGGACTCTGGGAAACAACTAGTGATTTCTATTAACTTAGCAATACTTAATTTTTTTACTTTAAAATTTCTATGGAAGAAAATTATTTGATTAAAGAACTTGTACTAGACTAAGATTACCATTTCTAGATGGGACTCATCTTAGAAAAATTTTCATCTACTTTTCTGTTTTAGCTGGTATGTTCCTAGATTAAGGAACTGGGTAGATTTTGCTTGTAATAGGGAAGAGCATTTCTTGACTAATTGTAGTTTTGCCTCTTATTACATTTTTATTAAATTTCCTCCCCAAGAGAACTCAAAAGGTTATTTTTCTTTTAACTATTGTCACTAACAGTTTGCTTTGCCTCTTGGTGAGATTTCATTACAACCACTTCCATTGTGAATGCCAGCAAGGAGATTAGCTTAATGATGGCCACCACAGAGGAGACACAAATGTCTGTGTCACTAAGGTGCAGTAGGTAGCTGCTGGTCACCTGATCATTGGCTACTGGAACTTAACTTTAAATTTAATTTAAAATTTCAATCCTTACAGCCATACCTTAGATTATAGTTCTAGAATTTCAGGTTAAAGAGGAGGGCATGCATCTCTCCTAAGTCTGGAGATTTAACTGAATCCCCTGAGTCCATGTAAATTCTAGTCTCTAAAGTACCTTCATTTGTTGTAGAAACAAACAGCCTTCTAGAATTTTAGTTGGACAGAGTTTGAGAGTTAACAAGAAAGGGAAATCAGTAGTTTGGGATTTGAAGCATTATACTTTCTTAAAATTTAAAAAATGATTTTGGTTTTAACATTTCAGAGCAGTTTTCAGTGCTTGGGGTTATGTCTAGGATCCCAGCAACTCCAGATGACTTCTGAGGTGTCCTCCCTGGCTGCTCCTCAGGGAGCCTCTAGGAGGGGTTGTTGTACTTCGCTCACTTAGTTTGGTGGAGATGCAAAGTGAAAGTGTTGGGCTCCTTTTGGTTAGTCCTGCTGCTGAGACTTGCACAGGGACAGAGGACCCCAGGCTCCCCTGTGATAAATGCCTCAGTAGCATAGACTGGGAAGCAGATAGTGCAGGCCTTTATTTAAAGGAGAAAGTGTAGTGTTGCTTTCTGACACTTTGATGTACTTGAAGAGATTGTGTTGGCTATGCAAATGTGGGTGCCTTCTTTGTCATACTCTTTGCTTTTATTTTCCTTCTTCATCTCTCCCCACTCCCTCCATTTTCCTTTCTTTTAAATACTGTCACAGGGCTCAGTCAGATTTGCCTGTGTTTAAACAGGATGAGTTTTGAATTGCCATGACTGGGAATTAATTTGCAATATAGATGGAATGGTAGATTATTGACAGGTGATTTGAATTCAGCTTCCCTATGAATTCTTCTTGGAGTACTGCGCTACATACTTGGTCCTGGCACTTTTTGATCGTTTGAATAATGTTTATGTCAGTAGCTCTTTAATGTTGTCAAGTACATCTGCCTATTGAGCCTGCTGCTGCAGTTAGAGCCTGCATCTGATGGCATTTCCTTCTTTTTTGTGTGTAGGTTGCACAGAGCATTGAAGATCACCATCAAGAAGTGATTGGCTTCTGCAGAGAGAATGGTTTCCATGGCTTGGTGGCGTATGACTCTGATTATGCACTATGCAACATCCCCTACTATTTCAGTGCCCATGCCCTGAAACTGAGCCGCAATGGGAAGAGTCTCACCACAAGCCAATATCTGATGCACGAGGTTGCCAAGCAACTGGACCTGAACCCAAATCGTTTTCCTATTTTTGCTGCTCTGTTAGGTAGGTGGAGTAGTGTGAAAACTGCTTTCTAAGGGAATGAATGGTACAGTAAGCATACTGATGTATCTTTTAAAGATTTTCTGCCTGAATGCTTTGGTTTTGTATCTCATGTTTGCATTTAAGAAGGAAAGAATGGGCTCTTCAATTGCTTTTTTTTTTTTTGATATTTTCATTTTTTGCTAGTAATGTATTGTTCTTGTTTCTAAGCTTTTGTCTGTGTGTTGTTCTATCCAGGCTGGAAAACTTACTCTGTGATAAACTCCAAATTTAAAAAAAATAACATTTCTGAATCACATATGCTGACACATGCCCACTATAAAAGTGTTAGTGATTATCAAACTGGTATCGTAAATCGTGTTTATAAAAGAAGAAAGTATGTGCCTAGCATTGTGGCACAAGCCTGTAATCCTAGCATGAAGGAAGCTGAGACAGGAAGATGACCACTTCGGGGCCAGCAAATTCAAAATCATTCTGAGCTACCTAGTGAGACCCTGTCACAAAAAAACAAATGGGCTTAAGAGATGACTCAGCAATTAGGAGTGTATTGCTCTTTCAGAGAACCTGAGTTCAGTTCCCAGTACCCATGTTGGGTGGTACTTGCACACATATATATACATTTTCATATAGAACACACATGGGCTGGAGAGATGGCTCAGCACTTAACTTCTCTTCCAGAAGATCTGGTTTCAGTTCCTAGCACCCACATGACATTACACAACTGTCTGTAATTCTAGTTCCAGGAAATCTGACTCTCTCACACAGGCATATATGTAGGCAAAATGCCAATGCATATGAAATAAAACACACACACACACATATAATTCAAAATAAATCTTTGATTAGAGATGGTTCAGAGGTTAAGAGCACTTACTGTTCTTGCAGAGGACCCTCACCCTCACCTCTAGTTTGGTTCCTGGCACGCACATGGTAGCCCACAACCATCCATAACTCTAGTTCCAAGGGATCCAATGCCCTCTTCTTAACCTGTGGGCACAGGTGCACATGTATGGTACACAAACATACCTATATATATACATGTAGGCAAAACACTTAGATACATAAATAAACTAAATAAGTTTAAAATTAGAAAAAAAATCTTGCTTGGTGTTGGTGGTACACACCTTTATTCCAAGCGCTTAGGAAGGCAGAGGTTGGGTGGGCGGGAATCTCTGAGTTTGAGGTGAGCCTGGTCTACAAAGTGAGTTCTAGGACAGCCAAGACCACATAGAGAAACCCTGTCTCAAAAGCTAAAGGGAAAAGAAAACCAGACCAAAAAAACTTTAAACACAAAGAAAATATGCCACAGGGCTAAAGCATTGCTATGATTTCTTTCCCTTTGCATGATAACCACGATTATGAAAGAAAACAATTACCGTTTTGTTTAGTTTTTTGTTTTGAACTAGAGTCTTATGTAGCCCAGGTTGGCTTCCAGTGACCTTGTAGCCATGGATGAGCTTGGATTTTAGGTCCTTAGGCTCCTCTGGGATTACAGGTGCATGGCACCACAGCCAGCTGAAAAACAACTGCTTTAAAAGAAAAACAAGGGGGCTGGAGAGATGGCTCAGATGTTAAGAGCACTGACTGCTCTTCCAGAGGTCATGAGTTCAATTCCCAGCAACCACATGGTGGCTCACAACCATCTAAAATAAGATCTGGTGCCTTCTTCTTTACCTCTAGGCAAACATACAGATAGAACACTGTATATATAATAAATAAAATCTTGCAAAAAAAAAAACCAAAAAAAGAAAAACAAAAAGTAAATTTTGAAAATCCCATGAAAGGATTGTTTTGCTATTTTTCCAGAAAGGATATATTTTATATATTAATTTATATGACTTAAATACATTTCAAGAGGTAACATGTATGAATTTTCATTTGTTTGCTTTTTTGTTTTTTGCTTTTGTTTTTTGCGATAAGATTTCTCTGTGTTGTCCTGAGGTCCAGGAACTTGCTCTGTAGACCAGGGTGGGTGGGTTCAAACTCATGGAGATCCCCTTGCCTCTGCCTCCCAAGTGCTGGGATGAAAGTCATGTGCCACCAGCGCCCGGCTGCACTATCATCTTTGACTTTGCACCTGCTTTGTGCAGTTCCTTTCCTGTTTATTACCCTTCCTGTGTCTTTGGATATGTGTCAAGATAACTTTTTTTTTGGAGTGAGGTTTTCCTATGACTTACCTCCTTAGTTCTCTGCTTTAGATACTCAGGGCCCTTTGGAAAGCTGCATGGTCTCTAGCAAAGTTCCTGTGCTTTCTATGGAGTTAGCCCATTCTGGGAAATTAATTAAATTGTGGGTTATTTTAAGAAATCACTAGTTACCAGAAAGGTAGGTGTATGTAGGTCAGAGGTCAGTCTCCAATGACATTTCTCTGGACAGCTGTCCGCTTGTGTTGTTGATGTCTCTCACTGGGACCTGGGACTCACTAGTAAGTGTAGGCTAGCTAGCTAGTGAGCCCTTAGGAGGACCCATGTATGCACTGCACCTCATGTTGGGGTTATAGAGGTTGTGCCATTATACGTCTTTTTATGTGGGTTTTGGGGTTACAAGTTGGGTTTTCATGCTTGCAAGCTAAACATTTGCCAACTGAGCTATCTAGCACCAAATTTTTTGTAGATTTTTATAAATAGTTTTTTATAGTTTTGTTTTTTATAAAACAGTTTTATATTTTGTTGTATAATAAAATATTTTACAATTTGGATCTAGTTACAAATATAATTTCTTAGGAATTTTCGTGTTTTGAGAGTTAGAAGATTGATTCATGAAAAATATTTTCAGAAGTTATAATGTAAAAGAATACTTAACTGGATGTTAAAAGTATGTGTTGAGCTGGACATACATGCTCAGCATTGAGAATGCTGATACAGGAAGACTGGGAATTTGAGGCCGGCCTGGGTGATAGTGATATGTTAGCTCCAGACCTGCAGCAGATCTGTATAGCATCTCAAGAACATATTTTATAGCAGGCAGTGGTGGCCCACGCCTTAACCCCAACACTTGGGAGGTGCCAGACAGGTATGAGTTCGAGGCCAGCCTGGTCTACAGAGCTAGCTCCAAGACAGCCAGGACTGTTATACAAAGAAACCCTGTCTTGACCCCCCCCACCCCCCAAAAAGAACCTATTTTATTACAAAAGTTGGTAGGTAGGCGACATGATCAGAGTTACTTAAGTGCTAAGCAAAATGAGTTTTACCTAGAATTTAAAATACAGATGAATACTTGATTTTCTGTTCAAGAAATACTTAATATATTTCTTTGTGGTGCTGTCAACTTATACGTTTCTAGATAATTATATTAGAAAATTTTGGAATAAGTGAAGAAAAACGTCCATAGTAATACTTTAGCTAGGTCTGTATATCCCTGTTATTCAGGAGAATGAGGTAAGAAGGTCATAGATTTAACTTAGTAAGGCAAAAAATTAAAAACGGGTTTCTGGGTGCAGCTCAGTGCTAGAATGATGTCAGACCTATGTTCAATTCTCAATAGTTAACAAAAAAACTGGAAAAAAAAATCATCCACTGAAGAGGTATAGAGTCTAGTCTATTCAAGAAGTTTAGGTAGATTATAAGCAAATTATGAGTAAGATTAGTTATTTTAGATTTTGTAAAAATTTAATTGTCTTTTTAAATAAAGCTGTTTTCTTTTTGTAATAGAAAGTGCAGCTACTTAGAATTTTACTTTAGGGAGGTTGAGTGGAATAATCATTTAAATGTTTGAGGTGAATTTTTACAAATCCATTACTGATACTGGGATTAGCTTCATATTTTCTTAAGTTGAATCTTTAACTCTGAGACTTGGTATTTTACAATAAAATTTTTGTGCAGTCCCCTATCAGTAATAAGCAGCACAGAGCCCAGTTGTGTGCACAGCTGGGGCTGATCTGTGTTGGTCTGGATATCCTGGGGTTCATTATGTGGGTTTGGGGTAATATGCTGTAGCAATGCTGCAGATGATTTCATGTTGCTTGTTAGGTAGTTAATGAATCTGATGCTTGTTGCGGAAGTAATTAAACCATAATACAGACATCACAGAGTTACCTAGGAAATTACCACTTTTAAATTGCAGTGAGTGTACCAGCACACTTAGATGTTAGTGTTTCAGGCACTAAAGCCAGCTGTGATAGTAGAATATCCTTTGACAATGTAGTTCTCACTCTTAGAGTGACATAGCCCTAGAGGTAGGACAGACACAGCTCAGATACTATAGTCTGTGCTCTGTCACAGATAGTTGTGGGTAGTGATTTATGCCATAACACAGTTGTTGTTTAATCTTCCTAGGGAAGATTTTATAACTTAAGACTCCACATCTGGCTATGTAATGGTCAACTAATTTCAAACCACAGGTGTTTCAGGAACACATGAATACTTAGGTTTGGTCCCTGTGTTACTTCCTGGAGTCCTTAGACTGACTTTTTGCATACTTCTGGGAAGTTGCTTCAGTGTGCAACACCGTGAAGTTCTTAGTGTGGATGATATTCAAACTCTAGTGAAAATTTACTTGGTGCTTGAGTCAGCTGTAAGGGCTCAGCTGTGTGTGTTGCTTCATAGTACAATGTGAAGAAATGTGTGCTATCCAGTGTATGGTGATGTAGAAGTTTCCCTGTGTCACTGACAGTGATGGCTTTTATATTATCCACATTTATATTCCAGGAAATCACATACTACCTGATGAGGATCTGGCTTCCTTTCACTGGAGTTTACTTGGTCCAGAACATCCACTCGCCTCACTGAAGGTACAGATGTTGCTTGGTTTTCCAACATTTGACAAAGTCACCACTGTGACTTTGCTATTGCATTGACAATGCATTATGGACTTTCCTGAAGAGGGGGACTTTCTGGGTGCGTAACAGTGTCTTGTTTGTGACTCACCTTGGGATCCTCTCTGTAGTAATAAGTAACCTGCTTCCTTCCTTGTTCTCAGCACCTGTGTGATAGGCAGGCAGACTTACACTTTCTTCAAAATCCCCTTCAAAGAATGCCCTGTGCCTAACTAGACAAGAAGAAACCTTTGAGCTGCACTTTTGTAGATTAACATTTTTACTTAAAATACTAATTCTTTTTGATGGGTAATATCATTTGTCACTTAGATCAACATCTTTTAGTACAGCCTGAGAATTTCATAACTTTTACCTTTCTAGGTTATAAAACTGTCTAGTGCAATGCTTCTTAAATGATGGGAAAATGATTCAGTTGCACTGGTTTATTAGCATAATGCTTTCTTACTCATTTCCCTTTTAGTTCTCTCTGTTTGTGATGGCAATGAACTTCAGAAAAGAGACATTTCACCAGGGTGTTGTGAGGAGGCTGGTGTGGGCATGAGGACAGCAGCTGGCACCTGTCAGTGTCACTTGCCTGGCATTATCACTTGTTAGGTGTCTTGGGAAATGCAAAGGTGGGGACTTGGACACGGTGTCACTTCCATCTCTGGAACCAGCTTCTTTAGAGTCAAAGGAAAAGGCAGAGTGGGTGGTTTCCAAGGGTGTGCCACAAAATCCAAGTTCAGTTACAGTGACCTGCCTGCCATAGACAGTGGTAATCGATGTTCAGTTTTTCTTTCATAGCTTATTACTGAGTTCCTGAAAGGATATCTCTCAAGTAGGATTTTGTTTTTGTTCCTTGTTGCTCGGAACCTTTTTCCTCTCTCATCTGTGTGTTTGTTTTCACTGTAAGAGTTCTTGGTTAGGATTGCCTTCAACTTCTCTTGAAAGTCAATTTCCCCTTCTTTTTAGAAATCGCTTGCTTTCCTTTTGCTGTTGGTGGTGGAGTATCTCCTGTGTGTCTTAGGAATGAAGTGACAGGATCTGATACCCTGACTCTTGAGTGCTTGATGATGGTCCATGGAGTAGAGGCTATGCTGTGCTGCAGGTGCTGCACCTGTGCGTTTTGGCCAGTTAGGTACTGGGTCTTTACAAGTGGGGAAACCCATGGACACTTGCTGTAGGGATTTGCATGAGGCTCCTGAGACCTCCCATTATATGCATAAATAGTCACATGTTCAGCTGAGCAGCCTTTGTTTTGTGCCCCATAAGCCTAATGTGAAGAATAATTTGTAGGATTGTTAGAAAACCAGCTTAGTAAGTATATGTAATGCTGAAAGGAGAGAAAATGTTTGTTCAAATAGATACCACCTTGTTGACATTTTTCCACAAATTACATAGACGTGTCTAGACTGTTTGGAAATGAGACTTTACCTATGCATATTTCTTCCATCTTGCGTCACTGCACTACCACGGAGGATCTCCTCCCAGTGTGTTAATGTTGCCAGGAACAAGACTCACAGCAGTTCCTAAATAGAAATTTGAGTCTTAGGTCTAGCTTCCATTTTTCCTTAAAAAAGCGTGTTTATTTATTTGTTTTGTATGTGAAGTTGGGAGGAAAGCATGAGGGAGGTTAGGGAAGTATTGGAGGGGAAGGAATCAGAGATGAGTTGGATCCAAATACATTATAAGTATATGAATAGTAAATAAAATATTTATTAAACCTTTTTTAAAGGTTTATTTATTTATTACATATACAGTGTTCTGCCTACATGCCAGAAAAGGGCACCAGATTGAATTGTAGATGGTTGTGAGCCACCATGTGGTTGCTGGGAATTGAACTCAGGACCCCTGGAAGAGCAGTCAGTGCTCCCAACCTCTGAGCCATCTCTCTAGCCCCTTACTAAACCTTTTTTACATTTACTATTTATGTGTGTACTCATACATACACACTCATCTCTTGGAGCGGTCAAACTTGCAGGAGTTGCTTTCTTCTTTCCATGATGTTGGAATCTGGAGTTTGGATTTAGGTTGTCAGGCTTGAAGGCCAGCATGTTACCCCTGCTGAGTGTTCCTGCTGGTCCACTTTCAAGTTTTCCAACCATCCAGCCAGTGCTCTTAACCACTAAACCATCTCTCTAGCTGTTGTTGGCCACTTTTTATGTTTAGATTTCTTTGTAGGCACTTTCTGTGTGTAGCACTGCCTTAACCATCCTAACATGGTTGGGGGAGCTTAATGGTATGATTTTTTTCCTGGAATATTACTGATATATATTCCAGCTGCTATTTAAACCTTTCTTAATTTTTTCAGTTATAAAATTATTCTGTCTTTTGGAAAATTGAGTTCTTGTTGCTTATCTCCATAAGCAACTCCTAGAATTTTAATTGATTTTAAAAATTGATACTAAGTTTCACATTGAAGTTTTCTTCCCTATATTTAATTTGCACTTTGTTGTCACCTCAGGGCTCTGGTAGAATTCTTCTGCTACCTTTTCAGTTTGCCTTTGCTACTGAAACCCCTTTTCTCTTTTGTCTTGCACCAATGTTCCCCCACTTTGAGTTGTTAGACAGTGGATTCATGTAGGGCCAACTCTCTGTGACAATGTAATAAATTTGATTCTTGCAAAATGCGCCAAATGTGTGATAAAAGATTAGGATAGATGAAGACTCACTCTTGAGTATACAAACTGGAAATCTTTAGAAGAAGCCAACACAGGAGTGCTAAAAAGAAAACTCAAAATCCCAAGAAAGCTTCATCTTGTAAATACCTAAAAAGAACACAAATATGGTCGATAAGGAGCTAGGAGTCCATAATGTATATGACTCAGAAAGAGCAAAGAAACAGTGCCTGAATGTGAGCACTTCCCAGACTCTGGAGAAAACAAAGGTAGGGACTGAAAGTAAATAAAGTAAACATTCTTCCTTCTTAGCCCTTAAAAACCAACAAAAACAAAGCATTGCATGACTATAGGAGAAAAAAAATGGAGGCGCCTAATGAGGTGATTTGACTAGACACTCTGCTCTATTGGTTCTAGATCTATATGGTTTTCTTATTTCTTTCTCCATTTTTACCCTCCAGACTCCAAATGGTAGAGAAAAGTATAATATAGAAATATAAGCCACTTAGAATCCTGCTCTAGAGAAGAGAATTGCTTTAGCATGTTTGTGTTTGGTCTTCTAGGAGTAATTATATCTGCTACTGCTTAGCATTGAGTTACAGCCATGATGTATATTAGCTAGGCATTTTGTGTTTTTGTTTGTATCCCTGGCTGGCCTGGAATTTCTACTCCCCAGGTGCTGGGTTTACAGGCGTCAGCCACCACTGCTAATCTAGCTACGTGTTCTCAGTGGTTAATATGAGCCCTGAGAACCTAGATTTAATATGAAATAAATGTATTCTTTGCTCATTTCTAACATGCCCATTGAATTGTTAAGTGAGGTGCTTTTGAGTACAAGACAATTCAAAGGCTTCTGTTTCTGTAAAATAAATGTGAGAAGTGTGCAACTTTAAGGAATTTGCTGCAGTCTGTTGGGACTCAGGTGTAGCTTTCTGTACATGCTTTTAGGTGAGGATGGACTTCCTGTCGTTAGCAAGAGAGCGGCTTGCTTTTCCATGGAGTCAGTAGGACCTCATGAGGCAACTGCTCAGACTCAGTGATGGCTTTGTGATAGGATTGGGGAGTGGAGTGCAGTACTCTGAGAACCCTGGAGAAAACCAGGAGGAAGGGCGCAAAGGGGGCTCCAGGCTAGTATTCGTATCTTCTGTGCTTACCTTGCAATGTTCTAGTTTCATTTGAAATAACAGTATAATGGCAATAACTCCTGTCCTGTCTTGTTGAGTCCATAGCCTTGTCTCTGTTCAAACCAGGTGGGCTCCATCACTTCCTGCTACACACCCACCTTACTCTGAAAGTCAGGACAGTGCTGGGACAAAGTGACATTCAGTGCTGCTTTCTACTCTGTCCCTGCCAACCCTTTACCCTGAGCAGATGGCCAGCACTGTTGTTACACTAACTCCGTATACACTGGAAGTTCCAGTGCAGCTCTGTTCCCCAGAGGATGTCATTCTTTAGGACTAGACCCCGGATCTGGGGATGTAGTCAGTGTAGAGTGCTTCTGTCCTTAGCACTGTGTGGTGTGTCGATTTAGTGCAGACATGGTTTTTCAAGACTACATTTAGGTCAGAAACAGAGGGTGCATCAGTCCAGCTTTGTGTATTTACTGGCTTCTTCAAGTCTCGACTTAGGCTTCTTTTGCTGGTCTTTTGGGATTAACCTTTTCCTCACTGCCTTTCCCATGGGCTGTGTTTAATATGGTTTCTGTATAGAATTCTCCTTACTGTCTTAACTTGATCAGGCTCAGGCCTTACTGGCTCAGACTCAGGCTTAGGCACTGCTGCTTCACACATCCAGTTCTCCAGGAGCCCTATCTTCCTACCTGTAACTGCTGTATTAAGATGTAGAACTCACACTCAGAGCTGTGTAACTAACATAGAATATTTTTGTTAACTCCAAAAGAAATGATGTACTTACTAATACACCTCAATTCCTTGACGATAACCTCTGTTTCTTCATTTTGAATAGAATCAGACACCATCCCGTTTTTGTGTTTGTTTCTTTCTCTTGATACAATAGTTTCAGGGTCGGGTATTGTGGCATATCCCAGCACCACATTCCTTCCTGGGGCTGGATAATGCCCATTGTGCTTAAGATTATGCCACATTTTGTTTGGCTGTCCAGCTGTTGACTTTTAGGTTCTTTGTACTTTCTGGTGATTATAAATTCTGTGATAAGCCATTGGTGGTGCATAGCTTTAATCCTAGCACTTGAGAGGCAGACACAGATTTCTGTGAATTTGAGGCCAGCCTAGTCTACAGAACAAGTTCTAGGACAGCCAGGGCTACATAGAGAAACCCTGTCTCAAAAAACCAAAAAGATTAAAAAAAACAAATAGTAAATTAAATTCTATTATGAACACATTGACACACTTTTTATACATTTCTTCATTTCTCCTCAGTGTCTAGGCTGTGTTCTGATTCTATGCTTAGTGTTTTGAGAGTTCGGCACACCATTTCATGCTGTGCAGTGGCTGTACAATTTGTCCCTCCAGCAGCAGGTGGAAGGTTACTTGTTACTGTCTGTTCTTGTATTTAGTCATCCTAGTTGTTTTCAAGTTGGCTTTCTCTAATGACTAATGATGTTACACATTTTTGCTATGTCCATTGGCCATTTCCCTGCCTCCTTTGGGTGAAGGTCTACTTGGATCCTTTGCCATTTTTAGATCAACTTATTTATCTTTATCATATTAAAACAGATTTTAGTATGTTTAGGTACAGTTCTGTTAGACAGAAGAATTGCAAATGTTTTATCTTTTTTGATTTTTGAAACAGAGTGAGTCAAGTTAGCTTCCCACATCCCATCCTCCAGCCTGTGGCCTCTCCAGTGCTGGGATTATAGGCATGTATCTCCATGCCTGTTGTTGCCATTTTCTCCTTCTCAGTGGTGTCTTAAAATTTCCGTGTCACTAACTTGGTGACATTTTGTTATTTGCCCCATTTCCACCTGCTGTAGTCCTTGGGCCTCAGTGTGCCTTAGTTTAGTGCAGACATCCAGGTTTTACCTTTGGTCCTCTTGTATTCTAGTGTAGCCTCCTGTCTTTGGAACCAAGAGCCCAGTTTTGTTTTCTAGAAGTTTCCACTTAATGACTTAATTCTAAATAAATCTTCCTGCTACTGTGACCTTTTATCTTAGTACCGAAACAACACCGAGGGAGCTCCTGATGAAGAATCATGTACCTGCTACCCCAACATCATCCATCTTCCTACCATGTTCTATCCCTGAAGGGTATAATGGTAGAGAACAGGTCATTGTGGAGACATGGTCTAAATTAAAGAAAGGGCCAATGAACCCATTGTCAAAAATGTCTTTTCTGATCACAATTACAGTTAGAATTTCTATATACATTGATTTAAAAATGTATATGGAACTTTAAAAGGACTGAAAATAGCAACCACTGTTACCCTTCCCTTTTTTCTCTTGTGTTGGGTATAAGCCCTGGACTCAATAGACAAGTCTTCTACCGCTGAACTGTTTTCCCAGCCCCAAATACAATTCTCCCTCCCTCCCTCCCTCCCTCCCTCCCTCCCTCCCTCCCTCCCTCCCTCCCTCCCTCCCTCCCTCCCTCCCTCCCTCCCTCCCTCCCTCCTTTTCTTCTCTTCTGGTTTTTCCAGACAGGATTTCTCTGTGTAGCTTTGGAGCCTGTCCTGGAACTCACTTTGTAGACCAGGCTGGTCTTGAACTCATAGAAATCTGCCTACCTCTGCCTCCCCAGTGCTGAGATTAAAGGTGTGTGCCACCACCAGCTGGCGTACAATTTTTAATATGAAGAACAAAGTAGGATGACTTAATATGGTCAAATTTCGAGACTAAAGCTACCACTGTCAGCCAGGATCATCTTATAAATCAGTGGAATAAATAGTCCAGAGATAGCACATATATATGGTTGGTTATTTTCATCAGAAGTTCCAACATAACCAATGAGGTGAGGGCCGTCTTTATAGCAAATGAATATCCATGTGCAAAAATGAGAATATTAACATTAGAAAAAAGTAGCTGGACGGTGATGGGCCCTTAATCCCAGCACTTGGGAGGCAGAGGCATATTATTCTCTGAGTTTGAGACCAGCCTGGACAAAGATTTACAGGACAGAAAAGACTGTTAAACGCAGAGAAACCCTGTCTTGAAAAACAAACAAAACCCCTACAAAACCAAACAGAAAACAAACAAAAATATTCACCAACCTCCCCCTCCAAACTAGAAGAAAATCTTTATAACTATCAGTTGCACAGATGTAGTTAGGAGAATGAAAAACAACCACACCAAGAATAAATGTTTGCAAAATAGAATGTGTTTAAGAAAGGATTTGCATCCAGAATGCATGAAGAGTGACACAAGAGTCAGATAACCCAGGCATTTTACAGAATGCTTAAAGGGTGCAGAAGAGCTGCTGCAGTGTCATTGGATGATACAAGTTAAAGCAATTATGACCACTTCTGACCCAGTATGGTGGGCAAATGAAGGTGACTGGGGGATAGTGTCAAGCAGTTAGCTCTGTGGCTGTGGAGTGTGTCATAGAAGTACAGTCACTTTGAGGGCAGTATGGTGGCTTCTTGTAAGTCGGAATCCCAGCATTCTCCTTCCTGAGCATTTATACTGGAGAAATACAAATGCCATGTTCACATAGCCTCCCACCTGAATGTTCATAGTAGCTTATTACTGCCTCAGCCTAGAGATAATTCTTACTAAAGGTGATGGGTGGATAAACAGCCACAAAGGGAGCACAGTTAGGTCTTGGTAATATACACAGATATTCCACCAGCAGTATCTGCAGATCCAAAGGAAATAGATGTGGTTGCATTCTTGTGAATCTTTAGAGAAGCAGCTGTAGTGCCAGGAATCAGAACAGTAGTAGACTGGGCTGCTTTGGGTGGCCTAGAAGCATTCAGACTAATCAAAGCAGGGGGACTGCAGTTTCTTATAAAATACACATACTTAATGTAAAACTTGAAAATACAGATGGTATTACATAATCTCTAATAGCACATTTTAATATTTCCCAAAACAAAACACCAAAGAAATACTTAGCAGCAAGAGAATTGATACAAAACTGCAATCATTTCAAACAGAACAAACACATGGCATGATTTTAATTTTGCTTCACGTATTCAGTATTTAGATTTTTAAAACTGTTAGGTTTTGTAAGAGAATGTTTAATAAAGTCACAAACTGTTGTTTCCCATGAAATTAATAAATCATGAGTCCAGCATTGTGACATCAAGTTTGCCTATCTTCTGCTTTAATAGAACTTACACAGTTTAAGGAGCATTTAGTTAACACTTTTATTAAAGCCAGCTATCTTGCTGACTTGTGTTGATTGGGAAAAACGTGCATAATAAATTGTTTTCATTCACATACCAACATACACACAGATTCTGGTGAGCCGCAAAGCTATTTACTGTTTCACAGGCTTCAATTTGTAAACAGCTTTCCCCCCTGATTTCTGCCTAAATAATGAAAAGTATGCAAATGGCTAAAAATCATATATTCTACATAAGGAGAAATGCCCATACGAATGGTGCCTTTTTCCTGAACCCCAAGTGCTGACATTTCCTTGTGTTTCTCATTTTCAGCCGAGTCTCTTCGAGCTCCCAGGCTGCGGCACTCATTTTTTGTGTTAACTGTTCAGTGTATAAATGTGGCCAGCCTAATGTTGAAGTTCTTTTTCCTTATGATGCAACATGCATGTGAGTGATGGTCTGGTAGTATGGTGAAGGACCCAAACAATGAATGGCATTCTGTTGTAGTGTACATTGTGAGGTCTCATACGTAGGATAAATGGGCATTCACAGTTGTAATGCAAAAGTAAATAAAAAAAAAAAGGAAAAGTTTGAAGAAGAGTTTTGAAGTGGTGAGGATTGGTGGCACACACTTGTAATTCCAGCACTTAGGAGACTGAGGTAGCAAGAGCATGAGTTTGAGGATGGATAAGGCCATGTATTGAGAGGGCTGTATTGTAAGTTTCAGGTTAGCCTGAGCTACATTATGAGATCTTGTCTCTAAAAGGGGAGTGGAAGGAATGTTACCCAACATAAAAGTACATATAGTTGGGAAAGTGTCCATTTTCTTTGTCTTTACACACACAAAGAAGTCCTAATCTAAATGAGGTGTTGAGACCATTTAGGATTGAGGAAGTCTGTCTGAAAGTGGAGTAGAGTGCAGTGATTGGCCGGCCTCGTGAAGAAAGTATGCCTGATTAAAACAAAATTGCTGCCTCAGTGTCTAACATCAGAAGCAGTGCATTGATTTCCCCTAGGGCTTTATGGAAAGCAGCTTGCCTATAAGCTTCATGTGCAATGGGCACTATCTGGGGAGATTGGCCCTGAACTTCACCCTGCCCAGAAGCATTATATTCATGTCTTTGAAAGTTAAACTACCAAGTTATCTTTTCTAATAATGAGCTTTAGAAAGCTTTGGGAGATTGGTGTTTCGTTGTTGTTTGCTTTTTTTTGTTAATGATATTCGTAAGTCTTAGGTTATAATGGAAATATCTGAATTCTGTGATATGATGGGCTTAATCTAACAACTGGAATATATTATGTGACATTATTTAAATGTGTAGCTCAAATAATATAAACCCAGAGACAGATATTGGAGAAGCAAAGCAGCCAAGCCACCAGAGAGCTCTTACCTCTACCAAGGCTGGGTCAATTCTGTCCTCAATGTGGCTGGAGACTAATTGCCAGCTCTGAGACCCTTCCCCTGTCTTACATACCTTTCTAGTGCTGGGATTGATTAAAGGCGTGTACCACCACTGCTCAGTTTCTGTGGCTAACTACTATGGCTGTTGGGATTAAAGGTGTGTACTACCACTGCCTGACCTCTATGGCTATGGCTAGCTTTGCATTCTGATCTTCAGGCAAGCTTTATTAGATCATAAATTATATATCTCCACAATTCCCTTTTCTGTCTAATACAAAAGAGAAGGCTAAAACTAATATAAGAAAAACCATGTACAATAAATATAATAACTGTACATCAGCAATGTCTAGTCCATTTGCATTTGACAAATTCAGAGAAAATACTCCATAATCTACACTGTTTTGGTGAGTCCAAAGTCTTGTACCTAATTTACTTTCTATCTTAATTTTCATGTCTCAAACCTTTTACACTTTACACCTCTTCAGTGAGTTTCTTTTCTGAGGCTGGTAAACAAGAAAAACTATACACTAACTAGTCTTCAACTCCCTCAGAGACATGAGAAGGAAATAATATTAACTGAGTAAGCAGGAAGTGTGAGGAAAGCTACTTCCAAAAAAAACGTGAGAAATGACAAAAACAGCTGGCTGCCTGGACAATCATCCAAGGTTCTTCTGCAACATTGGGGCATCCATCTTCGTCCTATAGTTAGTATATTCAACAGACTTTTCTGTGAAGCAAGATTTTTGAAGGACTTTCCCGCTTTGTCTCGGCAAAGTATGGCAGTCCCTCTCTTGTGTGTCCTGCTTGTCCAATTTGCACAGCCTATTGTCAGTAGTCAAGGCAAGGGCACTTTCTTGCCCACTGGCTTACTTTTGCCACAAAGTAAACTCCATGTAGAATGTTTTCATTGCCCATTATCTTCTCTGAAGTAGATTGGTGCTGCCAGGAGCAGACATGTCTCATTGTCATTTAAAAAAAGAACCTGTATTATTCAAACATCTTAAATGCCATACTCTGCTTATTTATGAAGTGTTTGAAGATGACCTGTCTTTCTAAAATATATCTTTGTTTAACCTTGAATACATACCTAACGTGACTATAAGTTTGATTACAATAGGTGACCAAAAATTACCCACTCCACCTCTTGGGAATGTGAGCATTGTGTTCTTAAATTTACTCCCTGGTGTGTGGGGCAATGGTATCTTTAGGGGATCCTGAAAAGAAAAAAAAAAACTTTGGGTTAATTTCAAGTCCTGTGACAGAGATAACCGTATCACTTTTGTTCAGTCTCTGCATAATGGGAGAGTGCCAAGCTTGTCTCAAGTCCTGGCTAGAGTAGTCTGTGAGATTGGATCATCTTGGCTAGCTACCTTGAAATTATTATGAACAGTTTGTCCAAAGCTGATTTTTAGTTGGTGTTTTTCAGCTTAACAGTGTTATCATAGTCCTGGTGAAATTGTCTGTAGGGTTCCAATTTCTTTTTGGAGACTTCAGAGATAGCATTAGGTCAGATTATTCCTTTTCTTGGTAATTTTTTCTAGGTAGTTCTCCCTTTTTTAGATGGGCATTTGTCCAGAAAGGTCTTTAAATTCCTCAAGACGGTTGTTTTGTTTTTCTGGAAACACAAAAACAAAACCCTTCTCCAATCCTAACTTTGGGGAGGTTCCTAATCTAATCTATTAATTTTGATTTATGGTTTCTCCTGAAATTTCTGTTTCATCTTCTAGAGCTCTTCTATCATCCAGAGCAGTATGGTTTCTTAAAATAGGCATTAGATTCTTTAATTCCTCTGGGAAAGAGTTTCATCTACAACGACAGGAAATGACAACCAAATTTGGTGTGGGACCCCTCAAGGAATTTCCCCAACAGTAAAGGATTACTTTGAATGCCTCTTGTTGATCAACATTCATTAGTCCAATGCCTGCCTTTGCCACACCTTCTGCATAATCCAGAAGGGAGGGGTATTTATTTGGATTATGCTTGGAGAAAGCATTGTTTCTAGGAATGCCCTGTTTACAGTCTCTTTTAAGGTGACTTTGCCTTTAAAGGCCTAATTAACCTTTTGCATTGAGAATTTGCATTTTCAAAAGCCAGAGATTCAATTATTATTTGTCTAGCTTCTGAATCTGGTATCATTCTGTTTACTGCTGAAGTCAATCTCTGTAAGAAATCCATGAAGGCTTCCTTTGGACTTAGTAAATGACTCAATTATCTTTCCTACTTCTCCAATTCCATCCCGAGCATTCAAAGCTGCTGCATGGCATAAAGCCAGAGTGTGGCCATCATATAGAGATTACCTTTCTATAGTAGCATAATCTCCTTCTCCAAGAATTTGATCTTGGAGAGTTCCATCCTTCTAGCTTTACACCACTGCTCAATATTCTTAGCCTCTTCTTTGAACCAGGATGCTCCATTGTAATTGTGAACCAGGCTCTAAGACAGCATTAACCAAGTCTATCCAGTCTTTAGGGATCATTGTATTACAAACTGATCATGAGTTTAACATCTGCTTTACAAATGATAAATGCATTCCAGATGAGATTTCTGCTTCCCTGAATGTTTTTAAAGCTAACGCTGGTACAGGAGTCCAATTAGCTCTTACACAGACCCTATTATTTGGCATTTCATGTAAAGTTACTGGATATATTAAGGTTGGTTGTCTGAAAACCTTAGGCTGTTCCCCTCTAACCTTATAATGCAATGCTAAAATTGTTCTCCATTATATTCCTCTGTCTGGATTTGATTATCTCTATGATCTATCTGCTTTAATAAATTTTCCTGAGGCCTGTATCTTGGCACTCATATCAACCAACTTTTTTGGCACTGTTAGTCTTGTCTGTCTGAAAAGCTGCACATGGGATTGATTGTGTGGTGAATGCTGCTTGCAAAGCCAGCTGGTTAGGGCATATAAGTCCTGTGGTGTTTGGAGCCCAGGTGTTTCTGGAGTTTGGGTGGCAGCCGAAGACTATTTAGAGATGCTACAACAGGAAAATCCCAATCTGGATCAAAGACTTGGGGGAACAAAAAACAAAAGAAAACCTAGCTGGCTGGGCAGGCACTCCAGTGGGAGCCCCACTTGCAGGTCTGGCCTGGGCCACAGGCAAGTGGCTCTTTGGTGAATTTGTTCCCCAATTGTTGGGTGCCAAACAGACACTTACCCCAATATTTGTCTCTTGAGTTTTTATTTTTACTACAAATATGAATTTAGAGCTGTGCCACATAGATGTGACTGGGGCTACAGGGTTCTATGCAATGAATAGATGTTTCTGAACCAGGTGCCATTGGTATTTCATCTTCTCTGGAAGAGGTTGTTTATGCTTTAACTGTCGTTATAGTGTGTGTGTATATATATATATATATATATATATATATATATATATATATACACACACACTATATATATAGTGTAAGGAAGTTTCTTAGCTTCCTTGAGATGTCCCCAAATTGGTGATTGTAAAGAATCAGAATCTCTGGCTGTAGAGCCTGCTGCCTTCCAAGATCCCTCTAAGAGCCCCGTGATGTAGTTGCTAGAAACTGCCTTGTATTCTTGTAGTGTGAGTCCATTCTTCACTGGCCAACCACCTTACGATATCTCTACATTCACCTCTTGTAAGAATGAAAGCAGCCCTGGGGCTGCCAGCTGCTTGGTGGTACAAATGACATAGGCACAGCGTCTTTAAGGAATGTAGTCAGCCAGTGCCCACACCACTGACCCATCCCTGGTGCTTCTGGAGAATTTTTTTTTAATTCAAATTAAATGTTGTAGTACTTGCTTTTATTGCTGGGGTAGAATACCTTGACATAAAGCAACTTTAGGGGAGAAGGGTTAGAGTGCATAGAGTCCATCATGACTTGGGAGGCATGGCAGCAAGAACATGAGGCTGGCTGATCTTATTTTAGCAATACCCAGGCAGCAGAGAGAGAACAAACAGAGGTCAAGTGAGGCAATAAAAGCAAGCCTGTTCCCAGTGCTAATAATTCTCTTTGTAAGGCTCCACCTCCTAAGATTCTGTAACCCTCTCAAACAGTACCACCAGCTGGGGACCAAATGTTTAAACATGAGGGGGGAGAGAGAGAGAGAGAGAGAGAGAGAGAGAGAGAGAGAGAGAGAGAGAGAGAGAGAGAGAGAATGAGAATGAGAATGAGAATGAGAATGAGAATGTGTGTGTGTACAGTCATGCATGTAGGTAGCGGGCATTCCATATTTAAAAAAAGGTCAAAGCACAGAGTTTATGTTTGGTGGCATAGGCGCTGGAGTGTCTTGTCTGCTGATTCATTGACTGTAGTCTGTCATTTGGGGCTACTCTGACAGGTCACTAATTCTAGTGCGGTGGTTCTGTGTTAGAGCTACTTGTCACAGATGTATGGAAGATTCTTACAGCACAAAGCTTTCAATAGGAAATGGTTCATTTTGGGAAAACACAATGCTAAAAATGAAAATTCATATTGTGAGATTCCACAGCCCAATCCCCAGACAGTTTCTCTGTGTAGCCCTAGCTACCCTGGAGCTTTATACAGGCTGGCCTTGAACTCAGAGATCCTCTTGTCTCTGCATCCTGAATGCTGGAATTAAAGGCATGTGCCGTCACCTCCCAGCTCACATGAGAATTTTATGCTTAGGTAATTATCATTTTTACCAAAATAATATTGCCTATTATTTGACTTTCTTGCCTGGAAGCATAGGGTGGGCAAATCCTGTGGATCTTTTATACCTCCCTCCTCTTTTGAGCAAAGCAAGTGATTACAGTGAAATCCCTCACAATTTTATGACAAAGGAACTTGACCATAAACAGTTTTTTTTAAGTTTATTTATCTTTATGTGCATTGGTGTTTTGCCTGCATGAATGTCCTTATGAAATTGTCAGGTCCTTTAGAACTGGAATTACAGACAGTTGTGAGCTGCCATGTGGGTGCTGGGAATTGAACTCAGGTCCTCTGGAAGAGAAGCTAGTGCTCTTAACCACTAAGCCATCTTTCAGTCCCCCTTAAACAGTTTTTAATGAAGCAGAAATCATCACTCTCTGCAGAAGCAGAAAAGTTGCTTCTAACTTTAGAGTTGCTGGAGTTTATTTGGCCTTTGTTTTTTCTAACCTTTTGTTTTAAGGTAAACACTTGGCCACTGTAAAGATTGTGAGCATGCTTCCATACCATCTGTTTGGGTCAGGGCCTTTGAGGCAGCAACTTCAGGGATGGCAAGTTACAGTGAAGAGGACTCAGTTACCAGTCATGGTCTTGAAAGAGGCAACCAGGAAACCATTTTATATCCAGTGACTTCTGTTCTTGCCATCTTGAGTTACTGTCTTTTATGTATAAAGCCATCTAAAATAACTAGCATTTCATATACTGTGTAAGCATGGGGAGATAGTCATTAGCCACAAACACCTGTTGGGTTGATCCTTCGGGTTATAGGTTGAAGCCAGGCCATCAGGATACTTTCCCCAACCCCCCAGCCCACATGCTGCCCTTCCTGATGGGACACTCAACGGTGCCCAAGTGTCTGTTAGCAGAAACATGGGAGTGAGGTGGTGTGGGGTAGCTTTCTGTCCTGGCTTCACTTCCCTGGCTGCCACTTGCTTTGTCCTGGGGTTGTTGGACCATCCTATAGGAGGCAGAGCATGGCACCTTCCACCTAGAGTGGTGCCAAGCAAGCACTGTCACCTTTGTGCACGTCTGCTGGGAGCATGGGTCGCAGTCGCCCTTTGCTACGGGGGGGGGGGGTCTTTAGGCTTCTCAGAATGTGCTGAAGGTCAGCATCAGAAAACACTTCAGTCACCCTCGGGGAGCCCTCATGCTAGTTTCCCTGAATCAGAGCTTACAAATCAACAAAAGAGTCCTGCGCTTATGTGGGTGCAACACAGTGATCCACATGGAAAATTCCTCATGTTCTAAGGGTGTTTTGTTTTTTGTTTTTTTAAAGGAAATTTAATGCAGCTTTGGGCATCTGGAAATTTTCATAATAATTTCAAAGTATAGATGCTTGTATTTTCCATTTTATTTATTAATGTTAAACTTTTCTTAAATTATTCCCTTCCCCATATACACATACACCTCTTTTTTTTTTTTTTAAAACACAAATATTATCTCAGTGTTGGAGAGTCTAGAAGTCCAAATGGGTCTCACTGGGTTAAAATCAAGATATAATAGACCCATGTTCATCTGCAGCCTCCAGAGTGAGTTCTCCCGGGACTTTTCCAGCAACTGCTCACATTCTTTGGCCTTTGGTTCCCTTCTCTGTCATCAAAGCTAGCAATGGCAGGTCTTGTCTTTCTTCGTGCCCCCTCACAGGGTTCTCTTTCACACGTAGAGGACCCTATGATTACACTCTTCCTGTTCACACAATCCAAGATAGTGCTTTATTTTAACAGCGTCTGTGCAGGCTCCAGGTAGCAGAGTGGGGACAGTAATGGGAGCCACTGTTCTGCCCGCCCCAAACTCCTCTCAGGTGGATTTTCTTTCTTTCTAATCTACCAAGGACCTTCTTCTGGCAGCAGCTGCTGTTGGATAATGAAAGACCCCACTCTCATTATTGGATATTAGACTTTATTCTCTGTTCCTCTCTTTTCTGATGTGCTCTTCAGTGGCCAGTGGTACTATTGTTTTCAAGTTCATAGAGAAACTTGGTGGGTGTTAGGCACTTGGTAACTGAGTTTATCCTTCAAGTTTCAGGAAGCCTTGAATGCAGCCTCAAAAGATCACAGTACCCTGGCCTAACCTCTTGATGCGGAGAGGAAGCTCATGGCTTCTAGTGGGGCTGCTCAGTTTGTGGGGTTTAAGTCTTGTTTTCAGACCGCCGAGTGATGAATACCCATCCTCGCTCTTTCAGCCTCACAGGGTTTGAGCAGGTGAATTGTGTTTTTTCATCTGAAAGAAAAAGCTGGCTGTAGTACCAACCATTCTTAGAGGAGCTCAGGCCAGGATCTCATGGGTGGGAGGTAAGCAGGTCCTAGCAGGAGCCCAATAGGCGCATTTTTGAACTGTCTGGGCCTTGTATCAAGACTTAACCCTCTCTGAGGCTTGTGCCTACTGCTGACATGTGCATTTGTCCTCCCAGGTCCGAGCCCACCAGCTGGTCTTGCCACCCTGTGATGTAGTGATCAAAGCTGTAGCTGACTATGTCCGCAACATTCACGACACCTCTGACCTGGATGCCATAGCTAAAGATGTTTTCCAGCATTCACAGGTAACAGCACAAATGGGGTTGTGCCCGGGGTATAGGCGGAAGGGTATGCTTAGTATAGGAAGCTGTAGGCCTTGGGTAAGAGAATTCAGGAGCCCGGTGTATCTTCCAGCTGAGTGGTCTGAGCCACTTCCCCTTGCTTGTCAGGTTAACCGGAAGAGAGTTAGTGTAGGTAATGCTGGAGCCTGTGTGCTCGGTGTTCATGAGATGTATGTGCCAGAGAGTTGTTTTTGTTGGTTGGTTATTTTTGAGCCAGGGTCTCTCTGTATAGTCCTAGCTGGCTTTGGACTCACAGCAGTCCACCTCCCTCTGCCTCCTGAGTGCTAGGACCAAAGTCATGCATCACCATGCCTGGCTCATGCCAGAGATTTCACAAGATAATCTGCATGTTGTCAGATGGCATTGCAGGTTGCAGATTAGCCTTCCTGTTTGGGGAAGTAAAGAATGAGACAAGTCAGCTCAGTAGAGTGGATGAGCATTGAGATGCTCAGGTCCCACCTGAAGAGCCTAGACCATGTCATATTATCCCTCCAGTCTATGCCGTCCACCCCACCTGCTGTGTCAGAACCCTTGGAAGGTCAGACCAAACAGAGCTGGTCAGAGAAGCCTTAGAGTCAGTGTCCATCCCTGATGCCAGCTGAGAAATCTACTTCCTGACCACATTACTTTAAACCTGCATTAATTTTTGTCTTATTTTGGGGGGGGGGAGTAATAATCAGTTGTGTTTGATCTGTCATTCTCCATTCATATCTAACCCGAAAGGTTACACATTTAAATGTACTGAAATACATAAATACATAAATAAAGGTGTTCATACATATAAGTGTGGCATAATTAACGCTTTCCTACATCTATTTTAGTCTAGAACAGATGACAAAGTCATTCGATTTAAGAGAGCAGTTGGATATTACTCAGCAACTAGCAAGCCTATGCCATTTCACCCACCACATTACTTAGGTAAGTAAATAAAGCCCCTGTGTGATTGCCATCAAGTGTATAAATCCTGAGATTTAATTATTCCCAAGCAAATTTCATGTGTTTATCTTACTTATTTTTTTGAGACAAGGTCTCAGTGTGAAGAACAGGCTGGCATTGAACTCAAGAGAAATCTGCCTGCCTCAGCCGGTATTCTGGGATCAAGGATATACCGTCACATGTGGCAGCTTTGTACTTTGAAAATACCTGGGAGAAAGGTTGGGGTGGTGGAGACGGTCCCAGCAGGGAAGAGTCTGAGGACACATGGACAGGCAGTGGGTTGGCAGTGGCTCCTCTGCCACTGATGCTTTTCTTCTCTTCTTCCTTCTCTCCTCCCTTCTGTATCCAGGTTTTTTCTCCTTGCAGAAGGGCAGGTTTAACAGAGATAGGAAAAGTCTGAGAAGTGGCACGCCAGTCTGTTGGTGTTTGTTCATGTCAGCTATTAGCAAAAATAGGAATATTCATTAGATATATGTGGGAATTAGACTTTTAAAAGTTCTTTTTATGTTTGCTTGTTGTGCATGTCGGGGGTAGGCACATGTGTGCCACAGTTTGAAAGGCAGTTGTCACCTACCAGGAGAGCTCTGGGGCTCAAACTTAAGTTGTCTTTTTGTGTGGAAAGTAAGCGCTATTACCCAGACCCTGTGAGCCATTCTTTGTGGATACAGGCATGGTTCTGTCAGTGTGCTAGTGTAGGCTGGTAACCCAGACCAGAGACACTGGGCTTGGCATGACAGGTGGGAGGTGGACAAGTCAACATAGCCGGTCAGACACTGTTGTTGAGGGAGATGGAATTGAAGGCCCCGCCCCGCCGGCTGGCTTCTGTCGGTGGCCTTTGCACCAACTATTACATCTGGTGTTCCTCTCCCCGAGCGCCTTGGTTTCGGGTCAGCTGGTGTATGGACCCAAATTGAGTGTCTGTTCTCTGAGGGCATCACATGTTTTCTGTCAGTTGCTGCAGTCCTCACACACTATCTGCCATGTTTGGCGACCTTGCCTCCACACAAACAGAGCCAGGACTAGGATTCAGGGCCTGTTCTGCATCCCCTGAGATAAATACTTGACTGAATGAATTAAGCCACTAAGTTTTTAAATCAAGGGAGTTTAAGTAATGTGGTGTATTTTGACATCATTCTTGGAAAGGAATTTATAAAACAATTTATAGAATGGAACATGTATACCTTGCCCCGTCAGTTAGGATATATCTGCTGTATGCTTTGCACTCAGGAGATGTTTCATAATTGCTTTTTGGGATGGTAGAAGGCATGACATCAACACTAGAGCCTGTGTCTGGCCCATCTAATACAGCCACTAGCTGGCCTTGGGCCTCGTGTTTTGTTGTAGTGGTGTCACTGCAGGAATATGAAAGAGAAAGTGCACATGAAGTATTTGTTATAGGCAGAGTAGCATAAAGGGCAACCATATGATGAAATGAATAGTCAGGAAGCCCGACGCTCAAGGAAGTAGGACAGGCATCACCAAGTGTCAACATTTGGCTCCTCTGTATATTACTTTGGTCTTCACTACTATAACAAATATCTAAGACTGAGTAACTTTTCGAAAGAAAAGAAGACTGGGCTGGCAGACTGGCAGGATGGATCACAGGTGTTAAAGGTTATCCCTGTTGCCAAGCCTGATATCTGAGTTCTAGCCCAGATCTCACATGGGGTGGAAGGAAAGAATCAATGTCTACAACTTGTTCTTGGACCTCAACATGCATATTGTGTCACACATGTGCACACTAGTCAAGCAAATAATGTTTATTTAGCTGACACTTCTGGAAACTCAGGCTGCAGCACTGGAGTCAGATCAGCTCTAGTAAAGACCTAATAGCAGGTGGGGCCACAGTGGTTGCTCTGTACTGTAACAAGAGAGCACACCGTGAGGCTAGAAGTGAGAGACAGACTGGGGTCCACAAGCCCGTCCAAGGATCATAGTTCCCACTATGCTCCAGTTCTTGAAGGTTCTATTCATCACCACCAAGTAAGGACCAAGTATCTATCACACAAACTGGTTAGAGACTGCATATCCAGACCACAGTACATGGGACAGTAAGCTGCAGCTACCATATGAGCAATTACTAGAGATTGTGTCAGTAGCACAGTGCCTCACAGCGTATTAAGGACGGAAAGTACGGTGAAAGACAGTGTCTGCCTTCCATATCTGAGGTCCTAAAATGTTTGTAAAGGAAGTTGTGTGGAACGTGTGCTGACCTTTCCCTATCACTCCCCCTAGATAATGCGGTATAGCAACTGTTTATATAGCATTTGCCTTGTAGTTATTTAGTCATTGTTCACAGTCTTTCTATGTAAAGTACACAGGAGGGTGCCTGCAGGGTCTATGTATGAATTCTGTGTGCACAGGTTCTGTGTGCAGATTCTTTGCAAATGTACCATCTGTAGAAAGGACTCGGATAGCCATGGGTCTTGGTATTCACTGGGATAATAACGCTACCCTGGAATACTTTGGGGATACTGAGGGATGACTGACTGTACACAATAATTTCATTGGTCAAGGCTAGTGATCATGTTGTGAATTTTAAGTCATGTTTTCAGTAACTAAATGGTACTTAAGTGACTGAGACTTTGGTTTTATTTTCTGTATTAATCTACTCAAAGGGCAGCTCCCTTAGCTTATGAAGGACCTCTCTCTGAGCCTGACCTGATAAAGGCCATTACCGTTTCAATACTTAGTATCCAAATATGCTACCAGTGAGCTAGATGTGTGGGGTATTGTTGAAGGATGAAGAAAGTATGTGTTCAGAAAAATGTCTTTGTGCCTTCTCTTAGATATTGAGATGGCTCAGTGGGTAAAGGTGCTTGCTGGTACCTGTCCTCCTGAGGGGGATTTCTCAGAGCTTATGTGGTAGAAGAAGAGAACTGACTGTTGTAAGTTGTCTGCCAACCCCCACTCGTGCTGTGCTGTGCTGTGCGTCAGCAGACACATGCTAGGGATAGTGTGATTTGTGCCCCAGCACTGCCAGCTACAGCTTGTCATGAATCACCACTCTGATCACAAGCATGAGAAAGAAGACTTGAGTTCTCAGAATTTGTGGTTTAAGTGACAGATAACACAAGTACTAGTGTCCTAGTTACATGAACACGTGCTAAAAAGCTGCATGAGTGACGCCAGCCCTCCCTGTATCTTAGCTACCTTTCTGTTGCTGTGAAGAGACACTATGGCCAAGGCAGTTTATAAAAGAAAAAGAACTTTGTTGTTGGTGAGAATGTAAAATGGGACGGACACTTTATCAGACAATTTGGTAGCTTTTTTTTACAAAGCAAACATACTCTGACAATATGACCCAACAGTCATGTTTGTGGATATTACTCACACAGAAACATGCACATGTATGTTCATACCAGCTTAATTTATATCTGTCCAAACTTGAAAGCAACCAAGATGTTCTTAACAGGGGATACATGAATAACTATAGGTCTGGTGTGGTGGAGCACTATTCAGCCACACAGTGGCAAAGAAACCTTAGGTGCGCATTGCTAAAGAAAGAAGCAAAACTAAAGACTCCTTACCACGTGATCCCAGCTGTGTGGAATGTACTTCCGGATTTCAATAGGAAAAGACAGGACCATGCAGACAATGAAAAGATCAGGGAGCAATGACTAGGTAAAGCCTAAAGCACTTTCAGGGCCCCGTGAATATTCCCATTGAAAAGTGTCCAGTAATTATAAAACATTGAAAACTAATGTGAACAGCAGGAGTTACATTGTTTTATTCTTTGGATCAAAATTTTCAAAGCTCTATTTTTAACATCCCTGAAAAAGTAATAATATAGGCTGTCTTCCTCTTTTGTTCTCTACCTTATTGCCTGGGTATAAGGCTTCTCATTGAACCAGAAGCTTACCATTTCCATTAGGCTGTCTGGCCAACCTCTGCTGCCTGATCCTGAGGTTACAGGCATGTGCGTGCTAGGGATTTGAACACTGGTTTTCTTGTTTGCAGAGCAAGCACTCTTATCCACTGAGCCATCTCCTAGTCCCAGAACATTTTAAAAGTTTACTACTACTGTTTTGTGTTTGATTTAATGTAACATCTCCAGGTTAATAGAATAGCCTCTCCTAGGCCTCTCCTAGGCTGGGTTGGGAAAGAGGGCTGGGCTGTTTTGTGTATAGTTAGCTGGAAGTGGTTCTAGTTTAACACCATTCCTTTAAACAGGTATCTTAGTTTAATATAGAGCAAAAGCTAGGCAGCTCTGTGGGCATTGTGAGTCACTGGGGTGGGTCAGGGAACTGTGCTTTGGGGTCTCAGGGAAAAAAAGTCATTCCTGAAGAAATCTGTAATACTTAACACTTGTTTTTAAAGTTATACCCTACATGAAGTAAACATTCTTCCTGCATTCTTTTTTTTTTTTTTTTTTTATGAGACAGGGTTTCTCTGTATTGTTTTGGAGGCTGTCGGTCCAGCCTGGCCTCGAACTCACAGAGATCCGCCTGCCTCTGCCTCCCGAGTGCTGGGATTAAAGGCGTGTGCCACCACCGCCCGGCCTCTTCCTGCATTCTTTTTCTCCTTTGTTGTACATACTTTGCTAACAAAACCCTGCTCTAGAATGTAGTGGTAAAAAGGAAATAGGAAAGCAGCAGTGTTGCCTTTACACTGGACTCTGTGTCACTTCTGAGATACTCTTGTCATGGAGAAGGGGACACATGGAGAACAAAAACCAATATAGAGGGAGGGAGGCCTGTGGGCCCCTGAGACAGATCCTGAGTGACCAGGCATTTCTTTAGGAAAATACAGATGAATTCATTCAGTCACCACAGGACTGACTTATGAGAGAACAGTAGCTTGCTATGTGGAAACACAGGATATGTTTGAAGCCATGTTTGGTTTGGTGGAGCTGGAGAGACATCTCAGCAGAGGACTTGAGTTAGGTTCCCTGCACCACGTCAGGCGGTGTCGGGATTTGGTGCTTTCTTCTGGCCTCCACAGGTTCCTGCACTCATATGACACACCTGTGCACACACAAATAAAAAGAATAGAAATCAATTTAAAGAGAATCTTTGATCTTATGTTATATTGTTTTATTTGTTCAAAGGAAAGTTTGTGCTTTTTAGGAGATTTTAGCATGACAAAGAGTGATTATCTTTGCTTCAAGTCGTGACTATGAGCCGTGAGCCCAGACCTTGTTGTATTTACTATTCAGGGTTAGTCAGCTGGGGGTGTGATGGCGCAGGCCTTTAATCTCAGCACTTAGGAGGCAACAACAGGTTGATCTCTGTGAGTTTGAGGCCACCCTGGTCTACATAATTAGTTCTAGGATAACCAAAGCCACACAAAGAAACCCTGTCTTGAAATACCTCTGCCCCCAAAAAGTTTAAAAGAAAAGGTCAGCTATCTGAAACTAACCAGGCTTTCTATAGTGACTCTGACAATGTTTGGGCATTGCTGGATTTTTTTTTTCTTTTGTCCCCACTAGCTGTGATTCTGAATTACCATAGAATATCTTTAACAGGTGCAGTGACTTTTACCTCACACTTGGAAAAAAACTGGTAGACTTGTTGGTGTGTGCAGGCGCATGCATGTTTGTGTGTCTGCATGTGTAAATGTCCCCTTTGAGCACACATGCCAGGCTGAGTCTTCCCAGCTGTTGGTAGGGCAGTTTTCTTTGTTCACTACAAAGAGGGAAGCTGTGCCAGGATTTCTAGTGAGAGCCAGGATCAAAGGCCTGTTGTGGGAGTTGAGAGCTGCGAGCTGCAGGCTCTGGAGATGAGAAGGCCAGAGAGATGGCAGCTGGTGAGGCTCCTGGGTCCTAGTGGAATAGGAGAAAGTGTGCAGCCATCCGTGCTTTGTGAGCTGCCCCGTGGCTCTCAGGAGACCTTGCCAGATTGGAGCAGTGAGGCTAGTGTTGCATTTATAGTACTGGTCTGACCTGGAAACACCCCTACAGTTTAGTATCAGAACTTTGCTTACAGAGGAGAGTGAGGAATTCTGGGAGTGGGGTAGTAGGCTCCTTGGCTGGAAGGTTGGTAAAAGGTGGTGGTCACATATGCTTCCCTTGCCCAGTGCTGTTCAGAGCAGAGGCTAGAAAGCCCTGTGATCTTAACAGAACACTGAATTTGGAAGCTCTAGTCGTGGCCTCTGAAACCACATGATAAACCTGAGTTTCTTAAAGTTTCTAGGAGGTAGGGCACCTGAAGAGGGCAGGGCACATGGGCCCTGGCCTGACCCCAGGGATGTCCTGGAGATATGGCATTCTCTTTACAGCTGTCTTATTATTTCCTTCCCATATTGACAAAACAGCCAGACCAAATCCGTTTGGAATGCCTGGGATGGTGCCACCATATGTTCCCCCTCAGATGCTCAACATTCCACAGACTTCTCTGCAAGCAAAGCCCGCGGTAAGGTATCCCCCAAGTCAAGTAATGTTTGGACATTGGATATGAACTTTCTTAAATTCTAAGTTGATATATAAGATAGATGCCAGTTTGTCAAATTAAAAATGACTGAAGAAGACACAGCCAGTCTAGGCTTGCTTCAGCTCCTACAGCCCTGTGTATTTACTTGTGTTCTGCCCTCAGGTCCCACAGGTGCCCAGCCCAGGGGGCGCCCCGGGCCAGGGTCCATACCCATACAGCCTCCCTGAGCCTGCCCTTGCCCTGGATACTAGCGGGAAGAACCTGACAGAGCAGAACAGCTACAGCAACATTCCTCATGAGGGGAAGCACACACCGCTGTATGAGCGCTCCTCGCCCATCAACCCAGCCCAGAGTGGCAGCCCCAATCACGTGGATTCTGCCTACTTTCCTGGCTCTTCTACATCATCATCGTCAGACAATGATGAGGGCAGTGGAGGGGCAACCAAGTGAGTATGCACAGTCACAGCTGCTCTGGTGCTGTGACTCGAGGGCTTCCTTAATTCTGTAGCTACTTGGGGTTTATGCCAAAAGTTGTTAGCCACAGGTGGGTGCTGTATGTACCTAGGAGAGGTCTGCCCAGTGCCAAGTCTTGCTGTTTGTAGCCCTGTGGCTGGAGATCCTAAGAGTCTGGGAGAGTTTAATAGTAACTCACTTTTATCACATCTCAAATATGGGAGTTGCTGTGTGGCAACTCCCCTGACAGCATTAACCTCGGGGATCCCTGGGAAAGAGATACCCGAATTTCTCCTCTTCCAAACCCAATGGCTCAAGGCACCATTCTTGAAGTAATTTTGCCAAGCCAAAAGTATGGAATGCTGCCTGGATTCAGATCAGTCTTCTTCCTAGAGAGTATTAAAATCCACAAATGCACAGTTGGTTAAAATTGGATGGCAGAAATCATAAATGTATCCTCCCTTGTTCCCTAAAGTATTTTGTTTGAAAGAAAGGAGAGGACTAAGTATCTTTCCTGTGAGTCCACTCTCCTTACTATGAGCACTACTTGCTACTACTGCATGGGTTTCAGCAAGGCTAGTGGCTGTTACATGTACTTCTGCCCCTCAGACACGAGAAAATTGAGAGGTGCAGTTTCCATCATTAATGCAAGTTTTCACTGATGTGTCTACCTGCAAAATGGAAGCTGATGTCTGCTGACCTGGGTGAGGGTTTACTGAATCTGCATACCTTGTCCGGACCAGAGAGGTGTAGAATTGATATTCATTGACTGGATGTGCAAAATCCAAATGAAGTTAAGAATTGTTTTTTAGTATTCGTACTTTTAAATGAGTTGTTTAGCACAATGATAGGTTTATGATCTTTTGAAGCAGAATCTGCCACCCCACCAATCTGCATTTTAAACAAGTACCCCATGATTCTCATCAAACCCGAAGGCAGCTGGCATGTGGTCTAAGAAATTCTCTGTCTAGAATTCCAAGACATTTCACTGGGTCAGCAAGAGCAAGGCATCTATCTGTACAGGAAGCATTTGTCTGTCATGAAACACTGGCAGGAGGCAAAAGAAGAAGACTTTCGATTCTGAGCCTTGCAGTGACAGAATCACGAAAACCAGGTCTAGGTATTTGGTGACTACCAGATATTGACAATGGACATTGAGAAGAGAGGTACTTTCTTGTTGGGGTAAGAGTGTCTTCAGCTCTTTGCTGTTGTAAAGAGCTGTTCCCGGGTTCCCAGAACTCTGTCTTGAAGTTCCTGTGATCTTCACCCAGAATGCTATCATTGTACTATTTCCTGCGCATCGTGTTCCTGCAAAGGGGATGTGAAGTGCTCGTTCTGGCAGTTACTGTTTTGCCGTTGTTGTGGCGCAAGTGTCCTTCAGGAAGTTTGATATATACACAGCCTCACATCAAGATTGGACTTTGCGTTGTGTGACTCAGGAGCTTAATTTCCTTGAGTTTATGCCTCATTTATGACAATAAATAGGAAAGTATGTTAGAAATGTGAAGAAGGTGGCAGAGGAGGTAAAAGGCCTATTTCTGAAGCCCTGGACTCCAAGCTGTGCTTGTGACAGGTGCTGCGATACAGTTGGGGATGAATGTGGTGGTCAGCAGCGCAGTCCTCAGAGAGGAGCATGGGCCACTGAGTGCATTGTATGTAGAGTGTGTTGTGTGCAGTTCAGGCCTGCACATGAGAACCATCTTGTGCTCTTAGTTGCTCTTACCCTGGTCAGTAATATGGTTGTCCTATCTGCTCAGGAGGCTGACACAGTATGATCTTGTGAGCCTCAGTGCTCAGGCAGCCTGGGTAGCATGATGAGACCTAATTTGTATTCAAACAAAAGCAATATCAGGTGCACAGTATCTCACATCCATACTTCCAGTACTTGGAATTCTGAGGCTGGAGGATTGCTATGTGTTTGAGGCCAGCTTGGATTACATAGTGTTTCAGGCTAATCTGGGCTACAGAGTGAGATCCTGTTTCCAAAAGCTCAAGCAAAACAGAAACAAAAATATTAGTAAGAATAGTAAGTCAGGATTTTACCTTTGATTTGGGCTTGACCACCACTATGTTTTTGGGAGAGTGGAGGGAAAGGAAGTTATCTGTTCTTGGTCCAGATATGCTTGAACACTTGCGGGTTGGAAATGGTTGAGGAGGTGTGCTTTAATTGTGTGCTGTGCTGGTACACAGTCTACAGAAGACAAGGAGAGTCCCACAGGACGACCATGGGAGGGAATCTGGAGAGCAGGGGACAGATGAGGTGCTGGTCTCTAGGCCTGGCCTTGCAGAGCTGAGTGAGCCCTAGCCTACAGAGATCTGCTGGTTTTGTTGTTGGTTTAGAAAGGAGTATACCCCCTTCTTGGTGCCATTGAGACAGACGGTTGAACCTCAGAAGACTAATTTTAACCTGTTCAACAGAGAATTATCAATACTTACAATTTCTATACTGTAAAATAGCAGGTACAAGAGTCCTTTTGGCCGGGCGTTGGTGGCGCATGCCTTTAATTCCAGCACTTGGGAGGCAGAGGCAGGCAGATCTCTGTGAGTTCGAGGCCAGCCTGGTCTACAGAGCTAGTTCCAGGACAGCCTCCAAAACAATACAGAGAAACCCTTCCTCGGAAAAAAAAAAAAAAGAGTCCTTCCGGTTCCCTCATAAGGTGCACTACCATGTACCCCTTGCCAGCTCTGACCCCTAGTACTACTTGGCTGTGCTTATGGACAAGCACAGTATACACAGTAAATACTAGTTAGGATAACATGCTGTGGCAGAAAGCAGAATGTTGGTTTCTAATTTAGAAACATTTCCTTTAGTATATGTTATGTGATACTATGGGGAACAGTAGCCAGATTCTGGTATAGGATGATCTACTGGGTAAATGGTCTAGTTCCCACAACCTTAGATTAAGTAATGGATTGGAAGAAATAAAAATGTAAGAAGAGTTTCATGCAAATGATAAGGTAAATGTTTTAAATGACAAGTGATAAGGACCTGGAAAGATGGCTGTTAAAAGAGCTTCCTGAGCTTCTAGAGGCCTGGAGTTTGGTTCCCAGCGCCCATTATCGGGTCTCAGGACCACCTGCAACTCTAGTGCCAGAGGATCTGACTCCTTCTTCTGGCCTCCATGGATATCCACACACAAGTGCTTCTCACAAACAGAAGAAATACACACACACATAAAATAATAGTAAACTATTTAAATGGCGAAAGATAAGATACTTGTGAATCGACAGTAACACTGATATCTTTAAATATGTAAAAGACAGGTTCCTTTTCCTGATGGGATGAAAGGAATGCAGCTTAAAACCTTTGAACCATCAAGTTCTTGCTTTTAAAGATAAACCAAGAGTGGGACGCAGGTGGGATCACTCCCGGCAGATGTCCACCCTTGTTCTTGCCCATGCTGTGTACATGCATGAAGGCAGATGTGGAGTGCTGTCAGCAGGGCTGTCTGTACAGGAGGCATCGCCTGTGCTGCAGAGATGCCCAGGAGCCACCGAGGATCCAGATGCTCGGGGCTGCGTCATGGGTAGATAGGCGGCCCGTGCTGCCAAGTTTGTGGGCAGCATGAGCTGAGCAGTCACCATGTTTTACTTGTTCACTGCCCTTATTGTTTAGTGCTTGTCTGGCATTTGGTTTCTCCAGTTGGATGAATGGTAAGATGGCTCTGCCCCACCTTTTCCTTGGAGTCTCCTGTGATCCGGGTGGCCACTTGCCACACAGCCAGGCCACCAGAAGAGGCGAACTGAATGGACATGCTGGTGAGACGTCTAGGCCTGGGTTTAGTTGGTGACTTCTGCAGAGACTTGCTTTTTTCTCATGCATTATTTGTGGAGGAAAACAGGCCTATCTATGCCTAGGGCGGCAACTGAACCATCCAGTTGTCTAGGCCTAGGATGCTGCCCATCTCACTAAATTTTAACACCCCCCCCCAATTGGAATAGCAGCAAAGCATATATCTTGCTCTATTTTTGTTAACACTGAAAAAAAAATTTTAAGTTGGTATTGTTTTTCTTCCTTTCCTGGCCTCTATTGAACCTTTGTAGTTAAGTTTTGGACTAAGACTACAGTTGGGTCTGTATTGGAGGTGTTTATTTTGTATTGCTTTCAGAGGTTTGTTTGAGTTTTTAAGATTTAAATCAAAGGAGACTAGTACCTTAGATGTTTTAAACTAATCGTTATGCATTTTTTCTAATTACTACCTCTAGTAGACAGAGTTATGTAGAGTTACAACTTTAAAAATGTAAAGAATCCTGAACAATTCGCAACCTAGATGGTGACCAGCCAAAACTTGTGAATGTGTAACACCTTATTTTTCTCTGCATATACTAAAAAACATTTTTATAATGAGGTGTTAGGGACAGCTTGCCAGTTTCTTGATATATTATTTAAGCATATTTGTACATGTAAGTATAATATATGAATACTTGATGTTTAACAAATATTGTGCACTTAACTTTTTACTGATGTTTTTAAAAGTCCTTATTCAGAGAGGGTGAATATTTCAGTTTTGTGACTTTGTACAGACTTGTTTTGTTTTCATGAAGATGTATGTCTAATGTGCAATATGTATTGTTGATTTTGAATTATAGTATTCTAGTAATATGGTAGTATTCTTGCATAAGCTCCCTTCTACCAATTCTAATAGCATATGATTCCAGAGGATCATATCTAGCTTGTGAAAAATGAACCTAAGAAGGTAGGCTGCTGAGTGCCAGTGTCCAAAGGCCTGCTGACCTGCTCTTTGCCCTTGCAGGATCTGGGTTGGCATTTTTAGCTGTGATTATGTAGCTTTCCAAACATTAGCACACATTCAAATGTGGATGAGGGGGGTTTACTGAGTTGTTTGTGAATTACATAAGCTGTCTAGAATAAATGGCAGCTGTCACACTGTTCAAAAATTAGCTAATTTAGCAATACTAAACTAAAACAATGATTTTGTTTTTTAATGTAAAATAGCTTAAAAGTTTTTGTTTAGCTTCTTGACCTAGTATTTTTGGAAGTAGACACTTTAGATTACTTATGTACTTATTTATCTTTTTATTTACTGGTGGCTGACAAAGAGAACTCATGTTCCCCTATTCTGGGGCTCAAGGACATTGTGGACAGAGTTGAGAGAATGGCTGGCTGTGTGCACCTCATGAGCTTTCTTTCATTGGTTGGGCTACTGTGCCAGAACTTACATTTATATTTTGATTCTTTTAATACATTTCCATTGAGGCAATTCAGAATTTTATGTGTTGGGCAAAATAACTTTGATCTTTATTTCCACAGCAAGTAAATCTATGTTCTAGTGTCTGCTAGCTTCTTCATATTAATCTTATCACAGTAGAGAGCTCAGACACTGGTGTCTTGGAGAGTGTGAGCTGTGTCTTTCTGCCACATGGGAGAGACTAACTGTCCTCTGAAGGAGGATCTTTTGTGGGATGGGGTTGTTTAGGTCTAGAGCTAGCTGGCTCTAAAAGCAAGCTGAAGGTTACCAGCTCTGTCAAATGAACTGCAGGGCGATGCTGAAGTGTATCTGTTTTTCAAAGCAAAGCACTTATTCTGGCCACTTACTTTTTTACTATGTTGTAAAGTAGTGGCTGGCCTCTTGAAGTAGGTTTGACCACTTGAACATTGACTATTTTTAAGGTGTTTTCCAGGAAGAGTAATGCATTACTGTGTTTCCAGCTTAATGGTGTGTGTAGAACCAAACAGGCACATGTAGTACTCTGGGGGTGTTAGGTAGCAGGGTATTGTGCCTTGGCTGTAGAGCTATCAGAAAAATGAGACCGCTTTCCTTCAGCTCTCCTTCCTCCTGTGGCCATCCAGGTTTTGGGTAACCTCAGGTACCCCAGGAACTCTGCATATACACCTGTCAGCTCAGTGATCATTCCAGGCAATTCTCCTGCCTAAAAACAGATTCAGAACCTTTGCTGTTTTTTATGTCACATAAGGAATAAGCAAGGTATGCTCCTTGGCTGTATAGTGAGCGATTGATTTATCATTCCCTATGCCTCCTTATGTCACCTGTGTCACATCTCTACATTCCCAGTGGCTCATTCCTGATTCATACCTGACAACATGCATTCAACAAGTCAACAAGTTATTTGCAAGGACCTGTGACTGGGCCTTCTCCAGGTCTCTGTGACTTTCAGTGATGTGGCCCTTCACTCTACAGGGCTGGTTGTGTTTATTTGCCTTCTGCTCATCACTGCGTGTTTAGTTGCAACTGAGTTTTTATATCCAGTGGTGACATTGTACAGAGAAGTGGTTTCTCTGACCCTGGGAACCTAGACATGGTGGAAGTCCTTTACCTTTTTATGTTGACTGTAGTCTTGGGCTGAAAGAACCTGCTATGTAGTGAGTGGGATCAAGGGAACCCTGGGGTGTCACCATGTGGAACACGTTTGGTTGAAGATGAATGGGACAGCCCCACAGCGCTTCTCTTACCTCTTCTGGAAAATAACTAAAATGAGATTGATTAGCAGGTCGGAGAATCGATGTGTATTTAAACCTCTCCATTTGTTATATGGATCAATTAGAAAGGCAAGCCAGTATGCTGAAGCGTCATGTTGTGTGATCATTACAGAGGTCATTTAGGCATAGAGGGCTGCCAATGAAAGATGGTGTTGGGACCATGTATCCTCACCTGGAATCACCCTGCCTGCTGGCTTTTTCTTGCATGACACATCAATTTGTCTCAAGCCTCTTGTGTCCCCACTGCCTGTAGGACAGCGCTTTACTTTTGCTAGGGACCATGACTACTTGCCTGCTAATATTGTGTCCCTTAAATACAAGTGAACAAAGGATTTATGAAGTAACGCTTACCCAGAACACTCAACTCTCATCTGCTATATTTCAGATTTTGAAAATACTGTTTAAACTCTGTAAAGTGTTTTGGAGACTGCAGACAGTTTATCAAGTGCTGCTTGAAGTATGTCCTGACTGGTCCATCTCTTTCCACTCCCTGTTCTTCTGCTTTGCCAAGCTGTTTTCCAGATAGGAGTCTGTCCTTGTTCTCTGAATTTGAGTTCAGCTATCTTCAGAGCCTACACCCCACTTTTCTTCCCTTCCCCATGAAGGTGGGATGCCTTACAGCTCAGTTATCTTACACTTAGAAATTATGCTAGAGAACATTGAATCTTGTTCTGCCTGAGAGGTATGTGATGCTTCATTTCGTGTCCTGGTGACCATCAAGGTGCCTTGGAGCCACAGCCTGCCTGTGTCTCAGCACTCTTCATGTGAGCACAGCTTGTTCATGGCTGAGTTAGTGCCTGTCACCTCTTTTCCCTTTGAAGCAGGAGGAAGTATTCCCAAAACAGCATTATGGGGAAAATATACGACCATTAGAGCACGAAAAGTTATTACTATTGATATTGAGTCAACAGACTTAGTTTGGGCCCTTCTTTTCCTTGTGAGGTTGTTTAGTCCGTAGTATTCACTGATCCTGTGCATTTATGTTTAGTCACATCAGCGGGAACAAGATTGGCTGGGAGAAGACAGGAAGCCATGCAGAGCCACTGGCACGGGGAGACCCAGGAGACCAAGTGAAGGTATGAAACTCACATCTTCTATTGCTTAGTTTGTGACTGGGCATGTGTGCTGGTGATCAAATTAAAGAGAAATCCTTTCTGAAGTGTGTCATGAGCCATGTGTTTTCCAGAGGACTCAGGAAGGGAAGGAATTGTGTAAACTTCCCTGTCTGCTTGGCTTGGGAAACATGGCACCCAGAACACTCTTTCCTCTGCAGGATATAGTACCTGAGCCTTCCTGTCCCTCTTTTTAAGGTGACTGTGAATGCTGATTTAGAAAATACCTGGATATGTCTGTTAAAAGTAGAGAAGTAGCTGGGTGTGGGATGGAGTTTGTCTTTAATGCGAATTCCAGGCGAGTCAGGGTTATACAGTGAGACACTGTCTCAAAAAAGTAGGAGTAAGCTAAATTATATTTTTCCCATACCTACTTTCGTTTGTTAGTAGTGACTTCTGGGAATACTTTTTTGATTTCCGAGATCATGTCTGCCACCCCACGGTTCATGAGGAAGCACAAGACTCCTGCTTTAAGGAGGTTAGGCAAGATCATCTGGGTACCAGAAATTCATTTAAATCTCTGAGTCGACTAATGATGCTGAATCAATTATAAGTAAGGAACAAAAATACTTCATGAGGAGCTGTTGTACCTGAAAGATGCTAGCAAAATACTTTGCCCTGTTTTGTAGCTATATTCTTTTGGAAGAGGGAAAGCATGGAAAGCCCTTAGGGATTTTTCAACAGTTCTTCTTCTAAGACCAAAGTTGGCACTTGTGTATAAAAAGGTAAAATTAGCACTCAATTACATAGTCTTGTAATGAAGACATTTATTACAAAACAGAAAAACATACATGTTTTAGGGTGACACCAAATCAAACAATAAGCAGTTCTTATTGCCAGCATGCTGATCAAGGAAAAAAGTTTATTGTGTAAATAATAATTACTCTTGGGCAGTTTTTCAGACAATTCAGAGTTTGCCAGGGCACCTGCCTCTGCCTCTCTTCTCCCTGGCACCCTGCCTAGCACTGATGCCAGCCACCCTAAGTTAACCCATTGTGGTCCAGTTTTCCTGCCCTGTGCCTGTGTCTGCTCTGTGTAAGCAGTTGTTAACAGAATGGGTGTTTTCCACCTAGGACTGTACTATTCGTTTTTCAGAGTTAGCGTTTATAGATCTGAGTCATTGTTTTTGATAGATTGGATTGGTTTAGAGAAAGAATTTGTGGTGTCCTGCATTGTTGGTGTTATTATTCTGTGTTATTTTTGCCTCTGTGTAATTACAGTGGGGTCTTTATCATGACTATAGAGAAAGTTTTAGATGGAATTTTGTTCTAGAATACCAAGCAGTGGCTTTTCAAGCACAGGCCTGAAGTCAGACCTTGTATGAATCAGTTGCTGGAGTTACTGATTGTAGAACATTGGTTGGATACCTCTCTCAGCTGGCTTTCTAACGTGTACAACATCAGCAACACAGAACCAGAAACACACAGTGACAGCCAGAGAGCTGGAAGCTCCATGCTCCCGGGGAGCCCAGGGTCAGGAGAGCTGTAGCTGCTTCCTGAGAGGAGTCTTCTATTCTCCCACATCACAGGAGGCAGTATGTGTTGGTGGTGTTTCTGTATATAAGGCAGTCTGAAGAGAGATAGGTGAGTGTGTTCTCTGGCTACTCTGCCTTTTGGTTGGCACTGGATCTGACCACTCCAGACAGGAGTCATCTCTGTGCTCTGGTTTTTAGGTGGACCAGTGCCGTGTACATTTGAGGTAATGAGAATGGGGCATGAACTCTTTCTCCCATTTCTGCTCTTTGCTCTGTAGGCAGAAGGTTCGTCCACTGCCTCTTCAGGAAGCCAGCTAGCTGAAGGCAAAGGGAGCCATATGGGCACTGTCCAGCCAATCCCGTGCCTCCTGTCGATGCCCACCAGAAACCACATGGACATTACCACACCTCCTTTGCCCCCCGTCGCACCTGAGGTGCTGAGAGTGGCTGAGCACAGGCACAAGAAGGGACTGATGTACCCCTACATATTCCACGTCCTGACGAAGGTATTATCCAGGGCCTTGGAGTAGCTTCAAATATTTGGCAGGCATTGCATAACTTTTTTAAGTTTTGTAAACTTTGTCAGGGGGTCTTTCTAAAGTATTTCCTGTTTCTAAACATTAAACAAAAGATGAAAATTTGTACCTGTAAATGCAATTTTAAAGCAAGTAATGAAATCTCACTTTACTCTTCAATTTAATACAACTTTTTTTTTGATACTAGTGAAATGACATGTTTTGTGGCTCATAGTTCTTTTTCTTAGTAAAAGTAAAGAATTTTTTTACACCATATTTGTGTTGTAATGTCGGGTTAATCTTAATGTCGTAAATGATATCTGACTTCTTTATTATTTGTCCTTAGGCAATAACATCTCTCCTTTTGAACGGCTAATAGTACTTAGTGCACTCTGACTTTGTTCCTCCACTTCGTTGACTACAGCTTTAATGATAGGACCCAAATGCATTACAGAATTTTGTTCAAATGTACATATTTAGAAATATTTTTAGAAAGTGGCATAATTTACCTTATTAGTGTCTTACCAAATGTGTAGCTAAATATATGCATATAATTTGCATTGTTTTTAATCTTAACCTTATGTCTCAGTGTATCTCTATGTAACTAAATTTTCTCAGTGATTTATGGTCTTCGTTTTGGCACAAGTCACTTCAGTGACAAAATTGTCATAAAGAATTGGTTTATTGCTATCTTATTATCAACATGATTTCTTCATTACATGGGCCTTCTCCTCCCTCCCCCATGTTCTACAATTCATCTGTGGCTTGTAAAATGGAGTCAGTAAATGCAAAAGGCTCCTTTCTACTTCACAGTTCTCATGAGGTGAACTGTCAAACAACTCATCCAAACACAGAGTATTAAGCTAATGCTATTAACTCTATATTCATCTACTTTTTAGTTGTTGCTGCCTCCAAGTCTCGTCTTACTGTTTAATATGCGTGCATGAATAGCAGTGGTCAGATTGTGCTTGTAAGACATTTTAGAGAATCACTAAAAATTACGAAAGATGCAAGTTTTGTTATAGTTATAGAGTTATAGAGTCCAAAATTTTAAGACATTTTCCAAAAGAACGTGTCTAGAGATGGCACTCTTCCCTGTGAGACTGTTGGAGATGCGAGGGGCATTTGAGCCACCTTCTGCTTTCGTGCTGCCAGTCTCGATGCCTGGGCCCTTGGGTGGATCACGCGAAGAGTGCAGATGGTCCTAATAGCTTTCTTCTGTTCTTACAAATTTCAGGGGAAGACTGACAGAATGTCCAGGGTTGGGAACAGTAAACTCTTTTCTTAACTTAAAAATGCTACTTAGGATTTTTCAGTATAAGGACAGTGAGGAATAAAATGCACACTATCTCTTGTGAGCTGAGTAGCCACTTGCAGTTGTCAAGGCTGAGACATTGCAGTAACGTGAGGCTTCATAGTAATGCTGAGAATTACTAGCAAGAGAAATTCTCCTTAAACGAGTATATTAGAGTATTTGAACTATTGAATTATTGAAAAGGAAAGTGTTGAGGGTAGGGAGAAAGCAACTTTAAAATTAAATTTGTGTGAAAGAGCAAATATACAAGGTTGCTATTAAAAAGAACTTACAAGTAATGTTTAATAGGTTTGGAAAGTTATGTGTGTGTTTTGTTACAAATATACATAAATAAAATTCCTTGACTATTTTGATGTATTGTGATGCCATGCAATAGAATTTTGGCAACAGTCTTAGCTGCTGAACACTATAGTCCTTTGTCTCTTGGAGGCATGTTCTTGAGTCAGATGAAGGTCTTGCCATGTTGGGACCAGAGCTGGGCATGGAATGCTATGGTAAGCACCCACTACATTGGGGAAGTGCAAGGGCATGTTTGAAAAAGTGTGCTCTTAGGGAGATCATTTTTAACATGTGGTAACTTTTTATGGAAAAGCTTGGTAAAATATGACTTTCATTTCAGAATACCGCTTTCCTTGCATTTTGTACAGGCCATTGAAAAATACAAATTTTATTACATCTGACCATCTTGACCCATGAATAAAAGTTATAGATTCTTCATGCTTTCTTCTGTATTTGTTGTCTGGTGTTATCTGTGTAGAATGTTAAAAGACTTTGGCTCATCTATGTGGTTTTTTTTTTTTTTTTTTTTTTTTTGGTTCTTGGTTTTTGGGTTAAAGATAAAGTATATAGGATTAATTTTGAGTCTCTGGACATACATTTGGACCACAGACTGCCAGTGAACGCTTCTAAACATCTCACTGTAGGCAAGTTGTAAAGCCATTGACTTGGAATAGAATAACTATGTCATTAATGGAGATGATGCAGTATATTACTGTTTCTTGTAAATTCAACATGAAAAATGTGCAATATTATTCTGCTTTCTTCCATGCAAAGGGTGAAATCAAAATTGCTGTTTCTATTGAAGATGAAGCCAACAAAGACCTGCCTCCGGCCGCCCTGCTCTATAGGCCAGTTCGTCAGTATGTTTACGGAGTCCTGTTTAGTTTGGCAGAAAGCAGAAAGAAAACTGAGAGACTTGCTTTTAGAAAGAACAGACTTCCACCAGAATGTATGTACTGTAACAATCCATTGTTTGTTTCCCTCGGTACCTCGTAATCTCTTGTGCATTTTCTAAAGTTAGAAGAATCATGGCTGAGTTGCCTGAGATCCTCCTTGTGTAGGAGGTGGGCTGTTCTCAGGGCAGTAGGCCAGGGTAGAGCCCTCAGAACAGGAGGAGAAGCCACAATTGGTACTTTTTTAGTAATGATGTTTATCTGGTAAAAGACTAAAACAGCAGGTTTCCACGTTAAAGTTGATATTGCTCTGAAAACATCTTGAATGGCCATCCTTCTGTAACTACCCTGTTTATATCCAAGATGCATATGTGTCTGCTCTATGCTCATGAAGCACAGATCCCTGCTCTCCAGCGCCTCAGAGTTCTGGAGAGCAGATCTCAAGGCTCTACAACTGTAGTGGACTCACCTCAGAATGCCATGGTGTACCTGGGTACGACCACTTCAGCTCATCAACTTAAGTGAAGGAGGGGAGGGACACAGGAAAGGACTACTGGAAACACTGGTCAAAGTTGAGGTCCAGAGCATTGTTTTTCGTGAGACCTGGGTCATATTTTGCGGAAAGTGTCCTTTTCTTGCTGACACTTTCATCTGCTAATTTAAGAATGCGAAAACCACTATCTGTGCTGGGCGGTGATAGCGCCCACCTTTAATCCCAGCACTTGAGAGCCACAGGCAGGCAAATCTCTTAGAGTTCCAAGCCAGCCTGGTCTACAGAGAGCTCCAGGATGACCAGAGCTACACAGAGAAATCCTGTCTCAGAAAAAAACAAAAAACAAAAACCCAAACTCAAAAACCAAAAATCACTATGTGCTAGTAAGTACAGAAATGATCTTTAAAACAAAGTCTAAAATCAGAATGTTGATAATTCATAAATTCCTGGACTATTCTCTCTCTTCGAGCAAGGACTTCTGTTTGTGGGTCTGGTGAGCAAATCTTGACCTCAGTAGCCTCACTATATAGATGGTGACAAGTATGGACGTTACTCCCTGAGTAACTGTAGTTCTGGGCATGGGGACTTCAATCTCATGCTATAGAATCTGACTTGAACTCACAGGCTGCCTTGGTCTCCTGGGCTCTGGGATGACAGGCTATGAGCCAAAATACCTGGTCTGGATTCAGTAGATTTTTAAATTTCCTTTCTGTTATGACCTATGAGGCTTTAAAAACCAGTTCCTTCCTTCCCCTTTTTGTAGCTGGCACACGTGATGCCAGCCCCTCCACTCTACCCTTCTGTGCCAAAAGGCTGAGGATCCTGGGCCTGAAGACAGCCCTCCGTCAGCTCTAAAGGACTGCATTGGTTTCTCAGTAGATGTTCTTTTGTCTATTTGCTTGTTTTCAAAAACAGGGCTACTGTTCTTAAAGAGTTTCCAGTAATCCTTCTGCCATTGCACAGAACTGGTGTGACTGGCTTCTGCCTTTCAGTGTCATGGTGTGTTGCCATGCCAGAGACATTCATCAGTCTTGCTGCAAGTCTACAGGTAGCAAGGACTAGTCTTGCAAAGCTGATGTGTAAAGTACATGAGGAATGGGGGATGTTAGGGGCCAGGCAAGCCTTTTCTTTAGACATGCTTACCTCCCTCTCTAATCTTGTTCCAAGAAGCCTTGGAAACTATGGAATGAGCCATCAAGGAAAGAAAAGATTGGGGTGAGGAAGTATGAAGTGATTCATGCAAGAGCTTCAGATGTGCAGGCTGCTGGCCTATGTGAGAGAGAAAGGAACGTCGGAGAATGTACAAGGATGGAGGTGGCAAACTGGTGCTGTGTCTTCCTCTTCCTCATGTTATCTTCTCTTCAGGCACAGTTGAGATGACAGAAAGGCCCTGGCTTTAGGATGTGACTGGGGCTGTCTCTTCCCTTCCTTCTTCATTTATAAAGCTGGAAAATTAAATACTTTGTTTTTTTTTTCCCTACATAAGTAGGGTCTCTAGAGAGAAAATGCATGTTCTAGAGAGTAGAAACAAGTGTAGATATGGATGGAACCAGTATTCTAGACTCAGGCTGAAGAGGTAGGAGGTGTCCATTCTTAGGAGCCACTGTGATGACAGTGTCTGGGCTTGGTTTGGGAAAAGGAACCAAGGAATAGTGTGCCAAATAGTTGGGTTAGCCGAGAGTTGGGCTAGCCATATGGGAGTTGGAGCATAGGACATCTTGTCCTTACACAACAGTGAAATAGCCTCTTGAGGTGGCAAGTGTATGAAATAAATTCTGTCAGCTTGTCTTATTACTACTGAGTATGTGACTCCTATGGGAGTATCTAACAGGCAATCACAGAATGAATGCAGAATGAATGCATAGTCCGGTGGTGATGGTGCATAATGCCTTTAATTCCAGGTGAGGCAGAGGCACGTGGCTCTCTGAGTTTGAGACCAGCCTGTTCTGTGGAAAGAGTTCCAGGACAGCCTGGTCTACCCAGTCACGCTTCCCTGCATCAGTTAGTTCACGGGGAAGAGGGTGGGTGAGCAAGTCTTTTTTTAAGATTTATTTTACTTTTATGTCTTTGGTGTTTTGACTACATGTGTGTCTGTGTGAGGATGCTAGCTCCCCTGGAGATGGAGTTACAGACAGTTACAAGCTGTCCTGTGTGTGTTGGGAATTGCACCAGGGTCCTCTGGAAGAGCAGCCAGTGCTCTTAACTGCTGAATCATCTCTCCAGTCCCTCCCTCAAGAAGTTTACTGTATTTTATTTATTTTTTGTTAAGTCTGTAAAAGATATTTTTGTAGGTCCAATGTGACAATGCCCACCTGTGTGCAGCCGGCCTAGTCTAAGTTTCAGGCCAACTAGGATGATAGAATGAAGCCCCGTCCCTAAAACCCAGACCAAAAGAAAACACTAGCACCAGCAGCACCCATTTGTATGTCAGTAATTCCTTTCTACCAAAGAATAGTCTATTTGGATTCCCAGCCCCTAATAGAGACAGTTTTGTCTTTACCAACCTTTTGAATGTTTTGAGCCGGAATCCTCTTCTGGTGTTCAAAGTATATGAGAACTTAGTGTGTGCATGACTGGCACCGTCTCCTAATGCCTACAGACAACACGTGCTGGAAACGGTCTCTTTTACAGCCTGTCTGTTGAGTTGACTCTGCCCTGAGCATCAGCTGGGGCTTCATTGTCTGCAATAGCTAATTGCTGGCTGTATGTTTTAGAGTCAGGTGACTGCTGCCACCTCCCAAGGCTCTGAACGAGTCAGGGAAGTATTGTGCTGTCATGAAGCGCCTAGCAAAGCTACTCAGGAGCACTTATTTGCCATGATGAAACCATGGCTGTGTCTCATTGGCTCTAACCTGTGGCTGCTCATGAATGACCAGTAGGGTACATTATATTACTGATAAATGGAAGGCGAGCCATAAGCCACAGAAAGTGTCCTATGAGGGCAGATCCTTGTAGAATGGTTCTTTCCATGGTACAACCTTTGTGGGTGGAATCCAGCAGCTGGTTCAAAGTACCCCCAGAATACCCAGGGATAAGTTTCTGTCAGAGGTCAGCATGGCAATAAAAATTTGTGAAGATGGCCTTATTAGTAGAGAGAACTGTCCAAAATATATAAAGAAATCTTATGCCTTATTTAAAATACTTTCACTAGATTTGATACCCATGTACCTATCCATTTGTAAATATAGTCTTGTGATTAAGGCATGTGGAAATGTTCATAATTTATGCTTAGTATTTGAGAGTTTTGCTTAAGGTTCATTTGCCTAAAATTAATTTAAACTGGGATATCAGTCACTTTAAACATTTCAGCCTTGCTAGGAGTGTGGCTGAATGGAAGAACACTTGCCCAGCAAATGCGAGGCCCTGAGTTTAATCCCAGCACCGCAAAAGATGGAGATGAAAGGAGAAAAATCACACAAACCTTTAAAAAGTCATTGCATTGTGCTGGTAGTTTATTTCCTGTTTCTTTTCATTTGGTTTTAAGAAATTCATCAGAAAGCAAGTCAGTGAGAAGTTCACAGGCAAGAAAGCTTGTTGACCCAAGTTTGACTCCTGGGGTCTACATCGTGTAAGGAGAGAATTGACTCCTGAAAGTGTGTGCTCTGAACATTACATGTTTGAGCTCTCTCTCTCTCTCTCTCTCTCTCTCTCTCTCTCTCTCTCTCTCTCTCTCTCTCTCTCTCTCTCTCTCTCTCTCTCTCTCGCTCGCTCTCTCTCTCTCTCTCTCTCTCTCTCTCTCTCTCTCTCTCTCTCTCTCTCTCTCTCTCTCTCTCCCTCCCTCCCTCCCTCCCTCCCCCCTCCCCCTCCCCCTCTCTCTCACACAAAACAAAGGAAATTCTCCTGAATAGTAACAGGAGCTGAAGCCACATCTCCAGCCTTGAGTTTTCTCTTTGAAAAGCTACAGCTCTGGAGCTTCCTCAGTTCACCCCTGCTGGCTAAGAGGCTTTGTGACTGCTACCCTCCTGAACCTCGTGGCCTCCCAGTTATCCCCAGTCACTGGTGTTCTTCAAGGACTGATGGGAAGGGTTGCATGATTTGAGGCATGAGACTAAAATGCAGGTTTCAGCAAGATAAAGGGGGAATGCAGAGCCTTTACTGCAACTGCAAAGCATATTGTTGAGAATGTAAACCTCTATGAATGCATTCACCATGATGCACTTGAACTGTGTGTGGTAGCACACACCTGTAATTCTAGCTCAGAAGGCTGAGTCATAACGTGGACTTGATAGTAAATCCCTGGCCGGCCTGGGCTACATAATGAGATCTTGCCTCAACTAAAACAACAAAAACTACCATCTATTTTATGAAAATAACCATTGTGTTTTGTTGTTGTTGCTTTTTTTTGTTTTTTGTTTTGCTTCATGTTTCCTGTGTATATGAAGTCTTCCCTAATACTCAAGATGATCTAAAGGAACTTGGCTTATTAGAGTATGAAATGTGGAGGTGGGGATGTGTAGCTTAGTGGTAGTCATAGAGCACTGGCCTGGCATGCCCAAGCCCAGCTCTGAGCCTCAGCTGCCAAGCAAAGAGGAAAAAAAGTAGACGAGCTTCTGGAGGAGGGTATGGAGGCATTCTGGACATAGCAGTGATCCTAGTACCCAGTGTATTAAATGCTGGGGGCGGGGTGAGGGTATGTGATGCATTTCAGAATTAGAAACACTTACATGTCCACCTAGCTTTGTTTTGTTTTTACTGAGAAAGAGTCTTGCTATGTAGCCCAAACTGGCCTTAACATAATCTGTTTTCCTGCCTCAGCTCCAAGTATAAGATTATAGGCCTGTGTGCCCCTCACCTAGACATTCCCATGGTTTCTATGAAGGCTGTTTCAAGTCCCTCTGAGTTTCTTTATTCTGTACAGCTTTCTAGTACACTAGCACAGACATTTTTCTCACAGAGTTAATTAACCATCAACACCTCCAGTCTGTAGTATGACTTTTTTGAATTGATTGTCACTTCCTAAGTCCTTGACTTTGAGTTCCCCATACCGGTGGAGGGGGGAGGGGAGAGGGAGGGGAGGAGGAGGGGGGAGAAGGAAGACAAGGACTGAACAGCCCTCATTCCTTGTCTTTGCTCCTCTGCCTGCCTGTGTGCTCTCTAGTGGACAGTACCACCTCCAGAAATCAGCGCTTTAGGAAAAGCCTCTTAGTGCACACCCCCCTTGAGGATTGTGGGGATTGTAGGGTGTTCCGAATAAGGAGCTAGAGTGTTGTGCTCCTCTCTGCCTTCTACTTGCTGGTGCTGGGAGTGGACAACATTCCAGAGGAGGAAATAATAGATTTCATAGTATCCGGTGTCTCTATCCTGAGGTGAAGTTGTTCACGTAATTTCTCCTGGTCAATCTCAGAGGCACAGCAGCAGCTCCTCCCCAGTGCACACATGCACACACAAAGGCCACAACTTGTGGAAGATGTTCCTCTTGCTGCATCTCTCCCTCCCTTGTAAAGGTGGGGTGGCATGCTGCACCTGTCCCTGGAATGGTATCTGTGGCACCAGGCTGTACAGGCAACCACTACCAGCCAGTGGGAACTCCTGTACAAAATGAACTGTGCTTACTGCTCTTGGGTTGGTGGGAGATGCCCAAAGTATTTAGGTATCGTATATTAGGCCTGATACAAGGACATGATTAATACCTGGTGACAAACACTGGATTTTTTATTGACAGTTTGAGTAGGACAGTGTTTTATGGCCCCAAATAGCATTTGAGTGTGTGCTTTTGCTTTTTGTTTTTTCAAGACAGGGTTTCTCAGTGGCTTTGGTGGCTGTCCTGGAACTAGCTCTTGTAGACCAAGCTGGTCTTGAATTCATTGAGAGCCTCTGCTTCCCAAGTGCTGGGAATATAGGTGTGCACCATCACTGCCTGACTAGGGTATGCTTTCTGTAAACTACATGTATTATAAATTGAGCTTCCAATCCCATGAACACTTGATGTCCTAGAACTGGTTTTGCTAAGGTAAAGCATGGGTTTAGGGTAGGGTCAAAAAGATAATCTTTACTGCCTTTTGGAAGTGGGCTCCTTCTACAAGCAGTGGCTTTACTATCAGTAGGAAAAGTGGCATTAATGCTTGTTGAAGTGGCAGATTATAGTTCTTAGCTGCATGGTCTCTTGGCTACTCTTTCTCTGTCCTCAAAGTGCAGCATGACCATGACTTCTTGCAGTGGTCCCATCACTGATCCACACTCTATCTCCAGGCTGGACAGTGCCGCCCTGGCAACCCAGTGACTGGCACCCTCTTTAATCAGTTCTTTACAATGAATTTGTGGAGGCAGGGAAAGATCTGGGAGTAGTAGTGTGTGAATATGCTGAAAATACATTGTATGGATTTAATACAAATGTTATGTTAAAATTTACAGATTTAATTTATTGTAACCAATAGAAGTATAGTCATAAATTTAACAGATATAAGCTATGATACAGTTTGGTGAGAGTGCTAGGTGCTTTTTATGTTAATGACTAGTTTCTTGTTGCATAATAGGGTTTCAGCCCTTTTTCTTAGCCCCTGGAGCAAGGCCAGCACTGAGAAGCCAAGGAACGCGCAACTGCACTTGTTGCCTGCAGTTGTCTCTCTTGTCCCACCCCTGCCTGGTATATGAAGTGCCCACTAGACATGTTTAGTGATTGGCCAGCGATTGCACAGCTATCGAGTGGTGATGTACTCAAAAGACCTCAGAATACTACACTTTAGAAACAGCTGAGCATCTGGGAAAAACAACAAGTCCTGAGCACCGCCGCCTTTTGTGTGGTTATTACAGCTGTTAGATTTGAACTGTGTTTATCATGAGCATTGTAGGTGGCCACCAAATGCTAAATGCTGTGGGAGACGCATAACCCTCGCCCATCCCTTCTGCGTCTGTGATCTCGCCTGGTACTCTCTGTGCCCACTGGATCCCCAAGGTGTAGGTCCATAATGTAGCGTCAGGTGAGGCAAATTCAGGACACTGCTGGCTGGCCCTCAGAGTCCTGGGCAGGTCGAAGGTACTGCTTCTATGGGCATCAGGCAGTCAGTGCTTAGAATGCACACAAAACAATGTCAAATAAAACAATTGCTTGTTACTAAAAGACACATACATACTGAGATCTTGTCCCCAAAATAAGCAAATCATGTGTGCTAAAAAATGATTAAAGATAGTCCAAAAACAGCCGAGGAAAAGGAAAGAAATATGATAAAGACAGATAAATTAGAATGCCTCTAAGGAAACCCCAAAGGACCCTAAACACAGGAAATCTGTCAGTGTTTTCTATGATCCACTAAGATGCTGTGAGCAGAGTGTGTTTGTGGATTTCGTGTGGTGTGTATGTGGGTGGAGTGGGGAGAGGAGGTGGGGAAAGTGCTCATGAATTGAACAAATGACACTGTCGCAGATCAGGGCTCTGGTCCGAAGCTCAGTGTGGAGGGCCCTTGCCTGCGTTCCCTCTCAGTACTAGGTATCCTTTGTGGTAGACACAGCAGGAGGAGGCAGGGAGAAGAATGGACTTCAGCATGCCTGGTGGTGGGGTAGTGGTGGTGATGATACATGTCTGGTGCTGGCACAGCTGGGGAAGCTTCTGGAAGCAGAGCTGTACTAGAGCTCAGTGGGAACCAGGTGGGATGTGGTGATGCCTTAGATTGTGCGTCCACGGACAGGCCCTGCTTGCTGTTGGCAGGTTTACTGATTATCTTGACACCTAAAATATTCAATAAAAACAAAAAGTATGTGTTGCTATATACATGAGTGTCTGTTCTGAGTTGATAAACTGTCAAGTAAGCGTTCTGTCTCAGCTGTCCTTCTAACGCTATTCAATATTAGATATCCTTAAACGTGTTAACATGTCTATTTCCATCTAAGAAATGTACATGAAAGGAATCTGCTTCATTACAGCAGTATTTCTTGTAAAAGGGAAATTTTCAATGACTGTCTGCACTTGTACCCCGCTTGGCCCACTGGCCTGCATGCCACATGGGCATTGCCTGGAGCTTTCCCTGAAGGTGTGCCTGTGATGTTCCCATATGTGACACTGCTATCTTATGTGTTGGGACTGAAATGTGTTCAAGTATATATACGTATTACTGATATATTGTACCTCCCAGTAGCTAATTCCTGGCAGTTTTCATTATATTTGAAGAGGTTATTTTATTATTCAACTATATTTAGACTCAGCGGAACTGGAGGTCAGCCAGTTACTTGGGTGATTCTACCACGATTTTGGAGTCTTCTGAATCTCTACAGCCTTAGATATTTCACTAGAGAAAATGAATCTGGGGTACAGGTTACTTGGCTAGGATAATCCTTTGCCCCATCCTGGTTCCTGTGCCAGATGGAGCCTTGCATACAGGCCCTGCTCTGCTTCTGGTGTTCTCTGCTTGTTGCTTGAGGAAATGCACACCCAGATCTCATCATCAGATTGTTACCTCAGTGGGACTGAGGAATTTCAACTTCCTGATTGCAGGTTGGATTGTCTTTGTATTGCCGCCCTTGTAGATTTCCCTTGGTGTCTTTGAAGACTATGTCATGTTTTTGTGTTTGTAAGAGTTGACTCCAGCAGTGATGAAACCCTGGAAATGAGGTCATTGTCTGTTACGTGTATTTAGAACAATTTGCCTCTTTCAAAATGAAATTTTGGAGAACTTTGTACAGTCTTAAGTCCTGCTGAAGATAATGGCTGTGTTCTGCCACCGTCTGGGATTCAGAAGTTGGAATGTTACTTCTACACGGTCCTGCTGGCCACCCTGTAGTGTGTATTGCCTATTCAAATAGGAAACCCTTACATAAAGTTGTTGCAGAGTGAAAAGGGCTTCTCAGAGCTGACTTGTGGAAGTATTTATGGAGAAAAAGAGAGTGCCCAATTTGGGTTGATACATCAGAGTACCAGAGAATCCCACACTTATGTGTATTATATTCATAGTTAGCACTAAAATTCTTAATAGATTTAAAGTAGCGACAAGCCTAACATTATAATCTATACATTCAGCAAGTGGGGATTAAAGTCTTGATCTGAGAAAAAAAATTATGTGTGGCCTGACTGAAGATCTAAGTGAGCTGTTGTTAATCATAGAGACATAGGTCCTATGCTTAGAAGCTTGCTAAGGAAAGAATGCCTCATTCTCTGTGAGAAAGGACAGGCCTGAGGCCGGGTGCTAGAACAGGTTGTTTTTGTGCAGGCTGGAGGGCCAGTGAGCAAGCTGCAATGAGCCTCTTTGTGTTTGTCCTCTGCAGTCTCGCCAGTGATCATTAAGGAATGGGCAGCTTACAAGGGGAAGTCTCCTCAGACCCCGGAACTAGTGGAAGCACTGGCCTTCCGGGAGTGGACCTGCCCCAACCTGAAGAGGCTTTGGCTGGGCAAGGCGGTGGAGGACAAGAACCGCCGGATGAGGGCCTTCCTGGCCTGCATGAGGTCTGATACACCAGCCATGCTCAACCCCGCCAATGTGCCCACTCACCTCATGGTGCTCTGCTGCGTCTTACGGTGCGTGACCATCCATGGGACTAAGGGGTGATGCAGGACAGGGACACAGTCACCATATTCAAAGTCTTCTAGAGAAAATGGCAAGCTTACTGTACAGGAATTGTGCTATCTGTTAAGATTTGTCTCAGATCTGTATTTTTATGTGTCGTTTAGGAATGTAGGTTACATAATTGCAACAGTTATACTACAGAGTGCATTTAATAGAATAAGTGTATTTGGAAACATGTATGTAGCTTGTGAATGTCATGTAATTATGTGTGTATGTGCGTGAGCCCACTCATACACAAAATAAATTTATGTACTTTGTGATTATGAGCAAAAGTGAATTTAGTTATTGTTTAGTCATTTCTCTGTTGCTATGATTAAACACCAAGACTTAAAGCAGCAACTTGGGGGAGGAAGGTTTTCTGCCTTATAGGTTATAGTTTATCAAGGGAAACTGCAGCAAGGACTTGAGACAGAACTGAAGCAGATGTCATTGGAGGAGCTTGGCCTACTGGCTTGCTTAGCTCCATTTCTTAAACAGCCTAGGCTCACTTCTTCAGGGATGGTACCACCCACAGTGTCCTGGGACCTACATTAATTAGCAATCAGGAATCCACCATCACCACCACACACATCCTCACAGGCCAGTCTGATGGGTACACTCTCAGTTGAGGCTCTCTCTCCCAGGTATGTCTAGGTTTGTGTCAAGTACAGTCAGTTTTTAATAGTCTTTGTTCCAAGTGTGAAATGGTATGTAACACCTGACTTGTCCTCTGTCAGTACTTGTCCTAGGTAGCATACTAACTAGTCCGCATGTAAAATATAATTTGTGGTCACTTCTGAGCAGCACAAAGTCGTATTTGTTGGTTATGGATGGTGGGTGACATTTACATTTTGTCTGCCTCTTGGACAATGGATTGATGATAGTTTTATGTCTTGACTAAGACTATCTCTTGGCCCCTCTGAGAAGAGTGAGAGACTCATTCTTTGCCAATACCTAGGGTCATGGGCATGGTGAGGTGGAGGAACACAAGAGTCTCTCTGGCCTTTGCCTCCCCATGTAGATGATCATTTATCCCTGACACCTCCATGCACTTAGGCAGAGAAACACAGAGAGGGGGCGGCATCCTCCCATTCTCCAGAGACAGCCTTTGCCAGTGTTCTCAGTCTCTACCCCGGTGAAGGTTACATTGGGCATTGCCATGTTATGAATGTCGTAGTAGGACAGCAGGTAGGATGGACAGGGATCATTGTTGATCCAATCTCTAGAATCCAGGGCAGCAGAGATGAGGAAACAAGGAGTACCAGCCGAAGTTGATGTTGTGTGGTGTGGGGAGCAGACCAGAAGGTTTGTTGTGATGTTACACAGACTAAATCAAAGAAGCTTTCTTTGAAAGTAAAGAGACAAGACCTCAGACAAATAGCTACAGCCTGGGCTTAAGAGCTTTTAAGTCAGTATGAAATATCAAGAAGCAGGCTGTATGTGTTGATGCCCCTCAAGGCCACTCTGGTCTACACAATAAGATCTTATTTAAAAAAACAAAACAGTCAACCACATATACATGAATTTTTTCAAGGTGGAAGGGGCCAAGGTCCTATGGTCTAGCAATCTGTCTGTGTCTGAAGAAGCTTTGGACTGTGCCAGGTGTGTTCTCAGGATGGTGTCAAACCATCTTTTTCCCAAAATCCATGTCAGTAAAGGACAGAAAAGCCTTTGAAGGCTCCAGAAAAGTCCAGACTGCTTATTGACCCTCTGTGGTAGACCAAGGAAGTCCATTGCTGCAAACTCACCAAGTATATGGGTCTCAGTATATAACTCCACCTAGCCTATGTAGTCCAGACTGACCTCTGTGGACACAGAGATCTCCTGCCTCTACCTTTTGAGTGCTGGGAATAAGGCTACCATGCCCAGCTTTCAGTAATACTTTTTGTTTGCTTGTTTGTTTTTCAAGATAGGGTTTATATGTGTAGCCTTGGCTTTCATGGAGCTCTCTCTGTATACTAGGCTAGCCTCAACTCACAGAGATCCACCCACCTCTGCCTCAGTGCTAGAATTAAAAGCATGCACCACCATTCCCAGCCAGAGAATATAATTTTGTCAGTGCAAATGTTGGTAGTTTAATTCACCTTTATTTCACTTTACAGTAGAAATGTTTATTATTCATTCATGTGGAAATTTGACTGTCCATCTACTTATGCTACATAATTGTACCATGCTGCATAATTGTACCATGAAGCATGTCTGTCTCTCGGTTTCCTTATCTTTGATACAGGATATTTACTCCTGCTTCAGAATTACTAGGACAATAGATGGGTGTCCGTCTATAAAATATGTAGACCAATGTCTGCCTCTTTCTTAGTGAGCATGTGAAATTCCACTTTTCTTATTAATCCCATTAAAACCTTCCTGTGCCTTCTCTTAGTATACATTCCCATGGGTGAATGCTAGCTCTAGTCCTGGTTTTGTTAACTTGAATTTAAGCCTGAGAAAGCAGGCAAAAGTGGAAAGAGTATTGTTTTGCAAGTCATGACTCTCCATACTCCTTTGAGTTGTTTTCCAGTGCTCACAAACCTCCGTAAGGTTTGTTGGGTACAAAGAATCAGTACTAGTGGACTTGAGGGTTTATGACTACTGTGGTTAGTCATTCCCATTCCCAAACTAGAAGCTACTTAGGGTGTACTTTGTGTAGCGATTGATGCAGGCTGTTGGCTGCCTGACACACCTATCCTCATGGAAGTTGATTCCCTTCAAGCATGCATACCAGGATGTTCAAATGTGAAGGTGCCCTCAGTGCATTCAGCAATTTCCTTGTGGACACTGCCTGCTCTAGTCCCATGTTCATTCCCCATGCTGCTGGGGAGACTTTGATTCAAGTGAGACATACCTCACTCTAGCTCTTGCTGACCTGGAACTCTCTGTGTAGACAAGGCTGGCCTTGAAATCACTGAGAACTACCTGCCTCTGCCTCCTAAATACTGAGAATGAAGCATGTGCCACCAGGTCTGATAAAGCACCTTATTTTTAATGATTATACACAGTACAGCATTCTAGCATGCTGAGTGTTGATGAAGGGCACACTTTTCAGCTGGCACTCTCATGGAAACAGAATGGCATCCTGACTTGCACCATTCCTTAGTTTTTCTAAGTGCTGGCTGACAGCTAGTCATTCCACTCTCATTTTATTCCTCACCAGGTATATGGTGCAGTGGCCCGGAGCTCGCATTCTGCGGCGTCAGGAGCTGGATGCCTTCCTGGCTCAGGCATTGTCCCCCAAACTCTATGAGCCGGACCAGCTGCAGGAACTCAAGGTAACAGTCAGCCTTGTTTCCTTCTTCCGGGAAGTCTTGCTTTGGATTTTGCTGTAACTTTGCTAACCCTCACCAGACAGTTGTTTGGGCACCAAACTAATGGTACTAATGTCATATGTGTCAAAGCCTTCAAGGCAAGGGGGATGGATATTCCTGTCTAGGTATGGCTGTGCTATCAGGGTTTGTAAGTAAGAAAACAGTTCTATGTTTATCAAATTTTACTTGTTTATTCTCATTTTTTTCACATCAGGAAATAAACTTATCTTTTTATTTTACCAGGGGATTCCAAGCCCTGGGAGGGCTCAATCTTAGGAATTTTCTAACATCTAGCCGGGATTCTTTTTCTTATTTCATTCCATTGTTCCTAGCTGCAACTTTAGTTTCCTCTACAGCATATTCTTTGCCCTTCTAGTGTCGCCCCGTCCTTTTAAAAAGAACCGCTTGAAGAACGGTGTTAGACCATCATCCCGACACCCGTTTTCGTGAGCGTTTAATACCATGTTCCTTTGATTTTGCCTTCTAGCACTCCTTTGTTCTTTGTGTTGGCAGTGTTTATTTTCTCCTGAGTTGGCCCTGGTTTTGTAGTGTCATCTTTTTCACTACACTCATTAGTTGCTATGCTCATGATTATAATTGCTTTCCTATTTCTGTATTAAATGTTAGAAAGTTCAAGACCTCGAGTTTAGCTAAACTCACAGCTCTGCCTTTTCTTTTTATAGTTAGGGTTTTATTTTTCTTTGTCATCAGTTATTTAATTTTTACCAAGTTTGATTTAAAATCAGCTAATCTCTTTTGATAAAATTGCCTTGGCTTTTAGATCTTTTGACTGTTCTTTATGAACGTTATCTTATGACAAAGGTTTTAGACTAGCTTTTAATTTTTAAAACTTTTTTTTAGTATTTGACAGGTGGTTCTCAATAAATTTCTGGTTTTTCCCTAAATTATTATGTTACATTGCATATTTTGGTGCTAACTGGAACTCCGTTGAGGCTTCTGATGACTTTTGAAGCAAGCTAAGTACAAAACCAAAACTCAGCAGAATCCCCCCTCAAATTGTGTTCTTTACTTTGTGGATCAAGCTTTTCTGTTTGTTAGGCAGAAATTGTTACTGTCTTTAACACTTTTGTTTTCGGTGTCAGGCAGTGTGGCGGACCCAGTCAGGTCCTCCCGAGTGTTCCCTGGTGCCCCATCACCACCGTCCTCGCCGCAGGCTGTGCTTCAGGGGGTGGAGTCACTGCCCTAGAGTGTGGTGCCACCCTCTACCTCTCCTCCTGTTTCTCTTGTGTAGATTATTCCTTCAGTATTGACATCCCAGTTCTGAAAATCAGACCGCCAGGGACCAGGTATGCCCACCAAGCCTTATTCACCATCAAGTTGCTTTAACCCAAGTCCATCTTCTCTCCCATATCCTTTTCATTTTCGGATCCACATGCAGGATGTACCTTTTGAAAGCTTTCATTTTGGTTCTTTTGAGGCCTTAAGTGCTTTCATGGTTTTCTCCTGATTCTTCATCTAAGTCGAGAGATTTCTAAGGATGTATCAGTGAGATACACTCCACTAACAGTGGCCTTCTGTCTGACTCGTTGCAGCTGGGTCTTCTTGGGTGGATGTTGGCGGTCCTGTTTGACAAGCACAGCCCACACTATTCATTGTTAAGATTAGTGTACATTTCGAAAGGGCTGTGAGGAAAAACAGCGTGATTGAGAGGAAGGCAGTTTGTTTGTTTTTTTGTTTTAAGATAAGCATCATCTCAGCTATTGAATTGAGAATTGATAGGAATATTCTTATTTCAGGGTACCCAAAATTCCTATGTAGAGTTTAGGGTTTCAGGATTCAGTGGTAGAAAACTAAATTTTAAAATTGCTTTTGCATTTAATCATTAAAGTTTTTGAAATGTCAAAAGCAACGACAGTGCTTTTCTGTAAGATGCCTCTTCACTGTTTAAGACAGTCACTTCTTGACTGTCGCCGTTGCTGTGCTGGGGCTATCACCCCGTTTGTGAATTGCCTAGACCTGTCACTCTTCCCCCTGCCAGTGTCCAACACACGCTTTACCATCAGAAGAGGGAAAGAAGAAGGCAGGTCCTACTTTTCTGCTGGTTTGGACTCTTCTACTAGCTTTTCTAAAGGGAGGGCTAGTGGGAAAAGACACTGCACCATTAGCTAAAATGAGTTTTTAAGAATTCATCTCATCCATGCTTTCTCTGTCCACCATGTCCATGAATAATTGAGCATGTTCTGTGTGGTTCCCTGAGTACCTGTGACAGTGACTGATGACCCTCATTTTGTTCCCTGCTATATTTTCTGAGCCATTCTCCTAGGTTTTCAGCATGAGTGTAATTGTTAAGGTAAAATTAGCCCTGAGCCTGGGATTCAAAGTGGGTGGGTGAAGGACGAGGAGAAGGAACTTTTACCATTGTGATATTTGTTCAGTTTCTTCTCCATTGTTCTTGACATCCCTATAATTCTTTTAACAGTTTCACATGCCAAGTGCAGAATATAAAAGATGGAAAATGAAGAGCTTTAAAGACAGTATTAGGGGCGTGCAACATGTCTGTGATACCTGTAAGAATTGTTTTGCATATAGGTAAATATGTCATAAAGTAAGAGTCTGTGGCCCCGTAAGTAGAAGTCAAACAAAGTCACCTCAGAGAGAATTGGTTCTTGAACTAATTGGGCAGAGAATAAATTCTGCCCAGTAAAAATTTCTTGTGAAGTCAGAATTTTTCTCTAGTTGAGGAACTTTGGATAATATTGAATATTAGACAATAAGTATATTTACCTATATATTCAACGTTCAAAATAGCATTTAAGGGGACTGGAGAGATGACTTAGCAGTTAAGAGCGCTTGCTGCTGCTCTTTCACAGGACCTGGGTTTAATTTTGAATACCCACATGGCAATTTATACTTGTCTGTAACTCCAGTTCCTAGGGACCTAATGCCCTCTTCTAGCTTCTGGATGGACACTGGACACTCATGTAGTATACATACACTTAAATAACTTTTTACAATTTAAGGGGAAAAAAAACACTGCAGTGTCAATTTTAGGAAGCTTTTGGGCAGGCATTGTGGTACATGCTTAGGAACCAGAGACAGGAGAGCAAGAGTTTGAGGCCATCTGGGATATTTGTTAAGCTGGTATCTCTAAAACATTAAACTTTTTTTGATAGAAGTCAAGTATACACAGTAATGGAAATCTTATTCACACATTATTTAGCTTTTATTTTAGTAACTTTTGCCTGTTAAATTAACAGTAGTTGTCATTACTAAAACTGATAATTATCTTGAAATTATACTTTTTATCTTCATTGCTGAGGATTGCACTCAGGGCTACATGCATGCTAAGCAAGTTCTTTGCTATTGAGCTATGTCCTCAAACCTAACATCGTTTTTTAAATCCACAGTTGCAGTCCCTCAGTGGCTGTGTAACTCATACATGAATGAACGCACTCAAGGTCTTGCTCCATTCTTCTCAATAAATTCAGAAATAAATAATTCAAACAAGGGTGATTCTATGTTGTATACCTCTGCTATGTTCTGTTAAACTCCACTTACTGTGATATGGCCATGATTTTAAGCAGTGGGACTTTGTATCTGGGCATGACCAGTAGTAACCCATAATCTCAAGAGTTGCCTGCAGGTTGCCGCAGTCATGAGGACATTTTCATAGCAATAGATCTTTTAGAGTACCACCATATCTCTCCCTGAGCTTGATCCTGATTTTTCCATTCTCTCGTGTAGGGCACAGGACATGGGCTGGAAGCAGTGGTCCACATGAGGGATTCATAGCCACTATCCCTATGTGGGGGCATAGGGTCTGTGTGCCGGGGGTGGCTCTGCTTGTTTACAGCCCACTCTTGCTTGGCTGCTCTCCAGCAGGCCAGCTCACTTTCCGTGGTGAGGATTCTCCTTCCTTTCTACAGCTCGCAGGCGGGCTGTCAATAAAATATACATCCATTTGTTTCAGAATGACCCTCTCTTTCTCTTTATTGCACATAAGTATGAAAATGCACTTAATCCCATCACCCCAGTCCCTTATGCTTCTCACAAGTCTGTGACTACTGACACACTAGGATCTAGAGCTGTAGATAGATAATAGGATTTGTAAATTCATGACCTGACTCCTCTGTGCCTCACAAGTTTGATAGAATTGACTTAAAAACTTTAGAAATTAAAAAAAAATCTTTAGAAATGATTGGCAAGGATGTTAGCTGGTGATGGAAAATATTGTTACAAACAGTGGGAAATAAATAGCAAATCGTAAGTTCATTAGCACTTGGCACTGAAATGTTCTTTTTTGAATTTCATACAATGCCATTTCCCAGAAATCATTTTCCCTGCCACAGTGTGGCCTTACCTAGACTCATACCCCCCAAAGACTTTACTCTTGAAAAACCACTGAGGTGAGAAGAAAGAAACCGGAGCAGAATTAACCCTTTGTCCTAGATAATCCACAAACTAGGCCCTTTGCACACAAATGACCAAGAGTTGATTGGACTGTGTCAGGTGTCTTACCCTGCACGTTGTCTATGAGAGGAGAGTTCTGGCAAGGCAGGTACCAGTGGTCAGCCTAGGAAGACACAAATTTTGGGAATGCCAGTAAAGCTCAGTTCAAGTACAATGTTTCTCTTTTTCCATCATTTTGTTTAATAAGCTAAAACATGTTGACAGTTTAAGCTTCTTTGAAACAACACATAAAACAACAAGCATATAGTGCAAACTTATTTCAAAATGAAATTATGCTAAGTAATTTCTTAATACAGCTACTTGAAAAATGCAGGATCTTAAAACATTCTTTTGGACACCGTTCTGTTAGACCATGGCTGGTGTTCAGATCTAGGCTTTCCCAAAGGAATTGTAGGGCTTTGAGCCATGAAGGAGACTGACCTTCATCAGTCCCTTTGTAACGTGTAGTCTTAGTGTCATATTATCCAAACTGGATAATTTACATATGTCAAGACTATCAGTATATTCATAAAACATGCTCCTAACTATTCTAGTAACAAAAACTGTTGTTTTCTTTGAGTAGACAGGGTCTGGGTGAAGCCAAGGTGGTACTCTTGTGGAGGATTGTGCTCTGTTAACTTTGGGGAGTTTTAGTGGGAAAGTACAATACTGTAGTACTCTTACTCCATATAAATTACTCTTTCAATTTAAAGATTGAAAACCTAGACCCCCGAGGAATTCAGCTGTCAGCTCTCTTCATGAGCGGAGTAGACATGGCACTGTTTGCCAATGATGCATGTGGACAGCCCATCCCCTGGGAACACTGTTGTCCTTGGATGTATTTTGATGGGAAGCTCTTCCAGTCCAAACTTCTCAAAGCCAGCCGGGAAAAGACCCCACTCATCGACCTCTGTGATGGTCAGGTATGTTGGGAACAGGGTGGCCATCTTGAACCATAGTGGAATGCGGTGTATAAGCTAAATCTACTATCTTAGTCAGAGTTACTGTTGCTGTAATGAAACACCATGACCAAAGCGACTTGGGTGAAAGGTTTGTTAGTCTTCCACTTTCATGTCACTGGAGGACGTCAGGACAGGAACTCAAACAGGGTTGGAACCTGAAGGGATGCTGCTTACTGACTGACTCCCTGTGGCTTGCTCAGAGTGCTTTCTTATATAACCCAGGACCATCCAGCCCAGGGATGGACCACCCAGAGTAGACCTGGCCCTCTCCCATCAGTTGCTAATTAAGAAAAAGCCTTACAGGCTTGTCTGCAACCTGATCTTATGGAGGCGTTTGCTTAATTGAGGCTTCCTCCTCTAAGATGACTTTAGCTAGTGTCGTGTTGACCTAAAACTATTCAGTACACCTGCCATCTTTTAAACTGAGTGTCCCCGATGGATCATTCCCAATAAATCATTGATTCTTAGTACTTAAGAAAGTTAGGTCTTGACTGGCTGTGGTGGCACATGCCTTTAATCCCAGCACTTGGGAGGCAGAGGCAGGAGGATCTCTGTGAGTTCAAGGCCAGCCTGGTCTACACATCGAGTTCCAGGACAGGCTCCAAAGCTACACAGAGAAATCCTGTCTCAGAAAGCTCCTTGCACATTGAGTTAGTGAGTGTGAACCGTTGCAGCTGAAAGTGTAGGGCTAGGTTCCCGTGACTATTGATTAAGGTGTCACGAATAAGCATCGGGAGTAGGTGAGGGGCTTGAGAGACAGCTCAGCAGGTAAGAGCATGTATTGTTCTTGTGGAGGACTCAAGTTCAGTTCCCAGCACCCTCATGAGGCAGCTCACAACCACTAGCATCAGGGTGCTCTGACCACTTGGCAGGCACTCACACGTATGCACATACCCTCACAGCGAGAGATTGTTACAAATAAAATTAATATTAAAAACGGAAAATAATTAGGACGTGCAGATACAGACTTTGTACAGTCGTGGTTCTGTTTTGTTGGTGACTGTTCAGATGTGTTAAAATGTGGATGATGTTTTTACCTGCCTGTGCCTTGACTTCCAGGCTGAGCAGGCTGCCAAGGTGGAAAAGATGCGCCAGAGCATCTTAGAGGGGCTCAACTTCTCCCGGCAGAACCACCCCCTCCCCTTCCCACCACCCCCTGCTCTGCCCTTCTATCCAGCATCTGTGTATCCTCGGCACTTTGGGCCAGTCCCACCCTCACAGGGCAGGGGCAGGGGCTTTGCAGGTGAGTCCTATTTTGGAAATCTGTTGATTAGGGAGAAGAGTGTGTGGTCCTTCACCATGTGGACTTTAGCATGTGGTATTATGGCAGTACTTCTTCCAAGTAGGGATGAGAGAGTAGGATCCTGAAGGAAATGTGAGAAAGAAAAAGGGAGTCACTTTGATTTCAGTTATCTTTCCTGTGTGCGGGACAGAAACCTATCTGTGTCAGACGGAGGCTGGCCTCTAGTTCTGGACCCTGGCTATGATGGAGTAGGATATTAAGATAGCAAGAAGGCCTTGGGAGACCCTGTCTCAGAAGTGGAAAGAGATATGGACTGTTCTGCCTACTTTTGTTTGTGGGAGGTCCCTCTGAACCCCATCTTTCATGATTTTTCTGTTTCTCTCTACTCCGGGTCCCACAGGAGTCTGTGGCTTTGGAGGCCACTATGGGGAAACGGTAGCAACAGGCCCTTACCGTGCCTTCCGGGTGGCAGCAGCATCGGGACACTGTGGAGCCTTCTCAGGCAGTGACAGCAGCAGGACTAGCAAGTCCCAGGGCGGTAATTATTACCCACACCTCTCCCAGGCTTCTGCCTACCAGCGTTTCCTCTGCTCCAGCATCTGGCACCTCTTTCCTTGGCCGTCCTTCCAAGCCGCCTCTAATGTAGTGCCTTTTCTCATGAGTCCTTGACTGACCCTCTGCCTGTAGGTCTGTGCAGTGGCCCCATTGCCACTGTCCTGTCTCTCTTTCCGGGATAAGCCACTAAGTGTCCACCTAGAAGGGAGCTTGTCTATGCACCAGTGTGATGTGGCCAACACTTTGGGTTCACAGGCTAGGCCGCCAGCTTTGCATAGTGGTATTTCTCATGAAGCCATCCTTTGGTAAAGGTGTTTGTACTTGTGTAGAAGATGCCAGCAGGTGCAGAATTCCTGGCACACACAAGCCTCTGATAGTTTAAGTAGTTTATTGTAAAGTCCCTTATATCTCTCATTTGTTTGACTTGTAAAGGGTAAGAGTTTTAGAAATAGTTTATTGCAATTCTGCTGTCACTTGAAACCATCAAGTCATATTGCAGGATAGGTCTGATGTATTTTGAATTACTTTCAGGATAGGCATTCCTTTCTGGGTGGTAGACTTTGCCAGCTCAGTTACCTAGTGACAAGCAGTAGGCATGGTGGAAGGAAAGATGTGAGTGAGGACCAGTTGCCTGCAACCCCAAGGGCCCCTGTCCTTCCTCTGCCTGTGGCTGTTTCTGTAATTCTTGACCCTGATATGTTTCAACTCCCTCTGGAGCTGGACTCTGATGCTGTATGTCCTGTGGCTGGGAAATCAAGGAGTGGGGGGTGCTACATGGGACAGTGTGGGGGAAGGGAAGGTACAAGGAGCTGTCCTGTTCACACTTGTCCTGTGTAGTGCATGCCTGAAGCATATCAGCTGTGGACCTGGAGTACAAGTGCATTCGAGGAAGACAGAAATAAATGTAAACAGCTCAGTAAACTTTCAGTTTTAGTAGGGTGTGTGGTGGACGCCTGTAACCCCAGCCCTTAGAAGACTGAGGCAAGCCCTAAGTGGGATTTCTCCATCAACTCCCTCCCCTCAGGGCTCAGGGAGCCCTTCAGAAGAGGAGGAATAGAGTTTAAGAGCCAGAGGACACCAAGAAAACAAGGCCCTCCAAGTCAGCATGGTCAAAGCACACAGGAACTCCCGGAGACCAAAGCAGCGTGCACAGGGCCTGCACAGGTCTCACCAGGTCCTTTGAGTACACTCTATGGCTCCAGTTTAGTGCTTGTATGGGATTCCTGAGTGTGTGAACAAGTGGATCTGTTTCTTGTGCCTTCTCTTTGGCTCTGTTCCTTCTGTTTGCTTGTTCAATTTCAGTGCGTCAGTTTTTGTTTTACTTTATTATATTTTGTTATTATCATCCCTTAGAAATCTGTTGGTTTTCTAATAAGAGACAGAAAGGGAGTGGATCCAGATGGCATGGGAGGTGGAGAGGAACTGGAAGGAGTAGAGGGAGGGGAAAGTGTAACCAGGATATGTTATGTGAGGGGAAAAATAAAGTAAAATAAAAAGACGGGGCAGGAAAATTTCCACAAATTCAAGACTAGTCTGCTGTACATAGCAAGTCATGTGTCAGCCAGTGCTACATGATGAGATTGTGTCTCCAAAAAAACCCAAAACACCCCATTATTTTATTTGTCTTAATTACCTGCTAAAATAATATTATTGGAGTAAAATAAGCTATTAGTAAAACATATTGTCTGGCTAGGTATGGTGGCACCCTCCTTTAATCCTAGCACTCTGGAGGCAGAGGCAGATTCGAGGCCAGCCTGGTCTACATTGGGAGCTCCAGGCCAGCTAAGACCCTATCTCAAGAAAACAAAAACTGTCTTGTCTGTTTCTTTATGCTTTTCTCATGTGGCTACTGGAAACACAGGCCTTCCTTTCCTAAGAGGGTGGGCAACTTGGTAGACAGACCTGTTTTCAGTGCCTCCTCGACTTCGTGGTCAGTCATAGACACACGTCTTGACACTAGGTTCCAGGGAGCTTGTGGTAAGCTCAGGAGTAGTGTGTTTGTGCTCATTGTGTGAATGGTTGCCCTGTACTTACCAGTGTAGGAAATGTCTTAGGTCAGAAAACTAGAATATTCACACTATTGGTAATTAATAGAAGTTGGTGAATACAGTGTATATTTAAGTTTGTGCTTAGGAAAATTCCGCTCTAACAGAATAGTAACTATAGGGTGCGTGTAGTCCACCTATAATTCCACCCAGCACACAGAGCAAGAGGGTTGAGAGTTTGTGGTCGGCCTTTATTACACTGTGAGTCCCTGTTTCATGGGGTGGACATATAGTTCACAGGTAGAGCGCTTGCCTAGCCCGTTCACAGCCCTGAGTTCAATTCCTAGTACTGTGAGAGTGAGAGAGGAAGGGCCACTTCTGGATTTATTAATTATCTAATGTTTGGCTAATGGTATAAATTTGGAAGTGTTCACCTAGAGAAAAGCATACTGTGGTTGCACAAGTCCATCTACTAGTGCGGAAGGCAAGCGGGTTACACTCAGCTGCATTGCAACTTCTAATTGCTCCAAATAGGAGTTCACTCTGGAAGTTATAGATCCATTTGTTTTGTTTCGTATTTTAACAAATACTGTGTGAGAGAGAGAGAGAGGGGGGGGTGAGGGAGGAAGGAGGTACTTAAGGAGGTCAGAGGACAACTTGCCAGAGTTGGTTCTCCTCCTCAAACATGTGGATCTTGGTGATGAAGCACAGATTATACGTCAGACTCGGTGGCACGCACCATCACTGGATGGATGAGCCATTATACCAGCCCTCTCCGCTTTAAATTTATGTAGGGTTTCCCTCTGTACTCCAGTTGGGCCTCAAGTCCACAATCCTCCTGCTTCAGTTTCCCAGGAGTTCTGATCACAGGTGTTTACTACCATATGGGCTCTTAACTATAACTTGAAATCACATGCTGTAGAGCCAGGCACGTCTTTAATACCAGCACTCAGGAGGCAGAGGCAGGTGGGTCTTTGTGAGTTTGAGGCCAGCCTAAGTCCCAGCCTGGAAAATTCCAACACAACCAGGGCTATACAGCGAGGCAAACTAATAAAAAAGAAATCACATGGTGTATACATAGAGCCTTCTGTAATAAAACCTTCACAAAACAGGGTAAATGGGTTTTCCTAAATGGGAACCAGAACCAAGTGGGAGTTGCTTTGCTGGTTTTTTTTTTCTGTCAGTCCTAACACTGTGGTTGTAAAGATCTTGTCTTCTTGTGTAATTTTTTTGTGCAGGAGTCCAACCCATTCCTTCTCAGGGAGGGAAGCTAGAAATAGCTGGCACCGTGGTTGGCCACTGGGCTGGAAGCAGGCGGGGCCGTGGGGGCCGAGGGCCCTTCCCTCTGCAGGTGGTGTCAGTGGGAGGACCAGCGAGAGGGTAAGTGCTGGACCCGGATGGTGTTGTTTGTGTACATGCAGAAAGCAGCCTTTGACTGGCTCGCCTCCTGAGCAGGAGCTGAAGTTGCTCAAGGCGTGTGCTACCACCGCCCAGCCGAGGAGGTGTTCTTATGTTCCTGTTTAACATTGTTCATAGTGTTACGTGGAATCCTTGTATGTAACATTATATAATTGTTTGGTTGGCCATTATTAAATAATTAAACTTTTTCAATTAATGTACTGTCTTGTAAAAAACACTAAAGTTTTAGTTTTTAAGTCAGATGTCTTGGGTGTGAACCAGAAAAATGACTCCTTGGATTTGATGTGACAATACTTAATACTAGCTGTCTCACACAGCATAAGATCTATTTGAGAGTATTTTAAACATAATCTTGGATAGATTTAAATCTGTTTGCTCTTGTCTTTCTGTATTGACCCAGACGTCCAAGGGGAGTTATTTCCACTCCAGTGATCAGAACATTTGGAAGAGGTGGAAGGTACTATGGCAGAGGCTACAAAAGCCAGGGAGCAATTCAGGTAACGTCAACACGGTGTCCTCTGTCACTGCTGCCCTTGTTTCCCCTTACTGTGTTCCACTGTAGGGCAGTGAGTTTGTTTGGCAGTTTTCAGTCCTCTGACTTGATACCTGGCCCATAGGTGCTTTCCATGTTTACATAAACTCCTGTGAGCCCAAGTCATTTCCTATCATTCAGGAGCTTCCTCAGGGTGATAGCTTTGTGTTTGACCTCTTGTGTGGACCAGATGAAGGCCCAGGCTCCCCTGGCTATCTGTCATCTGGGTTTGCAACTTCTTTAGTGGAAAATAGATTTTTTTTGTTTTTGTCTTTTTAAAGTCGGGGTTTCACTATGTAGCCCTGACTGACCTCAAACTCATGGAGATCCACCTGTCTCTGCTTTCTGAGTGTTGCTGCAATTAAAGGCTTGCACCACCATCTGATGGAAATGGGATTTTGAGACTATAGACCAGATACTCAGCCCACATGATAGTTCACAGTTCCTCCTTCAACATGTACATGTGATATATGGGACAATGGTTTTAGAGTGTGTGTATTTTAATCTCATCACTCGGGAGGCAGATACAATCAGATCTCTGAATTTGAGACCAGATTGGTTTACAAAGCAAGTTCCAGGACAGCCAGAACTATACAGAGAAACCTTGTCTCAAAAACCAAAACAAAAGACTTTATTTTATGTGTGTGGATGTTTTGCCTGCGTGAATGTCTGGGCACGTGAGCACCTGAGACGAGAAAATGTTGGAGTCCCTGGGACGAGAGTTAGAGAGCCTCCATGTAGGTGCTGGAAATCCAACCAGGTCCTCTTAAAGAGCTTAACCACCTAGCTCTCTCTCCCGTGCCACTTTTTGTTTTCTATGCTTTTCTTTGGTCTCTTCTTTGTCTCACATATCCTTTTCCCCTGGATGAACTTCCTGTATGTAGTCTTCTCGTGGACACTTGTACCTTGTGTGTGCCCTGTGGAGACAGTGTGCTTTCACTCCCCGTCCCAGTAAAATACATGATGAGTTCAGTTTTACTCATACTCTTTTTTCTGGGGGGATGATTACATTAACTCATCCCATGATTAGTCAGTGCTTTGTCACACATGGCACACTCAGTTCAGTACCTGCTCACAGTGCCTTGGCCTGCCTCCTGTGCTGAGAGCTCTGCTGTCTCATCTGTTATCCAGGCTGGCTGGCTGGCTCTCTCTCTCTCTCTCTCTCTCTCTCTCTCTCTCTCTCTCTCTCTCTCTCTCTCTCTCTCTCTCTCTCTCTCTCTCTCTCTCTCTCTCTCTCTCTCTCTCTCTCTCTCTCCCTCTGTCTCTCTCTCTCACACACACACACACACACACACACACACACACACACACACACACACACACACACACCCTTGGCTGTTCTAGAACTAGCTCTGTAGAGCAGGCTGACTTCGAATTCACAGAGCTCCTCTTTTCCCTGTCTCTCCAGGGCTGGGATTAAAGGTATGTGCCACTCCTACTGGCAACTGTAAACTGCTTGCTATGTGGTACTGGGAATTGAACCTGGGTCCTCAGACAAAGCTGCCAGTACTCTTAACCACTGAGCCATCGCTCTAGAACCTCAGACTGTTTTCCCTTCACTTTACAATATGTATTTTCAGTTCCTCCCTGTCATTTCTTGAGGGGAGTCTATTTTAATAATACTCCATTGTATGGACACATCTCAGTTCTGTTCACCTGCTGCCGGACCTCTTGGTAGCTTACAGTTCAGGCAGTTGAATGAACAAAACTGTGGACATCTCAGTGGGGCTGGGCATGTAGTTCAGCGCTATAGTGCTGGCAAAGCTCTGGGCTTGATTCTTAGCCCTCAAATGAACAACACTGAGTGTAGGCTTTAGTAGTTTCTAAAGTTCTCGTGTCTGTGGGGTGAGTACAAGGAGTAAGTTAGCTGGATCACATGGCAAGAGTTAGCTTAGTGCTGAGCCACTGAACTGCCTTCCTGGATGGCAACATTGTTTTATATTCCTGTCATTAGTGAGTGAGCGTTCCTTTCATTCTTATCCTGCTGTTTGATCATTTCTAATGGTTGTATAGTCCTGTATTGTTTAAATGTGTGTTTCTTCTGGTGATTTGCTGTTTAACACACATTTTGTGTGTATATAATTGCTATTTTACTTCTGTGTTTTCTTTTTGAAATGCCTGTTAAAGTTTTGGATCATATTTGTATTTGGTGGTGCTTAGTCTGTTCTCAAGCTTGAGCAAGCACTGCTATCAGTCACATCGTCCTTCTCACTCCCAAAGAACTCTAATGACAGTCATTCCCACCCCATGACCCTTTAGCTCCCACTTCCCAGTCAGTCTAATTTGTTTTAAGGGACTTTTATAGCCCTTGATTGCCGTAACTTGATGACTTAGAAGCTTGGTTTTTAAGGGGAAAGGCTTACAGAAGAAAACTGCCAGGCCACAGTGTCTGTCACTTGTCAGGGTGGAGGCATCACCATCTCAGAAAGCCTTGGGTTGAGAAATGTGTCAGACTCAAGGTCCATTTTGTTTTTCAAGGGAATTATTGTCAACCTGCTTAGAGGAGGAGGGGCAATCCAGCAGAGGCCATTTACAACCTTGTGCTATTACCCATACAGCCTTGCTTTGTCTTGAGGTTGCCCGACTGTTCTGAAACCTGTGCATCTTGGAAAGTAAGAGGACAGCCTCCATATTAGAGGAGGCTCACTAAAAGGTGCTTGCAACTTAAATAATTAGGTATTATGTAAGGGTTAGATAGAACACTCCACGTGGAACTTTGTCATTTCAGAACAAACATCACCAGCAGAGATGTTGAGGGAAGGATCCATAGAAGGAATAAGCCAAGACAGCTGAAGGCCAAGCAGAACAGACACAGAGGGTCTAGCGTCTCTCATTTTTCTTTTGCATTCTCTGGCTGAGGCATTTTCACCAAGCCCCTGTCCATCCATGTTGTCCCAAAGCCCCGCCCCATCCATACCTAAAGTTCTTATCACCTCTCCTTCTCAACAGGGCAGGCCTCCTTATGCTGCTTCAGCAGAAGAAGTGGCCAAAGAACTGAAGTCGAAATCTGGGGAGCCCAAGTCCTCTGCCGTGTCCTCAGAAGGGTCTCTGGCTGAAAACGGAGTGATGGCCGAGGAGAAACCAGTGCCCCAACTTAATGGGAGCACAGGCGACACCAGGGCCCCCAGCCACTCTGAAAGTGCCTTGAACAATGACTCTAAAACGTGCAATACAAATCCTCACTTAAATGCACTAAGTACAGACAGCGCCTGCCGCAGGGAGGCTGCTCTGGGGGCCGTTGTCTTAAATAAAGAAGAGTAAACTTATTTTTATAGAGGGTGAAGGATGCTGGAAGGGTAAGGATTTAGGACTATCTGGAGAGAAAGAGAGCCTGCAGTTATGTACATTTTGTCCTTTCCGTAAGAGAAAAATGAGGACTTGGAAATTCAGATCCCTCTTTGATATCAGAGATTTAAACAACACATATTTTTAGTTTTAACCAGTTGTAGTCAAAATGCTACAATAAAACAAAAAAGAAAGAAAGAAAATGAAGAGCATTTGACTCCCGCACTTAAAATGAAGTACACAAAGTTTTAACTGGTTATGACAAAAGCCTAGAGTTGTGTTTCTTGAACTATAAAGAAAACAAATTTTGGCAGTCTTTAAGTATATATAGCTTAAAATATAATTTTAGCATTTGGCACCATATGTATGCCATTATATTTGATTTTTGCATTACTGTTTCACAATGAAGCTTTGTTTTAAGCTTTGGTTTTTATGATTATGAAAGAAATAAGGCACAACCACAGTTTTTCTTTATTACTTAAATTTCATCACTGTTGATGTGGTTCTTTGTGTTAAAAAAAGTGCAACTATCAAAACTTTAAAAAATTATAGAATAAACTGCTGTTGTGCTGATTTTGAATACACAGTACATCATACATACTTTACAAGCAAGTTCAATGGAAATAAAGTTGAAATCATAGAAGATGCAAATGACCTTTCAAAATCAACACAATGTGTTCTGAAACTTCGTGACTAATACCATGCATCTGTGATCAATGAGCTATGTGGTTTTGAATCGGATGTAGACCATTAGTACTACTACTTGAGCTAAACTTCTGCATGGTTCATAATTTTTAAAGTGTGTAGTTAATATTATGCATGTTATTGTCCTTTCTTCCATTCTTACCAGTACGTGCCCATTTGCAAAACAAAAATGCTAATAATCAGTAATAGTCCTATAAAAGATGTTAACTCTGTTTAGTCATTGACTGATCTTGCTCTAACCTTAAAATTTTGTGATTATTGACCTCTGTTGCATTTATTCTAAACCCCCCAAAATTATCTAGCTGTTTGGAATATCGACATTACCCTGGTGTACTCACTGCTGTGTGCATTATTGTTCTCTGTTGCTGTTTTATGCCTTCATATTAGCAAAATATGAAATTCTGTGAAGAAAAAAACCCTTTGATCTTAAAAAACAAAACACCCCTCCCCTTCTGTAGCAGGAAACAGATTGCTTGTTGTTGAGAAGTTTCCCATCAGGAATTTAGTAGAAGCAGGTATACTTCGATCCTTTTGATGTTTTGTTACTGTTTCCAACAGTGTCCTTTGAACCAGAATCACTTCTCACGTTTCATACACTTCCGATGCTCTTCATCACCTTAGCGATCAGAAATGAGGTGTAACTCCCCAGCCCCTGCCCGCAAGAGCTCAGTAGGATCTTACTGTAAGTTGAAGGGAGTTCCGCCCTAACTCATGGATTGTGAAGAATGAACTGCTGTTGGGTCTGATTGACTGTCGGTGGACTGTGGTGTGGTGTATCCGGAGGCTATCGAATGCAACTTACAATGCTTAATAAAAATCTTTATTCTTTTAGTATAAAGTATGGTGTGACTTTTAAATTCACTTGTAAAAGCATAGATTTTACAGAGGTTTAATTCAAATTGAGGTAGCTCAAGAAGAGCTCCGTCAGATAACAAAAAGTTCAGAAATACCGTATCCTGTCAGAGTCATTCTAGAGGGACATTAGAAAGATGTTAATACTATTATCCTGAGCACAACGTTTTGAGTTCCACTAAAGACATGCACCGATCAATCAGGCTGAGAAGTCAAAAGTGACTTTTATAAAGGCCTAAGGGGGACAGATTGATCTGGATTAAACTTTCTTAAACTTGGAATTACACATGTGGCTGATATTTTCTTTTATGCCATCTTTTTACCTCAATCTCCCTGAAGCTTGCTTTAGGTGTGTCTGGTTTAGCCGCCAGGAAGTGCTTTCAGCGCGCGCTCGCTCGCTACCCAGGCCTCAGGCTCGGCGGACTGGGCGGGGCTTGCGCGGCAGATGCGCGCGCATGTCTGGGGGCGGAGCTGAGCCTTGCTCAAGGCCGCTGGCCCCTCACGCTACGGCGCTAGGGCGGAACCGCATGACGAGGCCCGAGACTGCGCCTGCTCGGTCTGTCAGGCCCTGCTACTTAAAGAGCCGCGGCCGAGGCCTCCGCAGGCTTCAGGAAGGATCGGAGGCCCAGCCGCGGGGGCCGGACCCACCGCCGTGGCCTCCGTATTAACGTCGGAGATTGCCTCTTGTTCGATTTTATTAGTTTGGTCCCCAGGGTCGCAGTGACAGTGAGCCTTGTTTCTAGCTGCCCGTACCAGGCCACCGGAATCTTTGGCTGTGTTTGGTAGCCAGACCTGTATCATGCAGAAGCCACGGTCCCGGGGAGGAGCATGGTCTGTGTGAAACAAGTCTCTGGATCCCAAAAGAGTGTCCTGGCCACAGTAGTAGAAGACTGTTAACTGGATATGCCTTCATCCATGGCACCCTGCAGGGTCTCCCCTCAGCGACAGCCACAAACCTCACTCACTATACTGGCTCCTCAGTTCACCTGACTTGGGGACAGCAAACTGATCGGAATGGCCTTCTGGCTTAAAGTGAAGGGCAGACAGTTTTGTTTACCGTAAAGTCCCAAGGATAGGGGTCTCAGGGACTTCCCCAGTGTGGCACCCTTGGCTGCTTCCGTATCACTTAACATTGCATGTAAGGCTGGAGACCACTCTTGGTCCGTGATAGGCTTCCGCCTTACTTCAGGACTGAGGTTTAAGCCTGAGCACGAAGTGCAGCGTTCTGGAGGCTCGCTTTGCCGGAAGACACACTCACTGTTCTTCTCATACCACTGGCATGGTACGGGATCACTGGGGGCCAGTGCCATGATGACTCAAGGGACTTTGGTCATATATGGCACTGGCCAGAACTCAGGAACAGGTCTGAGGCTTTACACACCCAAGATGAACTCAACCTGGTGTTGTTCCTGGACAGATGGCAAATTGTGGTCGGTCTGATGCTCTTGGTAGTTTTTTGGGTTGTTTTTGTTTTTCCATCTTTTAAAATAAAACTTTTATGATTTTTGCTTCAACTCTGCCATCTTGAAACAACTATTTTGAATGCTGGGTCTTCCTTTTTTGTTGTGATTTGTCTTTTTCTCCTCAGCACAGAGGGGGGACATTCTGCTTGTTTAAGGATCTTGTATATGTAGCACCTTTACCAGACCTTGCTCTCCCTACAAGGGACAGGGCACAGGGCCTGCACCTTGAAGCGTTTCCATTAAAATGGGGGTAGCAACACAAGGGTTCACATGTAGCAACAAAATACAAGTACAGGAGATGGAGTGAGGGTGGGCATGCCACACTGTGAGTGAGTCTTTGTTGCTTCTTGTTTATTCCTGGTAGCCCCTAGAGCTCATGAGCTGTTTGTATAAACAGGCTCAGCTGCCTGGCAAGGCCAGTCTGATGGTGTTTTGCCAATTTTGACTGGCAAAAATTGGCTTTCATTTATATGAATGACCTTGATTTCTAGGGAGGGTAAACATGTTGATGGTTAATGTAGCCTCATCCTTCATTTTCTCTTTAACAGAGGATGTTGGATAATTCCTGTCTATATCTTCATCCACACATCAGTTACATGAAGAAAAGGAACAAAAGTTCAGTGCATCTCTGGATCTCTGAGTTCGAGGTCACCCTGGTCTATGAGTGAGTTCCAGGACAGCCAGGGCTATACAGAGAAACCTTGTCTCAGGAAAAAAAAAAATTAAAGAAACAAAGCCTAACAAATAACCCCTAAACTCAGCTTAGCCTAACTTTCCTGCAGGGCAAGCAATAGTGGCCAGCTCTGAGAATATGCTAATTTATTGTTCACCGCACAGCCTACCTTTCTCTGTGATTCATTAGAAACATGTTTTCTGCTGCTTACCCTTCATGGGGTGGAGTAGGCAGGAAAGAGGTCTTTTTGTCACGGCCTTTCCCTCGTGGGTCTGCCAACCCTGCCTGTACCCTCCACACGTGGCTTCCTGGGTGGCTGGGTACTGCTCTTCCTTTTCCCAAACCACATTAGGGTACTCAAGTTCCCTGTCTCACCCTGTGAGGCAGAAGCAGGTGGCCTGAAGGCCCTCAGGTAAGGCCCTCACGGAAGCTTTTTGTAAAGATGTAGCACTCTATATTAGGGTCTGAATCATGCCCCCCTCCCCCAACTCACTGGGCCAAGACATGACTCCTAGGATTTCAGAATGTGACCTTATTTGGAGATAAGGCCTCTGCAGATGCAATTAGCTGAGGAGTTGGGACAAGGTCATGTTGGAGTAGGATGGGCCCTTATCCAGTATGACTGGTGTTCTTATAAAAAGGGATCTTGGACACAGAAGTACAGGGCCAAGGCCATGGGAAGACAGGAATGACACTGTCCTAGGCCACAAAGCTGTGAGAAGGTGGAAAGAGGTCAGACATAGACCCTTCTTTGCTACCTCTAAAGGGCTGCAGCCCTGCAGACCCCTGGTCAGGGACTTTTGACTTCTAGAGTTAGAGATGGTAGGTAAATGCCTCCTATCCAGGGCATTCCGTCTCTGTCCTTTGTTAAGCAGTCCTGGGTTTTCATATGCCTGGTAAGTGGGAGCTTCGGAGCCCAGAGCTGGGTAACCTCTACTCACCCATGGCCTATACTTACTTTTCCCCTCTGGCTTCTGGAGTTGGAAATGGCCCAGGGTAGAATGCGAACAGTTGTAGTTCCACAGAGAATGGATATACGTAAGGGACCAGAACTACAGTGAGTCATGCTTTTTGGACAAGGTGAGATGGGATTTCAGGCTGAGAGTCTGAGCCAGGTACCACAGTGAGCCCTACACAAGCACTCCAAAACTCGATTTTCCCGGGTAGAGGGTTACCCATCCAGTCTTCGATGCCCTGACTGATCACTCCAGGAGAGTTCCAGGGACTGTCACTGAGTCTGCTGCAGAAGGCACAGTTCTCTGGGGACTGTGAAACGTCGCCTGAGTGGGGATAGCAGGAGCAGCTATATAAACACTCAAGTTAAGAGGAACCCATGTAAAAATGGGATAGAAAAGGTGGAAGGCTTCAGGAAAAGCAGCAGAAGGAGAGAAAGTTTCCAGGGTGCCAGAGAAGCCACACTGGGGGACAATCTGGAGGACAGGTGGGACTCAGGCAGGGCACATTTGTCCAGGATAGTGCTAAACGCTACACCTGAACGTATGTGCGCTCTCACAGTATACCTTTTGTTAAAATACGTGACTCCAGTAAAGAGCAATATACAAGATCAACAAGATAATTGATAATTCTGATGCTAAAGATCTAGCTCAGTTGGTAGTGTTTTCCTAGTATGCATGGGATTCAGTCCCAGCACCCCAGAAGCCAGGTGTGGTGGGACATGACTATAAGCCACACGCTCAAGAGATGAAGGAGGGAGGACACAGGGTTCAAGGTCATGCAAGAGTCTGTTTTTAAAGGGGGGGGCGGGTGCTGAAGAGATGGTTTAGTGGTTAAAAGCACTGGCTGCTCTTCCAGAGGACCCGAGTGCCAGTCCCAGCATCCACAAGGCAGATAACAACTGTCTGTAACTCCAGTCTAAGGAGACCTGGCACCCCCTTCTGGCCTCCATGGGCACCAGGCACACAGCTGATATACAGATATTCATGTAGAGAAAACACCCACACACATAAAAAGTATAAAAGATAGAATAAAAAAGACTTATATATAGCAGGCAATGGACCAGTGTAATGGCTCAGCAGATAAAGGTGTCTGCCTCCAAGCTTGATGTCCACCTGAGTTTGAACACTGGGTTCCACAGAGTAGGAGAGAACAGACTCCTCCAGGTTTTCCTCTGTACCCCCCATATACACATACAGATACACAGAGTAAATGTTAAGAATAAGTGAATGTAGTAGTTTAAAAACAAAAAACTATAGAATAAACCAAGGAGGCAAGGCAAATGACTAGATTTTGTTCAGAACAATTCAATGGAAATACAGATTTATGTTCACAGATTAGAACACTTCATGCATAACCACTTAAAGCTCTGTCTAAGGCTGGCCAGATGCCTCATCAGGTAAAGGCACTTGCTGCCAAACCTGACAACCTAAGTTGGAGTCACAGCCCCACATGATAGAACAAGAGAAACTGACTCCTGCTAGTTGTTCTCTGAAAAATAAATAAATAATAGTAATAAAAATGAAACCTACAGATTTTCCTACAATCCATAGCAAAATTCTTTTTTTTAATAAGTCTTTACAAATCTTGTGTGCCTCCGTGTGTGTGTGTACATGGCATGGCATCCACATAGTAGTCAGATGATAATTTTGTGGAGTTAGTTCTCTTATCCACATAGTAGTCAGATGATAATTTTGTGGAGTTAGTTCTCTCATCCACATAGTAGTCAGATGATAATTTTGTGGAGTTAGTTCTCTCATCCACATCAATGCAGGTTCTGGAGAATCTATCAAACTCAGGCTGCCAGGCTTGTATGACAAACACCTTTACTTAGCCCAGTTGGGGGGAGGGCACTTTATTTATTTATTTAGGTTTTACGAGACAGAATTTCTCTATGTAGCTTTGGAGCCTGTCCTATAACTCCCTCTGTAGACCGGGCTGGCCTTGAACTCACAGACATCCCCCTGCCTTCTGAGTGCTGGGATTAAAATTGTGTTCACCATCGCCTGGCACATATAGAATTTTAAGGAACCACAAATAGCCATAGAAATCTTATAAAAAAAGACTCACACTTCCTGATGACAAAGCTTACTACAAAGGACAGTAATCAAAACTATGTAACATCAGCATTAAAAAGATACATTGACAATCTGGATACAACAAAGAGTCCAGAAACAACCCACCCGTGTCAGAATTCTCAATAAAGGAGGGGCCAAATAAGATGGTTCAGCTAGTAAATTGCTTGTCGCTGAGCCTGATAACCCATGTTTAGTCCGGGGACCCACATGCTGGAGAGAACTGACTCCTGCATAGCTGTTCTTAAACCTCCATGCACACGCCATGGCGCATGCGTGGCCGTGCACATACACTAAATAGATAGATGGGTTTGGGGAAACCTTGACAAGGAGGCCAGCACCATTCCAGGAGGAAAGGTCCATTTCTTTAGGAACGGTTCTGGGAAACCCCAGTACTTACAAGCAAAACAACAGAGTTGATCTCACTGTGCCTCAGTGGAGAGAGGCTTGTCTGTGCTAGGAATCCGGGCTGCGGTGCCCCAGAGTGCGGGATCACATAGCTGGGAGACAATTCCCCTTTCAGGGCCCAGGGCCAGGCCGGGGAGGGGGTGAGAACGGTGAACGGTGGCGAGTGAACGGTGGCGAGGGAACGGGGGCTCCAAGGCTGGGCCCTGCGGAGTGGCGGGGTGGGAGCACCGGTAGAGGGGGCCACCAGACCACACTGCCCCTTCCAGCCAGCAGGAGCATCTCCCTGTCACCTCCCTGCCCCCTCTCCTGGTCATGTTCTCACAGGATGACTCACCTGTTTTTCCTTGCTCTCCTCCACACTACTCACATTCAAGTCCACCCCTGGCTGTCTCTACTCCAGGGTGAACAGGAGAGCTGAGACCCTTCTGCGCTCTGGTGTGTGGCTGTCAGCGTACAGTAGGTGCTCAATAAACATCTAAAGATAAGAGGTGGGAGAAGAGATGGGGGGGGAAGAACAGAAGTTAGAGCCAGAGGCCTGCCAGAGGGTCTGTCTGCTGCCACACAGTGCAGCACCCCAGGAGAGCTCTGAGAACCAGGAAAGAATCTGATCCCCAAGCACACGGAGAGTTGTAGTGGGCACAGCTGGCTGCCAGAGAGACCAGCAGAAGGTAGAGAGAGTAGCTGGAGGCACTCAGTGGTCAGTACCCCACCAGAGGGAGGCCAGGCTTTGTGGCAGGAAGGCGAGGTGAGAGTCACAGGTTCAGGATTTGGGTGGGGGGGTGGCCTCTTCCTCTGCTCCCTCTGCCCCAACCCTTGGCAAGTCACTCCTCTCCTGCATTTAGCTGCTCTGAGCTTCAAAGTGGCATCAGCACCACCTCCTGGGGGAATGGAGAGTCCCTTAGGTAACAGGGGTAGTGAGTGCCTGCCCCCAGTGGACTCACTCTGGGTCTCCTATAGACTTTACCCTTTATTTGCACAAATTCACACCTGGTGCTGATGCTATCCAGGGACAGTGGCTTAATAGTAATCCCTTGCCTTTTGGTGGGAAGAACCACCTGGACAAAGGAGACCAAAGGTGACAGCAGGAATTTGGGCAGGTGGCTTGAACTGAGTTCGTTCTGTATAGTTTGCAGGGGTACCCTGCCTGCCCCCAATTTCACAGGTTATTTTTCCCATCTCCCGTTCCGCATGTGTGCCCTTAGCTAATGCACGGTTTGCCCAGGGCCAGACTCTGAGTTGTGTTCCTGGGTTCACAAGTTTGGGGAGGGTAGGGGTGCCTGAGGGTAAATTCTGGCTCAATGGCCTGAGACTCTGAAGTTCACCTGCAGAGACTAGCATCTCCATGCATTATGTGGGGACAAGCAGAGAGGAGGCGAATCAAGCAGACAGGTTTCTCACTGAGTATGTGGTACTGTTCAGTAGGGCTACGTGGGTAGGGAATAGAGGACCCCCCTCCCCCAGCAAATGAACAAATATGTCCTAAGGAGGACAGGTGAGACCAGAGAGTCAGTTCAGGGGCGAGAGCAACAACAGAACCCCTCACTGGACTGTCCTCCGCCCCTAAGGTCTGGGGGTCTAGGGTTTTTATGCGGGCTCCTGGGCTGCACCAATGCCAGGTAAGCTGTGTTCCACAACAGCTTGCTCTCAGGTACCCTGACTTTGGTCCTCCACCTCTGGGGGCCGGAGCATTAGGAAAGTTCACTGGATCGCGCGAGGGAGCTAGGCAGCCCCCAGTTAGAAAGAAGGGGAAGGGGAGGCTGTTCAAGAGCCAGCAACTCAAACGCAGTTCGGGATGGGAGGGAAACTGCCTGGCCAGGAAGAGGAGGAAAATCCCCCTGTCCATCCCACTTCGGGGTCAGAAGAAAGTTAAGGCCAAGGAGTTGCTTCTGGCTGAGGCAGGGCTGCGCGGACTGTGCTCACGCAGTCGGAGGCAGGGAGCTCAGCGGCTCGCCTCCTCTGTCGTCCCGGGGCCACCCTCTCTTCGCTGGGTCCTCCCCGGCCTCGCTGCTGGCTCCCCCGGGCCCGCGGCCCACCTTCTACCGCGGCCCGCCTTCCCGGCGGCGGGAGCGGGGCCCAGGCCGGCGGGCGGAGGCGGCGCCACCCGGGGCGCTGACGTAGCGGCCGCTCGGCGGCCGGGGGTCCCTTCGGTGGGGCCGCGGCTCCCCGCCCGCCGCCCCCGCGCGTCCATTCGCTTTGTGTCCCGCGCGCGGCCGGGCCCCCCGTGCACTCTCAGCCCTGCACCCCGCGGCCCGGCGGGCGGCTCCCGGCGCGGCCCCAGCAGCCCGCGCCGGCATTGTGTGGACGCGCCCGGCCGCGAGCGCGCGCGCGGGCCCTGCCGAGCGCCCCCGGCCCCGTCCGCTCCGGCCGCGGCGCCCGCGCCCGCCGCCCCCGCCGCCCTCGCCGCGCGGCCCCCGGCCCGGCCCGGCCCGACCCGGGCAGCGCAGCGGCGGGGCGAGCGGCGGCGCGGCAACATGGCGACGGTGCCCGTGTACTGCGTCTGCCGGCTGCCCTACGACGTTACCCGCTTCATGATCGAGTGCGACGCCTGCAAGGACTGGTTCCACGGCAGGTGAGCGCGCCGCGGCCCGCCCGGCCCACCGAGCCCCGCGTCCCGGTCGCGCGCCCCGGGCCCCGCCGGGCACCGCAGCCGTGTTCGGCCGCCGGGCCGCGCGCCCTTTTGTGCCCAGGGCGGGGGCGTACGGCCGCGGCGCACAAAGCGAGGCCCGCGGCCGGGGCGGGCGAGGGGCGCGGGGAAGTTGGGGCTCCGGCCGCTACGGGGCTGGGACCCGGCTGCCTGACAGCGGGGCCGCAGTGGCCGCGGAGGCCCGGAGCCGGACGAGGCCCAGGCCCGGGGCCCCCGCCGCCAGCCCCCTGCGAAGTTGCAGGAACTTTCCCCGCGCGGGCTCGGGGCGGCCGGGCCGGGAGAGGCGGGCGCGCGGCCCGGCGCGGGTCCCCCGAGAGGCGCGACTGGCGGGCTCCGGCGCTGGCAGGGCTAGGGCAGACCCGGGGACGGTAGCGAGGTGTTGGCCAATGCCCCCCAGTCTCTGCCGGAGCCGAGAAACCTCCCCAGGACCTTGTCCTGGCAGACAGGACCCCTCCGGGGACCCTGCGCGCTTATGGCCGGGCCGGCCTGCGGGCCTAGGCGGGAGTGCAGTGACAGACCGATGTGAGTGTCTGTCTGTGTGTTGGGGTGGGGGTGTTATGGCTTGGCCGCCTCCTTCCTGGCCTGCTCAGTTCCCCATTTCTCTCCTCCCTGCTCCAGGCAGGGACTCCCCAGTTTTGACATGACCTTATGCTCTTTAAGGAAGATGGGGAGGGGGAAGGAGGTAAGTCCAGAGATACTAAACCCGCCCTCTCGGCCCTTGCCTGTGGCCATGACCTGGCCTTGTGCCTACTTTTCAAGAGCCTAAGTCCCTTCCTACTCAGAAGTAAGAGGAGGAGAAAGAGGTGATCATCCTGCTTAAACTGCTCCAACAGGTTCTCTTGTGTCTGACTTTGCCTGTGGGATGTACTTGGGCCTCAAGAGGGCTGGCCCGAAGCTGGACAGGTCTGTCTGTCCCCTGGGTGTGAGTTTTTAGCAGCTAGTAGCAGGCTGGAGGCAGAGGATGTGTAGTTCTGGACAGTCCCTAATCTTCCTTCCAAAGAGAAGACCCTCGTGTTTGCTCACATCCAGGATCTTTAGGTATCTTAAAAGAGAGCTGTGGCCTCTGGTCCAGTCACCTTCAAGTATGGGGAGCTAGTTAGAAGGGATGTGATGGGCAAGCTTACATCTGTAGGCCCTGGGACAGAGGCAGACCCTCATGAGGTAACCTAACTGGTTTTAGGAGGGGTGGGCTTTTATGGCTCACTGAAATATCTTGAGTATTCTGTGCTGCCTCCCCCAAATATCTAGGACTATGGGGAACCATCTGAGCTGTGTGACCCCTGGGCTCTGTTCCCAACAGGGCCACTCTAAATAGTGACCAATCTATCTCCAAGGAGTTTGTGGCCAGATCACAGTGGGTAAGAGCCTGGAGGCCTCCCCAAATCCAGAAACACTAGAAATCTGGTCCTGAGTAGCCCCAAGAGTGGTGGAACCCCTTCTTCCTGTCTCAATCCAGGGCCTGCAGCACCCTTGGTTACTTGTCAGCTGAGCTTCTGCCCTGGCAAAGAAAGGGGAGATGAGATTGGTGACCAGTCTTGATACTAGAAGAAGTTTGTTATCTGTTTTTGTTTGGTTTTAGAGGCCTTGCTACTTATCTGAGGATTTCAGTTTGATCTGAGACAGGCAGTTGATTAGCCCAGATGCATTTACACCTATTTGGTGCTCTGGGTTATAAAATGGCTCAGTCATGGTAGGTGTTTTCTTATGCTCAAGTGCACCCTGAGTGGAGCCTATTTGTGGGTTTAGACCTCTGGCTAGCTCTGTGCAGGGTCAAGGGTTGGGGCCTAAGTGAGGCAGGGAGGCAAAAGGCCTGGACCTCTTCCTGCTCATAGCCTGGGACAGATCCCTGGGCCCCTCTCAAGTCTCCCTGATTCAAGAATGAAAGGTGTGTGGTCAGCTCCATGTGTGTCTCTCCCTCAATATTCTTGGAAGACCCCTGATGGCCCTCTTCAGAGCTGTGTAGCGCCTGGGTTGTTTATTCCCTCAGAGTTTACATTTTACCTCACTCTCAAACAGCTTGTGTATGCTCTTAACACTTTTGATCTTGAGGAGACAAGACTCACTGAAGAAAATTTTAAAATGGTATCCCCAGAAGTGGTAGAGCATACCTATAATGCCAGCATGCACAAGGTGGAGGCAGAACATCAAGAGTTCGAGGCCGTCCCTTGTCATGCATCATGTTTGAGGTCAACCTCTGGTAAATGAGACTTCTGGAAAGTAGCAACAAGGGCTGTGCGATGACTGCAGATAGGGCTCTTGCTGACAAGCTTGTTGACCCCAGTTCTATTCCGAGGACCCACATGGTAGATGCAAATTGTCCTCTGATCTCCACGTCTGTGCCATGACATGAGCTCTGCTCCAAAATAAATTTAAAAAGTAACCCAAAAAATGCATCAAAACACCAATGAGAACAGAAGGATAGGGTTTTGCAATACAAACCCTCCAATCCACTTCTCCTAAGTGGCTTAGTTGCCTGTGCCAGCTTTGAAACCAAGGCGAGAACTTTGACTCAATACTAGGGACTGAGCACCACACTTTACTCGAACTTTTTTTTTTTAACCCAGGTTTCCTTCCTTGAAGTACTTTTCCTGTTTCCAGATCCTACACAGAGTTGGAGTCCTTATCCTGGCAAATGTTTCTTTTAAAAGGAAACTTTGTATCATTCTCCAAAATGGAGCCTTATTGTTACTTGCCGTACACAGTAACCATAAAAATAAACACAGTAGCCAGGCAGTGATGGCACACGCCTTTAATCCCTGCACTTGGGAGGCAGAAGCAGGTGGATCTCTGAGTAGGGGACCAGCCTGGTCTACCCAGTGAGTTTCAGGACAGCCACGACTACACAGAGAAACCCTGTCTTGAAAACCAAACCAAAACAAAACCCCACAGTAAACAGAAAGCCTCAGTTTGTCCTACCTAGGGTCACATTACATATTTGCAGCAAGCCTTTGGGGAGGCTTGGAGTAAGGGTCTCTGAAGTCACCCATGCTTACAGTGATGGGGTGTTGGTTCTTGGCTGCTTCTAGCTTGATTGCGTGGTGAGTGTGCATTTCGGCAGCCTTGCAGACAGTCTCTTTGGGAACAGCCTGTTGGAATGGGATAAGGTGTGCCATACTGAAGATTGTTTAGCTTGCATTTCTTGGAGAGGATGGTGAGGTGTAGGCACACGGGGAAGGATTCTGTCCCTTTGGTCCCTGACATGTATAGACTGTGTCTGCGTGGTCTCTCCCTAGGCCCCTGCAAGATTCTTCATTCAATCCTGCCTTGGCTGTGACTGATACCCCTTTGTTTCCTAGGATCCCCTTGGTGCCTGGGAATTGGAGCTTGGATTTAGACGGCATGGATTCCAAAGCAGGACTTTGTAGGAAGAAGTTGGAGGGCAGTTGCCCCCAGAGGTGTCATGTCTAGAGACCTGCAGCCCTACAGAGGCCTTGGGAACCTGTCCTCGGTAGAGTCTTACTCCTGTGCAGAGCCTCTTGGGTCAAAAGCTTCAGTCCTTCCTTGTGCCTGTTTCAGTTATGGGATGGATGGGAGCGGGTGGCATGTACGGCACCTCTGCCCCTGCCACATGTGTTGAAAGACCCTGCCTCTCACTTGTCACTGACTTGCTTGAAAGAATTTTGACCCCTGAGAGGCAGGAATGGCTGCATTAATTCATCCAACAGCTTTAAGCCTGACCCTCTGACCCTCTTATGGGTGCTCATCCCATCAGAAGGTTCCTGGAGGCATTGCCAATAAAATTGACTTCAGAAAGCTTCAAAAATGTGCAGGTGACTTAGCAATTATATTTTCCCAGTAAATATTTCTTCTGTGTTCTAGGAGGGGCTCAGAGATGGCAGTGAGACCTCTGTGAGACACCTCTTGCCTGTCTGCTACTGGGTTCTTGTGTATGGTTTAGACTTGCAGATGGACTTCTAGGTCACTCTAGGGGGTGAGGTGTCTTGCCTCAGAGTGGCAATTGAGATTTGTGGGAACAGAGAAATAGGAAGGAAGGCAAGGAGGTCGAGGGAGAGGGGACTTAGGTATAGGTAGAAAGTCCACTGTGGGGGTGGGGTGGGAATCTGGGCCAAGTAGTGGCAAGAGCAGGCTCTGAGGGTTTTTTTTGTGTGTGTTTTTATTTGTCTGTCTGTCTTCCCCTCCTTCCCCTTTCCTTCTCCTCTTCTTCCTCCTCCTCCTTTTGAGTCAGGGTCTCACTAATCTAGGCCAGCTTTTAAGTCTTTATCCTCCTGACTCAGCCTCCCAGGTGCTGCTTAACTGTTCAGACAGGTTTGTCAGAATCCCAGTGGCCGCTGTTAGGACAGAGGCAAGGTAGGGCTAGGGAGCCACCATTTAAGTGAGAAGGTAGGGCCTCTGGGGACATGATGTCTATTTTTCCCCTTGGGCTCTACCTGCCCTCTTCCTGGGGTTCTGTTTCTATATCCAACTCCCTTAGACTGAGATGGGCTTTCATTGTGTCAGCTTAGCCTTAAGGTCCTGGTAGCATAACTGCATTTGGGATACCTGGAGATGTGGAGTAGGGTCCATGGCAAAGCTCAGCATGGCAGCTCTGTTGTTGGCCAGCAGAGTTCATGCCCACAAGAAGGAGACATGGCCAAGAGGTATCTGGGCTGTCAGACACTCTGATACTGAATACCAGAGGCCCTCCCCCTGAGACAGCATGGAGATATGTTTAGGAATAACAGTTCATTTTTGTTAGACTTATTTAGTTTATATGTATGCAAGTTTTGCTTGTATGTATGTGAGTATGTGTACCATGTATATGTCTGGCACCTATGGAGGTTAGAATAGGGTGTCATATTACCTGGAACTAGAAGTGTGGGTGATTATGAACTACTGTGTGGGTGCTGGGATTTGAAACCTAGTCCTCTGCAAGAACAGCATGGGTTTTTAACCTCTGAGTCATCTCTCCAGCCCCTAACCCATCATTTTAAGACAAAAAATTCTCCCTATGTGAGTTTGCAAAGTTCTGGGAAAAGTGAGAAGAATGTCCACTCAGTATCAGAGGACACTAGGAATCCTAACAGTCTGTCCTGAGAGGAAAGAAGCAGCTTGGTGTGAGCCTCATCCTAATCTCCATGACGTTTGCTTTTTTTTTTTCCTTACTGGAAATATTTGGCTGGCAACAAGCATGGTACAAGCACAGGATTGCAGCCCGTATTTGTTTGAGGCCATTTGGACACCAGGCATAGCTACAGATGGCCCAAGACTTGGGATGTCCAGTGCCAACTCCACTGTCCCAGGCCACCTTCTTCTCTTTACCATGTCCTCATAGCACCTCATTTGCCAGGCTCTTATTTAGAAAGAACGAAGGGATTGCTCTCGGAACCAGGCCACCGTCTAATGCTGCATGGTGGAGTGCCCTGCAAGAATCCACTGACTTCTCAGGATCTATTGTGGGTAAAACCAGTCTACCAACTGGGTCCTGAGGCCATGATGGTGACAGTAAGGCTGCAGGTGCTTACCATATTTAGGCCATGCTGAATGCCTGTGGGACTATGCAAGCCTCATCCTGTCTGGTCTCCATACAAACTGTGAGTGGAAGTCTAGTCTAGTAGGTCACAGTGTTAACTTTATTCTCCGTGCTGACCTAGAGGCAGTCAAGTCTCTGTCATATATGGCTTTTCTGACCCCAGCAGTTGCACAGTGAGCCAGGGCAGGTAGAGGTGTTCACCCTTAAGATGGTGTGGCAAGGAGGAGGTGCCTTGTTGTGCTCTTCTTGTTCAAGGTTTGAACAGACACTGAATGAATGGAGGTAGTCGTATGGGGTGGTATGAGCCCAAAGGCAGTCCTGGGTGTGGAGCGGTCCCTGTCCAAGTCACCTGAATAGTCTCTGCCGGGTCTCAAAGCGTTTCCCCACTTCTCAGACAGGGACTGTGTCGCCTTTGTTTCCTTCCTTCCCTGGCGGTCATCTTTAGTTCCCATAATTCTGGAGACTTCTGCCCTTAGTTTTGTGGTTTGCTGGCACTGGACCTCTCTAGTAGTACCCTGGCTGTATCAAAGTACTCAGTTTAAAAAAACAGAAAGACCTATCTGAAACCCCAGCTTGCTTGACTTCATTTCAAACTCTGAGACCTGGAGGTCTTTTTCAGGCAAGTGGAGAGCCAGTCTCTTGTCTTTCTGAAAAAAATTGAGGTGAAATGTGTTTAGTTTAAAGTTGACCACTTTAAGGCAGACAATTTACCTCTGCACCACACAAGGAAGAGTTCGGCCACATTCAACGCAGCAGCCGGGCCTCTTTTCCTGCGTGTTGCCATCCCCTACTGACTGAGTAGCCTTCTGGCCCTGTGGATTCACCTACTCAGAATATTTCATGTAGACAGAATTATACAACATCAAATATTTTGAACCTGAAATCTATTTCTGTTTCTGAAGCTAATAATTTTGAGATTCATTGTTGTTGTTATTATTTTATTTTGCTTTTGTTTTTCCAGACAGGGTTTCTCTGTGTAGCCCTGGCTGTCCTAGAACTCACTCTGTAGACCAGACTGTCCTCGACTCACAGAGATCTACCTGCCTCTGTCTCACAACTGCTGGGATTATAAAGGTGTGCACTACCACACTTGGCTCTGAGTTTTGTTTGTTTGTATGTTTTAATGGCTGAATAATATTCTACTGCCTGGGTAACTAGGCCACAGTTCTCCGTTGTCAGTTGGGTTGGGTTTGGGTTAGCTCCACACATGGCTGTTGTAAATAGTGTTGCCATGCACATTTGTGCACAAACGTTTGATTGAACACCTGTTTCTAGTTTTTCTGGGTATACTAACCACATGTGTTACCACTGAGCTGCACCCCCAGCCCTATATTTAACTTTTTGAGTAACCTACAGGGTATTTGCTGCAGGGCCTGCCCTGTGCTCTCGTCCTCACCAGCGATTGCTGTTTTCCAGACTTTCTTATTATAACCATCATCACAGGTGTGGGTTCGAAGTAGTGTTTGGCAGGGGTTTTGACTTGTACCTGATAATAGATTGTTTTGGGTGTCTTGTCTTTGCTGTCTGGTGTTCTGGTCTTTGACTTTGAGAGATGTCTACCTAAAGTCCTCCAGTGCTGGGGTTGGAATCCAGAGCTTTGCACTTGGAAGGCAAGTATTCCACCACTGAGCCACACTCATTCCCAAGCCCCATTGCCCACTTTATTTTGTTATGTATTTATTGTGTGTGTTGGGTTGTGTGTACATGCTCATATACCACAGCAGCACGTGTGTGGGCAGAGGACAGCTTGCAGGAGTTAATTCTTCTATTGATTGGATCCAGGACATCAGCCTGAGGTAAGCAAGCTTGGCCACAAGCGCTTTTCCCTGCCAAGCCTTCTTGTCTACTCTTTCCTTTTTTTTTTTTTTTTTTTTTTTTTTGTAATTGGATTGTTTCTTTTCATTGCAGAGCTGCTTCATATATTGTAGCATTCTAGCAATTATACCTTTATCAGACAGATGATTTCCATGAGTTAGCTTTTCATATTCTTTTTTCCTTTCTTTCCTTTTCCTTTTTCTTTTGTTTTTGTTTTTGTTTTTTTTTTAAAGACAGTGTTTCTCTGAGTAGCCTTGTTCTGGCTGTCCTTGAACTAACTCGGAGACCTGCCTGCTTCTGCCGCCCAAGTGCTGGGTTAAAAGGCTTGTTCCGTCACTGCCCAGGCTATTTTTCATGTTTTTGATATCATCCATTAGTGCCTAAAAGTTTTTAGCTTTAATGAATTCCAACTTGCTTATTTATTTATAATTCTTGTTAATGCTTTTAGTGTCCTAAAAATCTGTCGTCAAATCAATTGCTATAAGGTTTACTCCAGTGAATTCTTTGAGGAGTTTCATACTTTCAACTCTTTATTTTTGAAAAAAGCATTTTGTGTGTATGTATGCACGTGAACACACACATACTGTCATGTACATTAGTGTCTGTGTATGTGTGTGTGCACACATTTGTGCCTGTGCATGCATGCATGGACACCATCTCATATGTGAAAGTCAGAGGAAAACTTGTGAAAATTAATGCTGTTATTTCTATCATGTGGAGCCCAGGAGTCTAACTCGTATTTTCAGGCTTGGCAGTAAGTGCCACTTAGCCACTAAGCGATCTGCCTGGCCCTCAACTCTTAGAATTAGGTTTTAAAATCTGTTGTTGTTGTTTGTTTCTGAGACAGGGTATCACTATGTAGCCCTGACTGACTTGGGACCTGTTCTATAGACTTTGAAGCACAGAGATCTACTCTACTTGTCTCTGCCTTCTGAATGCTAGAATCAAAGGCATACACCACCAGGCTTGGCTTTTAAGTGTGTGTTGTTTTCCAAGACAGGCTTTCTCTGTGGCTTTGGAACCTGTCCTGGAACTAGCTCTTGTAGACCAGGTCGGTCTTGAACTCACACAGATCCACCTTCCTCTGCCTCCCAAGTGCTGGGATTAAAGACATGTGCCACCAACACCTGGCAGCTTTTAAAATTTCTTAAATTTCATTTATTTGTTTGGCAGGGGTACATGCCACTTGTGTGTGTGTGTGTGTGTGTGTGTGTGTGTGTGCATGTGTGTGTGTTGTGTGCGCGTGTGTGTATGTATGTGTGTGGTGTGTGTGCATGTGTGTGCATGCATGTGTATTATGTGTGTGAGTGTGAGTGTGTGTGTGTGTGTGTGTGAGAGAGAGAGAGAGAGAGAGAGAGAGAGAGAGAGAGAGAGAGAGAGAGAGAGAGAGAGAGAGAGAGTATAGCTTGCAGGAGTCAGTTCTCTTCTTCCACCATATGGGTGTGTCCTGGGGTTGAAGTTGGATCATCGACTGTGGTTGCAAGCACCTTAGGGTATTTGATCCATTGTGGGAGGTAGGATCTTGGGTTATTCCTTTTTTATAGGCTGTGTTCACTGCTGTGGTAGATGCCTAAAGGAAGAAGAGTTTTTGGTCCTAGTTTCTGGATTTTGTGACATGGTTACTTTGCTACATTGCTTTAGGCATGTGTGAGTCATGCTCTCTACATGTGTGCACATACGTGTGCATATGTGTATATGGAGGCCAGAGGTCGATGTTGAGTAACTTCTGCCACTCTACCTTTTTATTCCTTATTTTTCCCTTTCTTTCTTTTTAGACAGGATCTCTCATTGCCCTGGAATTCCTCCATTTGGCAAGATTGTCTGGCTAGCAAGCCCCAAAGACCCTCCTGTCCCATCTCACCAAGGGCTAGGATCACAGGATGAAATACCGAACCATGGGTTTTGTTTGTTTCTTGTTTTAACTTGGGCACTGGGGATTGGAACTTAGGTCCTTGTTGTAAGCACTTTAATGAGTGAACCATCTCCCCAGCCCCTGCTGCCTTGGTTTTTTGAGACAGTCTTGCTGTGTAGCCCAGTCTCTCCTCAAACCCATGGTCCTTCTGACTAATCTCCCCAAGTGCTGGGATTATAGGTGTGTGTCATCACACTCAGCTTCTCCCCAAGTGCTGGGATTATAAGTGTGTGTCATCACGCTCAGCTTCTCCCCAAGTGCTGGGATTATAGGTGTGTCATCACACTCAGCTTCTCCCCAAGTGCTGGGATTATAGGTGTGTCATCACACTCAGCTTCTCTCAGTATTTTTGAAGATAACATTTGCTCTATTGAGTGTCCTCCTTGTTGAAAACCATGTGGGTTTATTTCTGATCTCTCAATTCTATTCCCTAGGTATTTATGTCTAACCTTAGGCCAGTGCCACATGGTTTTGAGTACTCTCGGTTTGTAGTGTGTTTTGAAATTACAAGTGTGAGCCTTTATGCTTCATTCCTTCCTCTCTTTTCAATTATTTTGGCTACTTGGTACTAAGTATTTAGCCCCTTGCAATTTCATGTAAATCTGAGAAAATAAAAAATAAAGAAAAAAAAGGCAGCTGGGTTTTGACAGGGATTGCAGTATTTGTAGGTTGCACATTGCTCTCTTGACAGGCTTTTCACCGTGAGCATGGTATCTCTGTCCATTCATGTGTTGTCTTTAGTCATTCCCATCAGTGCTTTGTGGTGTCTAAGTCTTTGATTAGCTTGGCTTGTTTCTAGATATTTTGAGGGCCGTGCTTATGTAAGTCATTATGGTAACAAGTCTTTCTCTGTCCCACCAGCCAGCTCCCAAATAGTGACATGGAGACTTCCTATTAGTTATGAAGGCTTGGCCGATAGCTTAGCAGTTCCTAACTAGCTGTAATGACTTAAGTTAACCCATTCATATTAATCTGCGTTCTCTCACATGGCCTTACCTCTCTGCCATCTTGCACCTCCTGTCTCTTCCCCATCTGGCTGGCGACTCTGTCCCTTCTACTTCCCAGAGTTCTTCCTCTCTCTGCCTGGAAGTCCTACATATACTTCCTGCCTAGCTACTGGCCATTCAGCTTTTTATTACAGCAATAACAGCTATACATTTACACGCAGTGTACAAATACCCCGCAATAATCCACTGATGGTGCCTGGGTTTTGTTTTTCTTTAGTGTTGGACATTGACTACCACCCAACACCATTTCTATCCTTTTACTTATATTCATTCATAGTTCCATTGTACCATGTAACTAGATTTTCAGAATCACGTATGTGTGCCAACCCCCTTTGAGTTTTATGCCTGTGCTAGTGTGGTACACCCAGCTGCTGGGTGCGCAGTGCATGCTCTCATACCTTTGAAACAGGGTTACTGCTTTCCTTTTTAACCATAAGCTTTGCTGGGCTCCTGTGCCAGATGTGGGGCCTAGGTGTTTTTGTATGTGTGGACTCCTTTTGTATCCTTGTCCTTTTGTACAAGTCTCCATCTCTCCTCCCCGCATCATCCTCCCTCTGGGGTTTGCCTTTATGGTTGAAGCTGTGTTGGGGACCTCCAAGGCTTAGGTGGCGGTGCTTTTGCGGCATGCCAGCTGCTTCATACAGGTAGTGTGTGGCCTCACAGGTATGCAGCCTGTACTGAGAGCTTGGTGGGTTACTCTTGCCAGGTAGACAAGCCAACTAAAGCTTAGTGGGTTTGGGCTGCCTGGTTCAGTACCATATACGGCTGGTGTGTCTGCCCAGGTCTCTGCAAAAGTTCCCCTCCATTCACAGTGACAGGAAACCCCAGCCTTGAGTGCAGGATCTTATCTGGCAAGGAAGGTCACACTAGGAATGTTCTGGGGCAGGGGAGTCACAACTGGGCAGATCCACTGAGTGTGTAGGCCAGATAGGCTGTAGAGTTTCTCCAGGGGCAGGCCTAGACATGATTGGAGGTGCTTTGGGGGGGGTATTCAGGGACCTAAAGACCGTACAAGGAGTCTAGGAGAGTGAGGCCACTCCAAGCCCTGGGCTGGCATAGAGTCTCAGCTCTTTCTCATCTCTTCTGATGCTCCTCCAAGGCTAAAGACACAAGTGAGGATCAGGGAAGGAGGTACCTGAGCAGCTGCATAGTGTCCAGCTAAACTGCCTGGGGACAGAGAGACAGTGAGCAAGAGTGCAGGTGCTACAGTGGTGATCAGGGGCAAGACAAGGAAAAACTGCTGTCCGTTCTGTCTGTCTGTCTGTCTGAGCGGCCTGAAAGAGCTGAGAGGACAGCGGCTGGCATGTGTGCTAGGGGGGAGCTCTGTCCTCAGGAGCTGTGGAACACGCTCTCTGCCTGTGTGCATGCAGAGCTGTCCTACAAGTGGCCCTTGTGGAGTGCAGGATGGGTAACCCTAGAGAGAAAATATAAGTGTTGTTTTTGTTTTTGCTCTTTTGGCTTTTTGATCTCTTTTTGGGGGGCCCGCCACCCAGCTCCCAAATAAATCACACACAGGGGCTTATTCTTAGTTATGAATGCTGGATCTTAGCTTGGCTTGTTTTTTTGCCAGCTGTACTTAAATTATTCCATCTACCTTTTGCCTCTGGGCTTTTATCTTTCTTATTTCCATATTTCTCTCTTTGTTCCTTACTCTGTGTCTTGCTGGGTGGCTGGGTGGCTGGGTGGCTGGGTGGCTGGGTGTGGCTGGGTGGCTGGGGGTGGCTGGGTGGCTGGGGGTGGCTGGGTGGCTGGCCCCTGCATCTTTCTCTCCTTGTTCTCTCATTGCTCCTCTCTTCCTCATTCCTTCTGTTTCTCCTCTCTGCCTGCAGCCCCGCCTAGCCCTGCTCCTGCCTCACTATCGGCCATTCAGCTCTTCGGTAGACCACCAGGTGTTTTAGTCAGGCACAGTAACACAGCCTCACAGAGTTAAACAAGTGCAGCATAAACAAAAGTCACACACCTTAAAATAATATTACCCACCATATACGACCACCACTTATTCTTATGCATAACACTGGGCTGGGCACAGGCCAACATTTGGGCAAGTGTGAGGATTTGAGTGAAGACCTATGTGCCCCACCTAGGCTGCCAGACTGTAGTAGAGACCCTGGCTCAATCCTCCAGCAGTGTGGGGTGCTGCTGACCTCGGGAACAGACAGACCTTCAGACTGAAGGTCTCCGTAGCTCTGTGACGTTGCCTTTCTGTCTGCCTTCCCCTTAGGAAATCCTTTTGAGGCAACTGTGCATCTCTGTGACATCTGGCCCAGCATGCAGGGCAGGGGGGAGGTGCTCATGGGAATGCATGTTGGTCACAGGGCCCCGTTGTGGGACAAGGGGGCTTTTTCTGTGAGCCCCCCCCCCGACTGACTGGCATAGTTGGAGGGAGAACAAACACTGGCCTGGAATTTAAGCCCTGTTTCCCTATGGGAAGGACCTTGGACTGGAGTTCTGAGACCCTTGCCGTCCAGGGACTATGCGGAATCTGTATTTTGAGCCAGTCTTCCTTGTAGATGAACGTTTGAGGAAGGGATGTGGTGAGCTTGGTGAGTGGGGGGAGGACCTGGCATTCTCACATGCAGTACACAGCACAAGGTTCCCTACTGATACCCTTCCAATGAAGTGCGAGGACTTGTCACCATGAGTGCCTGTGGTGTCTCTGCCTAAAAGTGGACAGACTTCTGCCGTCCTCCACCCAGCTGCCTGTGACGGGTGCAGTAGGACTGCCCCCTGGGAGCAGCCTTTCCTGCCCGTGCTTTGCAGATGGCTCTGGGCATCTCTGATGCCACCCTGACCTTGCAGCAGCTCCCCAGAGGGCCTTGGGTGTGAGGCTGCTCAGAAGAAAGCAGCCAACCAAATCCCCCAAGTCACGGCTCCACTGCCTGTGGTGGCAAAAGCAAGAACTGGAAGGCAGTCTGTGAGCCCTGCCTGCCACCCTTGGCAGTGCCTGGTGACTACACAGCGGTCCCTGAATCTCAGCTGGACACGGATGTCCTGCATGGGCCATGCTTAGAGTCAGGGGGCATCGTGGTAACCGGGCTCCTTATTTGTCTGTCCATCTAGATAGCCATATTTCCCGTGGCGAGGGATGAAGGACTCCCAGGGTGAAGGGTGACAGTCTTGGGCTGAATGGTAGAGGAGCTTAGGGTGAGCTCCTTTGTAGTAGAAAGATCACCTAAGAAGGTGTCTCCTCTAGTCATCTTGTTTGTCCCTCGGAAGGTCTGAGTCTGCCAGGCCCTGCTCTGGCCTTGAGCCCACTAGTGTTTTTGGAGAGTGAAGACAGTGGCTGCCTTTGGCATTGAGGTTCTCATGGTACAGTGTTACCATGTGACCCACTTACCCCAGTCTGTGTATAACTGACCCTCAGTCTCCCAGTGTTCTTCTGTCACTGATGCCTGCTGGCCTCTCTGGTCTGTCGCCTGCTTGCCAGGGACCTTGATTGGGCCTTGTAATTGTGCTCCCTGGATTGGAGCTAACCCAGCATCTGGCCAGTCTCCTTGGTGGCTGTTAGCAGTCTTGTATTTGAGCCCCTGCCCCTCCCACCTCTGAGCCACAGCTGGGGTGGGTCCCAGAGTCACAGCTTCAGGGCCGCCCCAAACACTGCAGAACTGCAGGATAGAAGTGGACAGCTCTGGCTGTGCCTGGAGAGCTCAGCAAGGGTCTGGAGCTGTGAGAAATGACTGCCCCGCTGAGAACGTGCCCTGTGCTTGCAGAGGCTCAAGTGTGATTCATAGCTGCCTGTAACTCCAGTCCAGGGGGTCCACCCCATCTCCTGGACTCCATGGGCAGCTATACATGTATATTCCCGGCCACAGACCCAGACACATGGCATGTAATTGAAAAAGAAAATAAAAATCTAAAGAGAAAGGAAGAGCGAGGAGGAAGGCTGGACAGAAGGAAGGATGTGTGGACTGCCTGGGCCAGACAGCCCTTCTCAACTTGACAAAGGCAAGTTTGAGAATAACTCAGGCGTCACGAGAACAGGACCAGCTTGACCGATGTCTTCCCCCTCACCTCTTACTAATGCCTAACGAGGCCGTTCCGGGAGCGGCTATCCCTGGCAACTTGTGGATCTCCCGGGGTAGTGAGAGCATGAAGCTGCTTCCTGGGGCCTAGACTCCAGGGCTAGCACTCCCGCTTCGTGCCTCATGCCCATCTCATCTGCGGAGCTGGGAGGGATCTGAGAACAGGTTCAAGTGTGGAGGTGGCAGCTTTAAATGGAGCATTTGTGTTCAAGTTGAGAAACTTTCTAATAATTGAAGCTGTCCCCTGGGGGATGCCCTCTGGGGAAATGAGGTCTATGGCAGACAAGGGATGCTCAGTTGTATGCTGCTGACACTCTGGACTAGAGGGTGCTTTGGAGTGGGGCCTGGCCTGGACACTGTAGTACTTACTACAGTTCTGCTTTCCACCCTGCAGGTGCTGGGTGCCCCGAGTTGTGAAAAACCAAAAATCTCCATCCTTTTACCACATGCTCTGAGGCAGGCATGGTGGTACCCAGGGACAGGGCAGGCCCCACCCCAAAATAGTCTTTCTCATCTCCGAGCTCCCTGCAGTGCTGCCAAGCAGAGACCTGGGCCTGTCCACTTCGGTGCATGATGGCAAAAACTCAGGGTGTAGAGTCGAAGTTGAAGGATAGAGGACCTCAGGCTGCCAAATGACCGTAGGTCGTACCGATTTCCCTACACCCCGAGCAGCTGAACTCTTGATGACTGTTGCTGTAGTTTTATTTTGTGCTTACCCAGTGCCACCATTCACTCACATTTAAACCCTTCTTTCCCAGAGCTGTGGCTTCCGGCCCACAGCCCCGATGCTGTCTGATGACTACAGAGACAGTAGGTTCGATGTGAGGCGTCTGGGCTGGCTGCCTCTCACCTGTTCATAACTGCTGCTGCTTTGTGTGAGCCTTGTCTGCCTCGAGGTCAAAACTCACTTGGTTTTTGAAATCCTATCCACTTTCCACCCTTCCCCCCGAGACTAGGTCTCATCCAGTCCAGGCTGGCCTTGAACTTGCTGTATAGCTGCAGATGATCTGAGTGTCTTCCCTGGTACTGCTGCCTCTACCTCCCAAGAGCTGAGATTAAAGGCATGTGCCATCAAGCCCTGTTTAAATTGTACTGGGCCAGCTGAGCCACACCCCAGCCCTTCCACCCACTTTTAAGGTTAGAGATGCTTTAGACTTACAGGAAGGCTGTATACATGGCATTCAGTTTCCCTGAATGTCCACATGCTACACAACCAGAATAGGAGCCAGCATCTATCATCGATGCCCATGGTCTGGGATAACTCACTCTGCAGCCCTCTTAACAGGCGCTTCTCCTGCTAACATCACCCTGGAGGCTAAATTATGCTCCAGCTCTCTGTCCCTCTGGCTGTCATGGTGACCTCCTTGTCTCTTTCTGTCCTATGACTCTGGAAGGTGAGACAGCAGCATAGACTAGATCTGAGGATCCCTTTGCCTGCTTCTCCCAGATCCCCAACACACCTGTTTGACACCGTGACAGCTCATGGGGCCAGCCAGGTGAGGGATCCAGTGTCACTTGGCAGATATCAGGGTGGCATCAACACACACCTCTGGTCTGCTGAGATGTGGGTCATGAACCCACTTTCTACCCTGTGACCACCTGGTCCTGACAGTGGTCAGATGACAGTTTATGGGCCTGGGTGCATTTCCTATTCACAGTTTCTTCTGCGTCTCACTTTCTAGAAAGGAGAGAACTCCAAGGGTCTGTGGAGTCTGGTCTGGTAAAAGCAGGACTCTGGGACATTTGGTTTGGCTGTGACTCTCTGTTGGGTGCCGCTTTACTGTGGCACAGTGCAGCTGTCTTAGGAGCATTTGGTTCAAGCTCTACTTTTAACACATGGGAAGTGGGCACTGTGCAGGAGGGCACTGAGGGGACCAGGGTCCTTGCCACCTCTTGTGACCCAGCGCTCCTTCCTGTGAGCTGCTTTTCTGAAGGAAACCACTGTCACAGAATTCAGCTTTTATCTGATAACACCCAGATGTAAGACAGGCAGTGTTGGGTGGCTGCTCCAGGCCTGCTGGGCTGCAGCCATCAGACTGGGGTATGCCTCCTGCCTTCAGCCCTGCCCCTCACTGGGGACCATGCAAGTAGCCTGGGTCCCGGGTTTGTTCCTTGGCTGCAGTGACACTGGAAGCACTGAAACTCCTTAGTCAGATCTGAGTGTCCCCCACTTCCCATGGTCCTGGCATCTCTATATTTGAATGCTTGCAATGATGTTGGAGCTCTGAGTGTGGGGACACAGGAACCACTGGAACCCTCAGTCTGTTCTGGCTCCCCCTCACCTCCAAGTGGCCCTGGCATCTTCACTTTTGAACATTTGGGTCTTTATCCAGAGGTCTGTGTGTCAAAACCTTGGCTTCTGCTATCACCCAGGTCATCTCAGAGTATCCTCATTCTGGGAAATCCCCAGTCCTGTCACTTTGGGATGGGTGACAGGAGGGGGCTCTGTGGGTGCCTCTCAGGTGTGCTTTTCCACTGGAGCAGCTCTGATTTTGTTTTAAATTTTGGATTTATTTAGTATTTTATTGTATGCGTGCAGATGCTTTGCCTGTCTGTATGTCTATGCGCCACATGTATGCCTGGTGTCCCCAGATGTTACAAGAAACTGTCAGATCCCATGCAAATGGGGTTACAGACAGTTGTGAGCCGTTTTGTGCGTGCTGAGAATCTAACCAGGGTCCTCTGCAAGCAGAAGTGCTCTGAAGCACCACGTCATCTCTCCAGCCCCAGCTCCTCTGCTCTTGACCCATCCGGTCAGTTTCTGGGGATTTCAGGGCTCTCCTTTTCTCACTCCTGGGGGAGGTTTGTGGTGGTGACTTTGTGTGATCACAGGATGGATGGTGGCAGTGCCAGGCCTTGGTGACTGACCAGTCTGAGTGGACTGTTCATTCATGGGACTCAGTGTCACTGCTTGACCTGTCACACAGTACCCCATAGCCTGTGAGCCCTAGTGTGAGTGTCAGTCAGGACAGTCCCTGAATACCCCTCTGATGGCCAGGACTCAGGGGCCAGACCTTGTTGTCCTGTCTGCTGTGTGTGTGTGTGTGTGTGTGTGTGTGTGTGTGTGTGTGTGTGTACATCTGCTTGTCATGTGTCCCTTGGTGTTAATTACCTGAGGTGTGGCTAGGTGTCTCACCTGCTGTCAGCCACCTGCTCCTGGCCCTATGAATGAGGTCACGTTCCCACCATACCACAGGCATGAAGGCTGCAAATTCTGAGAGCTTTCAGGGCGTCAGGAGGTTGCAGATTCCGGGGCCCATTCCGTGCACCACAACTCTCTGTTCACTGACTCTTCTTGTTCCACCCCAGAGATCCCCACCGTTCCAGGCTCCTGAGCAATCACCTTCTCATGGGATGAGCCACCAGGAGGCACTGTCCTTCTGTCACCTGCTCTGGTCCTGGAGCTGCTCCTCTAGTTGGGGGTGGGGTGGGACAGGGCCATCTGGAGGCCCTTTCTGGAGAAGTGCTCTTACCAGCCCGGTCTCTACTAATCTTTGTGTTTCTTATCATTCATGGCTTTAAAAAAGGTCAAAGAATAAGTGGTAGAGAATTCCAGAAAGATGAGTCAGAGCTCACCCTCTAGCAGCCAGGATCTCCTGGGGCTGTTAGAGATCTTCTGACTGCTAGGGCCACAGAACACAGCTGTCCCCATGGTTTATCCCTTGCCCAGGGCTGAGGAGAGTAAGCTCACCTCCCTTGGTCTAGCGTCCTTATCTCTGTTAATAGGACCTTGGACTGCATTTGCTCTTAGTCAGGTTTGTTTGCTGTCTCTGAGGGTTTCATCCAGGGAGAAGGCTTTAATTCCCAAGGCTTCTGGGAAGAGATATTTGCTCTACATCTGCATACAATTGGTTTCCTTAGAAACCACTGGAATAGATGCTCTGGAGCCTGCTTCAGATTTTTAAAGAGACCCTGTCCTATATCTGGAAGATCTAAGAAACCCACAGAGTGGTTTTAGAGTGTATACAAAGACATTGTGAATATTCATTTAATAAATCAAGACTCCTAGGCTGTGGAATGATAGAGCTGAGGGGTGATTAAATAAATGGCTGTGTGCACACACAATGGGAAATTATCCAGTTGCCAACAATGTGTTTACAGCGGGTTTAATGACTGGGGGAAATGTTTACAATGTAACATTAAATGACTTGCTATATTTATTAGTAGGATGACAGCTGCTATTAATTAGTTAAAATAGGCTCAATTTTTAAATATTTAAATTTAACATTTTAGCACTAAAATTTTATTTTTGAAAATGAAGGGTTTTTAAAAGGTTATGATACTTTCCCTCAAGCATGTTTATACTTTCCAATGGGTTTTCCAGATATGTCATGTTACTTTTTCAGTGAAAAAAAATGAATGAGGACATGATGCTCATAGGTATGTGATGAGGAGGTTTGTTGTAGATATGGAAGAGCACAGCCAGAGACACCTGGAAGGATCCAGATTGAACCAGGTGGGGGAGGGTAGGGGAAGAGAAGAGAGACTACCTGGGAACCCAGAGACCCAGAGGCCAAGAGGCAGAGAGACGGACATGGCCAAAATGACTGTGTTCTCTAGGAATCAGAGAAGCTGGGGAAGGGAAGCCCAGCCCTGGGCTGGAGAATTCAGGGTAAGGGGTGGGGTGTGCCTGCCAGGATGTGTCTGTAACTGGTATTGGTGATGTTGGGAAGTGCCCGCCGTGATGTGGTAATAGGCATCTCGGTTAGCTTCTTGGTCCTGAGTTTGAGACCTAACACTTTTACAGCTAGAAATGAAGTAATCTGGGTGTGGTGGGGCACACCTGCTCCAGAGGCGGAGGCAGGAAGATTGCCGTAAATTCATGGCCACCCTGGACTGCATAGTGAGAAAAGCTAAAAACTAAACAAACAGAAAAGAAAAAGAGAAAGTACACAAGGAATTCGGCTTGTGGGTGTGTACTATCTGGCTCCTTCTAGAGAGTTCCTAGACACTGGTGTGCGAGTAATTCTCCTCGGCCCACAACTTGCCCCACAGGTGTCTGGTACTGAAGGCTGAGGGGGAAGGGAAGCCCCACTCTTACAGCACACCCTGCCCCCTTTCCCACTGTGACCTCATCCACAGAGTGCTTTAGCCCACTGCCCGCCTTGCCCTCTGCCTCTGAGGGCTGGGAGCTAAGGGCTCTGCCCAGCCTTGGGGGCAGGGTGAGTGGGACTCCTTTCCCAGACTTCTGGGTTTAGTAGATCCTTCCTCTGCCCTAAGAGTAGAGAGCACTGTGCAGAGCAGTGGGCCCTCCTGTCACCAGCTGCACTCCCTGGGGACCCTAGTGCTCAGCCTCGCCAGTTCTGGACATTCTAAGCACCGCTGGCTCCTGTGTGGCTCTGAGGGTGAACTTACGCTCCTGTAGGACGTGAGGTGCTAGGATGACTTACAGAGGGTGACATGACTCTCACAGATTCTAGGGTACTTACACATGCGAAATGGTGGCTGGCAAGCACCGCCAACTGCTCACAGATGTGGACTCTTCCCAGTACCAACCAATTACTCTGTGGCACCTGGCTTCCTGTAGACACCGAACAGTTACTTCTAGGTATTCAGGTCTCGGTGGCTCTAAACAATTGTGAACAGGTATTTGAATGCTTAAAGAGGCTAAATCATTGCCTGCTGATGCCAAAATGTTTTGGGCAGCTACTCCACCTGGAAGCAAGGTGACCCAGGGCTGAAATGTGAGGAGCCATGGCAATAGGTTGACTCTCCTCCAGGAACTGCCACAGAGAACTCTGCTTTTTCGTTTGCTTGTTGTTTTGTTTTTCCAATCAGGGTTTCTCTGTGTAGCTCTGGAACTTGCTCTGTAAACCAGGCTGGCCTCGAACTCACAGACCCACCTGCCTCTACCTTCTGAGTGTTGAGACTAAAGGTGTACACTACCACCCTGTGAGAGCTTCTGAGTTTTTATGAGCTTTGTGAAATTGAGGATTTTGAGGCACAGGGAATATTTTCTGTCCACATGTGTTAACATAACACCCATACATGTTTCTGGCCTTTATTAGTGTGTCAGGCATACAGTGTCATGCATTCCTGTGTGTTTGTGTATGTGTGTGTGTGTGTGTAGTATATACAGTATGTGGTGTGTATGTGTATATGGTGTGTGTGTGTATGGTGTATAGTGTGTATGTGTGTGTGTATGGTGTATGTACGTGTATATGTGTATGGTGTGTATGTGTGTGTGTGGTGTATGTATGTGTATGTGTATATGTTGTATGGTGTATATATTGTATGGTATATATGTGTATGGTGTGTGTATGGTATATGTATGGTGTGTGTGTGTGTGGTGTGTATGTGTGGTATGTGTATGCCTGTGTGTGTGGTGTGTGTGTAGTGTGTGTGTGTGGTGTATATGTGCAGTGTGTATGTGTGGTGTGTGTGTACATTGTGTATGTGTATGCCTGTGTGTGTGGTGTGTGTGTAGTGTGTATGTGTAGTGTGTGTGTGCAGTGTGTATGTGTGGGGTGTGTGTGTATATGTTGTATGGTGTATATGTGTATGGTGTATGTATGGTGTGTGTGTGGTGTGTGTGTGGTGTGTATGTGTGGTGTGTGTGTGGTGTGTATGTGTGGTGTGAGTGTGTGCTCGCGCACATGCGCTTGGCTGGCACTCATTGCATTTCATGTAGCCACGACCTAGCACTGAAAGGATGCTCCCAAGAACACTGGACCTGGGTCTTTTGAGGTGGAGCTCATGAGACAAAAAGCCAGCGTCCCAGTGTTAATTCAGTTTCTGGGCTCCATCGGGGCAGGCTCAGTTACAGCGGTGTGCTAATGTCAGATTGTGCCTGTCCACAGTGCAGCAGATTTAATAGCCAGTCTCACTTCGAGACCTCATGTCCACAGCAGCCATTGCTTGCCCACTGCCATCTTGAATGCCCTGTCCTCAGCCAGGTTTGGAGGTGGGTGCATACTAGAAGCTGATTTCAGGTCAGAGTGCTGCATGTCACTGGGCCACCCAGTTCCCATGCTCCCCTGTTTATCTGACACAGAAATTGAGCTGCTAACTCTGGTCCTGGTTGCAGGACACCTCTTTATGGTAGTTAGGGAAGACCTTGAGGCCAGGGACTCAGTACCCTGTGCTGCTCCACAAGGGTCAGCATCACGCTGACAACTCGGCCTTGTCAGAGCAGAGCCCTTATGTGTGCATGTCTATGTATGTGTGTGATGTCTGTGCATATAGAGTGTATGTATGTGTTGTATATATCATGTGTGCTGTGTTCTGCTTGTATGTGTATGTTTGTGTGAGTGTGGTATATGCAGTACATAGGGGGTATTTGCTTGGTGTGTAGTTTGTATAGTACATATGTGCATATTTTGGGTAGTATGTTTCCATATAGAGGTGTGGTAGGTATATGTGTATGTGTGATGTTTGTGTGTGGTAAATTTGGAGTATGTTTGCTTGGTGCATATTATATGTATGGTGTATATGTGTTTACGTGCCTTTGTCTGGCAGTGGCCCAGGTGATGTAGTAAAACCCTACCAGCCTTGTCTAGTTCTCTGAGATTCTGAGGGAGGTGGCTGTCATCCGTAGGCACCAAGCATTTCCTCTGGGAAGAAAGGAGTTGGACATGAGAACTTTCTAGAGCAGCACATCTATGATTTTCACCTGTGAGAACTAACTCTACTATGGCCACCTGGAGCTGCTTCTGCAAAGCCCTAGACAGCCATTTCCTGCTGCTGGCTGCCTTGCTCAGTCACTACAACTGGGGTCTGAGAGACACCCCCCTCCTGGAAGATGCATGTGACACTCTGCATGTTGTCTTGTGGATCAAATCTCTGCCATGTTTTCAGGACCAGGCAGACAGTGGCCATTCTGGGTTCACATGCCAGAATGATGGCCCAGAGAGGCTGGGCCCAAGGAGTGCATCCTCAGCTGCCCTTGCAGGCTCTATGGGAAGCCAAGCCTCTGCTGTAGGCATTAGTCCAGTGCCTTCAAAGAGCGACTAGCTTGCAGCTTCGCGCTCTGGCTGTGCCTCTGAAGAGGGACGACCTCAATGACCTCAGAGCAATGACAGGATTCCTTCTACAGAGGCTGGCAGGCCACAAGGCACTGTGCGGTGGGAGGGCTTCCCTCCCTGGGCTTCTATTAGAGTACTTACATGAGTTAGGAGGGAAGAAAAAGTGAATTGCTTTCTCCAAACACACGCATATACCCTAAATAAGTAGTGCAGCAAACTGAAGGACACCGGGCGTTGGTCCCTGAGACTAGCCAGACTCCCTGGTCTCCTTGTCCCTGAGCCCAGATTCCCTGCCTGTTGCCCACATTTTTTCTCGGGGACTTTCCACACTCACTGAGAACTGGGTGTTTTGCGGCATGTTTGCCTACCTGCCCATGTCCCTCTGTACCCTGCAGTTAGAGTTCATCTGGGCTGGAGGACGCCACCCCAGTGCTGCTATCACTTAGCCAGTTCTGTGTGACCTGGTGCAGGCTCTCAGGGTACTCAGGTGTTAAGTCTGGTTTCCACCAAGGTCTGGCCATGATGGCCCCAGGACTCGGGGCCTACCCTGCCCACTCCTTTCCTCTCTCCCCATTATGGACTTGCTTCTCCTTCAGGAAAGTTTCACTTGAGTAACTTTGCCCGGAATCTCCCACATTCCCAGCTGGCAGCTCTGCAGGTAGGCACACACAGACATTGTTTTCTTCCTTCCCTTCCCTTCCCTTCCCTTCCCTTCCCTTCCCTTCCCTTCCCTTCCCTTCCCTTCCCTTCCCTTCCCTTCCCTTCCCTTCCCTTCCCTTCCCTTCCCTTCCTCTTTCCTTTCCTGGGAATTGAACCTTGGGCCCTGCATCCACGAGGTAAGTGTTTTTGTATCGAGCTACATCCCCATCACTCTTTCCACAGTTACCCCAGCTGATTTAAACTTAAATTTGCCATCCTCCTGCTTCAACCTCCTATGTAACTGAGGTTAGAGGTTGTGTTGCCAGTTCCAACATGATTTTAATAGACGAGTTTTAGACCTATTTTAAATTTATATAATGACCAAGCAAGAAGAACAACGTTCCTGTGTACCTCCCCTTACCTTACACAACACCCTGTTTCCTTATTGGAATCTTCTACATTCGTGTGGTGTATTTGTGACAGTTGGTGAATCAGTATTGGTGTTTTAACATTTGCAAAGTTGATAGTTTGTTTTAGAAGCAAGCCATTCTTTGTTTAAAATTATTTTTTATTATTTTATGTGTACGGGTGCTTTGCCTGCATGTATGTCTGTGCACCACGTGTGTGTCTGGTGCTGCAGAGGCTAGAAAAGAGTGTTGAATCCCCAGGGACTGGAGTCACAGATAGTTATGAACTGGCATGTGGGTGTCGGGTCCTCTGGAAGAGCAGCCAGTGCGCCTAACCACTGAACCATCTCTTCAACCCCTAGAAGCCATCCTTTTATTATATATCCCATTTTTTAAAATTTCTGTGTCCTTGTGTTTGTGTGTGTGGTATATGTAGTGTGTTTGTACTGGTGTGTGTGCATGTGTATGTGCGTGTGTGTGTGTGTGTGTGTGTGTGTGTGTGCATGCACGCGCGCTCGAGGGTCAGAGGACAGCCTCAGGTGTTGGTCCACACTGTCTGCCTTACAGACAAGGCCACTGAGTGTACCAGGCTAGCAAGCTTTGGGAGATTCTCCTGTCACCATCCCTCATCTTGCTGTAGGAATGCTGAGCTTACAGAAATGCTGCCACGTCTTGCTTCACTCGTGTCCGTGGACCCAAACTCAGGTCCTCACATTTACACAGCGAGTACTTTATCCAGTGAGCCATCTTCCCAGCCCCTACATCCTGTGGATTTCTCCCCTGGGGAACTGTTGATTGTTTGTCTGCCACTATAGTTTTGCAGGGAGTCCTGAAGTTGGAATTACACTCTGAAGACTTTTCAGACGGGCTTCTTTCACTTTGCAGTATGTGTTCAAATTTTCTGCATCTCTTCATTCCAACTAATATTCCCCCTTTCCTGGATTTACCATAGTTGAGCCATCTAGTCTCTTCCTAGAGAGCATTGTGGTTGTCTCTACATTTTAGTGTTTATGACTGTGCACAGGTTTTAGTGGTGACATGAGTTTTGAGCTCCTTTGGGTAGGTACCAGGGAGAGCAACTGTGGAATCACATGCTAAGAGTTCATTTTCCTGACAAATGGCAAAGCTGGCGGTGGCGGTGACACTGTTGATAAGTGAGTGTCCTGGTTGCTTCCTTTCCCCACCAATGTTTGGTTGGTCAGCGTTCTGGACCTTGACCATCTCCGTGGGCATGCAAGCCGTGGGACCTTGCTTTGATTTGCATCTCCTGATGGCGTGATGCTGACAGCCTGCCACGTGCTCGTGCAATGGCTGTCTAGAGATCTTCTTGGTGAGGAGCTTGTTGAGGTCTAGGGCCCACTTTAAAATCAGGTTTTTTTCTTGTTGAGTTTTAAGAATTCCTGCAAATTTTGGATACCGGTCTTTTAACAGATATGTTTGGCAAATATTGTCTCTGTTTGTGGCTCATCTTTTTAATTCTCATAACAGCATCCTTTCAGAGCAGAAGTTTTAGATTTTAATAAAACCCAACTTGCTAACCTTTTCATAACCTTTGGCTCTGGGGTTGCATCTAAGACATTAACAGGCTGGAGAGCTGACTCATCAGGTAAAGGTGTTCACTGCAAAGTCTGGCTGCCTGAGACTGGTCCAAGGAGCCCGTGAGGAGGTAGAAGCAGAGACTGACTCTGCAAAGCTATGCTCAGTGGCGTGTGCTCTCCTGTGCATGCACACCCTTCCCCCCTGCACACATTAGTAATACTAAAGTTTAAAACGTCATCTCTAAACCCAGGCTCATCTAGGTTCTCTCATATGTTATAGGAGTTTCATGGTTTTACATTTTGCATGTGGTCCATGATTCCTTTTGCTACGAAGTGTATTAGGTCTCTGTTTGATTCTTTTTCACTCTTTTGCATATGGATACGAGTCATTCATCAGTACTCTCTTCTCCATTGTATTGTCCTTGTTCCTCCATCTCAAGCGGGATGGCTGTGTCTTTAGGGTCTACTCCTGGCTCTGTATTTCATTCCATGGGCTTGATTCCTTGTGACCACACGGCTTGCACCATCGCTGCTTTCCATCATCGCTGGCTTGCAGTGGAGCTGGAGCTAGACGGTGCTTGTCCTTTGTCCTCCTGTGGTAGCTATTCTGGGCCATTTGTCTCTTCACATAAACCTTGAAATCAGTGTGTTTATCTCCATAAAATGATGTGGTGAGATTTCTCTGATGTCATATAGATCCTAGAGAGCAAGTTGGGAACAGCTGACGGCTGACCATATAGAGTCTTCCTGTTCACAAACATGGGTTTTCTTTCTATGGTTTTAGTTGTTGTGATTTCTTTCATCAGCATTTTGTAATTTCCCTTATATTGACCTTCTGTAGAAATTTACACTTTTTTCATTTCATCTTGATGATGTTCCATGTCTTTTTTTTTAGATTTTATTTATTATGTATACAGTGTTCTGTCTGCATGTATGACTGCAGACTAGATGAGGGTACTGATCTCATTACAGATGGTTGTGAGCAGCCAAAGCTCTTAATAACCACTGAGCCATCACTCCAGCCCAGATGTTCTGTTTCTTAATTTTAAGTGTTCATTGCTGGCATATAAAGGGAAATTGATTTTGTGTGTCAACCTTGCTGTCTTGTGTCTTTGTCACAAACTTATGCTTTAGCTCCAGGAGACAGTCATGCCGCCTGTGAATGGTGACTATATGATTCCTTCTTTCCCAGGAGATACTCATTTTCTTGTCTTATTCCACTAGTCAGGGCTTTCACATAGTACTAAAAAGCAGCAGGGAGAGATGTGCTTGCTTCTTCCTTCCTTTTTTTTTTGAGATCATAATTTTCTTGATCTTGGCAGGATTCTGGATTCTGGTTTCTCACTGTGGGAATTTTGGTTCATGGTAAATGCTCTTTGTCACAAGTTTCTATCTGTGCCCAGTTAGTTTTCTAAGAGTTAATTGTGCATCAGATGTGAGTTTTATCAAACATTCACTATGTAATCTTTTTTTTTCTTGAACCTGTTAATGTGTTATGTAAATTTACTTTGAAATGTTGAACCAGCTGTGCATACCTGGAATCAACCCCAGCTGATCATGGTATACACTTCTTTATAGTGTTGGATTGAATCTGCTAGTATCTTGATGAAATTTTTTTGTATCGATATTCACTACTCATGGGAGATTCGGATCAGTGCTTCTCTTGTATCTTCTTTGTCTGGTTATGCATTAGGGTAAGGCTGCTCTTGTGGCATGTATCAGGGAGAATTGATTCCCTTCTCTTTGATGCTTTGAAATAGATTGTGGAGCCAAGTGTGATTTCTTGGTAAAATATTTGATAGGATTCACTAGTGAGCTCATCTGGGTCTGATGCTTTCTGTTTTGGAAGGTTGCTAATTACTGATTGAGTTCTTCAATAAATAAAGGTCCTCTCAAATGTCTGTCTTTGTTTAACAGAATGTGTCTTTAGGGAATTGGTCCATTTCAGGCAAGTTAGTGAAATTTGAGAGCACAGAGTTGTTTAGTTAGATTTAGTATCTGAGTCTTCACATGCAAAGTAGGTTTCTGCTAGACCACACATAGTTGGGTCTCTTTTTTCTTTTCTTTTTTGCTATTTACTCTAATGGTCTCTGCCTTTTAATTAGTACATTTAGGACCCGTTAGTGGCTATTGATCTAGTTTGGTTACTATTTACCCTATCTATTACTGTTTCTTACTCATTGCCATATATATGTATATGTACACATACACACAGCCTTGCTAGAGGAAGTGTGTTTCTGGGAGTTTGTAGCCTCACCCCACTTCTGGTTTGTCCCCTTTGCTTTGTGTTTGTGGTTGAAGATGTCATCTCTTAGCTTCCACCTACGGCCATTGGCTGCTATGACTCCCAACATTATAGACTCTCCCTCTGGAACCATCCACCAAAATAAACTCTTCCATAAGTCATTTTCAGTCATAGTGTTTTATCAGAGCAATAAGAAGTTACTGATATGGTTAGTGGCTTTTGAGTTTACAATGTACATCTATGACTACTCCAAGTCCTCTCTCATGCAGGACTCCAGCTGCTCTTGGTAGAGGAAGAAACAGTATTTTAAGGATTCTTTTCATGCTTCATAACATTGCTGTTTTTAACTTGACTTATCCATAAACAACAGGCATGGTATACATTGCTATTATTTTGAACGAGTACTTATCAGTTAGGTCAATTAAGGGTATGAGAAACAGGAGGCAGTGAGATGGCTCAGTGGGTGAAGGCACTATTGCCAAGTCTGACTTTCTGAGTTCAATCCCTGGGCCAACACGGTGGGAGAGAACTGACTTCTGCAAGTGTCCGCTAGCCTCCACACAGGCACCACGGTGAGACAGACAGACGGGGACACACACACACACACACACACACACACACACACACACACACACACACACACACTGAATAAATAAATAAATAGATAAAGAAATGTTATGTTTCAAAGAGTATGAGAATTAAAACTTTAGGTATTTCTTTAATGGCATCCTTTCATTATATAATTTGCGTTTCTAATCTTTATAATTTTTCTTCCCTCTAAAGGACTTTGTTTAACATTTCTTCGAAATAAGGTACCCTGGTGACTAATTTTCACAAATTTCATCTAAAATATAGAGATTTTATTTTCTTCCACCTTTTGAAGGGTAGTTTTGCTGGACATGGTGGCATACACCTATAACACCAGCACTGGGAAGGAGAATTAAAAGTTCAAGGTCATCCTTGGATATATAATAAGGCCAGCATGGGCTGTGTAAGACCCTATCTCAAAAAGAAAAACTAATTAATTAACTAAATTGAAAACGGGGGCTGGTAAACTGGCTAAGCCAGTGGGAGACACTGCATACAGACCTGGTTATCTTAGCTCCCTCTCAGAACCCACAGAGGAAGGAGAGGAACTACTCCTGCAAGCCTCTCTGACTGCCATATGCACATGAAGATTTTCAAGATTGCTAGACTCAGGATTCCATATGTTCCTGGATTCCCCAAGCCCTTTAAATAGTTTACTACATATTCTTGTTGCTCCCACGGTTTTTGAGAAATTGGATGTAAGTCTATCCTTGCTTCTCTGTAGGTAAGGCACTTTCTTCCTGCCCACCGGCTTTTCTCAAGATCTTCTCTTTGTGTTTGAGTGTGTGAGTGTGTGTGTGCACGTGTGTACATGTGTGAGTATGCACGTGTGCATGCGCATGCACATGCATGCTCACACATGTGGAGGTCAGAGGACAACTTTTGGAAGTAGGCTCCCTCCTTCAACCTTGTGGGTCTTAGGTATTATGCTGAGGCCATCAGGCTTGGCAGCAAGTGCCCTACCCACTGATCAACCTTGCCGAGCACTATCTGGGTATTTTGTTTTTGCTTTTAGTATGCTTTATATTTTCTCTTGAAGCAAGCAGTCTATTTACTTACACCATGCCACACAGAAGGTTTGGCCTTTTATACACACCTGTATGCTTGCCTCTTTTCTGACTCTTCTGGAAGCTGAGATCACGTGGTTCGGTGTGCCCCCCTGGAGCTCCATGTTCTCTGTTACTGAGGCTGTGTTGCTTTAGAACTGTACCCTAGGAAGTGTCCATCTCACACTCGCCCCTCACATGGTGCTGATGGTGACTGGCCGAAGGAGTCAAAGTGTCCTGGGTGACCAAGTCTCTTGCATGGGTTTCCTGAACTTGTGTCACCAGCCAGAGGGTTGGGCTGGATAAGTGACAGTCATTTTTGTCCTGCTGCTGCTCCAGAGCATCCATTCTTGCTGCATTGAGCCAGCACTTGCTTTGGCTTGCGTTCTGTAAGGATTTATCTGTGAGTGTCAGAGAGTACGTATTTGAGACAGGGTTTCACTATGTAGCTCTGGCTGGCCTCGAACTCAGAGATCCACCTGCCTCTGCCCTCCACATGCTAGAAATAAAGGTGTGTGTCACCACCCTCAAACAAGCATCACATATTCAAAGGTTTACATTTCGTTGTGTAGGTGCTAACAAATACTAACTTTGGGGAACAGGGAGATGGCTCAGTTGGTAAAGTGTGCGCTGTGTGAGCATGAGGGTCTGAAGTCGAGTTCCTGACATCACGTAAAAGCTAGATAATGCCTGAAGCCCCATCTAGGGATAGAGTGATAGGTGGTTCTCTGGAGTGGGTGGGCATACCAGCTTACTGGAATCAGTGAGCTGTAGGTTTGGTGAGTGACCCTGTCTCAGAAAGGAAGGTGTCTAGTGTTGGCCTCTGGCCTCCACGAGTAAGCTTACACACATGCAGTCACACCCACATATGCATGCACACACTTGAACATGTGCACACTTGTTTCTCTAATACATACACAAACACATAAAATGCCTGCTATCTTCACCCATGAACTCATGCTGACATGGGCTCCTGCTACGGCTGATGCGTGTGCTTAACATTTGGATAGCAATGTTCCCCAAAGGCTTGTGTGTTGGATGCTTGGGCCCAGCCTGTAGTGTGGTTGGGCAGTGTCAGAACCTTGAGGAAGTGAATGCCAGAAGGTCTTTGAGGTAGTGTCCTGGAAGGGCATGCCCACCCCTCCCCCGCTCTCTCTTAGTCTGCGTCCCAGCTGTGCTGAGGAAGACAGGCTTTCTCTGCTACCTGTTCCCACCATAACCCTGTGCACCACAGGCATGAAGGAGGAGGTGAGTGAGTCTGGACTGTGACCTCCCTGAGCCTGAATAAGGTCTTTCCTCTTTTAAAGCTGATTTTCTCAGGTGTTTGTCATAGCGACAGAGAGCTGACTACCACAATCAGGAACACCCTTTTAACTGCAAGTTCCAGCGGTATTTCTTACTGTGGTGCGTCCTTTTCTATAACTGTGTAAATTACTATTTAGTCACTAGTCAGCCAGATGCCATTTCCTCACACGATTTTTGTACAGAAAATGGTCTTTTCACGGCTACATCCTTAACACACAGCTTCAGCATGACCAAAGTCTCTGTAGGCAGGCGCTTGTGACTCATTTGCAAGTGATCATTTATTTTGGTTTCTGATGTTTTTCGGTGCAAATAGGAAGCTGTTCCATTGTCCTGAATTGTCTTTATTACTGTGCTCAAGAGGACTCAGTGACCCACCCCACTGGCTTTGGGAGGAGTGTTGTCTCTGTGTCTGTGTGGGTGGCAGGGGCCAGCGCTCTTTCAGGCACACACGTAGCCCGCGCTGACCTAGCTTTCTCATTTTGTTTTGAGGCGGAGTCTTACTAGGTAGCTTTGGCTTTCCCCAAACCCACTATGTAGACCAGGCTGGTCTTGAACTTATGGTATTCTCTTGCTTCTACCTCCAGAGTGCTGGCTTGCAGGTATACACACCATACCCAGCTCTCAACCTGGCTTTAATTAGAATAACAAGTGTGGACCTTGCTGCTTTCCAACAAATGGTGTTTTAAACAAGCCTGTAAATGTGATTTTATACTTTTAAATGAGTCAGAAGTCAGATTTCCTGAGTGCAGACCTGGAAATGCCTGTCAGCCCAGTCATCATGAGCATCTTGGCCTGGGGACATCGCTGCTGTGTCCTATAAAGGGAATGATGGTGGCCATGAAACCTGGAGGAACCCATGGTGTCTCCCTTCCTCTGGGAGTGGGTACAGCTGTCTCTGGAAGAGCCTCAGCTAAACCTGAGTTTCTTAGAAAGGCCACAGGGCATTGTCATTGGGGACACTTGAGATGCACCCAACAAAGCACATGGCTTTAGAGCTGAGTGACAGTAAGTGACTCACCTCATCCTTAGGGAAGTGTGGTTTCTACCTGTCATGCTTGGGTTCTCCATAAGCAGATCCATTCTGTAAATGGGCCTGCAGAATAGAATTCCCTGATAAGAAGGCAGAGCCAGATCCTTTGCACAGGCTCCATGGTAATGTGAATACTTCCTGGCCAGCTCGTGTGAATGGCTGGTGTGAATACTTCATGACCCGTAGGATGCTCTGTGAAAGCGAGTGTTCTATAGCGTATGTGAATGTTCCATGGCTGTGTGTATGAATGCGCCATGGCTGGTGTGGATGCTCCTTGGCTGGTGTGAATTTTCTTTGGCTAGTGTAAAATGTTTCATAGCTGGTGTGACTTCCCCGTGGCTGGTGTGAACACTCTGTGGCTAGTGTGAATATTCTGCAGTTGGTGGGAATACTCTGTGACCAGTGTGGATGCTCCATGGTGGGTTTGGATGTGCTGTGGAACTATGCCAGCGTTCCTTGGTCATAAACTTACGCCCCATCAAGCTGCAACCCCAAATCCCTTCCTTTCCCTCCCTCTGACACCTCACTTGTCATGTGTCTCTCGAGACCTACCTGGTGTACACATTTTACCTGAGAGTTGTTATACAGCATTAACACTGTGCATTGGGCTTTTTTCTCCCACTAATCTAGTTTTTTTTCTATTAACATGTGTTGCTGAATATGTAAAGTTTAGGTCGAGTAATGAGTTATGTGTATGATCATATGTGGCTGATTCATTCACCTGTCCTTGGATATTGGATGCCTTACCCACTTTGGTTACTGTATTTTATGAATAGGGCATTGGCAGAATGCTGATTCTTAAACCTTAGTTATATAGCTGAGTGAAACTGCCCGCTCATATTTCATTTTATGTTCATCTTCTGAGGAAGTCAATCTTTTTTTCCTGTGTCTGCACCATTTTACGTTTTTCTCAGTTGGGGAAATTATGGAAGGGTCACAATCTCTCCACCTCCCGCTGGGCGTGAAGTTGCTTCGTGCTGGAGTTTTGATTTGCACTTCTCTAATGACTTGAATGTTCGGTATCGTTTCATGTGCCTGTTGGCTGTTTGTTCATCTTCTCTGGGGAAATGTCTGTTTGAGCCATTTGTTCATTTTAAAACTAGATTATCTTATTATTGAGCTATAATCGTTCTTTATATATTTGGATGTTAGACCCTTACCTGATATGTGATTTTAAAATATTTTTTTCTCTTTCTGTAAGTGGCCTTTTCTTTCTCAACAGTGTTCTTTGATATACAAAAGTGTTTTTTAATTGAACTGAAAAATTCTTTGACGTCTCATTCATACATATAATGAGTTTTGGTCTTTTTCACACACACCCCATTATATGTTCCCTTTCCTTTCCCTCTCTCACTGAAGCTCTTCTCATTCCCAACAAGTCCCTGCCAGTTTCAAGCCCCCTCCTCCTCCTCCTTTCTCGAGTCACTGAGTTTAACTGGAATTTCTTTCACAAGCGTGGGAGAGGGGTTATTTATTGGGTCACAGGCAACTTATCAAAGGTATAGTACTGAAGAAAATGGTACTCCCTGCCCTACCTAGTAACCGGTAGCTGCCAGGAAGGGTGGGACTTCATGAGCCCCTCCCCCATCCATGATGAAATGTTGCCTGGCCCAATCTTAGATGCTCGAAAGTCTTTAATTTTGATAAAGCCCGGTTTATCATTTGTAGCTGCTGCTGCGTATCCCTTTGGTGTTATATCCACTGCCAGATCCAAAGATATGAAGATTTTATTTGTGTTTTCTTCTTATAGTTTTATCATTTTCGATCTTGTATTTGGTTCATCGATTTGTTTTCAGTTAATTTTTGTGTAGGGTGTTGGGTGGGAATTAAGGGGTAGAGATAGGCAGACCCTGGGAACTCACTGGGCAGACAGTCTAGCTAAAATGGTGAGTGAGCTTCAGGTTCAGTGAGAGACCCTGCTCACTCGGGACAGTAAAGTGGAGGGTAATGGAAGAAGACAGCCAGTGTCCTGCCCTGCCCTGGCTTCTACATGCATGCGCACAAGTGTGCACATCTGCAAACCCATGTGTATGCAGTACACCACACACACACACACACACACACACACACACACACACAAAGAACAATCTTTCCTAACTGAATGATCTTACAGCCCTTGCCAAAAATGAATTGATCACTGATATATGGGTTTATTTCTGATTCTATTCTGGTGGTCTATTTCTAGCTAGATGCCAGTGCCACACTGTTTGGGTTACTATGACTTTGTTGTAAGTTTTGAAGTTGTGAAGTATGTATTCTCTTAACTTTAACCTTGTTTTTGGAGATTGTGCTGGTTATTTGGGGTCCTTCACAATTCCACATGTGTTTAAAGTCAGCCTTTACTCTTGTTTCAGCAGTGTACAAATCTTGCCTGTATTTGAGGTACATTTCCTCCAAATAGATTTTCTTTTCGAATATCTGTTGCCAGTGTCTAGAAACACAGCTGTGCGTGTGTGTTAATCTTGCGTCCTACAACTTCTCCCTTTATCTACTAGTGATAGCATGTTTTATATACAAGGTTTCCACATGGTTTTCTGCATATTTAAGCATGTTTTCTGCAGATAAGGATCATTTTACTTCTTTCAGTTTGAAGGCTTTTAATTTAATTGTGTTGCATAATTGCTCTGACTAGCAACTTCTAACATTGTGTTGAGTAGAAGTGGCATCAGCAGGCATCCTGCCTCATTTCAGACCTGGGGAAAGCTTGGTTTTTCACCACTCTGTGTAATATTAGCCGTGAGTTTTTCATATTACACCTTTATCTTCTATTCTTAGTCTATAGATTAATACGAGAGTTGGACATTGTGACACACACCTTTAATTCCACCACTCAGGAGGCAGAGGCAGGCGGATCTCTGAGTTTGAGGCCAGCCTGGTCGACAGAGTGAGTTCTAGGACAGCCAGGGCTACACAGAGAAAATTGGTGACTCTCTCCCAAATAAAAATAAATAAAATTACGATTAGGTGTTGGGTTTTGCAAAGTGTCTTTTTCTGTATCAGTGGAGGTGCTCACATGATCCTTCCTTGTGTTTACATGGGGTGAGGGCATCTTAGGAAAGTGGGAGTTGGTGAGGGACTGGGAAAGAAATGTGACAGAGAAAGGGCCAGGTGAGTTGTGCTCCTTGCCTTTTGTCTCAAGAGTGGATGAAATTTGCATAATTCCTGCTCCTGTGTAATCTCCAGGGTGGGGCCCCAGGGCACACCCTGTCCCTGCAGCCAGATGTGATGCTCCAGAGATTGAAGCATTGGTTGATTTCATGTTGAACTATCCTTGCATTCCTGTGATAAGTCTCACTTGATTGTGGAATACAACCCCCTTAGTGTGCTGAGGATTTTTATACTGCTATTAATAAGAGATGTTGGTCTGGTTTTTTGTATACCTTTGTCTGGCTCTGGAATCAAGATATTATTGATCTCATAAAGGGAATCAGGAGGACTGGAATAAATGATAAGAATCCTTGTCCAGCATAATTGAGACCCTAAATTCATTGCCAGCACCAAAAGAGGGATGGGTAGAATATTTCTTTTCTATTTGTTTTTGAGAAGGGATTGGTATTATTATTATTTTTTAATAGAATTCACTAGTGGTGCTTCTGGGCTTTTCCCATTTATTACTTTACTCGTGTGTGTGTGTGTGTGTGTGTGTGTGCTTGTGCACACATGCTCACACCCAGGCATGTGTCACAGCGCACATGCGGAGGTTGGGGGACAGCTGGCAGGTGTCTGTTCCCTCCTTCCACCTTTTGGGTCCAGGAAATTGAACTCCCATTATTAGGCGGGGTGGTGAGTGCCTTTACCCCTGAGCCGTCTTGCTGGTCTCTGAAGTTTTCTGAGGGAGGTTTTTGTCTGTCAGAGTGTGTACTATGTGTTGCTGGATTGCGGGAATCAACCCCCGGGTTTTAGATGTGCTCAACAAGCACTCTGCTGCTGAGTCACAACTTACTGTGCTGCTTCTGAATTACTTTTTGTAGTTTGTGTGTTCTGGGAATTTCTTCATTTCGCCTAGGCTTCCTAGTTGTTGGTTTGTACATCAGTTTGGTTTTAGTAATCTTCCTGTTAGTTCTCTCTTTTTGTCTGGTCAGGCCAGGTAAGAGCTTGTAAACTTTGGTTTGGTTGATTCTCTCTGCTGTTACTGGATCAGCTTGTACATCATCTACTCCCTCCCCAAGAGATGCTAAAGAAGTCTTTATTTAATGCCAGGTGTGGTGTTAAACACTTTTAATCCCAGTACTGGAGGCAGAGACAGGCAGATCTCTGAGCTCCAGGCCATCCTGGTCTACCGAAGTGAGTTCTAGGACAGCCAGGGCTACACAGAGAAATCCTGTCACAGGAAAACAAAATCAACAGAACAGCAGAGAAGTCCTCACTTGATGTGAAAAAAAGCTCAGATGCAGAGATAGGCTGCCCCATCAGGTGATGTTTGAGGGACACTAGATGTCAGGAAAAGACCCTCCCTTTTCCTGCCCGAGATTGGCAAAGGTCAACCTTGTCCATCATTTCCCAGAAGCCATTCACCTTGTTGTTTGAGACAGGGTCTCTAATTGGGACCGGAAGCTCACTGATTAGGGTAGGTTATCTATCTAGCCAGTGAACCCCTCTGGAAATGCTTGCCTTCACCCCTCCAATGCTGGCATTATACGTATGTGCCACCACATCCTGCTTTTCTTGTATCTGTTCTGGGAATCTGAACTCAGATCTTGGTGCCTGACAGCGAAGCCCTGTACTGACTAAGTCATCTCCTCAGTTCCCATTACTCATTTTTTTTTTGGCTTTTTCAAGACAGGGTTTCTCTGTGGCTTTGGAGGCTGTCCTGGAACTAGCTCTTATAGACCAGGCTGGCCTCGAACTCACAGAGATCCACCTGTCTCTGCCTCCCGAGTGCTTTGATTAAAGGCGTGCGCCACCAACGCCCAGCCCCGTTACTCATTTTTAATAGGTGTAAAGTTTATAGTGGCTCCCTATGAGCCAATACATCATGAGGCCACACATTAAAAACAAAAAAGACAAAAGAACACATTTTAAAAGTTATGCTAAATACAGCCGTAAGCAGTTTGGGAACTTTGACTTTTGATGGATTTCTAGAACTTGCCCCATCTAAAAACCAGCTGCATAGTGCACACTGGTGACTTTAAGAAAGCTAGTTCCCTTAGCCCTTCCTGGGTGGAGACTGGGCTGCCCTCAGGAAATGCTACTTTAAAATATACCAGGTAGCTCTGTTTATGCGTCTGTGCTCGATGGAAGGTTTTCCAATCCAGTGTGTTTTCCAATCCAGTGATTTTTCCCATTTGTGGGATTTACCTGTCCCAGCACCCCGCCAACACAGCTGAATTTTCCCCACATTTGACTGGCCTCTCTTTTCCTTAACAAAGAGTGGAAGTGTCAGAATAGAGCAATGTGTTTCGTTTGCTGGTTGGGGTGTTAGGGAGCCTGTTGGTATTGTAGATTGCATCTTTTGATTATATCCTCATTCCCTAAAAAGCTTTTGGCTGCTGACTGACCAGCGCCAGTAGCTGTCTCCTGAGCAGGTTTTCAGGCCCTGGAAGAGCTCCTGGGAGGGAAGAAGGGGACACATTGGTCACTGTCCCTCAACCTTGCCCTGACCTCCTGAGGCTGAGTGGGACAAGTGGTTGTGTTGTAGCTCAGGATTCTCCTGTCTTCCCAGGTGTGTTCTGTTCCCTAGCTACCACTAGAGAGGGCTGCGCCCCTGGCTCCTAGACACTGCCCTGCCCTCCAGGGTGATGATGGCAGCAGTCCTCACTGAGGCAGGCTTGCTGGGCGAGTGGCACCGCACTGGGTCCTCACAGAGAGCATCTGCACCTGCGGTGCACACTGCAGGCTCGTGTTTGAGGAGGGCAGCTCGGCAGCCCTTTCTCCCCGCTCTTTCTGAGGACCATGGTCCCACACAGGTCTCAGTCCCCTGGATGGCAGGTGCCCAGGGAAACTGACGGTGAGAGTAATTATGGTCTGTCTCCCCCTGTTTCAGCTGTGTTGGGGTGGAAGAGGAGGAGGCACCAGATATCGACATTTATCACTGTCCGAACTGCGAGAAAACCCATGGCAAGTCCACGCGTAAGTACCTCGGCCCAGTGGAACACCAAGGTCCCAGCCCAGTGGCCCTGGTGCTGGGGACCCCCAGCTTAGCTGACTGCCTTCTGATTGACGCTTGCCCTCAGACTCTGCCATCACCAGGGTCTTGCCAGGGCCACACTAGCACCTACAGTGGGCAGGCTAGTCCATGCTAAGTGTGGGCTTGGAGCTCAGGTGATAAAAGGGGTGTTCAGGGCCCCCAGCTCAGCCCAGCCACACATGCACATGTGTATTTGTGGGCAGCTCTGTTGTCCATCCTCTAGGAGCTTGGCTTACCCCTCGTGACGTCCTCGAGGGTCTGACTTTGCCACAGTGCCTACTGTCGTGTGCCCATGCTCCCCCTTCCTGCCCTTGTTCTCTGGGCCCTGCTGTGCAGCAGGTGCTAAGGGAATACCAAGGTGTAGGCTCAGCTATACGGGGCAGTTTCAGACAAGTAGGCTTTGTGTGTGTGCGTGTGTGTGTGTGTGTGTGTGTGTGTGTGTGTGTGTGTCTCAGTCCTCAGGGCTCCTGCCTTTGTTTGTGTTAGAAGCACTCACATACACTACAGGTAGACATGGTCTGGCTGTTTTACTGTTCACATCCCATGCCTGAGGCTGGATTGGTTGAGGTGGGAGGTTAGGATGGGCCACTGGGGGCTGTGTCCAGCTCCTATCCTAGTCATTTTCAAGAGAACATCACCCAGCTACTCAGTACGAGCTGAGAGACCATGTTCCCTGGCTCTGTGTGGTAATTGCTGTAAACACAGAGGAAGATGAGAGAGATGCAGACAGTGGGTGGGGGTAGTGAGGTAGGATGCATGCAATGGGCGAGACACAGGCCTCTCAGGAAGTGGGAGACACAGGCACCAGGGCTGTAGTACACAGGCAATGGATACGGACAGTGCAAGGTCCACACTTCCATTTAGTGAGCCAAGGTTTATCCAAGAATCTGGGAGCATGGAGGCTGGCTCAGCTCCTGGTCAGGCTGGGGCTCGGTGGGTAGGCTCTCCCCACGCCTGGGCTCTGTCTGCTGTCTCTTGGCCCTTCTAAGGCCTGGCCTATGTGCATTGCTGGAATGGTAGGGCAGCTCTGGTCTCTGGTCTTGCCCTAGTACATCCTTAGCATCTGCCAGTTCAGGACTCCTAAGGTGCCTTCCAGGCCTCCCCAGACACACAGCTCTCATGCTCAGAGTGTCTCGATGTTGTGCCAGCTAAGTCACTGATGATAAGGGCAGAAGAAGTATTCTCACTCTCCTGGTACCTTGTTATACGCTCAGTGTCTTCTTTACCTTTATATCAGAAATGAGACAAGCGTGGAGAGCTTCCACCAGGACCCAGAACTGTTCTGTGGGGCCTGGGAGGCTGGATCACAGCAGAGCAGGGTTGGATCAAAAGTCTCCAGCAGCTGTGTTCTTAAGGAGTGGGGGGAAGGCCATGTGTGCTCATCCTGGGTCCCTGGTGAAGGTGATCTGGAAGATGCTGGGGTCACACTCATCTGGATACTTCATAGTGCATCAGGGAGTCATTTCTGAGGAGACTCTAGATAATGGAGAGGAAGAAGTTAGAAGCTGGGGTTGAGCTTCTCCAGCAGTCACGAATGTACCAAGGGGTCCTGCTTGTGGGCTCTTGCCCAGGTAGAATGAAGGTTGGCGGCTGAGCAGCTTGCATCAGTGGTCAACAGTTTGATTCTTTTGGTGCTGTCGGCATCCTCAGAAACAGCATTTGCACAGTGTCAACAACCTATCTCCTGGGAAGGTGTGTGCTGTGCCTCACCAAGACCCAGCCCCTGGGCTTGGCAGGGGTTTGAGGGGAACCTCCACCGTCAGCCAGGAGCCCAGGCGCCAACTCCAATTCCCATTCCTGCCACCAGCTCCCAGGGAGTGCCGTGTGCCTGCATTTGTGCCTACGCACCTGCTTGCTTGTTTTTGCCACTGTAACAAATGCCACAGGCTGGGTCGCTTAAATAGCAGGAAATTCATTTCATGCCATTCTGAGTCCAGGTAAGTCGAAAATCAGGATGTTAGCATCTTGGGCATCTTCTCACAGGGTAGAGGGTGAGGGAGCCTCCTGTGCCTCCCGTCTGTATCATCAAGACTTTAATTTCATCGCTTAGTCTCCTCCAGGTGCCCCACTTCCTAATCACCTTGAGGACTAAGGATTTCAACACACAGATCTGGGGCCCAGGCCAGTCAGAGCATGCTCGAGTGTGTGCGCACAATGTCCATCTGCGTGCGTACTCACAGGGGGCTGTGTAAACACGGCAGTTCAGATTCTCTGCTGCTCGGAGAGTCTTGTGCCCCTGCAGACACCGTGATCCAAGGTCCTAGCCCTCTCTCTGCCGGTGTAGTTTGTTTTAAGCTGAGTGTCTCTGAGCACTGTGAGCGGTGCCTGACTGTGACATGGTTTGGTCATACTTCCCTCCCCAAAGCCTCAGTGACAGAAGGCCCTCCCATGCCTGGTGGAGTCAGGAGCCAGGGCCTTCCATGCAGCTTTTTCCTCACTGAGCGGCAGCGGTGTGGGTTCTAGGGCTCAACTCCACACAGTCTCTGTGTGTTCTCTGGGGTGATTTTGGCCAGTGTGTGTTAGTCAAGGCCACGAGACATGTTTATCTGACCAAGGAAAGTTTGGTACAGGAGTCTCAGGCTCCTAGACATGAGCCTGGCTGCTGCAGCTCTGAGTCCAGTCTGTGGCACAGTGTACTCAGCTGGCTGGTGGGACCACTCCCCATCCCTAACTCAGGCCTCACTGTCATGGCCTCTGTGGGCTTGGGGTGAGAACCCAGTCCCCAGCACTGCCCTCTGTTGTTCAGAGGACCGTATGACAGCTTCAGTACCAGGGCCTATTTGACATCCCTACACCTCAGGCCATCTTCACTGACTGGGGAAAGAGGAATGGGAAAGGGAAGGTCCTGACAGAAAGGTAGCAGCTCTTCGTGTGGAGGCCAAGCAGGATGTGTCCTCCCACCCTGGGTGCCTGAGTGAGGAGGGCCAGGCTGGAGTGCAAGTGTGACGGCCATTGCGAGAGGCGGGGATGAAGATGGGGAGGTGCGGTGCGGCCTGGAGGGTCTGTGGGAGAGGTTTTGGGTTTGCTGTGTTTGTGAGCTCTCTGGCTTCCGTTCTGCCCCCTGTGGTGCCCAGCTGGGTTGTCCTCTTATAGGTGTAGGGCCTCCAAAGTTGGGTGGGAGCTGTGCTTGGAACAGACCCATCTCTGTGTCCTCTCCAGTCAAGAAAAAGCGGACCTGGCACAAACACGGCCCTGGGCAGATGCCGGACATGAAGCCAGTGCAAAATGGCAGCCAGATCTTCATCAAGGAGCTGCGGAGCCGAACTTTCCCCAGGTAGGTGACCTTCCATAGGTGGCTGGACTGTCCCCATCCTTACTCAGGTGGTGGGCCTTCACTGGGTGGTTGGATCTTCTCCAGGTGAGCTGCCTTCCACAGATGACTGGCTTTTCTCAGTTGGGCAGACCCATCTGCTGAAGCCCCGCCCCCTCCATCTTCTGATCACCACACCCATGTGTGGACCGTTCTCTCGGTGCTCATGTCTTTCACTGGGGACTCCCTTTTCCAGGAGAGCAAAGATCCAGGAACCTGTTGTGGAGGCTGGAACCTCAGGCCTTCCGTAGACGGGTCACTTCTCTCCTCTGCCCACACCTCCTGAGGACACACGTTGGCACTGCTTTTCTTCCTCTGGTGGAAAGTGCCTCTCTCCTTCCTGGTGTCTGGCCACCTGCTTCATGCCCTTCGCACCTGGCAGAGGCTCTTGCCTTCCTTCTATTGCTACACCCTTGTTCTTTCTGAGGTCTGGCAAAGAGCAGTTTCAGGAAGCTGTTCTGGGTCACCGCAGTTGTGAGTCTGGTTCTGTCTGTCAGACAGAAATCTTCATTTCTCTCTTTGGAGGGATAATATCACTGCACAGAGAGTTCTCAATTACTGGGTTTCTTTTGATGCTTATTATGTGATTTCATGAGAGCAACTGAGCCGTTTACTCGCTCCTCTGAGTGGAGTGCTGCTTCTCCAGCTCCCCTGACCTTCACTGAGATGCAGTTCACTTACTATAACATGCTTTTATAAAGTTCAGGAGCTCTTGATATGTGTGTGCATGCTCACAGATGATGTGTGTGTCCTCACAGGTGATGTGTGCGTCCTCACAGGTGTGTGCATCCTCACAGGTGTGTGCATCCTCACAGATGATGTGTGCATCCTCACAGGTGTGTGTGTCCTCACAGGTGTGTGCATACTCACAGGTGTGTGCGTCCTCACAGATGATGTGTGCATCCTCACAGGTGTGTGTGTCCTCACAGGTGTGTGCCTACTCACAGGTGTGTGCATGCTCACAGGTGTGTGTGTAGTCACAGATGATGTGTGTGTCCTCACAGATGATGTGTATGTCCTTACAGGTGTGTGCCTACTCACAGGTGTGTGCCTACTCACAGGTGTGTGCATACTCACAGGTGTGTGCATACTCACAGGTGTGTGCATGCTCACAGGTGTGTGTGTCCTCACAGATGATGTGTGCATCCTCACAGGTGTGTGCCTACTCACAAGTGTGTGCGTCC